>NC_091287.1:431092006-431799006 GCF_032444005.1 Ranitomeya imitator | reverse complement strand
ACACCCCACATCACTGCAGGACACCCCACATCACTGCAGGACACCCCACATCACTGCAGGACACCCCACACCCACTGCAGGACACCCCACATCACTGCAGGATGCCCCACACCCACTGCAGGACACCCCACACCGCTGCAGGACGCCCCACATCACTGCAGGACGCCCCACATCACTGCGGAACGCCCCACATCACTGCAGGACGCCGCACATCAATGCAGGACGCCCCACATCACTGCAGGACGCCCTACATCACTGCAGGACGCCCCACACCCACTGCAGGACGCCCCACACCCACTGCAGGACACCCCACATCACTGCAGGATGCCCCACATCACTGCAGGACGCCTCACATCACTGCAGGACACCCCACACCCACTGCAGGACACCCCACATCACTGCAGGACGCCCCACACCCACTGCAGGACACCCCACACCACTGCAGGACGCCCCACATCACTGCAGGATGCCCCACATCACTGCAGGACGCCCCACATCACTGCAGGACGCCCCACATCACTGCAGGACGCCCCACATCGCTGCAGGACGCCCCACATCACTGCAGGACGCCCCACACCCACTGCAGGACGCCCCACACGCACTGCAGGACACCCCACATCACTGCAGGACGCCCCACATCACTGCAGGACGCCCCACACCCACTGCAGGACACCCCACATCACTGCAGGACGCCCCACATCACTGCAGGACGCCCCACACCCACTGCAGGACGCCCCACACCCACTGCAGGACACCCCACATCACTGCAGGGCGCCCCACATCACTGCAGGACGCCCCACACCCACTGCAGGATGCCCCACATGACTGCAGGACGCTCCACACCCACTGCAGGACACCCCACATCACTGCAGGACGCCCCACATCACTGCAGGACGCCCCACACCCACTGCAGGACGCCCCACATCACTGCAGGACACCCCACATCACTGCAGGACGCCCCACATCACTGCAGGATGCCCCACACCCACTGCAGGACACCCCACATCACTGCAGGACGCCCCACATCACTGCAGGACGCCCCACATCACTGCAGGACGCCCCACATCATTGCAGGACGCCCCACATCACTGCAGGACGCCCCACACCCACTTCACGACACCCTACATCACTGCAGGACGCCCCACATCACTGCAGGACGCCCCACATCACTGCAGGACACCCCACAACCACTGCAGGACACCCAGCATCCACTGCACGACACCCCACATCACTGCAGGACACCCCACATCACTGCAGGACGCCCCACACCCACTGTAGGATGCCCCACATCACTGCAGGACACCCAGCATCCACTGCACGACACCCCACATCACTGCAGGATGCCCCACACCCACTGCAGGACACCCCACATCACTGCAGGACGCCCCACATCACTGCAGGACGCCCCACATCACTGCAGGACGCCCCACACCCACTGCAGGACACCCCACATCACTGCAGGACGCCCCACATCACTGCAGGACGCCCCACATCACTGCAGGACACCCCACATCACTGCAGGACCCCCACATCACTGCAGGACACCCCACACCCACTGCAGGACACCCCACATCACTGCAGGACGCCCCACATCACTGCAGGACACCCCACACCCACTGCAGGACACCCCACATCACTGCAGGACGCCCCACATCACTGCAGGACACCCCACACCCACTGCAGGACGCCCCACATCACTGCAGGACGCCCCACATCACTGCAGGACGCCCCACATCACTGCAGGACACACAGCATCCACTGCAGGACGCCCCACACCCACTGCAGGACACCCCACATCACTGCAGGACGCCCCACATCACTGCAGGACACCCCACACCCACTGCAGGACGCCCCACATCACTGCAGGACCCCCACATCACTGCAGGACGCCCCACATCACTGCAGGACACACAGCATCCACTGCAGGACACCCCACACCCACTGCAGGACGCCCCACATCACTGCAGGACGCCCCACATCACTGCAGGACACCCCACATCACTGCAGGACGCCCCACATCACTGCAGGACCCCCACATCACTGCAGGACGCCCCACATCACTGCAGGACGCCCCACACCCACTGCAGGACGCCCCACATCACTGCAGGACGCCCCACACCCACTGCAGGACGCCCCACATCACTGCAGGACGCCCCACATCACTGCAGGACGCCCCACATCACTGCAGGACGCCCCACATCACTGCAGGACCCCCACATCACTGCAGGACGCCCCACACCCACTGCAGGACACCCCACATCACTGCAGGACGCCCCACATCACTGCAGGACACCCCACATCACTGCAGGACACCCCACATCACTGCAGGACGCCCCACATCACTGCAGGACGCCCCACATCACTGCAGGACACACAGCATCCACTGCAGGACGCCCCACATCACTGCAGGACGCCCCACATCACTGCAGGACGCCCCACATCACTGCAGGACGCCCCACATCACTGCAGGACACCCCACATCACTGCAGGACGCCCCACATCACTGCAGGACGCCCCACATCACTGCAGGACACCCCACATCACTGCAGGACGCCCCACATCACTGCAGGACGCCCCACATCACTGCAGGACACCCCACACCCACTGCAGGATGCCCCACATCACTGCAGGACGCCCCACACCCACTGCAGGACGCCCCACATCACTGCAGGACACACAGCATCCACTGCAGGACGCCCCACATCACTGCAGGACGCCCCACATCACTGCAGGACGCCCCACATCACTGCAGGACGCCCCACATCACTGCAGGACACCCCACATCACTGCAGGACGCCCCACATCACTGCAGGACGCCCCACATCACTGCAGGACACCCCACATCACTGCAGGACGCCCCACATCACTGCAGGACGCCCCACATCACTGCAGGACTCCCGACACCCACTGCAGGATGCCCCACATCACTGCAGGACACCCCACATCACTGCAGGACACCCCACATCACTGCAGGACACCCCACATCACTGCAGGACACCCCACACCCACTGCAGGACGCCCCACATCACTGCAGGACACCCCACATCACTGCAGGACACCCCACACCCACTGCAGGATGCCCCACATCACTGCAGGACGCCCCACATCACTGCAGAACACCCCACATCACTGCAGGGCGCCCCACATCACTGCAGGACGCCCCACACCCACTGCAGGACACCCCACACCCACTGCAGGACACCCCACACCCACTGCAGGATGCCCCACATCACTGCAGGACGCCCCACATCACTGCAGGACACCCCACATCACTGCAGGACACCCCACACCCACTGCAGGATGCCCCACATCACTGCAGGACGCCCCACATCACTGCAGGACGCCCCACATCACTGCAGGACGCCCCACATCACTGCAGGACACCCCACACCCACTGCAGGACAACCCACACCCACTGCAGGATGCCCCACATCACTGCAGGACGCCCCACATCACTGCAGGACACCCCACACCCACTGCAGGAAGCCCCACATCACTGCAGGACACCCCACACCCACTGCAGGACACCCCACACCCACTGCAGGATGCCCCACATCACTGCAGGACGCCCCACATCACTGCAGGACGCCCCACATCACTGCAGGACACCCCACACCCACTGCAGGACACCCCACACCCACTGCAGGATGCCCCACATCACTGCAGGATGCCCCACATCACTGCACGACACCCCACATCACTGAAGGACATCCCACATCACTGCAGGATGCCCCACACCCACTGCAGGACGCCCCACATCACTGCAGGACACCCCACATCACTGCAGGACGCCCCATATCACTGCAGGACGCCCCATATCACTGCAGGACGCCCCACATCACTGCACAACACCCCACATCACTGCAGAACACACAGCATCCACTGCACGACACATCACTGCAGGACGCCCCACATCACTGCAGGACACCCCACATTACTGCAAGACACCCCACACCCACTGCAGGACACCCCACATCACTGCAGGACGCCCCACACCCACTGCAGGACACCCCACACCCACTGCAGGACACCCCACATCACTGCAGGACACCCCACATCACTGCAGGACACCCCACATCACTGCAGGACACCCCACACCCACTGCAGGACACCCCACATCACTGCAGGACGCCCCACACCCACTGCAGGACACCCCACACCCACTGCAGGACACCCCACACCCACTGCAGGACACCCCACATCACTGCAGGACACCCCACATCACTGCAGGACACCCCACATCACTGCAGGACACCCCACACCCACTGCAGGACACCCCACATCACTGCAGGACGCCCCACACCCACTGCAGGACACCCCACACCCACTGCAGGACACCCCACATCACTGCAGGACACCCCACATCACTGCAGGACACCCCACATCACTGCAGGACACCCCACACCCACTGCAGGACACCCCACATCACTGCAGGACGCCCCACACCCACTGCAGGACACCCCACACCCACTGCAGGACACCCCACACCCACTGCAGGACACCCCACACCCACTGCAGGACACCCCACATCACTGCAGGACACCCCACATCACTGCAGGACACCCCACATCACTGCAGGACACCCCACACCCACTGCAGGACACCCCACATCACTGCAGGATGCCCCACACCCACTGCAGGACGCCCCACACCGCTGCAGGACGCCCCACATCACTGCAGGACGCCACACATCACTGCGGAACGCCCCACATCACTGCAGGACGCCGCACATCAATGCAGGACGCCCCACATCACTGCAGGACGCCCCACATCACTGCGGAACGCCCCACATCACTGCAGGACGCCTCACATCACTGCAGGACACCCCACACCCACTGCAGGACACCCCACATCACTGCAGGACGCCCCACATCACTGCAGGACGCCCCACATCACTGCAGGACGCCCCACATCGCTGCAGGACGCCCCACATCACTGCAGGACGCCCCACACCCACTGCAGGATGCCCCACACGCACTGCAGGACACCCCACATCACTGCAGGACGCCCCACATCACTGCAGGACGCCCCACACCCACTGCAGGACGCCCCACATCACTGCAGGACGCCCCACACCCACTGCAGGACACCCCACATCACTGCAGGACGCCCCACATCACTGCAGGACGCCCCACACCCACTGCAGGACGCCCCACACCCACTGCAGGACACCCCACATCACTGCAGGGCGCCCCACATCACTGCAGGATGCCCCACACCCACTGCAGGATGCCCCACATGACTGCAGGACGCTCCACACCCACTGCAGGACACCCCACATCACTGCAGGACGCCCCACATCACTGCAGGACGCCCCACACCCACTGCAGGACGCCCCACATCACTGCAGGACACCCCACATCACTGCAGGACGCCCCACATCACTGCAGGATGCCCCACACCCACTGCAGGACACCCCACATCACTGCAGAACGCCCCACATCACTGCAGGACGCCCCACATCACTGCAGGACGCCCCACATCACTGCAGGACGCCCCACATCACTGCAGGACCCCCACATCACTGCAGGACGCCCCTCACCCACTGCAGGACACCCCACATCACTGCAGGACGCCCCACATCACTGCAGGACACCCCACATCACTGCAGGACACCCCACATCACTGCAGGACGCCCCACATCACTGCAGGACGCCCCACACCCACTGCAGGACGCCCCACATCACTGCAGGACACACAGCATCCACTGCAGGACGCCCCACATCACTGCAGGACGCCCCACATCACTGCAGGACGCCCCACATCACTGCAGGACGCCCCACATCACTGCAGGACACCCCACATCACTGCAGGACGCCCCACATCACTGCAGGACGCCCCACATCACTGCAGGACACCCCACATCACTGCAGGACGCCCCACATCACTGCAGGACGCCCCACATCACTGCAGGACACCCCACACCCACTGCAGGATGCCCCACATCACTGCAGGACGCCCCACACCCACTGCAGGACGCCCCACATCACTGCAGGACACACAGCATCCACTGCAGGACGCCCCACATCACTGCAGGACGCCCCACATCACAGCAGGACGCCCCACATCACTGCAGGACGCCCCACATCACTGCAGGACACCCCACATCACTGCAGGACGCCCCACATCACTGCAGGACGCCCCACATCACTGCAGGACACCCCACATCACTGCAGGACGCCCCACATCACTGCAGGACGCCCCACATCACTGCAGGACTCCCCACACCCACTGCAGGATGCCCCACATCACTGCAGGACACCCCACATCACTGCAGGACACCCCACATCACTGCAGGACACCCCACATCACTGCAGGACACCCCACACCCACTGCAGGACGCCCCACATCACTGCAGGACACCCCACATCACTGCAGGACACCCCACACCCACTGCAGGATGCCCCACATCACTGCAGGACGCCCCACATCACTGCAGAACACCCCACATCACTGCAGGGCGCCCCACATCACTGCAGGACGCCCCACACCCACTGCAGGACACCCCACACCCACTGCAGGACACCCCACACCCACTGCAGGATGCCCCACATCACTGCAGGACGCCCCACATCACTGCAGGACACCCCACATCACTGCAGGACACCCCACACCCACTGCAGGATGCCCCACATCACTGCAGGACGCCCCACATCACTGCAGGACGCCCCACATCACTGCAGGACGCCCCACATCACTGCAGGACACCCCACACCCACTGCAGGACAACCCACACCCACTGCAGGATGCCCCACATCACTGCAGGACGCCCCACATCACTGCAGGACACCCCACACCCACTGCAGGATGCCCCACATCACTGCAGGACACCCCACACCCACTGCAGGACACCCCACACCCACTGCAGGATGCCCCACATCACTGCAGGACGCCCCACATCACTGCAGGACGCCCCACATCACTGCAGGACACCCCACACCCACTGCAGGACACCCCACACCCACTGCAGGATGCCCCACATCACTGCAGGATGCCCCACATCACTGCACGACTCCCCACATCACTGAAGGACATCCCACATCACTGCAGGATGCCCCACACCCACTGCAGGACGCCCCACATCACTGCAGGACACCCCACATCACTGCAGGACGCCCCATATCACTGCAGGACGCCCCATATCACTGCAGGACGCCCCACATCACTGCACAACACCCCACATCACTGCAGAACACACAGCATCCACTGCACGACACATCACTGCAGGACGCCCCACATCACTGCAGGACACCCCACATTACTGCAAGACACCCCACACCCACTGCAGGACACCCCACATCACTGCAGGACGCCCCACACCCACTGCAGGACACCCCACACCCACTGCAGGACACCCCACATCACTGCAGGACACCCCACATCACTGCAGGACACCCCACATCACTGCAGGACACCCCACACCCACTGCAGGACACCCCACATCACTGCAGGACGCCCCACACCCACTGCAGGACACCCCACACCCACTGCAGGACACCCCACACCAACTGCAGGACACCCCACACCCACTGCAGGACACCCCACATCACTGCAGGACACCCCACATCACTGCAGGACACCCCACATCACTGCAGGACACCCCACACCCACTGCAGGACACCCCACATCACTGCAGGATGCCCCACACCCACTGCAGGACGCCCCACACCGCTGCAGGACGCCCCACATCACTGCAGGACGCCCCACATCACTGCGGAACGCCCCACATCACTGCAGGACGCCGCACATCAATGCAGGACGCCCCACATCACTGCAGGACGCCCCACATCACTGCGAAACGCCCCACATCACTGCAGGACGCCTCACATCACTGCAGGACACCCCACACCCACTGCAGGACACCCCACATCACTGCAGGACGCCCCACATCACTGCAGGACGCCCCACATCACTGCAGGACGCCCCACATCGCTGCAGGACGCCCCACATCACTGCAGGACGCCCCACACCCACTGCAGGATGCCCCACACGCACTGCAGGACACCCCACATCACTGCAGGACGCCCCACATCACTGCAGGACGCCCCACACCCACTGCAGGACGCCCCACATCACTGCAGGACGCCCCACACCCACTGCAGGACACCCCACATCACTGCAGGACGCCCCACATCACTGCAGGACGCCCCACACCCACTGCAGGACGCCCCACACCCACTGCAGGACACCCCACATCACTGCAGGGCGCCCCACATCACTGCAGGATGCCCCACACCCACTGCAGGATGCCCCACATGACTGCAGGACGCTCCACACCCACTGCAGGACACCCCACATCACTGCAGGACGCCCCACATCACTGCAGGACGCCCCACACCCACTGCAGGACGCCCCACATCACTGCAGGACACCCCACATCACTGCAGGACGCCCCACATCACTGCAGGATGCCCCACACCCACTGCAGGACACCCCACATCACTGCAGAACGCCCCACATCACTGCAGGACGCCCCACATCACTGCAGGACGCCCCACATCATTGCAGGACACCCCACATCACTGCAGGACGCCCCACACCCACTTCACGACACCCTACATCACTGCAGGACGCCCCACATCACTGCAGGACGCCCCACATCACTGCAGGACACCCCACAACCACTGCAGGACACCCAGCATCCACTGCACGACACCCCACATCACTGCAGGACACCCCACATCACTGCAGGACGCCCCACACCCACTGTAGGATGCCCCACATCACTGCAGGACACCCAGCATCCACTGCACGACACCCCACATCACTGCAGGACGCCCACACCCACTGCAGGACACCCCACATCACTGCAGGACGCCCCACATCACTGCAGGACGCCCCACATCACTGCAGGACGCCCCACACCCACTGCAGGACACCCCACATCACTGCAGGACGCCCCACATCACTGCAGGACGCCCCACATCACTGCAGGACGCCCCACATCACTGCAGGACGCTAGGGGCAGGCAGCTGCCTAGGGCCCCCGCTCCCCCAGGGGCCCTCAGCTAGCGGCACATCATGCAGTCGCTATGTGGCCACTGTGGGGCCTTTGCTGCCGCCGCATTGATCTATAACGGTGTCTGCTGGTATAGTTCAAAGCAATGATGGAGGAGAGAGCGTCAGCTGACGCTCCCTCTCCCATCTTTTCCCATCTGTCCTTGACACTGCGGGTGCGTGATGA
Source organism: Ranitomeya imitator (assembly GCF_032444005.1). Taxonomy (NCBI): domain Eukaryota; kingdom Metazoa; phylum Chordata; class Amphibia; order Anura; family Dendrobatidae; genus Ranitomeya; species Ranitomeya imitator. Next base: position 431,789,823 of record NC_091287.1, on the reverse strand, counting down.
CGTCATCTCGCATTCATTGTGCCAGGCAGTGCAGCCGCTGAGACAGGAGCAGGCAGCAGCGCGGGCACGGGGAGAGGTGAGGAGTGTTGTTTTATTTTACTATAACAGTGAGTAACGGACTGTGGGGCCATTCTCGGTGGGGAGATGCAGGCTGTGATATATACTACGTGGCTGTGCTATATACTGCGTGGGCTGTGTTATATACTATGTGGCTGTGCTATATACTACATGGCTATGCTATATGCTACATGGACTGTGTTATATACTATGTGGGCTGTGTTATATGCTATGTGGCTCTGCTATATACTACGTGGGCTGTGTTATACACTACGTGGGCTGTGTTATATGCTATGTGGCTGCTATATACTACGTGGCCTGTGTTATATACTACTTGGCTGTGTTATATACTAAGGGCTGTGCTATATACTACATGGCTGTGTTATATACTACGTGGGCTATGTTATATACTATGTGGCAGTGCTATATACTACTTGGGCTGTGTTATATACTACGTGGCTGAGCTATATACTACGTGGCTGTGCTATATACTATGTGTTATATACTACGTGGCTGTGTTATATACTACGTGGCTGTGCTATATACTATGTGGCTGTGCTATGCTATATAATACGTGGCTGTGCTATGTACTATATGTTATGTACTATATGTTATATACTACGTGGCTGTGCTATATACTACGTGGGCTGTGTTATATGCTACGTGGGCTGTGTTATATACTATGTGGCTGTGCTATATATACTACATGGCTGTGCTATATGCTACGTGGCTGTGCTATATGCTACCCATTTTGCACTTTTACAAATGTTCATACTTTCTAATGTTTAAAAATTTTTCATTAAAAAATTGTCATATTCAATGTAAGCTGGTTTTTCTTTGCAGCAAGTTCAGCTAACAATAAAATGCCTACTGGTAACTGAGGAAGAGGGAGTAGGTCACAAAAAATGGCATATAAGGGCTGGACTTATATAAAGCCCGTCTGCTGTATGGTATTGTAAAATGTACAATAGCTATCACTCATGTAAGAAGTAAAATCTGGCATTGTATTATACCTATATTTCTCTGCTGTGTCTGTGCATCATGAATCGTGGGACGTGTTAAAGGGGGGGGGAAGGTCCAACTGAGACTCTTTCACCCGGGGCCCTCAAAAACCTGGAGCCGGCCCTGTATATACAGTATATACACATTGAAATACTAAGACTCATAACCGAAAGTACTTGTGACGTTGATGATCCAACTTGTTCCAGTTTGTCGTTCAGAATATTTATGATTATAAAAGAACATGGTAGGATGGCATCTGGCATCTACATTGTGGGGTCCAATCCCTCCTCAACAGGTCGGCAGCAGTCTCTTGCAAATACATCCATACTACAAGCGGGAGCTGTGCCTCTGCACAACCGCATCAGGTGAGCAATTTCCTATAGATATTCACCTTCTCAATTGATTATACCATACTATGCTTAGAGAGCGCCACATTTTTTTCTCCTTTAGGAACTTTAAGACTGTTTTTGATAAAAAAAAATACAATGCTCACATCTCCTCATTCCCCTGCTGCTCCAGTCTCTGTAGCGAGCGTTCTGAAGAGCCCGCACACCTAACTACAGTGGGCGCCATGTAGTGACGTTGTAACGCCCGCTGCGCTAAGACGTCAGATGTCAAGGAAGAATCTCTTATCATTATACAACTGCATTGACGTCCAGGGCGCCGATACAGTTGAATGTGCAATTACGGGTGATGGGGGCTGGTGTTGGCGCTGACACCGGGTCTCCTGGCTCATGGCTTCCATGGCCTGATGCCATTGGTGGCTAGACAATGCACCCGACATTCTCTGCATGATGCTCATCATCCACTATAGGACACCAAACATTCTCTTCAAGAAGCCTATCATCCACTATAAATCACCCAATATAAACTCCAAGACACCCAACATTCTCTTTAAGACACTCATCATCCACTATAGGAGGCAGAAGATCCACTCTTGGACACTCATCATCCACTACAGGAAGCTCATCATTCATTATGTCATTGATCAACACCTGCAAGGTGCTCATCATCTATTATAACATCCCTGTAGGAAACTCATCATCCACTATGGCATTGAGCACCCCCTATAGGACACTTATCATTCACTACAGGACACTCTTCATCCACTCTAGGATATTCATCATCCATCACAACATCCCTGTAGGATGCTCCTCATTCACTATGACGTTGAGCACTACCTATAACACACTATTAGAAATACGGTATTCAATATACTGTAGTGTAGGACACACATCTTCCATCATAACATCTCTGTAGGACACACATCATACACTATAAACATAAGGATGAATGACCTCGGGGAGATCAAAACATCCAACACCGCGGAGACACCATCATGTGTTTCTCAACGCAGTGATCCAGAACACTGCTCCCATCCCTTATGGGAAATATGCAAATGCATGTAGAAAAGCCGCGGAGACACCATCACGTGTTTCTCAACGCAAGCAATAAATAGCCAGGTCTTTCACTGGGAAGGAACAACCACGGGAAGGGCAGCATCCAAAAAGGGAAAACCACCTATGCCAAAACATGGTATCCATCCACAGACAGCTGTTTCAGGGTATTTGCCCCTCATCAGTGTGGAGCAGGAAACTGGCTATTAGGAGCAGTGTTCTGGATCACTGCATGACCCTAACAGCGCGCGGACACTGCGTTATCTGTGCAGCTCCACAGGTCCACTTTAGGAACACCCATCTACCTAGCACGCTTACATCCATATAGCGGCGGACACCGCATTTGTAGCGTGACAATACAGGTTACTATTGGTTTGCCCCATGTATATTGGAATGCCATCTCTTCTCTAAATTATATCTATTACAAGTGAACTCTACTAACAGGGTCTGATTCCCCTCACTTCTTGGCTCTGATACGACCAAGCTTCAGGTATTAGGTGGATCTCCATATTTGGTTTATCCATTATACATTATGATACACCTAGTAGATCACTCTTCATAGATATTCTCTCTAATTTGTTCTCCATGTACATGGACCCATATTGCTGCCTACTTTATACCACAAGAGCAGTCGGTTTACTGAAGAAGGTCTTTTTTGGACTGAAATGTTTTTATTTTGGACTGCAATAAATTTACTTCTTCAAAGCTACTACTGCCTACAAGTTGAGTGCCAAATTATTATATGTTCACTGATTTGGGGAACCTATCTTGTGCACCGATGCAGCTGTGCCACGATATAATTCACTATCTGCCTTCCCGGTAAAAGACCTGGCTATTTATTGCTTGCATTGAGAAACACGTGTTGGTGTCTCCGCGGCTTTTCTACATGCATTTGCATATTTCCCATAAGGGATGGGAGCAGTGTTCTGGAATCACTGCGTTGAGAAACACGTGATGGTGTCTCCGCAGTGTTGGATGTTTTGATCTCCCCGAGGTCATTCATCCTTATGTTTATAGTCCTACCAGGCACTGCTCCTAATAGCCAGTTTCCGACTCCACACTGATGAGGGGCAAATACCCTGAAACAGCTGTCTGTGGATGGATACCATGTTTTGGCATAGGTGGTTTTCCTTTTGGATGCTGCCCTTCCCGTGGTTGTTCCTTCCCGGTGAAAGACCTGGCTATTTATTGCTTGCGTTGAGAAACACGTGATGGTGTCTCCGCGGCTTTTCTACATGCATTTGCATATTTCCCATAAGGGATGGGGGCAGTGTTCTGGATCACTGCATTGAGAAACATGTGATGGTGTCTCCGCGGTGTTGGATGTTTTGATCTCCCCGAGGTCATTCATCTTTATGTTTATAGTCCTTTTACTAGGCACTGCTGCCTTTCCAGTGGTTGTTCCTTCCCGGTGAAAGACCTGGCCATTTATTGCTTGCATTGAGAAACACGTTATGGTGTCTCCACGGCTTTTCTACATACACATCATACACTGACATATATCAACGGATTCATCCGACATACTAATATGTATGGAGACCCCTGAAAGATGATGTTGTGAAACGGAAGGGTCTGACATGTCCAATTTAGAACTGCTGGTCCGATTGTCCTCTAAGAGATAAGCCCCCAGCAGCAATGTCCGGTAGCAGTTGTCTCTTATAGAGCCCAGGCACCCTCAGCAGAGAGCGCTCCTGTGTATGGGCAAGTCTGATGAGGTAGCTGCCAGTCGATGAGCCGAGATATCCGAAGTGTATGGGGTGGGTTCAGTTTCTTTTTCCTGGTATCACACTATCATCATCTGTATGACACCTCTACAGACATTATATTTAGGAGAATATTGTGGCATATAGACTCAGACTCACCCTATAGATCACTTCTCTATAGGTCACCACTCTATAGATCAGGGATGGGGAACCTCCTGCCCACGGAGATCAGGAAATACTATGTTGATGGAGGAAACGTATATGCACTCCCGTCCCACAGAAGGAGACAGCAGCAGAGTCTCCAGTGAAGTATATGCCCAGCCCAGTGTCCCCAGTGAAGTATATGCCCAGCCCAGTGTCTCCAGTGATATATATATGCCCCAGCCCAGTGTCTCCAGTGATATATATATGCCCCAGCCCAGTGTCTCCAATGATGCATATGCCCCAGCCCAGTGTCTCCAGTGATGCATATGCCCGGCCCAGTGTCTCCAGTGAAGTATATGCCCTGCCCAGTGTCTCCAGTGATGTATATGCCTCAGCCCAGTGTCTCCAGTGAAGTATATGCCCAGCCCAGTGTCTCCAGTGATACAGTATATAGCATATACCCAGCCCAGTGTCTCCAGTGATGTATATGCCCCAGCCCAGTGTCTCCAGTGAAGTATATGTCCAGCCCAGTCTCTGCAGTGATGTATAGCATATACCCAGCCCAGTGTCTCCAGTGATGTATATGCACAGCCCAGTGTCTCCAGTGATGTATATGCCCAGCCCAGTGTCTCCAGTGAAGTATATGCCCCGCCCAGTGTCTCCAGTGATGTATATGCCCCAGCCCAGTGTCTCCAATGATGTATATGCCCCAGCCCAGTGTCTCTAATGATGAATATGCCCCAGCCCAGTGTCTCCAGTGATGTATATGCCCAGCCCAGTGTCTCCAGTGAAGTATATGCCCTGCCCAGTGTCTCCAGTGATGTATATGCCTCAGCCCAGTGTCTCCAGTGAAGTATATGCCCAGTCCAGTGTCTCCAGTGATGTATATGCCCCAGCCCAGTATCTCCAGCAATGTATATGCCCCAGCCCAGTATCTCCAGCGATGCATATGCCCCAGCCCAGTGTCTCCAGTGATGTATGTGCCCAGCCCAGTGTCTCCAGTGATGTATGTGCCCTGCCAAGTGTTTCCAGTGATGCATATGCCCCAACCCAGTGTCTCCAGCGATGTATATGCCCCAGCCCAGTGTCTCCGGTGATGTATATGCTCCAGCCCAGTGTCCAGTGTCTCCGGTGATGTATATGTCCCAGCGCATTGTCTACGGTGATGTATATGCCCCATCCCAGTGTCTCCAGTGATGTATATGCCCCAATGCAGTGTCTACAGTGATGTATATGCCCCGCCCAGTGTCTCCAGTGATCTATATGCCCCGTCCCAGTGTCTCCAGTGATGTATATGTCCCATCCCAGTGTTTCCAGTGATAGATATACCCCAGCCCAGTGTCTCCAGTGATGCATATGCCCCAACCTAGTGTCTCCAGCAATGTATATGCCCCAGCCCAGTGTCTCCGGTGATGTAAATGCTCCAGCCCAGTGTCTCCAGTGATGCATATGCCCCAATGCAGTGTCTCCAGTGATGTATATGCCCTAGCCCAGTGTTTCCGGTGATAGATATGCCCCAGCCCAGTGTCTCCAGTGATGTACAGTTGTGCTGAAAAGTTTACATATGTCGGCATAATTTGTGCTTTCTTGGCCTTTTTTCAGAGAATATCAATGATAACACCAAAACTTTTCCTCCACTCATGGTTAGTGGTTGGGTGAAGCCATTTATTGTCAAACTACTGTGTTTTCTCTTTTTAAATCATAATGACAACCCAAAACATCCAAATGATCCATATGATTTAGTGAATCCTGCTTTGAGCAGGGGGTTGGACCAGATGACCAAGGAGGTCCATTCCAACTCTATCATTCTATGATTCTATGACCCTGATCAAAAGTTCACATACCCTGGTGATTTGGGTCTGATAATGTAAGGAGATAGACTGGACTGCGGGTACCTGCATGCCGAGTCCGGAACTGAAAGTGCTGCATCCTCTGTTCCCGGGGAAAGCTTTAAGGAGGCGGACCTTCCTCTGCAGCCGAGGGGAAGGACTTGCAAGACGGAGCTTCCTGCTGACAGAAGGGGCGGGAAGAGCCATTGGAGAGCACGCAGCATCGGAGACAAAAAGGGAAAAAGTGCGCAAAGCCAGTCAGTCAGAAGCTGGCACAGAGCAGCACGGAGGGTAGCACGGAGGAGAACAGTGAGTGGCACGCTGAGCTGCCCCTTCCCCCATCTGAGAGTACCAGGCCTGTGATAGGCCGCGTTGCTGCCGTCCAGGAGGAAAGGAGCTGTAGTGCTGGGGGGATTAGTGTGCCAGTGAAGCCGTGCAGAGCTATGTGCACAGAGCAGAGCTGGGGCAGGAAAGCCAATTGGTGAGTCGGGTGCAGTGTCTGCTGACAGGGCAGAGCGTGCCGTGCATATAGCCCGACCCGACAGTACTCACATAGGCCCACCGCTGATGTACTATTAGGTGATTGACCCCCGCCATCCTCCGCGACTGGAGGAGATGTAGACTTGACATCGGGGACTGTATCAGGTGTGCAACGCCAAGAGAGGCAAGTAACTAGGCCCGAGCCCTGTCACACAGGACCAGTGTAGGCCGCAGAGCGAAGTCCCGTTCCGGCGATCTCTTATGTTGGACTCAGTACCGTGCTAGACACCTTTAAGTACGGGAAATCCACTAGCTCCCAGAGACTGTGATGAGACGTCACGCGCGCTGTTGTCGGTGCCACCGTTGGATTCCCGCCTGCTATAGACTTCGCTGAGACGTCAAGTGCCGCTGTTGTCGGTGCCACCGTTGGATACCCACCTGTTATAGACTTCGCTGAGACGTCACATGCCGTTGTTGTCGGTGCCACTATTGGAACCCAGAGACACCGCAAAGAAGACGACTACAGTCTGATAAGTATCATCAATTTAATTAAGAACTATCGTTCGTTCATGTCCTACCCTGCCTATATAAAACAGGAAAGGGATACAAAAAAATATCCAAGGAATTGATAATGCCACTAACCAATGTTCAAACTGTAATTAACACATAGAAAATAAGGGGCTCTGTAAAACAAAATCACAGTCAAGTAGACCAACAAAAATGTCATCCACAAGTGCTAGGAAAATTGTTTGGGATGCAAAGAAAAACCCACAAATAACATGAGCTGAAATGCATGACTCTCTGAAAGCTAGCGGTGTGGCTGTTTCAAGATGCACAATAAGGAGGCACTTGAAGAAAAATGGGCTGCGTGATCGAGTCGCCAGAAAAAAACTGCACAAATGCTACAAAGTATCTCGCCTACAATACGCAAAACAGCACAGGGACAAGCCTCAAAACTTCTGGAACAAGGTAATTTGGAGTGATGAGACCAAAATTGAACTTTTTGGCCACAGCCATAAACGTTACATTTGGAGAGAGGTCAACAAGACCTATGATGAAAGGAACACTATTCCTACTGTAAATCACAGAGTTGGATCGCTGATGTTTTGGGGATGTGTGAGCTACAAAGGCACAGGAAATCTGGACAAAGTTGAAGGAACGATGAATGCAGCACGTTATCAGCAAATACTGGAGGCAAATGTGCACTCATCAGCCCCGAAATTGCGCATGGGACGTGCTTGGATGTTCCAATATGACAACGATCCAAAACATAAGGCCAAGTCGACCTGTCATTGGTTACAGCAGATCAAAGTGAAGGTTCTGGAGTGGCCATCTCAGTCTCCTGACCTTAATATCATTGAGCCACTCTGGAGAGATCTCAAGCACGCAGTTCATGCTAGACAGCCCAGGAATTTACAGGTACTGGAGGCTTTTTGCTAAGAAGAGTGGTCAGTTTTACCATCTGAGAAAGTAAAGAACCTCATCCACAACTACCACAAAAGACTTCAAGCTGTCACTGATGTTAGAGAGGGCAATACACGGTAATAAGAAATAGGGTATGTAAACTTTTCATCAGGATCATTTGGATGTTTTGGGTTGTCATTATGATTTAAAAAGAGAAAACACAGTAGTTTGACAATAAATGGCTTCACCCAACCAATAACCATAAGTGGAGAAAAAGTACCGAGAGCTGCTACTGCGCAGGCGCGGGTGGCGCCATCTTGGTGGAGGAATTTTTTTTCTTCTCCAGTAAGATGGCGCCGCCTGTGCAGTAGCAGCTCTCGGATCACAGCTATAGACACCAATAGCTGCTACTGCGCATGCGCTGGCGGCACCATTTTCAGATTGTTTTATTTATTTTTTTCCCTAGCTGGATAACATCAAGAAAATGTATTATTGGCACACTAAATATGCGATTATTTTGCAGAGCAGGTGCCACGGCTGGCACCTGCCTGCAGAAGCGATTTTTGTCTCTTTCTTCAGTATGTTAGGTATTCATTATGCAAACTAGTGGGCAGGTCAGTGAGGGATCAGTGACCTGTCAGCAGTCTGCATTATGAATACCTAATCAGAGCACCACATGAAGACCCCCTTCCAGGCCCATCTTAGGGCATGAGCATTTCATTAACTACAAACTGAAAATAAAGATTAACCCCTTTACCCCCAAGGGTGGTTTGCACGTCAATGACCAGGCCAATTTTTACAATTCTGACCACTGTCCCTTTATGAGGTTATAACTCCGAAACGCTTCAACGGATCCTGGTGATTCTGACATTGTTTTCTCGTGACATATTGTACTTCATGATAGTGGTAAAATTTCTTTGATAGTACCTGCGTTTATTTGCGAAAAAAACGGAAATTTGGCGAAAATTTTGAAAATTTCGCAATTTTCAAACTTTGAATTTTTATGCAATTAAATCACAGAGATATGTCACACAAAATACTTAATAAGTAACATTTCCCACATGTCTCCTTTACATCAGCATAATTTTGGAACCAAATTTTTTTTTTGTTAGGGAGTTATAAGGGTTAAAAGTTGACCAGCAATTTCTCATTTTTACAACACCATTTTTTTTTAGGGACCACATCTCATTTGAAGTCATTTTGAGGGGTCTATATGATAGAAAATGCCCAAGTGTGACACCATTCTAAAAACTTCACCCCTCAAGGTGCTCAAAACCACATTCAAGAAGTTTATTAACCCTTCAGGTGTTTAATAGGAATTTTTGGAATGTTTAAATAAAAATGAACATTTAACTTTTTTACACAAAAAATTTACTTCAGCTCCAATTTGTTTTATTTTACCAAGGGTAACAGGAGAAAATGGACCCCAAAAGTTGTTGTCCAATTTGTCCTGAGTACGCTGATACCCCATATGTGGCAGTAAACCACTGTTTGGGCGCATGGGAGAGCTCGGAAGGGAAGGAGCGCCGTTTGACTTTTCAATGCAAAATTGACAGGAATTGAGATGGGACGCCATGTTGCGTTTGGAGAGCCACTGATGTGCCTAAACATTGAAACCCCCCACAAGTGACACCATTTTGGAAAGTAGACCCCCTAAGGAACTTATCTGGATGTGTGGTGAGCACTTTGACCCACCAAGGGCTTCACAGAAGTACATAATGCAGAGCCATAAAAATAAAACAAAATGTTTTTCCCACAAAAATTATTTTTTAGCCCCCAGTTTTGTATTTTCCCTAGGGTAACAGGAGAAATTGGACCCCAAAAGTTGTTGTCCAATTTGTCCTGAGTACGCTGATACCCCATATGTGAGGGGGAACCACCGTTTGGGCGCATGGGAGGGCTCGGAAGGGAAGGAGCGCCATTTGGAATGCAGACTTAGATGGAATGGTCTGCAGGCGTCACATTGCGTTTGCAGAGCCCCTAATGTGCCTAAACAGTAGAAACCCCCCACAAGTGACACCATTTTGGAAAGTAGACCCCCTAAGGAACTCATCTTGATGTGTTGTGAGAGCTTTGAACCCCCAAGTATTTCACTACAGTTTATAACGCAGAGCCGTGCAAATAAAAAAAATTTTTTTTTCCACAAAAATTATATTTTAGCCCCCAGTTTTGTATTTTTCCAAGGTTAGCAGGAGAAATTGGACCCTAAATGTTGTTGTCCAATTTGTCCTGAGTACGCTGATACCTGATATGTGGGGGGGAACCACCGTTTGGGCGCATGGGAGGGCTCGGAAGGGAAGGAGCATCATTTGGAATGCAGACGTAGATGGATTGGTCTGCAGGCGTCACATTGCGTTTGCAGAGCCCCTAATGTACCTAAACAGTAGAAACCCCCCACAAGTGACCCCATATTGGAAACTAGACCCCTCAATGAACTTATCTAGATGTGTTGTGAGAACTTTGAACCCCCAAGTGTTTCACTACAGTTTATAACGCAGAGCCGTGAAAATAAAAAATCTTTTTGTTTTCCCACAAAAATTATTTTTAGGCCCCAGTTTTGTATTTTCCCAAGGGTAACAGGAGAAATTGGTCCACAAAAGTTGTTGTCCAATTTGTCCTGAGTACGCTGATACCCCATATGTGAGGGTAAACCCCTGTTTGGGCACACGGGAGAGCTCGGAAGGGAAGGAGCACTGTTTTACTTTTTCAACGCAGAATTGGCTGGAATTGAGATCGGACGCCATGTCGTGTTTGGAGAGCCCCTGATGTGCCGAAACAGTGGAAACCCCCCAATTATAACTGAAACCCTAATCTAAACACACCCCTAACCCTAATTCCAACGGTAACCCTAACCACACCTCTAACCCTGACACACCCCTAACCCTAATCCCAACCCTATTCCCAACTGTAAATGTAATCTAAACCTTAACCCTAACTTTAGCCCCAACCCTAACTGTAGCCCCAACCCTAACCCTAGCCCTAACCCTAGCCCTAATCCTAGGCCTAACCCTAGCCCTAATCCTAGCCCTAACCCTAGCCCTAACCCTAACCCTAGCCCTAACCCTAGCCCTAACCCTAGCCCTAGCCCTAGCCCTAACCCTAGCCCTAACCCTAGCCCTAGCCCTAACCCTAGCCCTAACCCTAGCCCTAACCCTAATGGGAAAATGGAAATAAATACATTTTTTTTATTTTTCCCTAACTAAGGGGGTGATGAAGGGGGATTTGATTTACTTTTATAGCGAGTTTTTTAGCGGATTTTTATGATTGGCAGCCGTCACACACTGAAAGACGCTTTTTATTGCAAAAAATATTTTTTGCAATACCACATTTTGAGAGCTATAATTTTTCCATATTTTGGTCCACAGAGTCATGTGAGGTCTTGTTTTTTGCGGGACGAGTTGACATTTTTACTGAAAACATTTTCGGGCACGTGACATTTTTTGATCGCTTTTTATTCCGATTTTTGTGAGGAAGAATGACCAAAAACCAGCTATTCATGAATTTCTAGTGGGGGAGGCGTTTATACCGTTCCGCGTTTGGTAAAATTGATAAATCAGTTTTATTCTTCGGGGTCAGTACGATTACAGCGATACCTCATTTATATCATTTTTTTATGGTTTGGCGCTTTTATACGATAAAAACTATTTTACAGAAAAAATAATTATTTTTGCATCGCTTTATTCTCAGGACTATAACTTTTTTATTTTTTTGCTGATGATGCTGTATGGCGGCTCGTTTCTTGCGGGACAATATGATGCTTTCAGCGGTACCATGGTTATTTATATCTGTCCTTTTGATCGCGTGTTATTCCACTTTTTGTTCGGCGGTATGATAATAAAGCGTTGTTTTTTGCCTCGTTTTTTTTTTTTTCTTACGGTGTTTACTGAAGGGGTTAACTAGTGGGACAGTTTTATAGGTCGGGTCATTACGGACGCGGCGATACTAAATATGTGTTCTTTTATTGGGTTTTTTTTTTATTTAGGTGAAGAAATGTATTTATGGGAATAATATATTTTTTTTTTTTTCATTATTTTGGAATATTTTTTTTTATTTTTTTTTACACATTTGGAAAAATTTTTTTTTACTTTTTTACTTTGTCCCAGGGGGGGACATCACAGATCAGTGATCTGACAGTTTGCACAGCACTCTGTCAGATCACTGATCTGGCATGCAGCGCTGCAGCCTTCACAGTGCCTGCTCTGAGCAGGCTCTGTGAAGCCACCTCCCTCCCTGCAGGACCCGGATCCGCGGCCATCTTGGATCCGGGGCTGGAGGAAGCAGGGAGGGAGGTGAGACCCTCGCAGCAACGCGATCACATCGCGTTGCTCCGGGGGTCTCAGGGAAGCCCGCAGGGAGCCCCCTCCCTGCGCGATGCTTCCCTGCACCGCCGGCACATCGCGATCATGTTTGATCGCGGTGTGCCAGGGGTTAATGTGCCGGGGGCGGTCCGTGACCGCTCCTGGCACATAGTGCCGGATGTCAGCTGCGATAAGCAGCTGACACCCGGCCGCGATCGGCCGCGCTCCCCCCGTGAGCGCGGCCGATCGGCTATGACGTACTATCCCGTCCAGGGTCAGATAAGCCCAGGGCACCTCGACGGGATAGTACGTCTAAGGTCACAGAGGGGTTAAAGAACAACCATACGTTGGATTTCATCAACCAAGATATCATTTTAATCAGTATAACGGCGCCGACCTGACACTGTAGGTTACTGTGCACAATCCTGATGACAGGTTACCTTTAAAAATGTTAGGAGTAGCAGATCCTCCAGATTATAAAACTGTACAGAGCCCCAAAGCTCTGGTGTTGGTGCTGTGTGGAGGCCATTGTTGCTGTGGGGTGGGGTGATCTGGACTCAATGGGACCCAGCCTTACAGCATGGGTGTTGTGAGGCACCAGGTTGCCCGCCCTGCAGAGATGATGGTCTGCTCACAACGCCGCACCCTTAAGGCAAGGAACCCACTGAGACGTCCACCGTGACGTGATGTGAAAGTTGACTTCATACAGTCTGATCAGAATGTTAAGCTAAGAACCTCATGTTCAATTTTGTAAATGTTTGCTTATCGACAGATGAATATGTGATTTCTGGATGTGCGCTACATGGCTCTCTTTTCTAAAGTTCTGGCATATATTTGCATAAAATCACAGCTTCTCCATAGGTCCACTGCAGCCGGGACCCCACCCCTGTACAGTACACAGGTATATCAGGCTATGCTCATGTAAGTGACCACATAATCAGTATTTTTATAGCACAAGAAGTCCAGCTCTGAGTAGAGGCGCTGACATGTAACGCCATTATACGGCTGATTTATGAATTGCACACTCCAAGCTCCATAATTCCACAGCTGAGCAGGAAGCAGCGGCCAGGTGAGGACTGACTGAGACAATTAATCCTGTCATTTAGCTGCATTTCCATCCCGAGTATTTGTCAGCTGCCATGTGTAATAGACCGAATCACATTCTGCAAGTTCAGCTGATGCCACAAATGGACCAAATATGATCTCCTCCATGAGGGACTTCAGGATGGTAATTGATGAGATCACGGACATTGTAAAGTTACTTCATTTATCTCATTTATTTAATAAGCAATTATAGGACATGTCTGGTGTAACGAGCTCATGAACTGGTGTGGACAATCACATTGACGGCATGGCTGCAGACTACTATGTATGCCGACCAACATGATCAACATCAATATCTCATACAAGGGAGGTAAGCAGAACGGTATACCCTAGAGCAGACCTGGACAAAGTGCGGTCCGCGGGCCACATCCGGCCCTTTGACTGTCTCAGTCTGGTCCGTGGACCGAGACAGCCGAGGAGCAGGAAAACAGAGGTCCACGACCCGCACTGTGATCGTCCGCTCGCTGTTTCCATCTGCGCTCCATCTGCCTCCAGTCTCTTCCTCCACCAATCAGCGTGTGCAACAGCTGACGCAATGATGTCATTTCATCACGTCACCTGTGTGCTGCGGAGAGTAAGCGGACCGAAGGCAGGGAGAGAAGCAGAGCTCCGGGGAACGGGACCGAGGTGAGTATGTGGGGTTCATTTTTTATGTGTATGGAATGTTTGGGTGGGCATGGGGAGGCTATGGCGGTGTCGTGCTCAACAAGGGGTGGCTATGGGGGTGTTGTGCTGGACAAGGGGAGGCTATGGGGTGTTATGCTGCACAAGGGGAAGCTATGGGGTGTTGTGCTGCACAAGTGGAGGCTATGGGGGTGACATGCTGCACATCGGGAGGCTATGGGGGTGACATGGTGCACATCAGGAGGCAATGGGGGTGACATGGAGCACATCGGGAGGCTATGGGGGTGACATGGAGCACATCGGGAGGCTATGGGGGTGACATGGTGCACATCGGGAAGCAATGGGGGTGACATGGAGCACATCGGGAGGCTATGGGGGTGACATGGTGCACATTGGGAGGCAATGGGGGTGACACGGTGCACATCGGGAGGCTATTGGGGCATCATGGTGCACATGGGGAGGCTATGGGGGCGTTGTGCTGCACAAGGTGAGGCTATGGGGGCATCGTGCTGCACAAGGGGAGGCTATGGGGGCATCGTGCTGCACAAGGGGAGGCTATGGGGGCATCATGCTGCACAAGAGGAGGCTATGGAGCATGGTGCTGCACAAGGGGAGGCTATGGGGGCATGGTGCTGCACAAGGGGAGGCTATGGGGGCATGGTGCTGCACAAGGGGAGGCTATGGGGCATCGTGCTGCACAAAGGGAGGCTATGAGGGCATCGTGCTGCACAAGGGGAGGCTATGGGGGCATCGTGCTGCACAAGAGGAGGCTATGGGGCGTCATGCTGCACAAGGGAAGGCTATGGGGGGGTCGTGCTGCACAAGGGGAGGCTATGGGGCATGGTGTTGCACAAGGGAAGGCTATGGGGAATGGTGCTGCACAAGGGGAGGCTATGGGGGAATGGTGCTGCACAAGGGGAGGCTATGGGGGCATGGTGCTGCACAAGGGGAGGCTATGGGGGCATCATGCTGCACAAGGGGAGGCTATGGGGGCCTTGTGCTGCACAAGGGGAGGCTATGGGGGCATCGTGCTGCACAAGGGGAGGCTATGGGGGGGTGTCGTGCTGCACAAGGGGAGGCTATGGGGCATTGTGCTGCACAAGGGGAGGCTATGGGGGCGTCATGTAGGGAGGCTGTGTGGGGCTCATGCTGTATATAGGGAGGCTGTGTGGGGCTCATGCAGTATATGAGGAGGCTGTGTGGGGCTCATGCAGCATATATAGAGAGTCTGTGTGGGGCTCATGCTGTATATAGGAGGCTGTGTGGGGCTTGTGCTGTATATATGGGGAGACTGTGTGGGGCTTATGCTCTATATGGGGAGGCTGTGTGGAGCTTGTGCAGTATATATCGGGAAGCTGTGTGACACTCTGTGTGCAGACAGAGACCTGGGCACAAATAAGGAAGTTGGGGGTGGCGGTGGCATGGGGGGTGGGGTTAGAACAGTTAATAATTTAAGAAAGAATAGAGGTACAGAGTGGAACATCAAGTGCATGTATACTAATGCCAGAAGCCTCGCCAACAAAATGGACGAATTAGAACTAATGTTGTTGGAGCATAATTATGACATGGTGGGGATATCTGAGACATGGCTGGATGAGAGCCATGACTGGGCTGTTAACTTGCAGGGTTATAGTCTGTTCAGAAATGACCGAATGGATAGGCGAGGGGGTGGGGTGTGTCTATATGTAAAATCGTCCTTAAAACCCATCCTGCGTGATAATATAGGTGAATTTAATGAAAATGTAGAATCCCTGTGGGTGGAGATAAGGGGAGGGGGAAAAAATTATAAATTACTGATAGGGGTTTGTTATAAATCTCCAAAAATAATGGAAGCAATGGAGAATATCCTTGTAAAGCAAATAGATGAAGCGGCGACTCAAAGAGAAGTCATTATTATGGGGGACTTCAATTACCCTGAAATAGATTGGAGAACAGAAACCTGCAGTTCCAGCAAAGGTAATCGGTTTTTGACAACTATGAGAGACAATTACCTTTCACAACTGGTTCAGGACCCAACAAGAAGGGGGGCACTGCTAGACCTAATATTAACCAACAGGCCAGACCGCATAGCAAACATAAGGGTTGGGGGTCACTTGGGAAATAGCGATCACAAAATAATAAGTTTTCATGTATCCTTTAAAAAGATGTGTAATAGAGGGGTTACAAGGACACTAAATTTCAGGAGGGCAAATTTCCAACGGATGAGAGAGGATCTTGGTGCAATTAACTGGGGCGATATCCTGAGACACAAAAATACACAAAGAAAATGGGAGACGTTTATTAGCATCCTGGATAGGACCTGTGCACAGTATATACCATATGGGAATAAACATACTAGAAATAGGAGGAAACCAATATGGCTAAATAGAGCTGTAAGGGGCGCAATAAGTGACAAAAAGAAAGCGTTTAGAGAATTAAAGGAAGTAGGTAGTGATGAGGCATTAAATAAATACAAAAAATTTAATAAATTCTGTAAAAAGCAAATCAAGGCAGCAAAGATTGAGACAGAGAGACTCATTGCCAGGGAGAGTAAAAATAATCCTAAAATATTCTTTAACTACATAAATAGTAAGAAACTAAAAAATGATAGTGTTGGCCCCCTTAAAAATAGTCTGGGTGAAATGGTGGATGAGGATGAGGAAAAAGCCAATATGCTAAATTACTTTTTTTCATCAGTATTTACACAAGAAAATCCCATGGCAGACAAAATGACTAGTGATAAAAATTCCCAATTAAATGTAACCGGCTTAACCCAGCAGGAAGTGCGGCGGCGTCTAAAAATCACTAAAATTGACAAATCTCCGGGCCCGGATGGGATACACCCTCGAGTACTGCAGGAATTAAGTACAGTCATCGATAGACCATTATTTTTAATCTTTAGAGACTCCATAATAACAGGGTCTGTACCACAGGACTGGCGTATAGCAAATGTGGCGCCAATATTCAAAAAGGGGACAAAAACTGAACTCGGAAATTATCGGCCAGTAAGCTTAACCTCTACTGTGGGTAAAATCCTGGAGGGCATTCTAAGGGATGCTATACTGGAGTATCTGAAGAGTAAAAAATATATGTACACAGTAAAATAAATATATATATATATATATATATATATATATATATAAATATATATATGTAGACCCACCAGACTATTAATCCATTCATAAATAATCAATAAAACATTGTATAGATGTATATATACAAGTGGGCGGGATTTACTGATACATAAAGAAGGTGAGTGGAAAAACCACTCTGGGTACTAAGAAAACGACAACAAGCAAATCTGGATATGGAATAATCAATATATAAAAGAATATATAAAAGACACAGAAAAGCATATGATATTAATTAAAAGAACCTTTATTCGAATTTTTGGCAAAATGGCACTTATCACATGTGCCTGTACTTGAAAAATTATAATAAATCTCAGGACGGACAATCATACATATCAATCAATATATGGACACAGGGTGTAAAAAAAAAAACTACTATATTTCCACATAAAAAATGTAAAAAAGAGAAATTATGTATGTATATAAATATATATAATAGTACCTCAAAAATAATTAATAATTGAATAAAGTGCAAGGTGCTATATGTGCTAAATAATAACAAGACCAACACTATGTGTATATTTAAAGTGCAACCGTGCTTGTATAACTGCCAAAAAAAGAGAGGGCAGTATTATAACCAGACGTGT
This sequence comes from Ranitomeya imitator, assembly GCF_032444005.1. Lineage (NCBI taxonomy): Eukaryota > Metazoa > Chordata > Amphibia > Anura > Dendrobatidae > Ranitomeya > Ranitomeya imitator. The sequence continues at coordinate 431,772,084 of NC_091287.1, read as the reverse complement.
GGGGGTTAAATCTATCTGTCTAAGTCATACTCATACATATAATATATAATACATGTGGGAAGAAAAGTATATAAGTGGGGAAATATGAGACTAAGAGAGACTATATACTGAAAAGCTGTGGGCCTATAATAGGAAGAATACACCGCGGTCCTCAAAATGACAAGCCATGCATAACATAGGGCAACAATAAAACTACCTGATGGCTGATGATGTCCGTCCCACAAGTACAGCGCACCCCAAAAGGGGGTCCCTCAAGGATGGACATCATCAGCCATCAGGTAGTTTTATTGTTGCCCTATGTTATGCATGGCTTGTCATTTTGAGGACCGCGGTGTATTCTTCCTATTATAGGCCCACAGCTTTTCAGTATATAGTCTCTCTTAGTCTCATATTTCCCCACTTATATACTTTTCTTCCCACATGTATTATATATTATATGTATGAGTATGACTTAGACAGATAGATTTAACCCCCACACGTCTGGTTATAATACTGCCCTCTCTTTTTTTGGCAGTTATACAAGCACGGTTGCACTTTAAATATACACATAGTGTTGGTCTTGTTATTATTTAGCACATATAGCACCTTGCACTTTATTCAATTATTAATTATTTTTGAGGTACTATTATATATATTTATATACATACATAATTTCTCTTTTTTACATTTTTTATGTGGAAATATAGTAGTTTTTTTTTTACACCCTGTGTCCATATATTGATTGATATGTATGATTGTCCATCCTGAGATTTATTATAATTTTTCAAGTACAGGCACATGTGATAAGTGCCATTTTGCCAAAAATTCGAATAAAGGCTATTTTAATTAATATCATATGCTTTTCTGTGTCTTTTATATATTCTTTTATATATTGATTATTCCATATCCAGATTTGCTTGTTGTCGTTTTCTTTGGAGTATCTGAAGAGGAATAACCTCATGACCCAGTATCAGCACGGGTTTACTAGGGACCGTTCATGTCAGACTAATTTGATCAGTTTCTATGAAGAGGTAAGTTCCGTGTTGGATCAAGGGAACCCAGTGGATGTAGTGTATATGGACTTTTCAAAAGCTTTTGATACGGTGCCACACAAAAGGTTGATACATAAAATGAGAATAATGGGGATAGGGGAAAATATGTGCAAGTGGGTTGAGAGCTGGCTCAGGGATAGGAAACAAAGGGTGTTTATTAATGGAGCACACTCGGACTGGGTAGCGGTTAGCAGTGGGGTACCACAGGGGTCAGTATTGGGCCCTCTTCTTTTTAACATATTTATTAATGACCTTGTAGGGGGCATTCAGAGTAGAATTTCAATATTTGCAGATGACACTAAACTCTGCAGGGTAATTAATACAGAGGAGGATAATTTTATATTACAGGATGATTTATGTAAACTAGAAGCTTGGGCTGATAAATGGCAAATGAGCTTTAATGGGGATAAATGTAAGGTCATGCACTTGGGTAGAAGTAATAAGATGTATAACTATGTGCTTAATTCTAAAATTCTGGGCAAAACCGTCAATGAAAAAGACCTGGGTGTATGGGTGGATGACAAACTCATATTCAGTGGCCAGTGTCAGGCAGCTGCTACAAAGGCAAATAAAATAATGGGATGCATTAACCCCTTCCCGACCTTTGACGCCACGTAGGCGTCATGAAAGTCGGTGCCATTCCGACCCATGACGCCTATGCGGCGTCATGGAAAGATCGCGTCCCTGCAGATCGGGTGAAAGGGTTAACTCCCATTTCACCCGATCTGCAGGGACAGGGGGAGTGGTAGTTTAGCCCAGGGGGGGGTGGCTTCACCCCCTCGTGGCTACGATCGCTCTGATTGGCTGTTGAAAGTGAAACTGCCAATCAGAGCGATTTGTAATATTTCACCCATTATAACGGGTGAAATATTACAATCCAGCCATGGCCGATGCTGAAATATCATCGGCCATGGCTGGAAATACTAGTGTGCCCCCACCCCTCCTATCGCCCCCCCAGCCCTCCGATCTGGCCGGTACACTGCTCCGGCTCCCCTCCGTCCAGTGCTCCGCTCCCCCCCGTGCACTTGTCCGCTCCCCCCGTGCTCCAATCACCCCCCCGTGCTCCAATCACCCCCCCTGCACTCCGATCTACCCCCCCGGTGCTCCGTTCCACCCCCCCGTGCTCCATTCCAGCCCCCCCGTGCTCCGTTCCACGCCCCCCGTGCTCCGTTCCACCCCTCCCGCACTCCGATTCCCCCCCCGTGCTCCGATCCCCCCCCCCCCCGTGGTCCCCCCCCACCCCATCATACTTACCGATCCAGCCGGGGTCCCGTCCGTCTTCTCCCTGGACGCCGCCATCTTCCAAAATGGCGGGCGCATGCGCAGTGCGCCCGCCGAATCTGCCGGCCGGCAGATTCGTTCCAAAGTGCATTTTGATCACTGAGATATAATCTATCTCAGTGATCAAAATAAAAAAAATAATAAATGACCCCCCCCCCTTTGTCACCCCCATAGGTAGGGACAATAAAAAAATAAAGAATTTTTTTTTTTTCCACTAATGTTAGAATAGGGTTAGGGTTAGGGGTAGGGTTAGGGTTAGGGGTAGGGTTAGGGCTAGGGTTAGGGTTAGGGCTAGGGGTAGGGTTAGGGGTAGGGGTAGGGTTAGGGCTAGGGGTAGGGTTAGGGTTAGGGCTAGGGTTAGGGTTTCGGTATGTGCACACGTATTCTGGTCCTCTGCGGATTGTTCCGCTGCGGATTTGATAAATCCGCAGTGCTAAACCGCTGCGGATTTATGGCGGATTTACCGCGGTTTTTCTGCGCATTTCACTGCGGTTTTACAACTGCGATTTTCTATTTGAGCAGTTGTAAAACCGCTGCGGAATCCGCACAAAGAAGTGACATGCTGCGGAATGTAAACCGCTGCGTTTCCGTGCAGTTTTTCCGCAGCATGGGCACAGCGATTTTTGTTTCCCGTAGGTTTACATTGAACTGTAAACTCATGGGAAACTGCTGCGGATCCGCAGCGTTTTCCGCAGCGTGTGCACATACCTTTAGAATTAGGCTATGTGCACACGGTGCGGATTTGGCTGCGGATTCGCAGCAGTGTTCCATCAGGTTTACAGTACCATGTAAACATATGGAAACCAAATCCGCTGTGCCCATGGTGCAGAAAATACCACGCGGAAACGCTGCGTTGTATTTTCCGCAGCATGTCAATTCTTTGTGCGGATTCCGCAGCGTTTTACACCTGTTCCTCAATAGGAATCCGCAGGTGAAATCCGCACAAAAAACACTGGAAATCCGCGGAAAATCCGCAGGTAAAACGCAGTGCCTTTTACCCGCGGATTTTTCAAAAATGGTGCGAAAATATCTCACACGAATCCGCAACGTGGGCACATAGCCTTAGGGTTAGGGTTGGAATTAGGGTTGTGGTTATGGTTAGGGGTGTGTTGCGGTTAGGGTTGTGTTTAGGGTTATGGCTACAGTTGGGATTAGGGTTAGGGGTGTGTTGGGGTTAGTGTTGGAGGTAGAATTGAGGGGTTACCACTGTTTAGGCACATCAGGGGTCTCCAAACGCAACATGGCGCCACCATTGATTCCAGCCAATCTCGTATTCAAAAAGTCAAATGGTGCTCCCTCACTTCCGAGCCCTGACGTGTGCCCAAACAGTGGTTTACCCCCACATATGGGGTACCAGCATACTCAGGACAAACTGCGCAACAATTACTGGGGTCCAATTTCTCCTGTTACCCTTGTGAATCAAAAAAAATGCTTGCTAAAACATAATTTTTGAGGAAAGAAAAATGATTTTTTATTTTCACGGCTCTGCGTTGTAAACGTCTGTGAAGCACTTGGGGGTTCAAAGTGCTCACCACATATCTAGATAAGTTCCTTGGGGGGTCTAATTTCTAAAATGGGGTCACTTGTGGGGGTTTCTACTGTTTAGGCACACCAGGGGCTCTGCAAACGCAACGTGACACCCGCAGACCATTCCATCAAAGTCTGCATTTCAAAAGTCACTACTTCCCTTCTGAGCCCCGACGTGTGCCCAAACAGTGGTTTACCCCCACTCATGGGGTATCAGCGTACTCAGGAGAAACTGGACAACAACTTTTGGGGTCCAATTTCTCCTGTAACCCTTGGGAAAATAAAAAATTCTGGGCTAAATAATTATTTTTGAGGAAAGAAAACGTATTTATTATTTTCACGGCTCTGCATTATAAACTTCTATGAAGCACTTGGGGGTTCAAAGTGCTCACCACACATCTAGATAAGTTCCTTTCGGGGTCTAGTTTCCAAAATGCGGTCACTTGTGGGGGGTTTCTACTGGTAAGCCACATCAGGGGCTCTGCAAACGCAACGTGACGCCCACAGAGCATTCCATCAAAGTCTGCATTTCAAAACGTCACTACTTCACTTCCGAGCCCCGGCATGTGCCCAAACAGTGATTTACCCCCACATATGGGGTATCAGCGTACTCAGGAGAAACTGGACAACAACTTTTGGGGTCAAATTTCTCCTGTTACCCTTGGGAAAATAAAAAATTGCAGGCTAAAAGATCATTTTTGAGAAAATAATTTTTTTTTTTTTTCATGGCTCTGCGTTATAAACTTCTGTGAAGCACTTGGGGGTTCAAAGTCCTCACCACACATCTAGATTAGTTCCTTTGGGGGTCTAGTTTCCAAAATGGTGTCATTTCTGGGGGATCTCCAATGTTTAGGCACACAGGGGCTCTCCAAACGTGACATGGTGTCCGCTAATGATTGGAGCTAATTTTCCATTTAAAAAGCCAAATGGCGTGCCATCCCTTCCGAGCCCTGCCGTGCGCCCAAACAGTGGTTTACCCCCACATATTGGGTATCTGCGTACTCAGGACAAACAGGACAACAATATTTGGGGTCCAATTTCTCCTATTATCCTTGGCAAAATAGGAAATTCCAGGCTAAAAAATCATTTTTGAGGAAAGAAAAATTATTTTTTATTTTCATGGCTCTGCGTTATAAACTTCTGTGAAGCACCTGGGGGTTTAAAGTGCTCAATATGTATCTAGATAAGTTCCTTGGGGGGTCTAGTTTCCAAAATGGGGTCACTTGTGGGGGAGCTCCAATGTTTAGGCACACAGGGGCTCTCCAAACGCGACATGGTGTCCGTTAACAATTGGAGCTAATTTTCCATTCAAAAAGTCAAATGGCGCGCCTTCCCTTCCGAGCCCTGCCGAGTGCCCAAACAGTGGTTTACCCCCACATATGAGGTATCGACGTACTCGGGAGAAATTGCCCAACAAATTTTATGATCCATTTTACCCTACTGCCCATGTGAAAATGAAAAAATTGAGGCGAAAATAATTTTTTTGTGAAAAAAAAGTACTTTTTCATTTTTACAGATCAATTTGTGAAGCACCTGAGGGTTTAAAGTGCTCACTAGGCATCTAAATAAGTTCCTTGGGGGGTCTAGTTTCCAAAATGGGGTCACTTGTGGGGGAGCGCCAATGTTTAGGCACACAGGAGCTCTCCAAACGCGACATGGTGTCCGCTAACGATGGAGATAATTTTTCATTCAAAAAGTCAAATGGCGCTCCTTCCCTTCCGAGCCTTACCATGTGCCCAAACAGTGGTTTACCCCCACATGTGAGGTATTGGTGTACTCAGGAGAAATTGCCCAACACATTTTAGGATCCATTTTATCCTGTTGCCCATGTGAAAATGAAAAAATTGAGGCTAAAAGAATTTTTTTGTGAAAAAAAAGTACTTTTTCATTTTTACGGATTAATTTGTGAAGCACCTGGGGGTTCAAAGTGCTCACTATGCATCTAGATAAGTTCCTTGGGGCGTCTAGTTTCCAAAATGGGGTCACTTGTGGGGGAGCTCCAATTTTTAGGCACACGGGGGCTCTCCAAACGTGACATGGTGTCCGCTAAAGAGTGGAGCCAATTTTTGATTCAAAAAGTCAAATGGCGCTCCTTCCCTTCCAAGCCCTGCCGTGCGCCCAAACAGTGGTTTACCCCCACATATGAGGTATCGGCGTACTCAGGACAAATTGGACAACAACTTTCGTGGTTCAGTTTCTCCTTTTACCATTGGGAAAATAAAAAAATTGTTGCTAAAAGATAATTTTTGTGACTAAAAAGTTAAATGTTCATTTTTTCCTTCCATGTTGCTTCTGCTGCTGTGAAGCACCTGAAGGGTTAATAAACTTCTTGAATGTGGTTTTGAGTACCTTGAGGGGTGCAGTTTTTAGAATGGTGTCACTTTTGGGTATTTTCAGCCATATAGACCCCTCAAACTGACTTCAAATGTGAGGTGGTCCCTAAAAAAAATGGTTTTGTAAATTTCGTTGTAAAAATGACAAATCGCTGGTCAAATTTTAACCCTTATAACTTCCTAACAAAAAAAAATTTTGTTTCCAAAATTGTGCTGATGTAAAGTAAACATGTGGGAAATGTTATTTATTAACTATTTTGTGTCACATATCTCTCTGGTTTAACAGAATAAAAATTCAAAATGTGAAAATTGCGAAATTTTCAAAATTTTCGCCAAATTTCCGTTTTTATCACAAATAAACGCAAAATTTATTGACCTAAATTTACCACTAACATGAAGCCCAATATGTCACGAAAAAACAATCTCAGAACCGCTAGGATCCGTTGAAGCGTTCCTGAGTTATTACCTCATAAAGGGACACTGGTCAGAATTGCAAAAAACGGCAAGGTCTTTAAGGTCAAAATAGGCTGGGTCATGAAGGGGTTAAAAGAGGCATAGGTGCTCATGAGGAGAACATAATTTTACCTCTATACAAGTCACTAGTTCGACCACACTTAGAATACTGTGCACAGTTCTGGTCTCCGGTGTATAATAGAGACATAGCTGAACTGGAGCGGGTGCAGAGAAGAGCGACCAAGGTTATTAGAGGACTGGGGGGTCCGCAATACCAAGATAGGTTATTACACTTGGGGCTATTTAGTTTGGAAAAACGAAGACTAAGGGGTGATCTTATTTTAATGTATAAATATATGAGGGGACAGTACAAAGACCTTTCTGATGATCTTTTTAATCATAGACCTGAAACAGGGACAAGAGGGCATCCTCTGCGTTTGGAGGAAAAAAGGTTTAAGCATAATAACAGACGCGGATTCTTTACTGTAAGAGCAGTGAGACTATGGAACTCTTTGCCGTATGATGTTGTAATGAGTGATTCATTACTTAAATTTAAGAGGGGACTGGATACCTTTCTTGAAAAGTATAATGTTACAGGGTATATACACTAGATTCCTTGATAGGGCGTTGATCCGGGGAACTAGTCTGATTGCCGTATGTGGAGTCGGGAAGGAATTTTTTTCCCCAATGGGGAGCTTACTCTTTGCCACATGGGTTTTTTTTTGCCTTCCTCTGGATCAACATGTTAGGGCATGTTAGGTTAGGCTATGGGTTGAACTAGATGGACATATAGTCTTCCTTCAACCTTAATAACTATGTAACTCATGAAGTGTATATAGGGAGGCTATGTGACACTCATGCAGTATATATAGGGAGGCTGGTTGGGGCTCATGCAGTATATATGGGGAGGCTGTGTGGGGCTCATGCAGTATATATAGGGAGGCTGGTTGGGGCTCATGCAGTATATAGGGAGGCTGTGTGGGGCTCATGATGTACATTATGTAAAAGAGGCTGTGTGGGGCTTATGCTGTATATAGAGAGGCTATGTGGGGCTTATGCTGTATATAGGGAGGCTATGTGGGGCTCATGCAGTATATAGGGAGGCTGTGTGGGGCTCATGCTGTATATAGGCAGGCTGTGTGGGGCTCATGCTGTATATAGGGAGGCTGTGTGGGGCTCATGCAGTATATGGGGAGGCTGTGTGGGGCTCATGCTGGATATAGAGAGGCTATGTGGGGCTTATGCTGTATATAGGGAGGCTATGTGGGGCTCATGCAGTATATAGGGAGGCTGTGTGGGGCTTGTGCTGTATATAGGGAGGCTATGTGGGGCTCATGCAGTATATAGGGAGGCTATGTGGGGCTTATGCTGTATATAGGGAGGCTATGTGGGGCTCATGCAGTATATGGGGAGGCTGTGTGGGGCTTATGCTGTATATAGGCAGGCTGTGTGGGGCTTATGCTGTATATAGGGAGGCTATGTGGGGCTCATGCAGTATATAGGGAGGCTGTGTGGGGCTTATGCTGTATATAGAGAGGCTATGTGGGGCTTATGCTGTATATAGGGAGGCTATGTGGGGCTCATGCAGTATATAGGGAGGCTGTGTGGGGCTCATGCTGTATATAGGGAGGCTGTGTGGGGCTCATGCTGGATATAGGGAGGCTGTGTGGGGCTCATGCTGGATATAGGGAGGCTGTGTGGGGCTCATGCTGTATATAGGGAGGCTATGTGGGGCTCATGCAGTATATAGGGAGGCTGTGTGGGGCTCATGCTGGATATAGAGAGGCTATGTGGGGCTTATGCTGTATATAGGGAGGCTATGTGGGGCTCATGCAGTATATAGGGAGGCTGTGTGGGGCTCATGCTGGATATAGAGAGGCTATGTGGGGCTCATGCTGTATATAGAGAGGCTATGTGGGGCTTATGCTGTATATAGGGAGGCTATGTGGGGCTCATGCAGTATATAGGGAGGCTGTGTGGGGCTCATGCTGTATATAGGGAGGCTGTGTGGGGCTCATGCTGGATATAGGGAGGCTGTGTGGGGCTCATGCTGTATATAGGGAGGCTATGTGGGGCTCATGCAGTATATGGGGAGGCTGTGTGGGGCTCATGCTGGATATAGGCAGGCTGTGTGGGGCTTATGCTGTATATAGGGAGGCTATGTGGGGCTCATGCAGTATATAGGGAGGCTGTGTGGGGCTCATGCTGTATATAGGGAGGCTATGTGGGGCTTATGCTGTATATAGGGAGGCTATGTGGGGCTTATGCTGTATATAGGGAGGCTATGTGGGGCTCATGCAGTATATGGGGAGGCTGTGTGGGGCTCATGCTGGATATAGGGAGGCTGTGTGGGGCTCATGCTGGATATAGGGAGGCTGTGTGGGGCTCATGCAGTATATAGGGAGGCTGTGTGGGGCTCATGCTGTATATAGAGAGGCTATGTGGGGCTCATGCTGTATATAGGGAGGCTATGTGGGGCTTATGCTGTATATAGGGAGGCTATGTGGGGCTCATGCAGTATATGGGGAGGCTGTGTGGGGCTCATGCTGTATATAGGGAGGCTGTGTGGGGCTCATGCTGGATATAGGGAGGCTGTGTGGGGCTCATGCTGTATATAGGGAGGCTATGTGGGGCTCATGCAGTATATAGGGAGGCTGTGTGGGGCTCATGCTGGATATAGAGAGGCTATGTGGGGCTTATGCTGTATATAGGGAGGCTATGTGGGGCTCATGCTGTATATAAGGAGGCTGTGTGGGGCTCATGCTGGATATAGGGAGGCTGTGTGGGGGCTCTTACAGTATATAAGGGGGGCTCATATGATATGCAGAAGGGGCTGTACTTGGGTTCAAACAATATAGATGCAGCCCTGTTTCGTTTTTGTTTTTCACTTCCCTCCTTCTCAGAGCCATAACTTTTTTTTATTTTTCCGTCAATATCGCCATGTGAGGGCTTATTTTTTGCGGGACAAGTTGTACTTTTGAACGACACCATTGGTTTTACCATGTCTTGTACTAAAACACGGGAAAAAAATTCCAATACCCGTAGCGTTTCCATTTTTCAGGATATTGGGTCACATGAGGGCTTATTTTTTGTGCGCCGAGATGACGTTTTTAATGATACCACTTTTGTGCAGATACGTTCTTTTGATCGCCCGTTATTGCATTTTAATGCAATGTCGCGGCCACCAAAAAAACATAATTTTAGCGTTTTTAATTTTTTTCTCGCTACGCCGTTTAGCGATCAGGTTAATCCTTTCTTTTAATTGATAGACCGGGCGATTCTGAACGCGGCAATACCAAATATGTGCATGTTTGATTTTTTTTTTTTAATTGTTTTATTTTGAATGGGGCGAAAGGGGGGTGATTTAAACTTTTATATATTTTTTTTTATTTTTTTCATATTTTTTAAAACTTTTTTTTAAACTTTTGCCATGCTTCTATAGCCTCCATGGGAGGCTAGAAGCTGGCATAGCCTGATCGGCTTAGCTACATAGAAGCGATCATCAGATCGCTGCTATGTAGCTGAATTACAGGCTTGCTATGAGCGCCGAACACAGGCCACTCAATTCTGCTCAATATTAAGTGATACAATTAATATAATTATCATTAGCATAATTATACTATATTGATATTAATATTGAGTAGAATTAATTTGGACCTATTGGTTCGGCCCTCGGCAACAGTCATGGTCTCTCATGTGGCCCCTCAGGAAAATTAATTGCCCACCCCTGCTCTAGAGGGTTTAATGACTAGTAATAGTAGAGAATGGAGGGTAAGTACACTGGGTGGTGAGCTTACTTGTAAAGTGACTACTAACATCTAACAAGTCACTATTACTGATGGCAAAGAAGAGGTTAAATATTGCATCCACTACCCGAGGCCAAATGCTTAACATAATCCTCAATATGACTTATAAATTGCTGGTTCTTTGCTTAGAAGGATTGATAGGCTTCACTATTATAGCATATGAAGATACATAGGTGATTAGCATTGTTTAGCTCCGCCCACTGGACTCCTAAAGAAGAGCAGAGATTTGAATGAATGAAATGCAATAATATACTGGACTTTTTCTTACAAAACTGTGTATTAACCTGTTCAGATCCACCTGTTTTATAACATATTGTACACAAATCAGGCTGTTTGTACAATGAAATGGATTCCTTTTAGTTTCAATAGTCATTAGTCTTCTTGTTATTGTACTCTAACTGATTAGAGTATGGACGTGCATGTTAATCATCGGTCAATAAGGAAAGTATAAACAATCTGTCACCATGAAAAAGCCGTCCATCTGCAGGCACCATGTTATAGAGCAGGGGGAGCAAGATGATATGTTGTTTTCTGAGAAAAGGTTCAGTATACGGTAACCTGTGATTCAAGCATGTAATCCTCTGTCCTTTCTGTGATTTTCGGTCCAGTGGGCGGTCCTTTCAGTGACTGACAGCTGTCTCTGTATCTAGACTGATACAAGGAAGGCTGTCAGTCACTGATAGGACCGCCCACTGGACCAAAAATCACAGAAAGGACAGAGGATTACATGCTTGAATCACAGGTTATACTGAATCTTTTCTCATAAATCCATATATCGATCCTCTCAGCTCCCCCTGCTCTATGACATGGTACCTGCAGATTGGACTGCATTTTTATGATGACAGGTTCCCTTTTACCACTTATATGCCACTATCTCAGATATTTAGCCATGGTTTTCCTGTATAGATACAATACCACCTTGTTGCATTATATAGTATAAGTAATCAATTGCAGATTGAAGTCCCCTAAGGGGACTAAAAAAATAAATGGAGAAAAAAAAGGTTTTAAAACGATATCAAAATGTCTAAAAATTAAAATCACCATTAAAAATAAAGTAATTTAAAAAGTAAACATATTTAGTAACACCATAAACATATTTAGTATCGTCGTGTCCCAAAAAGTATGAGTTATTAAGTGTACAATTAAAATAGAAACGCCAGAATTGTGGGGAAGGGGGTGGTGTGCCCACTGAACTTGACAAAAAATGCAAAACAATAAAAGGCAATGAAAACATTGTATGTACCCAAAATATATATCGATAAAAACATCGGCTAAGGGCAAATCATTGGGCTCAACGGCTTGTACCATCAACACTGCGAGCTGCCGTGAAGACATAGCGCAGGATCAGATGATGATGATCAGTAAAGCATAGTTGTTGTTTTTTAAACAAACTGCATAGACCTCTAGACATAAAAGCCAAACCAAAAAAGAGAATCTAGGAAGCAGATGTCAAAAGTATCTAAAACCAATATATTTATTAGGTAGATGCAAGCAAAAAAAGTTTTTTACATACATAACATATATCAAGGATAAAAAGTATACTGTCCTCAGCAAGATACACATGGAAAATAAAACTGCAAATACAGAGCCATGTACAGCACCCTAACTAAGTCTCCATTAAAAAATGTCAAAAAGAGGGCACAGAAAAGGTGAAAAACCCTTTCAGCACAGGCTGGTTCTGGCACTGATAATCTGTAATGGCTGCTATGTGTAGTAGTTTACAAAGCACTGTTTGCACTTTCATTAGTATAGCTACCATTGCATTACATGGGTCTATATCCAGTACAGGTCCTTCTCAAAAAATTAGCATATAGTGTTAAATTTCATTATTTACCATAATGTAATGATTACAATTAAACTTTCATATATTATAGATTCATTATCCACCAACTGAAATTTGTCAGGTCTTTTATTGTTTAAATACTGATGATTTTGGCATACAACTCCTGATAACCCAAAAAACCTGTCTCAATAAATTAGCATATCAAGAAAAGGTTCTCTAAACGACCTATTACCCTAATCTTCTGAATCAACTAATTAACTCTAAACACATGCAAAAGATACCTGAGGCTTTTATAAACTCCCTGCCTGGTTCATTACTCAAAACCCCCATCATGGGTAAGACTAGCGACCTGACAGATGTCAAGAAGGCCATCATTGACACCCTCAAGCAAGAGGGTAAGACCCAGAAAGAAATTTCTCAACAAATAGGCTGTTCCCAGAGTGCTGTATCAAGGCACCTCAATGGTAAGTCTGTTGGAAGGAAACAATGTGGCAGAAAACGCTGTACAACGAGAAGAGGAGACCGGACCCTGAGGAAGATTGTGGAGAAGGACCGATTCCAGACCTTGGGGAACCTGAGGAAGCAGTGGACTGAGTCTGGTGTGGAAACATCCAGAGCCACCGTGCACAGGCGTGTGCAGGAAATGGGCTACAGGTGCCGCATTCCCCAGGTAAAGCCACTTTTGAGCTACAGAGAAGCAGCACTGGACTGTTGCTAAGTGGTCCCAAGTACTTTTTTCTGATGAAAGCAAATTTTGCATGTCATTCGGAAATCAAGGTGCCAGAGTCTGGAGGAAGACTGGGGAGAAGGAAATGCCAAAATGCCTGAAGTCCAGTGTCAAGTACCCACAGTCAGTGATGGTGTGGGGTGCCATGTCAGCTGCTGGTGTTGGTCCACTGTGTTTCATCAAGGGCAGGGTCAATGCAGCTAGCTATCAGGAGATTTTGGAGCACTTCATGCTTCCATCGGCTGAAATGCTTTATGGAGATGAAGATTTCATTTTTCAGCACGACCTGGCACCTGCTCACAGTGCCAAAACCACTGGTAAATGGTTTACTGACCATGGTATTACTGTGCTCAATTGGCCTGCCAACTCTCCTGACCTGAACCCCATAGAGAATCTGTGGGATATTGTGAAGAGAAAGTTGAGAGACGCAAGACCCAACACTCTGGATGAGCTTAAGGCCGCTATTGAAGCATCCTGGGCCTCCATAACATCTCAGCAGTGTCACAGGCTGATTGCCTCCATGCCACGCCGCATTGAAGCAGTCATTTCTGCCAAAGGATTCCCGACCAAGTATTGAGTGCATAACTGAACATTATTATTTGTTGGTTTTTTTGTTTGTTATTAAAAAACACTTTTATTTGATTGGATGGGTGAAATATGCTAATTTATTGAGACAGGTTTTTTGGGTTATCAGGAGTTGTATGCCAAAATCATCAGTATTAAAACAATAAAAGACCTGACAAATTTCAGTTGGTGGATAATGAATCTATAATATATGAAAGTTTAATTGTAATCATTACATTATGGTAAATAATGAAATTTCACACTATATGCTAATTTTTTGAGAAGGACCTGTATATTCTGGTGATAGTTATCACCGTTTATTTCAGACACTAAGTCTTTTTGGTTACGTACTGTTTATGATCCACTTTCAGCATTGTATTTAGTCAGCTACCAGTTTTTCACAGGCACCTGACATTTTTTTATCACTTTTTATTCCGATTTTTGTGAGGCAGAATGACCAAAAACCAGCTATTCATGAATTTCTTTTGGGGGAGGCATTTATACCGTTCCACGTTTGGTAAAATTGATAAAGCATTTTTATTCTTCGGGTCAGTACAATTAATTTTTTTATGTTTTGGCCCTTTTATATGATAAAAACTACTTTATATAAAAAAGAATTATTTTTGCATCACTTTATTCTGAGGACTCTGATTTTTTTATTTTTTCGCTGATTATGCTGTACGGCAGCTTGTTTTTGCGGGACAAGATGATGTTTTCAGCGGTACCATGGTTATTTTTATCCGTCTTTTTGATTGTGTGTTATTCCACTTTTTGTTCGGCGGTATGATAATAAAGCTTTGTTTTTTGCCCTTTTTTTACGGTGTTCACTGAAGGGGTTAACTAGTGGGACAGTTTTATTGTTAGGGTCGTTACGGACGCGGCGATACTAAATATGTGTACTTTTATTGTTTTCTTTTATTTAGATAAAGAAATGTATTTATTGGAACAATGTTTATTTTTTCTTTATTTAGGATTTTTTTTTTATACATGTAAATATTTTTTTTTTACTTTGTCCCAGGGTGGTACATGACTGTATAGTGTCAGTGCTGATCTGACACTTTGCAAAGCACTGTGTCAGATCATCGATCTGACAGGCAGTGCTGCAGGCTTGCCGCCGCCTGCTCTCAGCAGGTGCTTGCAAGCCACCTCCCTGCAGGACCCGGAAGAAGGAGCCCCATGGCCATTTTGGATCCAGGGCCTGCAGGGAGGAGACGCTTGGAACAACACGATCACATTACGTTGTTCCAAGAGTCTCAGGGTAGCACACAGGGAGGCCCCTCCCTGCGCAATGCCTACCTATGTCGCCGGAACGCTGTGATCATGTTCCGTGACCGCTCCTGGCACATATATCAGCTGTAATAATCATTACTCCTGATAGTGCTCCCCATGACGTACTATCCGATCCCTGGGAATTAAGTCCCAGGTCACCTCGACGGGATAGTACATCATATGGCAGAAAGGGGTTAAAGGGAATCTGTCAGAAAGATCAAGCATCCTAAGCCGTCTATATGGGCATGTAGATCTTTGGAAGCTGAATAAAATGATACCTTGATATCTGTGATTCGATGTCTCATTCCAGAGAAATCCACATTTTTTCATTATGTAAATGATCTGCTAAGATCTATGGGCAGGACATAGATCTCCCTGAGAATCTGCCTCCAGAGCTTATTTTAAATAAAAGGGGGCATTACCAGTGTGATGCACTAAAGAACATGGACCGGTAGAAGCGCAAATGAAGCATGAAATGGTCGTTGTTCGTCATGTCTATTATTATTATTATTACTTTATGTGATAGTCCAAGATGGAATGAGAATTACAATGGACTGATTTACCTGGCTGCTGGCATTTCTTTTTTCTCCTTACCAGTGTGAGACATTTAGATCAAGAGACCAGACTGTCAGCCCTTACATGTCTCACCCTGGTAATGCTCCCTTTTATTTACATTAACTCAGAAGGCAGATTCTCAGGGAGATCTATGTCCAACCCATAGTCCTGAACAGCTCATTTACATATTAAGAACAATGTTAATTTTTTTGGAAATAAGACATTGGATCGCAAATATCACTGTATCATATTATTCAGCTTTCTATGACCTACATGTCATATAGACGGCTTAGGAGGGTTGATCCTACTGACAGATTCCCTTTAACATGGAAGATAAAGATGTACGGGGGGGGGAGGGGTCTATTAGCACCTAATAGCAGATAGCAGCGCTCTACTGTCTATTGCAGTGTATTCCTGTGATTAAGGATTTGTTAATCCAATTACAAATATTTTGTAGTGATTTAGTTGAGGATTTTTCTTAGTTAAAATGTTAAAATTCTATAACAAATTGACAGTATAAGACATAATTCCCCCATATATTGTTCTTGCACTGTGACCCCTGCTGTCTGTGTATACCCCGGGGCTGTTAATATTAGACTGCAAGTGTGATCTGTATGTAAGCCTACAATATGGTGGAAGTTATAGTTCTTCAGTGACTAGAGAGCAGCTGGTCAATTTCCTGCGCTCAGCAGTGACAGCGCCGACGCAGCAGATACATGGGCTGTCTAGTTTACAAGATTAGTGCTCGTACACATTGACTGTTGTTGTTTGCCTCCCCTTAGTCCTATAAGAATATTTGCGTGATCAATGTCTTGTTATTACTACACCGAGCCATGGTAATGTGATGGAAAGAACATTTCGGTGTGTTCACCACTTCACTAATCACTTTTGTATAAATAATTAGGCGTAGATCGACAACACAGCATGGTACTTATGTAGTAAAGGGCTTCATTTTCACAAGGCAGAAGTGTGTGGGCAGAAAAGGAGATATTTTCATCATCCCACGCATGCCCCAGACATTCACACATCCTTGTCCATTACATTATATATGTTAAAGCAATTTGCATTATATTAAGTGACAATATACAGTAGTAACTGCTCATTTCTGCAATTGGAGATACATTAGCCTTTAATATTATTTAAAGGGGTATTCCCCTCGCCAAGATCCTATCCCAATATGTAGTAGGTGTAATAATAATAATAATATTGGCAAATACCTCCAATTAGAAATGTAGTATAGTTTCTTTCATTCGTCTCTTTCCTCATGTGCAGGCATTGCAGGACCTTAGATATCCATGGTTATGACCACTGATAAAGGGACAGTTAGTTAACTAGTTGCTAGTGGTCGTAACCATGGATCGGAAAGGTCCTGCAATGCCTGCACATGAGGAAAGAGACCTGGAGAATCAGAAAAACTATACTACATTCCTAATTCCTTTTTGGAAGTGCATTTGAACAGCAAGGTGGATTGCTGTTAAGGGAACTAGAGAAAAAAAAATCTATAAATCTTCAGCATAGCGAGTGTGAGCGAGCTGAGTGTGATCTGAGCGTAAGTGTGAACGGCGGTAAGTGTGACTTGTGATTCAGTGAAGAGGTATTTGGAAAGCCTTTAACAGATACCTGTGTGAGTTGCTGAATTGGGGTAGCTATATTCATAAGGGGTTAACTTAGGGTCGGGGCTCATAGTTAAGGGTTTATAAGGGGCAGCTGTTTGGGGCTCCAGTCCTTTTTGGAAGTGCATTTGGACAGCAAGGTGGATTGCTGTTAAGGGAACTAGAGAAAAAAAATAAAAAATCTATAAATCTTCAGCATAGCGAGTGTGAGCGAGCTGAGTGTGACCTGAGCGTAATTGTGAACGGCGGTAAGTGTGACTTGTGATTCAGTGACTTTGGAGTCAGGGAGTTTCCAAGGGAGGAAGTACTGAATTGCTGTCTGTTTTTTTTTTTTTAATTAATACTTTGTATTTATTTTTTATTTTTTTTTATTTAACTTTTGTCTGGTGCAATCCCCATTAGGAAATGTGCTCCACTCTTGTTAATGCCATCCAGTGCACATCTTGCCACATGTATGCAGTCCTTGAGCAGCCGATCGAGGGTGCATACTGCTGTGCGAGATGTGAGCACGTTGTGCATTTGGAAAACCAGATTCTGAATCTAAGTGTGCAGCTGGCAACACTGAGATCCATAGACAATATGGAGAGGAGTCTTCTGCTCACGGAGCAGACGCTCAATGGGACAGATGAGGGGGGGGATGGTGGGATGGAGCTGCAGGACGATGAAGTAGCAAGCTGGGTGACAGTTAGTAAGCGGGGTAGAGGGAAGAGTGCCAGGGAGGCTAGTCCTGATCTGGAACACCCCAATAAGTTTGCTAAGTTGGCAGATGAGGGGGTTGCCAGTACAGGGGTAGCACTGCTGCAGCCAGGCATGTCTTCTGAAAGCCGGAGGAGTGACTGCTCCAGTAAGGAGGGAAATAGGAGAGCAGTGCAGGCCAGACAGGTGCTGGTAGTGGGGGACTCAATTATTAGGGGAACAGATAGGGCAATCTGTCACAAAGACAGGGATCGTCGCACGGTGTGCTGCCTACCTGGTGCTCGAGTCCGACACATCGCTGATCGGGTGGACAGATTATTGGGAGGGGCTGGTGAGGACCCAGCGGTCATGGTGCACATTGGCACTAATGACAAAGTTAGAGGTAGGTGGAAGGTCCTTAAAGATGATTTCAGGGAATTAGGCCGCAAGCTGAAAGCAAGGACCTCCAACGTGGTATTTTCCGAAATACTGCCTGTGCCACGCCAGAGAGGCAACGGGAAATTAGGGAGGTTAATACGTGGCTCAAGAATTGGTGTAGGAAGGAGGGGTTTGGGTTCCTGCAGAACTGGGCCAACTTCTCAGTTGGCTACAGGCTCTACGCTAGGGACGGGCTGCACCTCAATGGGGAGGGTGCAGCTGTGTTGGGGAGAAAATGGCTAGAAGGTTGGAGGAGTGTTTAAACTAGGAATTGGGGGGGAGGGTATTCATTTTATAGGAGGGGAAGATAGTGCAGATGGAGACCTGGGCACAAATAAGGAAGTTGGGGGTGGCGGTGGCATGGGGGTTGGGGTTACAACAGTTAATAATTTAAGAAAGAATAGAGGTGCAGAGAGATACATAAAATGTATGTATACTAATGCCAGAAGCCTCGCCAACAAAATGGACGAATTAGAACTAATGTTGTTGGAGCATAATTATGACATGGTGGGGATATCTGAGACATGGCTGGATGAGAGCCATGACTGGGCTGTTAACTTGCAGGGCTATAGCCTGTTCAGAAATGACCGTACAGATAAGCGAGGGGGAGGGGTGTGTCTATATGTAAAATCATCCTTAAAACCCATCCTGCGTGATAATATAGGTGAATTTAATGAAAATGTAGAATCCCTGTCGGTGGAGATAAGGGGAGGGGGAAAAATAATAAATTACTGATGGGGTTTGTTATAAATTTCCAAAAATAATGGAAGCAATGGAGAATATCCTCGTAAAGCAAATAGATGAAGCTGCGACTCAAGGAGAAGTCATTATTATGGGGGACTTCAATTACCCTGAAATAGATTGGGGAACAGAAACCTGTAGTTCCAGCAAAGGTAATCGGTTTTTGACAACTCTGAGAGACAATTACCTTTCACAACTGGTTCAGGACCCAACAAGAAGGGGGGCACTGCTAGACCTAATATTAACCAACAGGCCAGACCGCATATCAAATATAAGGGTTGGGGGTCACTTGGGAAATAGCGATCACAAAATAATAAGTTTTCGTGTATCCTTTAAAAAGATGTGTAATAGAGGGGTTACAAGGACACTAAACTTCAGGAGGGCAAATTTCCAACGGATGAGAGAGGATCTTGGTGCAATTAACTGGGACGATATCCTGAGACACAAAAATACACAAAGAAAATGGGAGACATTTATTAGCATCCTGGATAGGACCTGTGCACAGTATATACCGTATGAGAATAAACATACTAGGAATAGGAGGAAACCAATATGGCTAAATAGAGCTGTAAGGGGCGCAATAAGTGACAAAAGGAAAACATTTAGAGAATTAAAGGAAGTAGGTAGTGAGGAGGCATTAAATAAATACAAAAAATTAAATAAATTCTGTAAAAAGCAAATCAAGGCAGCAAAGATTGAGACAGAGAGACTCCTTGCCAGAGAGAGTAAAAATAATCCTAAAATATTCTTTAACTACATAAATAGTAAGAAACTAAAAAATGATAGTGTTGGCCCCCTTAAAAATAGTCTGGGTGAAATGGTGGATGAGGATAAGGAAAAGGCCAATATGCTAAATGACTTTTTTTCATCAGTATTTACACAGGAAAATCCCATGGCAGACAAAATGACTAGTGATAAAAATTCCCCATTAAATGTCACCTGCTTAACCCAGCAGGAATTGCGGCGGCGTCTAAAAATCACTAATATTGACAAATCTCCGGGCCCGGATGGGATACACCCTCGAGTACTGCAGGAATTAAGTACAGTCATCGATAGACCATTATTTTTAATCTTTAAAGACTCCATAATAACAGGGTCAGTACCACAGGACTGGCGTATAGCAAATGTGGTGCCAATATTCAAAAAGGGGACAAAAACTGAACTCGGAAATTATAGGCTAGTAAGCTTAACCTCTACTGTGGGTAAAATCCTGGAGGGCATTCTAAGGGATGCTATACTGGAGTATCTGAAGAGGAATAACCTCATGACCCAGTATCAGCACGGGTTTACTAGGGACCGTTCATGTCAGACTAATTTGATCAGTTTCTATGAAGAGGTAAGTTTTGGATTGGACCAAGGGAACCCAGTGGATGTAGTGTATATGGACTTTTCAAAAGCTTTTGATACGGTGCCACACAAAAGGTTGATACATAAAATGAGAATAATGGGGATAGGGGAAAATATGTGCAAGTGGGTTGAGAGCTGGCTCAGGGATAGGAAACAAAGGGTGTTTATTAATGGAGCACACTCGGACTGGGTAGCGGTTAGCAGTGGGGTACCACAGGGGTCAGTATTGGGCCCTCTTCTTTTTAACATATTTATTAATGACCTTGTAGGGGGCATTCAGAGTAGAATTTCAATATTTGCAGATGACACTAAACTGCAGGGTAATCAATACAGAGGAGGACAATTTTATATTACAGGATGATTTATGTAAACTAGAAGCTTGGGCTGATAAAAGGCAAATGAGCTTTAATGGGGATAAACGTAAGGTCATGCACTTGGGTAGAAGAAATAAGATGTATAATTATGTGCTTAATTCTAAAACTCTGGGCAAAACTGTCAATGAAAAAGACCTGGGTGTATGGGTGGATGACAAACTCATATTCAGTGGCCAGTGTCAGGCAGCTGCTACAAAGGCAAATAAAATAATTGGATGCATTAAAAGAGGCATAGATGCACATGAGGAGAACATAATTTTACCTCTATACAAGTCACTAGTTCGACCACACTTAGAATACTGTGCACAGTTCTGGTCTCCGGTGTATAAGAAAGACATAGCTGAACTAGAGCGGGTGCAGAGAAGAGCGACCAAGGTTATTAGAGGACTGGGGGGTCTGCAATACCAAGATAGGTTATTACACTTGGGGCTATTTAGTTTGGAAAAACGAAGACTAAGGGGTGATCTTATGTTAATGTATAAATATATGAGGGGACAGTACAAAGACCTTTCTGATGATCTTTTTAATCATAGACCTGAAACCGGGACAAGGGGGCATCCTCTGCGTTTGGAGGAAAAAAGGTTTAAGCATAATAACAGACGTGGATTCTTTACTGCAAGAGCAGTGAGACTATGGAACTCTCTGCCGCATGATGTTGTAATGAGTGATTCATTACTTAAATTTAAGAGGGGACTGGATACCTTTCTGGAAAAGTATAATGTTACAGGGTATATACACTAGATTCCTTGATAGGGTGTTGATCCAGGGAACTAGTCTGATTGCCGTATGTGGAGTCGGGAAGGAATTTTTTTCCCCAATGTGGAGCTTACTCTTGCCACATGGTTTTTTTTGCCTTCCTCTGGATCAACATGTTAGGGCATGTTAGGTTAGGCTATGGGTTGAACTAGATGGACTTATAGTCTTCCTTCAACCTTAATAACTATGTAACTATGTAATTGGATAAGTAAATAAGGCAGCACACTGCAGCGCTGAAACATGCAAACATGAAATACGAAAATTGAACTGCATTACTGCACTAGAAATATGAAAAATGAGAGCGTTTAGCGCATAAAAATGGCCAATTTTATGTGTACCTGGTAGACACATTAGGGCATCTCTCTTATACCAGGTCCTAAACTTGCCTTTCCTCGCTGAGAATAAACGTCTCCATCTGAATGGGTACATGTGAAACCTCTTCTTAGACTAAAATTCTGTCTCTCTGTGGAGGGGTATGGGACCTGCTGTAATTAAAACACCTGTGACTAGGAGGCGGGAGTGCTCAATCAGAAGGCTAGAGAATACATTTCAAAAAACCTGACCGTCACATCCAAACATAGACTAAGTGTGAACAGGTGCTGAACCTAAAGTTGCCAACTCGTATATAGTTAAGTGTTATGATCTGGTGGCCTAGGAGCAGCATGAGACGGACTCTGGAGAAGGTGGTCCCTGTACTGACCGCAAACCCTGAACCTAGCTGCGCAACTAGAAGTAGCCGTGGGGGGTACCTAACACTCCCTAGACCCCTCAACACAGCCTGAGATCTAACTTCCCCTAAAGACAGAAACAGGAAACCTATCTTGCCTCAGAGAAATTCCCCAAAGGATAGATAGCCCCCCACAAATATTGACTGTGAGAGGAGAGGGAAATAACATACGCAGACATGAAATCAGAATTTAGCATAGGAGGCCATACTAGCTAAAAAGAAAGAATAGAACAGAGTACTATGCGGTCAGTATTAAAACACTAGAAAATATCCACCACAGAAAATACAAATCACCACATCTGACTAAAGACATGGAGGGTATATCTGCATCTCCAGAGACACAGCTTGGCTGCAAAAAATCCTTCACAGACAAAGCTGGACAAGACAAAACATGAATATGCACAGAACTATAAGGTCCACAGCAGGTGGACAGCAAAAACAAAGCCAGGACTTATCTTTGTAGAAAAGCACAGCAAACAGGAGAGACCAGCAGGGAAGTGAATCCTCCAAAAACAATGGACAACTGGCAGGGACTAAAGAGTCCTGCAAAGCTATATAACCCAGTCAGTTTTGCAATTAGTAGATACACCTGTCCAGTCCTGCAGTCCAGGCACAACTGCATTACCCTCTACAACCACCAGAGGGAGCCCAAAAGCTGAATTCACAACAGTTAAGTAAATAAGGCAGCACACTGCAGCGCTGAAACATGCAAACATGAAATACGAAAATTGAACTGCATTACTGCACTAGAAATATGAAAAATGAGAGCCTTTAGCGCATAAAAATGGCCAATTTTATGTGTACCTGGTAGCCACATTAGGGCATCTCTCTTATACCAGGTCCTAAACTTGCCTTTCCTCGCTGAGAATAAACGTCTCCATCTGAATGGGTACATGTGAAACCTCTTCTTAGACTAAAATTCTCTCTCTCTGTGGAGGGGTATGGGACCTGCTGTAATTAAAACACCTGTGACTAGGAGGCGGGAGTGCTCAATCAGAAGGCTAGAGAATACATTTCAGGGCCCCGGCTGAAATAAGCCCCTAGAATGCTGGCACCTCCGGCGAGGAGATTGTGTATAAGTGTGTTCAGGGACCCGGCTGAAATAAGCCCCTAGAATGCTGGCTCCTCCGGCGAGGAGATTGTGTATGCATGCATGACCACTCACTTCTCACATCTGGGTAGTTGGCCTGTGCCTCTGTGAAAGTCTAACAGGGCACAGAGCCTGCCTCTCGCGGTTACTCTGTGAAGCTAACAGAGTTGGTATATACCGCCATATAGAGCCGCCATTATTTAGCAGCAGGTACTTTCCTGCACGGTGGATCCCGGGTTGCGAACGCACCAATTCCATTTAATAAACAATATATTTGGTGCGTTCCGCCAACCCTAACAGCCAGTAGGTGAGTATAGATAATCACAATCACATATAGATGCATATGTATACTCAGTCTGAACAACATGGCCCACAAATGGGGAGAAGCAAAAAAAAGAAGAGATGACATACAGTGGGACGCACTTTCTTCTTTCATTGTGTGATATATTACACCCCCCCCCCCCTTTCTTCTGCTTTCCTCTTTCTTTCCATTCACCTCTTTAGGGTCTTGTCCAGACAAGAGTATTCTTTTTAGGGTTACCTGGATTCATTCAGGGACCTATTCCTATATGGTGGACTCTATACGCATTTACTTATTGTTTTTATTTTCTGCAATTTGCAGTCAACAGAAAGGGACAGAAACCAGAATCCAAGGGAGATACAATGTGGGGGCAAATGCGGGGGCCATTATATATTTTAAATCACAGCAGGATCATATGCTGAAGTTCCCCCTATACCCATGATTAAAGTGTGCCACCATAGTTATAATCAAGGTTTAGGGGCCCACTCAGATGGTTCGCCCCCCCTGAGCTGAACCCTTAGCTACGCCTCTGCTGTTAAGTCACAGGGCAACGGTACCGCACACAAGAGCGTAAGCAAGGAGTCACCGAGCTCAGTCCCAATACTTGGGATCCGAGTCTAGCGGACGCCACTAACCACCCAAGCTTTGGTCAGGAAAGCGCTGTGAAAGCGCACGGCGCCGCACTGGCGGTCACAGCAATTAGACGCTGTATGGTGTGTAACGTGATGGTGGCTTAGTCGGGTGCTAGACAGCAATCATCCACCTTCCACGAGCAGTCATTCAATAGGGAGGGGATTTTAAAGAACGACTTTCACTCACAACACACACGTTTACAAATGTACACTAGCGCATGGCCGTGCGGTCATGCAAACCTTATATAGCTGCAGCATGTACATGACCTTCCCAGAAGGACCAATGGGAGGCTGCCACAGAAGTTGAGCACCTTCAGGACCTTCCTGGAGGACCAATGGGATCTGCTGCAGTATCTGAGCATGTGACCCTCAATCTCCAACGGGAGATCTTGCCCTGGGCATGCTCAGAATGCACAGAGTGAGACTGAGCAAGACGCTGGGAGCGACGTCTCCGCTGAGCAGACTCCACTGCGGCTGGAGAAGAATGGGAGACCACAGCAGAGATGGTTCGAGATTCCCCCTGTGCAGAGGTGGGAACTCGACACCTAACATATATTGTATAGAGTCATTACAAACAGAGTTATCTATTTCAAGTGTTTATTTCTGTTAATGTTGATGGTTATGGCTTACAGCTAATGCAAACCCAAAAGTCATTATCTCAGTAAATTAGAATAATTAACAAAAACACCAGCAAAGGCTTCCTAAGTGTTTAAATAGTTCCCTTAGTCTGTTTTAGTAGGCTCCACAATCATGGGAAAGACTGCTGACTTGACAGATGTCCAGAAGGCAGTCATTGACACACTCCATAAGGAGAGTAAGCCACAAAAGATCAATGCTAAAGAAGCTGGCTGTTCACAGAGTGCTGTATCCAACCATATTAATTGAAAGTTGAGTGGAAGGAAAAAGTGTAGAAAAAGGTGCACAAGTAACCGGGATATCCACAGTTTTAAAAGGATTGTTAAGAAAAGTCTGTTCAAAAATTGGGGGGAGATTCATAACGAGTGCTTCTGCTGGAGTCATTGCTTCAAGATCGACCACACACAGATGTATCCAGGACATGGGCTACAAGTGTCGCATTCCTTGTATCAAGCCACTCATGACCAATAGACAATGTCAGAATCTTACCTGGGCCAAGGAGAAAAAGAACTGGACTGTTGTCAGTGGTCCAAGTTGTTGTTTTTAGGTGAATGTAAATTTTGCTTTTCATTTGGAAATCAGGGTCCCAGAGTCTGGAGGAAGAGTGAAGAGGCACACAATTCATGCTGCTGGAGGTCTAGTGTGAAGTTTCCACAATCAGTGATGGTTTGGGGATCCATATCATCTGCTGGTGTAGGTCCACTGTGTTTTATCAAGACCAAAATCAGCGCAGCCGTCTACCAGGAAATTTTAAAGCACTTCTTGCTTCTCTGCCGACAACCTTTTTGGAGATGGACAATTCATTCTCCAGCAGGACTTGGCACCTGTCCACATTGCCAAAAGTACCAAAACCTGGTTTAAAAACAACAGTATCACTGTGCTTGATTAGCCAGCAAACTCGCCTGATCTTAACCCCATATAGGAAGATGAGAGACACCAGACCCAACAATGCAGATGAGCTGAAGGCTGCTATCAAATCTACCTGGTCTTCCATAACACCTCAGCAGTGCCACAGGCTGATCGCCTTCATGCCACATGGCATTGATGCAGTAATTGATGCAAATGGAGCCCCGACCAAGTATTGAGTGCATTTACTGAGCCTACAGTTCAGTAGGCCAACATTTCGGATTTTAAAATAATTTTTCAAGCTGGTGTTATAAATAATTCTAATTTACTGAGATAATGACTTTTGGGTTTTCATTGGCTGTAAGCCATAATCATCAACAGTAACAGAAATGAACACTTAAAATAGATCACTCTGTTTGTAATGACTCTATAGAATATAGGAGTTTAACTTTTTGTATTGAACTGAAATTAACTTTTTGATGATATTCTAATTTAGTGAGAAGCACTTGTATTATTACTATTACATCTACTACATATTGGGATAGCATCTTGGAGATGGAAATACCCATTTAACGTAAAATGATTTGGTATTTTTGTGTGCAATGATAATGTTGTATTGCTTATTGGGTTGCGTGGTGAGTGTTCACAGTTGCAGCATCGGCTTCATTGCATAAAAGCAATGAATTTCATCCCAGCATAGCATCCAATGGGACAAATCGTGCTGTTATTGACACAATCAGGTTGGTAAAGTTTGTGCCACACTGTTAGACGTACCATGTGGTCTCACACATAGGGTAGGTGCAGATGACCGTTTTCTCTCTGTCCGATGATTTTAATCAGAGTTTGATTGGAGTGGCATCAGTTTCTTGGAGGTGGAAAAAAAAAGTTTCTCCACCTTTTCCATTCTGTTAGTCTGTGAAAAATGACACAGCTGACAGCCCTTCTGCCTTTGGATCAGAGACCCGGCGGCATGACGCGAGGTGCCGATCGCTCCCATGGTAACCCGATGTCGTCATGATGACATCCAGGTTACCAGAGCTGAGAGACTTCCTGTCATGCACAGTGCCTGTCAGGAAGTCTCTAAGGTCAGTGTGCATGGATTGCAGCGCTAACAGCTTTTATAGCATGCAGATGCTGCTTTATCTGCATGCAATAGAATCGATCAGCCTGCACAAAATGAGTGTCCCATAGTGGGACACAGTGCAAAAGTAAGAATGAATTAAGACTTTTTTTAAATAATTGTAAAAATGGAGCGCCCCCAGGCGCAGGGCCGCGGGTGACTCGGTACCGGTCCTCTGCTGGCTCAGTTCTGGGGATGTCACGGTGGCTGGACCCGGTCCGTGACCCTGCTAAGGGGAGTCCAATGAAAGGTGATACGAGTCTGTCAAGGTTTAGTGACGCCACCTGTGGTATTCGGTCAGGGTGACCGACGCTGCTTGGGGTCCACTGGAGTGATGTGATGGCAGCTAGATGGTATACCTTCCCACAGGTGAAGTATGTCCCCAGGGCTTCCCAGTATGATGGATGGTGATGGTGTGGGGTGCAGACAATAACGAGGACACAGGGTTGCAGTCTCTTTACCTCTTTACTGAGTCTCCCTATGTCTGCTTAGGTGATGTAAGGTAGACAGCCAACCTATAATCAACTGTCCTGCGGAGTTTGAAGTAAGGCATAGAGTCAGTTACTTCCTCGGTGTTCCGGCCACCGGCTATGCGCCTCAGTAGGATGTTGCCGTTCTCCGGGCACAACTCCTACTGGCTCTCCTTTGTGCTTGATCTCGTTTCTCACTGTCCACAATATCCTTTGCTTCGTGTCTCTTTCCTAGGATACCGCCACGGGTAGTGCAGGCGCGGTTCCGTAACGTTCTGTTCTTGTCGCTAGTTACCTGCCAGGTTCCCACTCCTGGCAGGGACCCCCCTAAATCTTCTCCCTGCAACACCCCCTGCCACGGGATGTTGCCTGAATCCAACCCAGTCAGCTTCTGACTAACTTCCTATCCAACCCCTAGTTTTACCAGTGTGAGGAGTGGCCTAATAAATAAAACCTTTTGCTCCCCCTAGTGGCCGGAGTGTGAAGTGTAATGTGTGCTGGTGATACCTGGTCAGATGAACTCCTTTAGTGCCATCAGACGTACCATCACTCCCCTTAGTGGCAGAGCGACGTTACTGCAACGACCAGATCTCTGGGGCGCTGCAAAAATATTAAAATAAAAAAATAAAAAATGATAATACAAAAATCAATATTTATTCCATCAATAAATAAATATTTGAATAAAAAATTCTAAACAATAAAAGTACACATATTTTATCGCTGTGTTCATAGCGACCCGACCTATAAAACTGTCCCACTAGTTAACCCCTTTAGTGAACACCATTAAAAAGAAACGACAAAAAACAATCCTTTATTATCTTACTGCCGAAAAAAAAGTGGAATAACACATGCTCAAAAAGACGGATATAAATAATCATGGCACCACTGACAACGTCATCTTGTCCCGCAAAAAACAAGCCATCATATAGCTCCATCACTGGAAAAATAAAAAAGTTATAGCTCTCAGAATAAAGCAATGCAAAAATAATTATTTTTTTATATAAAATAGTTTTTATTGTATAAAAGCGTCAAAATATAATAAATGATATAAATGAGGTATCGCTGTAATCGTACTGACCCAAATAATAAAACTGCTTTATCAATTTAACCACATGCAGAAAGGTATAAATGTCCCAGCCAAAAAAGAAATTAATGAATTGCTGATTTTTGTTCATTCTGCCTCACAAAAATCAGAATAAAAAGCGATCAAAAAATGTCATGTGCCCGAAAATGGTACCAATAAAAACATCAACTCGTCCCACAAAAAACAAGACCTCACATGACTCTGTTGGCCAAAATATGGAAAAATTATTGCTCTCAAAATGTGGTGATGCAAAAAAAATTTTTGCAATAAAAAGCATTTTTTAGTGTGACAGCTGCCAAACATAAAACCCGCTATAAAAACCCGCTATAAATAGTACAAAGATAATAAAATAAAAAAGTATTTATTTCCATTTTAACATTAGGGTTAGGGCTAAGGTTAGTGTTGGGGTTAAAGTTATGGTTAGGGTTGGGGCTAAAGTTAAGGTTAGGGTTGGGCCTAGAGTTGGAGTTAGGGTTTGGATTACATTTACGGATGGGATTAGGGTTAGGGTTGGGATTAGGGTTAGGGTGTGTCAGGGTTAGGGGTGTGGTTATGGTTAGGGTTGGGATTAGGGGTGTGTTGGGGTTAGGGGTGTTTTAGGGTTAGGGGTGTGGTTAGGGTTGAGATTAGGGTTAGGGGTGGAGTTAGAATTCAGAGTTTCCACTGTTTAGGCACATCAGGGGCTCTCCAAACGCGACATGGCGTCTGATCTCAATTCCAGCCAATTCAGCTTTGAAAAAGTAAATTGGTGCTCCTTCCCTTCCAAGCTCTGCCGTGGTTTACCCCACATATGGGTTATCAGCATACTCAGGACAAATTAGACAACAACTTTTCTAGTCCAATTTCTCCTGTTACCCTTGTGAAAATAAAAATTTGGGGGCTAAAAATATTTTTGTGGGAAAAAATGATTTTTTTTATTTTCACGGCTCTGCATTATAAACTTTAGTGAAACACTTGGGGGTTCAAAATTCTCACAACACATCTAGATACGTTTCTTCGGGGGGTCTAGTTTCTAATATGGGGTCAATTGTGTGGGATTTCTACTGTTTAGGTACATCAGGAGCTCTGCAAACACAATGTGACACCTAAATGTAATGACCAGAGGTCTGAATAAGATCCAGTGAGTCACAAACCAAGACCAAGGCAGAAATCTCCAACGGTATTTACTCAAAGGCAAATTAATCAAGGTAATATGGAGAATATTAAGGCAGATGCACCCCAAAGATACACTAGCTCAGCAGCAGCTGAAATCACTGTGCCACTCCAAGGTCTCCTGAGAACTGTATACTACAACAGACTAGTAAGAAATTTACCTAACAGGCAACTAAAAACAGGAACAAGTGTAAATTGAATGTAGTGTTATCAAGGGAGCCCCTGGAACGGCACATTGAGTATAACTTACACAACTCTAATATAAGATACACCTCTAAAGTAACAATTTAACACTCTGAGCAGAGATACCCGGGTATCTATAACTATGGTACCGTATCCTGAAATGGATTTCCTCTCAGGCAGGAATCCGCACAGGCTGCAGCCAATCCTTATCTTCAGCGCCAATAAGTTACAGCAAGCTCCTCTTGTCTTGTCGGCCGATGCCGAGCCCAAACGCCGGGGACTTAGTTAGTGGTCTCACGATGTAGTCTCTGCTTCTGTAGCTTCTAGGAATGCTTCCACGACAATCCGTCCGTCTCTGTATCAGCAGTCTGTCCAGACTTGTTCCTCCACTCAATGCACAGGGAATCCACAGACTTCCAAATTCGTACTGGGTTCTTAGCAAAGTCTCCGTCTTTTCTTAGATAAAGGGTTAGCTCCTCTCCAGGAAACGTTAGCAACACAAGTCTCTCACAGAGTTAAACAAAAGGTTAGCTCTTCTCCAGGGGAACGTTAGCAACAAAAAGTCTCTCAAAAGCTTCTTTCCCTCCAAAAACACTTGCAGTAAATCCACACAGTCTCTTTTTAAGATCTCACAGCAGCTTCTCCTTTTCTTCCCGCCTTTTCTCTCTCAGCTCTCACTTCTCACTTTCACTTTACACTCGAGACACTAGACCCCACCCCGCAGCACACATTGTCTCTGGGAGGTCTGTCCTCTGCTGCAACAGGCAAAAACCACAGGGTCCTAGTGCCCTCTCAGTGGGACTACAGTTCACCCTCTTACATGCCACCCCACTAGAGGTTGGCGTCCTCGACATACCTTCCCACTCAAATTCATCTTGAGCATATCGCTGAGGCGGTATTCCTGCCGTAGATCGTGTAGTTCTCCTGAGTCCTACATCAACAGGTGCGACCTTAGAGGGAGCTAGAGTCTCTTCCGTGGTCGTGTTAGTGGGCGTAAGTGGAGTTGTCTCCTCCTGCGGCTCGATGTCCTGTGATACAGCGTCAGGACCATGCAGTTGACCTGATGCACTCTCCTCAACAACATCCTCCATATCCCCAACATTCTCATCACCCGAGGCCAGATCGGTCACAGGGGGCAAATAAGCAGGCGCAGGAGTAAGCACACCATCAAACTCAAGATCATTCAGAGCTTCCGCCCCTTAGAACATGGCCTCTGGCTCTAGGGGAGTAGGCGCCGAATCTTCAAACCAGCACCGTTGTAACATGTTACGATGCAAATTACGGGTTGGCCCCCCTGTCCCCACCGGTTTGACCTCGTACACTGGAATCTCAGGGTTCACCTGTTTTTTTACCAGATACGGTATCGCCTCCCATCGGTCACTCAGCTTTCCTGACCGTCGTTTTGTCCTCACCAACACTCTGTCCCCCGGAGAGAACAGCTCTGTTTGTACAGGTCGCGTGTCCTTATGGACCACCTGTCGAAGGCGGTCGCCCACCACCTGATGCACCACCCTCAACCGCCGCCGATGCTCTCGTACCCACTCGGATGCAGTCCGAAGGGGGGCGGAGGAGGGATCTGGCATGTTCAAATCCTCAATGTCTCGGCCAGGTCTACCAAACATCAACATGTGTGGTGAGTAACCAGTAGTACTGTGCACCCTGTTATTGTAAGCCCACATCAATTCGGGGAGATACTCAGGCCAGCATATCTGTTGCTGACTCTCTAAGGACCTCAACATTTGCAACAGGGTCCGATTAAAACGCTCACACGCCCCGTTACCCTGAGGGTGGTAAGGCGTTGTTCTCGACTGCTCGATACCATAGAGCTGGTGCAACTCTTTCATCAGCGTCCCCTGAAAGCAGGCCCCTTGATCTGAATGTATTCTCTGCGGACACCCGAACACTTGGAAGAAATGTCGGCACACTGCCTCAGCCGCCGACTTGGCCGTCTGATCTCTTGTCGGCACTGCTACAGCATACTTGGTAAAGTGATCTGTCATCACCAGGCAATAGGAGTACCCTGACGTAGAGTACCCTATCAACACGTAGTCAATCATGAGTAGCTCCAGTGGAGCTGAAGTCTTAATAGACTGTGTGGGAGCCCGCTGCTCAGGGCTTTTGTTGAGCCCACAAATTCGGCACTGCCGACATGCGTCGGCCACCATCCCTCCCAACTCAGGGCAGTAGAGGACTCGCTGCAACCACTGAAGTGTCTTTTCACTTCCAAAATGGGCCCCCTTCTCATGCGCCTCACGAGCGACCACCGGCCCCATCCCCACAGGAATTATCAGTTGGTACCGATGCTGCAGCTCCGATGGCAGGTGCACCTTACGATACAAAAGACCTTGCTCCACACACAATTTATCCCATTGTCGAAGGAGTTTCATTCCTTCCATGGACAACTGAGCCTTGTCCTCTGCACTGGGCCAGGCCTTGTTTTGTACCCAACGGCGCACAAGTGCAATGTCCGGACACTCATCCTGGACTCTTGTCCAATCTGAGGGTGTTTTACCCAGGACACAGGGCATCCCGGTGGCCACCCCACTTGAGTGTACCACACTTTGGAAGATAGGTATCTGCCCCAAAGCTGGAGTTTCAGTATCCTCAAGTTGTTCGTCAACATCTTCCCCGGATGACCCAAGGGGCACCCTTGACAATGCATCTGCATTGCCGTTCTCTCGACCAGAGCGAAATTTAATGCGGTAATTGAACTTGGCCAGTCTGGTGACCCACCGCTGCTCCAACGCCCCCAGTTTTGCATTCTCTAAGTGAGCTAGCGGGTTGTTATCTGTCATGACTAGCACCTCAGCTCCTGTTAGATACTCGGCGAAGCGTTCTGTCATTGCCCACACCAGGGCCAGCAATTCCAGTCGGAATGAGCTGTAGTTAGCCGGATTTCGCTCGGAGTCTCTTAAAGATCTGCTGCCATAAGAAATCACTCGTTCTCGGCCGTCCTGCACCTGTGCTAGTACTGCCCCCAACCCATGAAGACTACCATCGGTATACAACAAAAAAGGGGTGTCAAACCGGGCGTAGGCCAGCAATGGGGCACTCGTTAGGGCGGTTTTCACTCCATCAAATGCCTTTTTCTGTAGGGGCCCCCATGGAATGGGGCGATTTCGAGGACCCAGCGCTGTCCCTCTCAAAAGTTCATTCAAGGGACTCACCACTTGTGAGAATTTAGGCACAAACCGCCGATAGTATCCTGCTAGGCCCAGGAAGGCCCGCACTTCTCGCAGGTCACAAGGAGGTGGCCACTCTTGTACTGCCTTAATCTTACTGGCTAAAGGTAGTACCCCGTCCGGGGTCACCAGATGCCCCAAATATTCAATCTGGTTTCGTAACAGTTGACATTTTTTTGGCTTTATTTTCAGGCCGTAGCTCTTGAGCCGCCGGAGAACTTGACGCAGCTTCTCCAGATGATCTTCAAATGAGGTTCCGAACACCACAATGTCGTCTAGATATATCAGGACTGATTCAAAATTTAGATCGCCCAAGCAATGTTCCATCAGGCGTTGGAAGGTTCCTGGGGCGGTAGCGAGGCCAAAGGGCATCCGGTTGAACTCAAAGAGCCCCATTGGCAAGACAAACGCCGTCTTGGCCCGATCTTTTTCAGCCATTGGGACCTGCCAGTACCCGCTTGCCAAATCCAACGTTGAGAAATACTTGGCCCGACCCAGGGCCGACAGGGATTCTTCAATACGGGGTAAAGGATATGCGTCCCGTACGGTGTGGGCATTCAATTTCCGATAGTCCACACAAAATCGGAGTGTCCCATCCTTCTTGCGGACCAAGACTACAGGGGCCGCCCAGGGACTCCGGCTCTCTCGGATCACTTGGTTGTCCAGCATACTGGCCACCATGCTCTTCACCTCTTGATAGAGCGCCGGAGGAATTTGACGATATCTTTCTCTAATGGGTGGAGTATCCCCCGTTGGAATCTCATGCTCAATCGTCTGGGTACACCCGAAGTCCTCTCCATGTCGGGAAAATGTCTCTTGATGTTCCCACAAAACTCTCTCCAACTGCTCCAACTGCACGGGGGTCAGCTTCTCCCGATCCATTCCCATCTGCTCCATGATCACATGAACATTCCATTCCTCCGTAGGAGGTTCAGTCCGGCCTACCTCGACCGCGAATGTCCAGGATGACTGTTGGTCTGGTCGCAATTCGAACCCTGCATTTTCCGGCACCTTCTCTGCCGGCACGAACAGTTCAGCCAGTATGGTCCCAGCGGGAATTGCAACAGCTTCATCTAAAACATTGATGCATCGGACCGGCACTCGTCCATTCTTCACAATCGCCAAAGACCGGGCCACATGTACCTTGGCAAATGAGGAACCCTCTCGGGCGGGCTCAAGTAGCACTTCAAGCCCATTCAATCTCTGTGCAGCTCCCACAGGCAGCATTAAGAGTTCCTCTTGTCTGGGTCCCAGCAGGATCGGGGCCCTCGAAGTCACTCGGACCCGGCCCACCCGTCCACCTGGGACCGCACTTTTCAGCAAGTCGCAACTCAGCACTAGACGGTGTGGAATTCTCTGTGTGGGTCGGTGTCTTGTCGCACGGGCCCAGTATCGGGGTCCTTCACTGGCATACATCTGGTGATTCAAATCTCGCAGCACGTTCATTCCGAGCGTCACTTCCATCCCTCTTCTAGGGGGGTGATCCACCAGTACTACCCCTTTCTGCCCCAGCTCTTGACCAAACATTTTTAGTTGCATCCACACGATCCCTTTGACTGACAATTGACCATTATTTGCGGCGGTCAGTCGTATCACTCGGCCATCCTCTGGAATCACTAGTCGACTGAAGTATCTCTCATATACTTCTAGAGGCATTATAGTACATTCGGATCCCGTGTCAACCAAGCACCTCATCTTCCGCCCTTCAAACTCTGCTTCTATCACTGGATTACATGCAAACAAATCTTGTTCATTCCGTCGAGGGCTTTGTGTGGGTGGGGCCGCTGCTGCTTGCCCTCTCATGGCAGCGGCCGGAAGTTTAAAGCCGGCGACGGGGTTTCTGGGGCTGTAAGCACCCGGCAGTAACGCGAGATGTGTCCCTGGCGGCCACACTTCCAGCAGGTGATTGTTCCTCGTGGGCGAGGGCTTGACTCATTCTGATAGGACGACCTGGCCATTTGCGGGGTCACCGTTCCAGGGGGTGGGGCAGGAGGTTCCCGTGAGGAGGTAGAGGCGGGATCAACTGTCAGTTGAGACAATTTCAGCTTCAACTCCTTCACCTCAGCACGCAAAGCTTGTACCACGCTTACCAGCCCCTCTCCCCCCGACCCTGATGACCCACCTTCCTCCAGCTGGGCACTGTTCACTGACCCCTCAGGAACATAGGCTGATTTCTCTTCCCTTTCCACTGCAGCTCGGTAAATCTGCCAGAAAGATAACTCTGGTGCAACCCGGGCCATTTCCAACAGCTTGTCCCGGAGAAGTCTATGGGCTAAACCGGTGATGAATTGGTCCCGGAGCAAGCGGTCTACCTCCCGGAATGCCCCCATGGCCCCCGGGTCTAGTCGCTGCATCTCATTCAACATCTCTTGTAAAATATTAGAGTACTGCATCAGGGACTCACACTCTCTCTGGGGACGATTAAAGAATAGGGACCGAAGCTGGGCCACACGCGCTCGGCCCCCCAAACTCCCCTCTAACAGTTCCAAAATCTTTTCTAATGTATCCCTCTCTGATTCTGGGCGCACCATCACCATACGCCTAATATCACCCTCCAGTGCATTTAATGCCAGCTCAGCGCGTAACGCGGGGGTCAAATTACACATGCGCAGAATACTCCGGATTCTCTCAGCCCAATCTTGCAACGCCATATTGCGCCCATCGTATTTCGGCATGTGCTGAAGTAAAGCTCCTACAAGCACATACCCTCCCGGAGTCGGAGCTCTCAGAATAAAGCAATGCAAAAATAATTATTTTTTTTTTATATAAAATAGTTTTTATTGTATAAAAGCGTCAAAATATAATAAATGATATAAATGAGGTATCGCTGTAATCGTACTGACCCAAATAATAAAACTGCTTTATCAATTTAACCACATGCAGAAAGGTATAAATGCCCCAGCCAAAAAAGAAATTAATGAATTGCTGATTTTTGTTCATTCTGCCTCACAAAAATCAGAATAAAAAGCGATCAAAAAATGTCATGTGCCCGAAAATGGTACCAATAAAAACATCAACTCGTCCCACAAAAAACAAGACCTCACATGACTCTGTTGGCCAAAATATGGAAAAATTATTGCTCTCAAAATGTGGTGATGCAAAAAAAATTTTTGCAATAAAAAGCATTTTTTAGTGTGACAGCTGCCAAACATAAAACCCGCTATAAAAACCCGCTATAAATAGTACAAAGATAATAAAATAAAAAAGTATTTATTTCCATTTTAACATTAGGGTTAGGGCTAAGGTTAGTGTTGGGGTTAAAGTTATGGTTAGGGTTGGGGCTAAAGTTAAGGTTAGGGTTGGGCCTAGAGTTGGAGTTAGGGTTTGGATTACATTTACGGATGGGATTAGGGTTAGGGTTGGGATTAGGGTTAGGGTGTGTCAGGGTTAGGGGTGTGGTTATGGTTAGGGTTGGGATTAGGGGTGTGTTGGGGTTAGGGGTGTTTTAGGGTTAGGGGTGTGGTTAGGGTTGAGATTAGGGTTAGGGGTGGAGTTAGAATTCAGAGTTTCCACTGTTTAGGCACATCAGGGGCTCTCCAAACGCGACATGGCGTCTGATCTCAATTCCAGCCAATTCAGCTTTGAAAAAGTAAATTGGTGCTCCTTCCCTTCCAAGCTCTGCCGTGGTTTACCCCACATATGGGTTATCAGCATACTCAGGACAAATTAGACAACAACTTTTCTAGTCCAATTTCTCCTGTTACCCTTGTGAAAATAAAAATTTGGGGGCTAAAAATATTTTTGTGGGAAAAAATGATTTTTTTATTTTCACGGCTCTGCATTATAAACTTTAGTGAAACACTTGGGGGTTCAAAATTCTCACAACACATCTAGATACGTTTCTTCGGGGGGTCTAGTTTCTAATATGGGGTCAATTGTGTGGGATTTCTACTGTTTAGGTACATCAGGAGCTCTGCAAACACAATGTGACACCTAAATGTAATGACCAGAGGTCCGAATAAGATCCAGTGAGTCACAAACCAAGACCAAGGCAGAAATCTCCAATGGTATTTACTCAAAGGCAAATTAATCAAGGTAATATGGAGAATATTAAGGCAGATGCACCCCAAAGATACACTAGCTCAGCAGCAGCTGAAATCACTGTGCCACTCCAAGGTCTCCTGAGAACTGTATACTACAACAGACTAGTAAGAAATTTACCTAACAGGCAACTAAAAACAGGAACAAGTGTAAATTGAATGTAGTGTTATCAAGGGAGCCCCTGGAACGGCACATTGGGTATAACTTACACAACTCTAATATAAGATACACCTCTAAAGTAACAATTTAACACTCTGAGCAGAGATACCCGGGTATCTATAACTATGGTACCGTATCCTGAAATGGATTTCCTCTCAGGCAGGAATCCGCACAGGCTGCAGCCAATCCTTATCTTCAGCGCCAATAAGTTACAGCAAGCTCCTCTTGTCTTGTCGGCCGATGCCGAGCCCAAACGCCGGGGACTTAGTTAGTGGTCTCACGATGTAGTCTCTGCTTCTGTAGCTCCTAGGAATGCTTCCACGACAATCCGTCCGTCTCTGTATCAGCAGTCTGTCCAGACTTGTTCCTCCACTCAATGCACAGGGAATCCACAGACTTCCAAATTCGTACTGGGTTCTTAGCAAAGTCTCCGTCTTTTCTTAGATAAAGGGTTAGCTCCTCTCCAGGAAACGTTAGCAACACAAGTCTCTCACAGAGTTAAACAAAAGGTTAGCTCTTCTCCAGGGGAACGTTAGCAACAAAAAGTCTCTCAAAAGCTTCTTTTCCTCCAAAAACACTTGCAGTAAATCCACACAGTCTCTTTTTAAGATCTCACAGCAGCTTCTCCTTTTCTTCCCGCCTTTTCTCTCTCAGCTCTCACTTCTCACTTTCACTTTACACTCGAGACACTAGACCCCACCCCGCAGCACACATTGTCTCTGGGAGGTCTGTCCTCTGCTGCAACAGGCAAAAACCACAGGGTCCTAGTGCTCTCTCAGTGGGACTACAGTTCACCCTCTTACATACAGACCATTCCAGTCTGCATTCCAAAATGGCGCTCCTTCCCTTCCGAGCTCTGCCATGTGCCCAAACAGTGGTCCCCCCCACTTATGCGGTATCAGCGTAATATAAAAAATTGCAGGCTAAAAGGCTATCTTTTTTGTAAAAAAAAAAAAGATTTTTTTATTTTCACGGCTCTACATTATAAACTTAAGTGAAACAATTGGGGGTTCAAAGTGCTCACCACACATCTAGATAAGTTTCTTGAGTGGTCTAATTTCCAATGGGGTCACTTGTGGGGGGTTTCCACTGTTTAGGCACTTCAGGGGCTCTCCAAATGCGACATGGTGCTCCTTCCCTTCCGAGCTCTACCATGCGCCAAAACAGTGGTTTACCCCAACATATAGGGTATCAGTGTACTCAGGACAAATTGCACAACAACTGATGGGGACCAATTTCTCCTTTTACCCTTGGCAAAATAAAAAATTGGGGGCAAAAATATCATTTTTGTGAAAAAGTGCTCACCACACATCTAGATAAGTTCCTTAGGGGGTCTACTTTTCAAAATGGTGTTACTTGTGGGGGTTTTCACTGTTTAGGCACATCAGGGGCTCTCCAAACGAAACATGGCGTTCAATCTCAATTCCAGACAATTTTGCATTGAAAAGTCAAACAGCGCTCCTTCCCTTCCGAGCTCTGCCATGCACCCAAACAGTGGTTTACCCCCACACATGGGATATCGGCGTACTCAGGACAAATTGTCCAACGACTTTTGTTGTCTAATTGCTCCTGTTACCCTTGGTAAAATATAACAAATTGGATCTGAATTAATTTTCTGTGAAAAAAATTTAAATGTTCATTTTTGTTTTTAAACATTCCAAAAATTCCTGTGAAGCATCTGAAGTTAAAAAACTTCTTGAATGTAGCTTTGAGCACCCTAAGGGGTGCAGTTTTTAGAATGGTGTCACTTTGGGGTATTTTCTATCATATAGACCCCCTCAAAGTGGCTTCAAATGTGATGTGGTCCCTAGAAGAAATGAGAAATCACTGGTCAACTTCCTAACCCAAAAACATTTTGGTTCCAAAATTGTGCTGATGTAAAGTAGACATGTTGGAAATGTTAATTATTAAGTATTTTGTGTGACATATCTCTGTGATTTAAAAACATGAAAATTCAAAGTTGGAAAATTTTTTTCACAAATAAACGCTAGTCATATCAAATTTTTTTTAGCAACAACATGAAGTACAATATGTCTCAAAAAAACAAAGTCAGAATCAGCAGGATCCGTTGAAGCGTTCCAGAGTAATAACCTCATAAATCGACAGTGGTCAGAATTGTAAAATTTGGGCTGGTCATTAACATGCAAACCAGCCTTGGTGGTAAAGGGGTTAAATAAAGAATTACCTTACAAATTTGGTGTCTGTGAACTTGTAATGATCTGGAGAATCATAATGGCTGATCAATTTGAGTATTTAGTGAACATGGTAAAAAAAAACAACTGTGGGATTGCACTTTTTTGGCAATTTCACCACACTTAGAATTTTTGTCCTGTTTTCCAGTACACAATATGTTAAAACCAACGGTGTCGTTCAAAACTATAAGCATCCTACAAAAAAAAACCCCTCATATAGCCATTTTGACCCAAAAATAAAAAATGTTATGGCTCTGGGATGAAGGGGAGCAAAAAATGAAAATGCAAAAACAAAAATGACTCTGATCCTTAAGGGTTTAAAATGGATGAAACAAAAGACATTCTTTTTACTTCAGTGTTCCATCTGTATTGTATTTAACTGATTCATTGTTAAGAGTCAATAGATTTAAAAAAAAAATTAGGCAGTCAACCTCTTCAGTTTTTAAAAATGATGGCAAAAAACAGAAGCAACACAAATGTAAAAATGGAAATGAATGTGTGAATATACCCAAAGGACCAGTAGTTTACAAACTTGCAATGTGGCAGATGACATTTGATCAATCATTGCCAATTAACCAGAAATCAGAAAACTGTGTCTGATCTGAAAATCCATAGTGGTTGTCAATGATGCAGAATGTGATCCTCTGTTTTACCAGCCATGTACTCTCAGTCATTCAGAGCTCCTGGTTTACAGTTTGTACATTTATGAAGTGACATTGCTAGTTACAACTGCCAGTGCAGTATAGGGTCATTCTTTGTAGACCTAACCTCCTCATATGAAAGTGGCATAGGTAATCAGCTGAACGCCCATGGGTTTGCATGCTAGAGCATAGCAATCCATAATATTTAATAATTATCACAAATTTAAGGAATGTTACTAAATGTATAAGTTAGGTTAAAAAAAGCATAGCAATCCATAATCCTATATAATAATCGCCAGTTGGGACTTCCGGCCGCTGTCCCTAAATCCCATAAGGCACTGTGGCATTGTCACGAACTGCGCCTGCAAAGTGACATACAGGGTGTCCGGCGGTTGCTGGCATGTGCTGTGGGTGTCTCCGGTGACCAGCGGTGCTGCGTCGGTGTTTCAATTCCACGGTTCCATGTGCGATGGTCTCCGGGAATATGGCCGCCGCCCGGGGCGGCGCATGTGCAGATGGTGATCTTGGAACCAAGATCTCGAGAGATGAGATTTCAGCGCTGAGATCTCATCCGGGCAGTGCTGGACACCCACGCAGCACCGCTGAGCACCGAAGACACCCGCAACACCAGCCAGTAACCGCCAGGCACCCGGAGATACCTGGCAGCAGTACAAGACCACTGCAGCAGCCCCCCTCATCCCTGCTTGTGGCCTGCAGCATCATCCTACTCCTGCCTCCTCCAGCAGCGACCCTGGGACCCCACTTCACCGCAGCCACCACCCCCGGTAAGCAATAAGATGCAAGAATAAGAAGCACCACCATTTTATAAAAAAATATTTTTTTCTTATTTTTCTCCTCAAAATTCGGGGTGCATCTTATAATCCGGAGCATTTTATAATCCAAAAAATACAGTGTTAGGAGTCGAGTTTTCTCTGCTGCACAGGGGGAATCTTGATCCATGTCTGCTGCGGTCTCCCATTCTGCATCGGCCGCAGTGCAGCCTTCTCAGCGGAGACGTCGCTCCCAGCGTTTCACTGAGACTGATACTGTGCAAAGGGTTACTACTGCCTCTCCAGGCTCTGCTATTGTACCCTGCACTGATCTGCGGCGAGGAGGCTTTTCTGGGACTAAGTCCTGCTTTGCACACACTGAGCATGCCCAGGGCAAGATCTCTCAGTGGAGATTTAGGGTCACATGCTCAGGTACTGCAGCAATTCCATTGGTCCTTCTTTTAAGGCCCTGTACGTGCTGTAACTATTTAAGGCTCGCATGGCCGCACAGCCATACGCTAGTATCAAATGTGTTTTGGCTTATGCCAGTGGATACTATACCACTCCGTTCTTATGTGGTGTGAAGCTGTAGCATTGGGGCTGTACACTCAGGCAGGCAGCTAGCTTCAGTGGGGGCAATTAGCCATTGGCTTAGCATTTGGTTCCTTCATGTGTGCGGTTAGCACAGAAGAGTTCCGGAGCAAGAACAACCCTAGTTAGGGTTTTAGTTTTGTGTACAGCGCGATTCTGTGAGGCAACAGAGTTCGCTATCAGTTCACACGGGGTGAAGCTTAACCCACGTGTGAGCTCAGAGTCCATCCGCCTTAGCAGTATTTTTTTGAAAATATTTTTGTGAAATGTATATTTGTCTGTGTTTTCACATGGCCGATTCATGTACATGTGCTGCTGTGGTCTTTTTTATCTTTTTGTTGCAGTTTGCAGCTTGCACGTGTTCACATTGGGGGTGCTGATTTGTTTTTTTTCCTCTATTTGTATGGATGTGGCAACATCCAGACTTATCTTGCACTCCCCCCCATTGACCTTGCAGGTGGTGGTAATCAACTCTACCTGCCCATAAATTGTAGGTTTAGCCCAGAGTGACATGTTTGTCCGAAGTTGTAGGCTGGTGGCCCAAGAGTGGCATATACAGTAGAGTAGGACCCATCCGGGGGAGATCACCTTGCCGTGGTTGATGGGCATACACGAATTGGCCAATTTATGCGCTAAGAATCTCCATTTTAACTGTAAGTTTTATGAAAAAAAAATTTTCAAAAATTTTTTTATGAAAAAATATTTTTGTGAAATGTATATTTGTCTGTGTTTTCACATGGCCGATTCATGTACATGTGCTGCTGTGGTCTTTTTTATATGTTTGTTGCAGTTTGCAGCTTGCACGTGTTCACATTGGGGGTGCTGATTTGTTTTTTTTTCCTTTACTTAGTAGTAGATATCTCTGCACGGTGGATCCCGGGCTGCGAACGCACCTTGTAGCTATGTACCTTTTACTCGGTGCGTTCCGCTAGACCTAACATACGGTATGTTGGAAAGCACAAACGGTGTGAGACATGTCCGCTGCTCTTGTCAGCACCACTAAACATACACTGATGTTAATTTCACCGCACTACCGATGCAATAGCATTGGTCCTATTTCTAGTATTTAATAATTATCACAAATTTAAGCAATGTTACTAAGTGTATAAGTTAGGTTAAAATCAACTGTTTTAGAGCACCTATGTGAAAAAACATTATATTAAGATATGTCAGAATTAAAAAATATATATACTTACATGTCATGTAGTCTAAAAAGCACAAAAACGCAATGAGTTTGGGGTCAGGTGTTTTGCCCATTTCAGATTTTTGCAGAATCAATGGCACAACATGAAGAGCAAACTTACCAAATCAATGGCACTCGGACATAGTGGGAGAAGGAACTGTTTTTCCTGTGATATAAGGTAACCAGATAATCTGTAATTATGGAGGATACAATAAAGAACTGACATACAAACAACTGAGAAGTCACACAGTACAGCATTTACAAACTCTAACAAATAACATTTTGCTATCTGCTGTCTGTTCAAGAAAAGTTCCTTCAGTATAAGACTGCAGTTCAGGGCCTGTAGTTCTTTTCTCCGGCCCTCAGGCAGATTCTCGGGTATTGCAGTGCTCCGATGGGTGGCCCTATAATTGCTCTGTATACTGCAGTGTCTGTGTCTCCTACGTGATGTATACAGCAGTTTCAGTGTCTCCTATGTGATATGCAGTAAATACAGCAACTTTGGTGTATCCTATGTCATGCAAACAACAGTCTCAGTGTCTCCAATGTGATGTATACAGTATATAGCAGTCTTGGTGTTTTGTACGTCATGTGCTCCAGCAGACACAGTGTCTCCTATGTGATATACATACAGCAGTCGTAGTGTCAAAACTCATCGCAAAGAGTTGACTGCGCTTCAGACTGACGCAAACCTGGAAAATCAGTTTTAAGTAGCAATATTATCCATATCATCCAACATCACTCGCCTCACAAAAGAGAATCAGTTCCAAACATCACATAGGGGTGAGTAATTTAAACGTTTGACCAAATATAACAGGATAAATTTGAAGCTAATAAATTTGAATGGCCCACAAATTATGTTATAAATAACCAAATGGCTCTTGGGGGAAAAAAAGATTCTCCACTACTGCTTTAGCTGTCGTATACTTCAACAAGATTGCTACAAACAATGACGAGCAAAACGGTAGCAATGCTTTGAACTTTTGACTTTCTATCCTGACACCTTTATTGCTTGTGTCAAAAACTCTTTATAGATGGTAAATATTTGTTTATCTTTTTCCAATGTGCCCAGATGCACAATATTTATGCCCAGGTCCTGCATAAACTCTTATTGTCTCACTCCATACTGTAGTTAGTGTAAGCCTTGCGCAGATTCAGTGCAGTCAAGATTTTATATGCCGCACTTCTGCTTTTATGTGTTTTCTAGGAGTCATTACATCAGGGTCATATTGCTCCTTTATATATAAATTCATATTTTCCAGACTGATATTCATTTAATGTCACCTGAGCCTGAGTACCGTCTCATAATAGTTATTCAATGTTACCAGCCAGATGCCACAGATGATAATAAAGCGAACAAATAGGCTCTATCCAGTCACAAACGGAACAGTCTTATTGTTCTTCACATTATGAGTGAAAAGAAAGAGACGTGTTCAGCTAAAGTGCAAATGCCTACAAGCCTGTGAGCGCTGTGGGAGTGGAGATTGTGCTCAAAATATCATATCTTCAATATCAAAATAGCAATAGCAAATAATATAATGAGAATGCACGATGATATGAACATTAGAAATAAAGAGTCAGTTCTATTCTTACCGTAAGTAATAAAGCACAAATATCCATTACTACATTACTGAAAACTACATACACCAGTAATATTAGTGCTTGCTACATATCTACAGTTTGCGGTGGGATTGGTTCTTAAAGAGGACAAGTTGCTAAAGATGAGAGCATTGGTTTAAGGCAAATTGAATTTGACTCAATTTTTTATTTTAAAATGAGCATATTCCTGAATCCGATTTTTTGGTGATTTTCTTTGTGCAAATTACTGATTTGTAGAAAGTTGGGGAAAAATAAAAATACAGAGTTATGACTTCCGACTTCCCTGTAGCGTGCGCATGGGCTCTTGTTATCTGAACTCTTATCCGTCATATCCAGCTCACTGCTCACTTGGCATCTCATGCAACAACGTGGATGAACCATGATGCCCACCATGTCGCCGCTACAAACCAGCTGGTATGATTTGATCTTGATTTATTTCCTATTTAAAGCAAACAAATGAGACCAACGTACATCTACATTGAAAAAGACACTGTGTGTGTCCGAACGCATGGGTCCATGTACCCTCTAGACCGGACATCTCATTGGGGGACCATCTGACTGTGTCAGGGCTGAGTATGGACCATTGTCTTTATATTTTTTGTCCGTGATTATAAATGTGCAGTGTTCTCTGTCCATTTATTCTTAACTGGGAACACAGTGCACTAGGACTTTACTCCACACAGCCCTTATTTCATAGAACGA
This sequence comes from Ranitomeya imitator, assembly GCF_032444005.1. Taxonomy (NCBI): domain Eukaryota; kingdom Metazoa; phylum Chordata; class Amphibia; order Anura; family Dendrobatidae; genus Ranitomeya; species Ranitomeya imitator. The sequence continues at coordinate 431,727,510 of NC_091287.1, read as the reverse complement.
ATACAAACTTTGCATATAGGTTTATTGTAACCTTGCACGCATAAGGGTGATCTATGTATGTTAGGGCTCATCTCCACTTGTGAGGAAAACGGACGAGTGCAATCCGATAAAAAATCGGATTGCACTCGGACCAATGTTAATCAATAGGTGACACTCCATTTGCGATTTTTTTCCCAGCCGAAATCGGACTGAGAAAAATCTGTGTCGGCTGAGAAAAAAATCGCAGCATGCTGCGTATTGCGGAGATTCTCGGACGAGACTCGCCAATGCAAGTCAATGGGTGCGAGAAAAAAAACGCACAGCACTCGCACCATGCGAGTGCTGTCCGATTTTTACGCACCCGTGTCCTTAGAAAAGCCGGCAATTCAGCGCAGAGTACAGTAAAATCACACTGACATGTTAGATTAGAGTAGATATATACACATAGAATAGGTATATATACATATATATATATGTCAGGGAGACACCTATATATATATATTTATATTTAATGCAGCGTGAGAGAGCTTTAAAGCTGGTAATTCAATTACCGGCTTTTGCTTTCTCCTTCCTAAACCCGACATGATATGAGACCTGGTTTACATACAGTAAACCATCTCATATCACCATTTTTTTTGCATATTCCACACTACTAATGTCAGTAGTGTGTATATGCAAAATTTGGCCGTTCTAGCTATTATATTTAAGGGTTAAATGGCGGAAAAAATTGGCGTGGGCTCCCGCGCAATTCAGGAAATTCAAGGAAAGCTCCCACGATCTATGAACAGCCAGCAGAGGGCGCCTCACCGCAAATGCAGGTACATATAGGTCATTGACCTACTTTACCTTCATTCCCTGGGGTTTTGCAGCGAGGAGTAGCGTTGCATTAGCAGAACTCCTTGCTGCAAAATGTTTTAACCCCTTCAGAAGGATTTACATCGTTGGACTTTACAAATCCTTGGAAGGTATGTATATTGTTGGTTTATTATGTTTTTTTATTTACAGATCGAGGGTCTTCAGTGATTGGATTGGGCGTTAAATAAAATATTACAACAACCTTTGTTTTTATTTCATTAAAATAATTTTTAATAATGTGTGTGTGTGTTTTTTTAACCCTTTCATTCAATTGGATTAATAATGGATAGGTGTCATAATTGACGCCTCTCCATTATTAATTAGGCTTAATGTCACCTTACAATAGCAAGGTGGCATTAACCCTTCATTACCCCATATCCCACCGCTACACGGGAATGGGAAGAGAGTGGCCAAGTGCCAGAATAGGCGCATCTTCCAGATGTGCCTGTTCTGGGGTGGCTGGGGGCAGGTATTTTTAGCCAGGGGGGGGCCAATAACTGTGGACCCTCTCCAGGCTATTAATATCTGCCCTCAGTCACTGGCTTTACTACTCTGGCGGAGAAAATTGCGCGGAAGCCCACGCCAATTTTTTCCGCCATTTAACCCTTAAATATAATAGCTAGAACGGCCAAATTTTGCATATACACACTACTGACATTAGTAGTGTGGAATATGCAAAAAAAAATGGTGATATGAGATGGTTTACTGTATGTAAACCAGGTCTCATATCATGTCGGGTTTGTGAAGGAGAAAGCAAAAGCCGGTAATTGAATTACCAGCTTTAAAGCTCTCTCACGCTGCATTAAATATAAATATATATATATAGGTGTCTCCCTGACATATATATATATGTATATATACCTATTCTATGTGTATATATCTACTGTAATCTAACCTGTCAGTGTGATTTTACTGTACTCTGCGCTGAATTGCCGGCTTTTCTAAGGAGACCCGTGCGTAAAAATCGGACAGCAATACGGATGTCATACGGATGTTGCGATAAAAAAATTGCATCACACTCGCATGACACTCGCATGGCACTCGCATGGCACTCGCAGACGTTACATCAGTTTTTTCAGTCCGTAAATCGGACCGTTTTTTTCTCACACAAGTGGAGTGGCCCTTACACTGATTTTTTTCACAGGCCCTGTTGGGCTGGGAGCATCAGCTCAGTGGATCGTCCTCATTTGTATTGATTTTGTTATTTAACCTTAGTCGGATTTGGTCTATGGGTATTTGAGAACATTTAACTCAACATTATGGATAATTGTTTTGTGTGTAAATTATACCAAGGATATTTTTAAATGTTTTTATGTGTGTGTATTTTTGGGTCTTGAAATAAAAATTTGTATCTTTATTTAAAATATTTGGGTGATGCCTGCTTGTATGCATGTACCTTTTTTTCTTTGTTGTCCGAAAAATAAAAATATCTCACTGATTACCTGTCCCACTGCCACAGCGCCAATCTGGTCCTCTGCACAGCTTCCTCCGTCTTCTACTTCTCTTCTAGCATCTTCACTCAGCACCAGGACTTCTGACACTGAGCAGGCCTCTGCCATCACAACACACAATGTAAAGTCATGACATCATGATGTGTAACTTCCAAGTCTAGTAAGCACCTCAGGTGCTGCAGATTGTGATGACTGGATTACCTGTCCCACTGCCACAGTGCTAATCTGGTCCTCTGCGCAGCTTCCTCTGTCTTCTACTTCTTTTAAAGCATCTTCACTCAGTGCTGGGGCATCTGGTACTGAGCGGGCCTCTGTCCTCATAACACACAATGTAAAGTCATGACATCATGATGTGTATCTCCCAAGGCTAGAAAGCACCTCAGGTGTTGCGGATTGTTATGACTGGGTTACCTGGTGCTGGAATCCACAGCACCAAGTGCAGATTATGTAAGAAATGAAGAGGACGTTGTGTGTCCTTGGGCAGGAGGAACGGACAGTAGGCTGCAGGGGTTAGATAGTAAAGCAGTGAGGTATTCTTTTTACCTTTTGTATAGAAAGACCCTAGATAATAACCTGGGCACTAAGCACTTCCTATTTGTAACTGTGTTGCCCATTCTCATGCGCGTTTTCTCGCCTTGTGGTGCTCTCAGCACACATCCTTCATGGCAGGCTTCCACTACTCTGACGCTACTTTAGCTTACAGGAGTGTTCCTTGATATCCAGCTCAAATATAAGAATGTTCTGATGAAGGTCCTGTGACGGACCGAAAACATTCATCATTTCTGTCTGGGTGCACAATAAAAAGGAACTTCTATTTTTCTGATAATGAGTGCCAAGTTTATGAACTTACCCTAAGGCGGCCAGTGTGATAGTCGTGGCAACTAGCATTACGGTTCCCACAACCTGACGCCTCACAGATGAAGCAACAAGTCCTCTCTGTGGAGTGTGTGACAAAACACTTACATAATGCCAGATTCTTCTCAGGTCCCATCACTCCGGCTGAATAAAATATCTCAGAGTCACAACTCTTCGCAACAACATAACTTTACTGGGCAACAGCATTTTCATCTCATAGGCAGCACTTTTCACACAGATTTTCACATCCTGCGCTTTCCCTGTCATCCTGATAGACCCCATCTTCTTTTATCAATAGCTTCTCCTACCCGGCAATCCCGGCCGTATCCTTGTGGACAATCCGTGTCCCTCCTGTTCCTTCCTGTCACCAGCTCTTTATCAGCCCCTTGCTGAGCTCCAATGGGAAGAGGTACTAGGAGCGCTTTCACTGTGGCTCCTGCCTCGTTTTTAGACTGCGGATCCTGCTTAGAGGTAATCCTTCTAGCTGGTGCACATCAACACCATCCTCAGCTTGGGGCCCCTTACTGATATGTCAGCTTTATTCCCACAGCCTCAATTCTGTCACTGTGCACACGTCCTGCCCATGGGCAAGCTGCCTAATCTTCTCACAGAACCAGGAAGTATCCTAACTAAAAATACTCTGCTCTGCACTGCCCCTCCCATCAGGTTAACCCATGTGCTGCCAGTGTCCTTCTCTATTCTAAACTATACTCTATCGCTAATGTGCCCCCCTCTATTCTAACCCTTATTGTTCTATATTTCCTAAGATCCTATACTAACCCTAATCCTATACACAGCATATCACAGACACATTATATACTGTAAACATTACATTCCATGACAGTTACAAGACATCACAGTGTATGAACATTAATAAATCATGAGGTGCCACATGTAACCATGTGAACAGCGTCCTGAAGAGAGGAGGCAAAGGAGTTGCTTCAGAATAACTCTGTGACCATTCTTGACTGGCCCAGCCTGAGCACTGACCTAAATCCAATTGAGCATCTCTGGAGAGACCTGAAGATGGCTGTCCACCAATGTTTACCATACAACCTGTCGGAACTGGAGAGGATCTGCAAGGACGAATGGCAGAGGATCCCCAAATCCAAGTGTGAAAAACTTGTTGCATCATTATTCAAGAAGTCTCATGACTGTATCAGCTCAAAGGGGTGCTTGTTATGGTGTGACTTGACCCAACGGATGGTCGGTCAGCTAACGGCACAATACACATACAGTCATGGCCAAAATTTTTGAGAATTACACCAAAATTATATTTTCACATGATCTGCTGCCCTCTGGTTTTTATTAGTGTTGTCTGATGTTTATATCACATACAGAAATATAATTGCAATCATATTATGAGTACCAATAGGTTATATTGACAGTTAGAATGAGTTAATGCAGCAAGTCAATATTTGCAGTGTTGACCCTTCTTCTTCAAGACCTCTGCAATTCTCCCTGGCATGCTCTCAATCAACTTCTGGACCAAATCATGACTGATAGCAGTCCATTCTTGCATAAGCAATGCTTGCATTTTGCCAGAATTTGTTGGTTTTTGTTTGTCCACCCGTCTCTTGATGATTGACCACAAGTTCTCAATGGGATTAAGATCTGGGGAGTTTCCAGGCCATGGACCAAAAATCTCTGTTTTGTTCCATGAGCCATTAAGTTATCACCTTTGCTTTATGACAAGGTGCTCCATCATGCTGGAAAAGGCATTGTTGGGCGCCAAACTGCTCTTGGATGGTTGGGAGAAGTTGCTCTTGGAGGACATTCTGGTACCATTCTTTATTCATGGCTGTGTTTTTAGGCAAGACTGTGAGTGAACCAATTCCCTTGGCTGAGAAGCAACCCCACACATGAATGGTTTCAGGATGCTTTACAGTTGGCATGAGACAAGACCGGTGGTATCGCTCACCTCTTCTTCTCTGAATAAGCTGTTTTCCAGATGTCCCAAAAAATCGAAAAGGGGATTCATTAGAGAAAATGACTTTGCCCCAGTCCTCAGCAGTCCACTCCCTGTACCTTTTGCAGAATATCAGTCGGTCCCTGATGTTTTTTCTGGAGAGAAGTGGCTTCTTTGCTGCCCTCCTTGAAACCAGGCCTTGCTCAAAGAGTCTCCGCCTCACAGTGCGTGCAGAAGCACTCACACCAGCCTGCTGCCAATCCTGAGCAAGCTCGGCACTGCTGGTAGTCCGATCCCGCAGCTGAAACAGTTTTAAGATACGGTCCTGGCGCTTGCTGGTCTTTCCTGGGCGCCCTGGAGCCTTTTTGACAACAATGGAAGCTCTCTCCTTGAAGTTCTTGATGATGCGATAGATTGTTGACTGAGGTGCAATCTTTGTAGCTGCGATACTCTTCCCTGTTAGGCCATTTTTGTGCAGTGCAATGATGGCTGCACATGTTTCTTTAGAGATAACCATGGTTAACAGAAGAGAAACAATGATACCAAGCACCAGCCTCCTTTTAAAGTGTCCAGTGATGTCATTCTTACTTAATCATGACTAATTGATCGCCAGCCCTTTCCTCATCAACACCCACACCTTTTAAGGCAGGACTGCAATGATGTTGAAACGTGTTTTGGGGGTTAAAGTTCATTTTCTGGGCAAATATTGACTTTGCAAGTACAGTAATTGCTGTTAAGCTGATCACTCTGACATTCAGGAGTATATGCAAATTGCCATTAGAAAAAATGAAGCAGTAGACTTTGGAAAAATTAATATTTGTATCATTCTCAAAATTTTTGTCCATGACTGTACAACAGGGATGGTATAGGTGAGAGGAAGGCACTACTCATAAGGAATGGTCACCACCTGAGCTCAAGCTGGAACCTGTCCCTGCACTCCCCTAATGCCCTATGCGGGTCCTTCCTCCGTCAGGATACCTTGTTCCTAGTAGTCACCTATTACTGCCCTGGCTAGTGCACTGGCAGGCAAGGAGCACTAGCCTCACCTCTGCAGATAATACACACAGGGGAAAGTGACAAACACAAAAAGGGACAATGTAACAAAAACACCACACTTAGCTTATGAACTCGGCTGATAAGCTCCACACCGGAGATAACAACAGCAACTGGACTCCAATCACCAGATGTGGCTGACACCAGATAGCTGATCCTGCTTGGCTGGTCTCCAGAAAGAAACTGTATCACCAACAGTCAGCTGATGCATCAAGTGACCTTTTAAGGGATGGTAGGAGTGGTCACCACCTGCATCAGCTGACCCAGCAGCACTGCAGTAACATCAGATTGCCAGCAGGGGAAAGAAACTGACATTAACCCCCAATGGTCCATAAGGAAAAAAGTTTTAAACTGAGTGGAACCAGAGCTGCCACAAATCCCAAAAATGGATTTTGACAGTGCTTCTACTCAATACTGAGCAAAGGGTCTGAATACTTATGACCATGTGATATTTCAATTTTTTTTAAATTAAATTTGCAAAAATTTCCACATTTCAGTTTTTTTTTCAGTCAAGATGGGGTGCAGAGTGTACATTAATGTGAAAAAAAATGAACTTTTTTGAATTTACCAAATGGCTGCAACGAAACAAAGAGTGACAAATTTAAAGGGGTATAAATACTTTCCATACCCACTGTATATATGGTATATATACTTCCGATTCCAGCACATAGACTATATATACAATCACGGCTGAAAGTGTTGGCGCTTTAAATAACATCAGAAAATGAAGTATTTCTCCCAGAAAATTATTGTAGTTACACATGTTTTGCTATACACATTTATTTCCTTTGTGTGTATTGGAACAGCACACAAAAAAAAAAAAACAGAAAAAAAGTAAGCATAGTGCATAATTTCACACAAAGCTCCCAAAATGGGCAGGACAAAATTGCTGCCACCCTCAACTTAATATTTGGATATTTGGAATAGATAACTACAATCAATCGCTTCCTATAACTATAAACAAGCTTATTACACCACTCAACTAGATTTTTGGACCATTCTTCTTTTGTAAACTGCTCCAGGTCTCTCACATTTGAAGGGTGCCTTCCCCAACAATTTTAAGATCTCTCCATGGCTATTCAATGGAATTTAAATTCAGACTCATTGCTGGTCACTTCAGAACTCTCCAGTGCTTTGTTTCCATCCATTTCTGGGTGCTTCTTGAAGTATGTTTGTGGTCAGTGTCCTGCCAGAATACCCATGACCTACGACACAAACCAGCTTTCTGACACTGGGCACTACGGTGCGATTCAAAATCCTTTCGGAATCTTTTGATTGAACCCAGTCAAGGCACCCAGTGTAGTGTAACAACCCCAAAACATCTTTGAACCTCCAACATATTTGACTGTAGGTACTGTGTTCTTTTCTTTGTAGGCCTCTCTCTGTTTTTGGTAAACAGTAGAATGATGTGCTTTACCCAGACACTCTATCTTGGTCTCATTTATCCACAACATGCTTTACCAGAAGCATTTTGGCTTACTCACGTACATTTTGGCAAACTGCAGTCTAGCGTTTCTGTGTCTCTGGGTCAGCAGTGGGGTCCTCCTGGGTCTCCTGTCATAGTATTTGATTTAATTCAAATGACAATGGGTAGTTCACGTTGACACTGGTGCACCCTGAGTCTGCAGGACAGCTTGCATTTCTTTGGAATTTGATTGGAGCTGCTTATCCACCATCTGGACTATCGTGTGTTGCAACCTTTCATCAATATTTCTCTGCCGTCTACTTCCTGAGTGATTAGCTACAGTGCTATGCGTTGTAAACTTCTTCATTTTGTTGCACACCTTGGGCAATGGAACACCAAGATCTCTGGAGATGGACTTGTAACATTGAGATTGTTGACATTTTTCAACAATATTGGATCTCAAGTCCTCAGATTGTTCCCTTTTTACCTGATTTCAGGTGTGATTTTCATATTGCCCATATTGAGTGGTTTACCCATATTTTTGGAAAGGTACCAACAATTTTGTTCTGCCCATTTTTGAGGTTTTGTGTGAAATTATGGCCAGTTCACCATTTTTTCTCTTTGTTTTCTTGTGTTGTTCAAATACAATTCTCTCTTCCCCAGTCATAATTAGTTTCTCACGTCCCAGTTATAATTAATTCCAAATGTTCAATGTGAGGGTGATATGTCCTGTCTCTTGAGATGTTTTTATGGATTTTATTTGATCTCTAAGAGATATATGTTTAATAAAACAAAATTTATTAACTAAAAATGCTGCAAAATATGATGAAAAATAGTTTGTTATATTTCTCATTGCTTTCTATAGTTGAAAAAATGCGGAAAGAATTTATATCCTGCAGATTTGAAAAACACTGCAGTTCTCAAATTCAGTCAGGGAGAAAAACCAGGCGTGTGTATGAGATTTCGGTAATAAGAATCCAATTTGTACACTTTATTTTAATTTAAATTCTCACGTAAAAAAATATACATTTTAAAAAATATTCACTCAGGAAGAGTATAAGGAGGACGGGGAATGAAAAAAAAAGACATAAGAGCAGACTGCCACTTTCTGCAAAGAGTTAATCAGTCTTCTTACTTTCCTACTTGTTTGTCTCTTGTGTTGTTGTCCTACTGTAGGTCCTGAAAATGGAGGTGATTAATTGGGCTCTGTATATTGGAATTATTTTAGCACTGTATAGTGAGTGAGGCGTTACCGTGTATTTGTTGTGTATATTCTGCATTGTTGTCTGTATTGTGTGTCTAATGTCTGTACCATGAATTTGTTGCCTGTATTGTGTTTTTGCTGTCTGTATTGTGTATTTGTCTGTATTGTATAATTGATGTCTGTATTGTATATTTGTCTGTATTGCGCATTTATTGAATGTATTGTGTATTTGATGTATGTATTGTGATTTTTATGTCTGTATTGTGTGTTTCAGTGATGTTGAAAGCTATGCCATTGGCAACATTTTTTGCCATCAGGGACACCCCAGGTGAACTGGTTTAAACTGAGGTACCAAACAAAGCATACTACCCAGTGCCAGCGTCGGCTACAGGATGTTGCACGATGAGGCAGTTTACATTGACACCATTCAACTCTGATTCAGTGTGGCTCCTTCGAAGGAGTCACATTACTGCATGGAAGAAAAACCTGGCAATCTACTTCCATATTATGCCAAGAAAACTTGATAGAGAGTGTAACCAAAGGAATTTGATATAGTGCTGGAAGATGCATCTCTAGGTCGGAAGGCACTCAACAAGCTTCTGGGGAAGAGCCTATGGTTGACCTGAGTATGGCCAATGTTCATGATAGGCCAGGATCAGAGCCACAAGGATGTCTTGGTGATGATATTGCTTGGTTGAAAGGGAAGATCAAAAACTAAAAAGATATCATAAAGGTCAGAACTAGGAATTTACTAAGCCTTAAACTAAGCCAAACTCGACATCGTCAATGCCGATTTGGACAGAACAGGACTTGACTTGGAATTAGCAAACTAAGATGGACTCATTCTGGACATTTCCATTCAAATGAACATTGCGTCTACTATTCTGGCAATTATAATAAAAGAAGAAATTGTGTCATTTTTATTCTCAACCAAAGATTAGCCGGCACTGTCCTAAAAAACAATGCAATCAGTGATAGAGTAATCTTGATACGACTACAAGGATCGCCTATTCATGTCACAGTTATACAAGTCTTCTCAACAACAGATGTTCAGAAGGAGGTCCTTTAACTATTTTACTATCAATTGCAACAAGAAAACAAGACACCAAAACAAGACTTACTCATTATTATGGGAGACTTGAATGTCAAAGTGGGCCGCAGCAAACATGGAACTGCTGTTGGAAACCTTTCGACTTGGTGAACAAAACAAGAATGGTGGAAAATTCACTGACTTTTTTATGACAAATCAACTGTCCATCATGATCACCTTCTAAAATTACAAATGGAGACTATACGCATCCCCAAATGGGACCTATAAAAATCAGATTGACTACATATGTGCTCGCCAAAGATGGAGGTCGATGATCATTACAGCGAAAACAAGCCAAGAAGCTAACTGTGGAACTGATCATGAACTTTTGACAGCAAAGATTTGCTATTGACAGCAACATGTCATTTACAACTTCGATTTGTAACATATCTGACATTTTTTGGAACAGTCTGCACAACCGATTTATAGCACTGGACATGGATGAAGGAAAGCCTGAGGAGTTATGGACACATACAAAGACTATGATTACTGAAGAAGCCATAAAAAACAATAAACAAGAAGCAGAATAGACCCCTGCAGACATGTGTAACAGAAGAGATCCTCAAGATCATCAAAGAAAGAAAAATGGCAAAAGGTAACATGCAGGATGCAAACAACATCAGTAAAAGACTAAAAAAAGCCATTCGAGCAGACAAAAAACTTTATTACCAAACGATATGTACGTTGATAGAAAGTGAATATTTGAAGGGCAAAACAAGAAAGGCATACCAAAAGATCAAAGAGATACGACGAAAGTTTCAACCAAGAGTGGGAATGTTGAAAGAAGCCAATGGGAACTAACTAACTGAACCACAACAGATCAAGGAAAGTTGGAAAGAATACACATTGTACCTTTACAAGAGCGAATCAGTGATACAGGAAGAAACTGAGATTGAAAATTATAGTGAACCGAACATCTTGAAAGACGAAGTCGTTCCTGCGGTAGAGCTACTGTGAAAAAAAAAAGCGCTTGGATGTGACAATATTCCAAAAGAGCTAATAAAGTCTTCTGAAGCAGCAGTTGATGTCATCACATGCCTGTGTCAACTGATATGGACTACTGGTAAATGGCTGAAGGACTGGAAAACATCCTATTCTAAAAAAGGGAGCTGCTACTGATTGTGGGAACTATCGGAGTATTGCACTCATACCTTATGCCAGCAAAATACAAGTGAAGATCCTACAAAAAGGCTACAGCCTTACTTTAATAAAGAGCTGCCAGAGGAACAAGCAGGATTCAGAAAAGGCAGAGGAACAAGAGATGTGATTGGTAACATTAGATGGATAATGGAAAAGGCCAATTAATACAACAAGGAGATCTATTTGTGCTTCATCGACTACAGCAAAGCCTTTGAATGTGTTGATCACCACCAACTTTTGAATACTATGAAGGATATTGGTGTACTAAACCATCTGCTCAGTCTCATTAGCAACCTTTACACTGAACAAGAAGCAACAGTCCGAACAGAATACAGCGATACGGCATGGTTCAAAGTAGAGCAAGGAGTCAGACAAGGCTGCATCTTGTCACCATTTCTCTTCAATATATATGCAGAAGCTATTTTCATTAAGGCTGGACTTGCCTAGCGCATGATCAAAATAACTTGTGTCTGCAGGGCTGACAGGCTATAAGATATAGCAATGATGTGGCATTGCTATACCTTATAACTGCGATCAGACTGCAGAAAGTCAAATTCTAAGGGATTAAGTAAAAAAGTAAAAAAAAGTTGTAAAAGTATTATTTTTTTTAAAAAATCACAAAATAATAAAACTGAAAAATACATTATACCCATAAATAAATATCTGTATGAAAACAAGGACACATATTTGGTACTGCCGACCTAAAAGTAGAATAAAACGTGATCAAAAAGATGAATGTAAATAAAAATTGTATTGCTGAAAACTTTATCTTGTCCTGCAAAAAACAAGCAGCTATGCAATTCAATCAGCAGAAAAATAAAAAAGTTATAGCTATCAGAATAAATCAATGCAAAAATAAATCTTTTTTTCTTTTTTTTTAATGTGTAAAAACATTAAAAAAAACTGTATAAATGTGATATCGCTGTAATCTTATTGACCCGAAGACTATGCAGCTGGCTTGTCGATTTTACCACACACGAAATGGCATAAAATAAAAAAAAAATTCCTGAATTCCTGAGGTTTGTTCATTCTGCCTCTCAAAAATTGGAATAGAAAACAATAAAAAAAAGTCACATTCCTAAAAATGGTACTGATAAAAACATCAACGCATTGTGCAAAAATTAAGACATCACATGACTCTGTCAGCTGGAATATGGAAAAATTATAGCTCTGAAAATATGGCGATGCAAAAACTTGTTTTTGCAAAAAAAAAGTATTTTAGTGTTTGACAGCAGTAAAACATAAAAACTAGTGATCAAATAGTGAAATATTCGGATTCGGGAAAATCGGCACAAATAATTTCTAATATCCGTGTATTCGTACCGAATAACGAATCCAATGCAAGTCATTGGGAAATCTGAATATTTTTCTGCTGGACAGGTCTGGGGGCATGAGAGAAAAGCTGAAATGGATAGGAAAGAGCTAAAACTAAATGTAAACAGCATGGAGAAGATCCCTGCATGGCTATCTGACTCACATATGGTATCTGGGAATAATGTTGTCAGACTACTGCACTGGTTTTATGGATTTTTTAAAAGACCTACCAAACCAAACCACAATATTTTTTAAAGGAAAAAATGCTAAGAAACATTATATCCTTCATGATTAGATCTAATTACCGTATTTTTCTAAAATGTGGAGGAAAATGGGGAGTGCGTCTTAGAGTCCGGATGCATGGGCTCTGGCTGTGGTGGGGAGGTGGAGGAGTGGTTTCGGCAGAGCATCGGGTCACAGGAAGTTGGAGTCGGCGGCTCAGGCTAACTCATGTGCCTACTGCTAAAGAGAAATGAATATGCACTGCATTCCACGTCCATGGGCGTGGAGGCTAATGAATATTCATTTCTTTCAGGCGTCCTGGTATGATTGATCAGAAAAGACTAAAAAAAACAAAACATTACACTTACCTTCCTCTGCTCGCTCGCAGTGTCCTGCTCCGGTGCCAGCAGCTGCTGGAAAACTCACCGGGACCGTTCATTGCAGAGAGCGGTGAGTATCCATATTCCTCTTCATTAGCGCGCAGTGTCAGAATATGAATATTCTGAGCACACATGACCTCCGCAGCAGCAGGAAGCCGCTGTGTGACACTGCGCGCTACTGAAGAGGAATATGGATACTCACCGCTCTCTGCGATGAGTATTCTGGCAGCTGTGCTCTGCTTGTGAGCTGCACATGACATCCCTGCACTGCTCTGCTTACAAGCATTAAGCAACTGCTGGCACCGGAGCAGGACACTCCCACTGCGAGGGAGCAGAGGAAGGTCAGTGTAATGTTTTTTTGTTTTGTTTTTTATCTTTCCTGATGGGGTCATGCATACCAGGAATGGGATGGGGCCAATTATAAAAGAAAAAGAATGGGACCAATCATACCAGGAACAGGATGGGGCCATTTATACCAGAAAAAGGATGGGACCAATCATACCAGGACGTTGATGGGGTCAATCATACCAGAATAAGGATGGGACCAATCATACCAGGAATGGGATGGGGCCAATTATACCAGAATAAGGATGGGACCAATCATACCAAGACCTTGATGGAGTCAATCATACCAAAATAAGGATGGGAACAATCATACCAGGACCTTGATGGGGACAATTATACCAGAATAAGGATGGGACCAATCTTACCAGGAACGGGATGGAGCCAATTATATCAGAATAAAGATGGGACCAATCAAACCAGGACCGTGATGGGGCCAATTATACCAGAATAAGGATGGGACCAATCAAACAAGGAACGGGATGGTGCCAATCATACCAGGATAAGGATGGGGCCATGCATACCAGGACCAGGATGGTGCCAATCATACCAGGGTAAGGATGGGGCCATGCATACTAGTACAGGGATAGGACCAATCATACCAGGATAAGGATGAGGCCATGCATACCTGGACTGAGATGGGGGCCAATCATATCAGGTTGAGAATAGGGCCCTGCATACCAGGATAATGATGGGGACCCTGCATACCAGTATAGGGATGAGGGTGATCATTCCTACCAGGATAGGGATGAGGGGGTCATGCATACTAGGATAGGGATAAGAGAGCCATGCATACCAGGATAGGATTGAGGGGCCATGCATTCCAGGATAGGGATGAGGGGGCCATGCATACCAGGATAGGGATGAGGGACCATGCATACCAGGATAAGGATGAGGGCCATGTGTATCAGAATGGGAATGAGGGGACCATAAAAATCAGGATGGGGATATTAAGTACAGAATTGAGCTTTATTTATTCAATTTTTTCCCCCTAAATTCCTCCTCTAAAACTTAGGTGCGTCTTATGGTTCAGTGCGTCTTATAGTCCGAAAAATACAGTACATGTACAAGTGCTTCTCACTAAATTACAATATCATCAAAAAGTTCATTTATTTCAGTTCTTCAATACAAAAAGTGAAACTCATATATTTTATAGAGGCATTACAAACAGAGTGATCTATTTCAAGTGCTTATTTATGTTAATGTTGATGATTATGACTTACAGCCAATGAAAACCCAAAAGTCATTGTTAGGAGTCGAGTTCCCGCCGCTGCATAGGGGAAATCTCGAGTTGTGTCTGCTGCGGTCTCCCATTCTGCATCGGCCGCAGTGGAGCCTGCTCAGCGGAGACGTCGGTCCCAGCGTCTTATTGAATCTGATACTGTGCAAAGGGTTACTGCTGCCTCTCCAGGCTCTGCTATTGTACCCTGCACTGGTCTGCGATGAGCAGGCTTTTCTGGGACTAAGTCCTGCTTTGCACACACTGAGCATGCCCAGGGTAAGATCTCTCAGTGGAGGTCTAGGGTCACATGCTCAGGTACTGCAGCAACTTCCATTGGTCCTCCAGGAAGGTCCTAAAGTTGCTGCAGCTATAAAAGGTTCTCATGACCGCACAGCCATTCGCTAGTATCAAATATGTATGAGCTCAGCGCCAGTGTGGTCGTGTCTGTGGTCAGGGACCCGGCTGAAATAAGCCCCTAGAATGCTGGCACCTCCGGCGAGGAGTTTTTGTGTGTATGCAGTCAGGGACCCGGCTGAAATAAGCCCCTAGAATGCTGGCACCTCCGGCGAGGAGTTTCTCATGAGTGAATTCAGGGCTGGCTAATAGCCATTAGAATTCCGGCTCCCCCGGAGAGGAGCAGCATGTTTGGTTGGGACTGCATGACCACTGTCTACGGGCTCTATGAAGTAACAGAGTTCGTTTATACTAATTTACTTCACCGCCTTACTTAGCAGCAGGTTCTTTCCTGCACGGTGGATCCCGGGTTGCGAACGCACCTATCTCATCTAATAAATATATTCGGTGCGTTCCGCCAACCCTAACAGTCATTATCCCAGTAAATTAGAATACTTTATAACACCAGCTTGAAAAATGACTTTAAAATCCCAAATGTTGGCCTACTGAAATGTATGTTCAGCAAATGGACTTAATACTTGCTCAGGGCTCCTTTTGCATCAATTGCTACATCAATGTGGCGTGGCATGGAGGCGATCAGCCTGTGGCACTGCTGAGGTGTTAGGGAAGCCCAGGTTGCTTTGATAGCAGCCTTCAACTCATCTGCATTGTTGGGTCTGGTGTCTCTCATCTTCCTCTTGACAATACCCCATAGATTCTCTATGGAGTTAAGGTCAGGCGAGTTTTCTGGCCAATAAAACACAGAAATACTTTTGTTTTTAAACCAGGTATTGGTACTTTTGGCAGTGTGGACAGGTGCCAAGTCCTGATTGAGAATAACATTTCCATCTCCGAAAAGCTTGTTGGCAGAGGGAAGCATGAAGTGCTCTAAAATTTCCTGGTGGACAGCGGCGCTGACTTTGGTCTTGATAAAACACAGAGGACCTACACCAGCAGATGATATGGTTCCCCAAACCATCACTGATTGTGGAAACTTCCCACTAGACTTCAAGCAGCTTAGATTGTGTGCCTCTCCACTCTTCCTCCAGACTCTGGGTCCTTGATTTCCAAATGAAATGCAAATCTACTTTCATCTGAAAACAACACCTTGGACCACTGAGCAACAGTTCTTTTTCTTCTTGGCCCAGGTAAGACACTTCTGGCGTTGTTTATTAGTCATGAGTGTCTTGACACAAGGAAACCAACACTTCTAGCCCATGTCCTGGATATGTCTGTATGTGATGGCTCTTGAATAGTGTTGAGCATTCCGATACCGCAAGTATCGGGTATCGGCCGATACTTGCGGTATCGGAATTCCGATACCGAGATCCGATATTTTTGTGGTATCGGGTATCAGTATCGGAGGTGTAAAATAAAGAATTAAAATAAAAAATATTGTTATATTCACCTCTCCGGCGGCCCCTGGAACATCACCGCGAGTCACCGGCGTCCGGCAGGCTTCTTTGTTCAAAATGAGCGCCTTTAGGACCTGCGGAATGACGTCGCGGCTTCTGATTGGTCGCGTGCCGCCCATGTGACCGCCACGCGACCAATCAGAAGCCGCGACGTCATTCCTCAGATAAATTCCTAGAATGAGCGCCTTTAGGACCTGTGGAATGACGTCGCGGCTTCTGATTGGTCGCGTGGCGGTCACATGGGCGGCACGCGAGCAATCAGAAGACGCGACGTCATTTCGCAGGTCCTAAAGGCGCTCATTTTGAACAAAGAAGCCTGCCGGACGCCGGTTCCTCGCGGTGATGTTCCAGGGGCCGCCGGAGAGGTGAATATAACAATATTTTTTATTTTAATTCTTTATTTTACACCTCACTATGGATCCCAGGGCCTGAAGGAGAATTTCCTCTCCTTCAGACCCTGGTATCCATCAGGATACCTTCCGATACTTGATGTCCCATTGACTTGTATTGGTATCGGATATTGGTATCGGCGATATCCGATACTTTTCGGGTATCGGCCGATACTATCCGATACCGATACTTTCAAGTATCGGACGGTATCGCTCAACACTACTCTTGAATGAATGACTCCAGCAGCAGTCCACTCCTTGTGAATCTTCCCCCAATTTTTGAATGGCCTTTTCTTATCCTGGTTATCCTGGTTGCTTGTGCACCTTTTTCTATCACACTTTTTTGTCCCACTGAACTTTCCATTAATATGCTTGGATACAGCCAGCTTCTTTAGCCAGCTTTCTAATTTACTGAGATAATGACTTTTGTGTTTTCATTGGCTGTAATGCATAATCATGAACATTAACCGAAATAAACACTTGAAATAGATCACTCTGTTTGTAATGATTCTATATCAGGCCTGGGCAAACTACGACCCCACGGGCCACATCCGCACCCTGAGTGTTCCTGTGTGGCCCTCTGACACTCACAGATAGAGAGCTGGAGCCCTCACCTTTGTATGTGAGAGTTAACCCTTACATCCCTCTTTGCTCCCAGCTTGTACTGTTGTATGTCCTGTGCAGCAGAGGTAAGGGTTAAGTCCCCTATAGAGCTCCCCCTGTGATCTGTGGCTTATCACACCCACTCCATAGACTGCAATAAGGATTCCCACTCCTTGCCTGTCAGCTCCTGTCCATATGTGATGTGGATCTATGCATGTGGAGGTGGGAGAAAAACGTTTTTCCAATGTTCCCAATCTATTGCTTGATCAACTGTATTACGTGTTACGCTAAGCTTCATTGCAACAAGTATTGTCAGGCTATGTTCACACAACTGTAATATTTGTCCAAGTGCTCTCTGTGAAAAAAAAAACCTCAACCTCAGACAGAGCACTAGGAGCAGTGTTATGTAATTGAGCTATTTAGATTACAACTTGAAAATGTCTGTGTGAGAATTGTAAAGGGGTTATTTGGCGTGCACTCAGCCTGTATAGGGCGAGGTGCTGGTGTAATGGACCAAAGGCCCGAATACAATAGAGAAACAAAATTCACCGCACTCTCTATAGATCAATTATGCAAAAGGTGCTGAAATTTATTGACATAAACTAGGAGCGTAACAGAATATTGCAGTATATGCGATTAACAACGTTTCGGCTCAACCAGAGCCTTTATCACGTATCGCTTGTTCCAGTAATGGAATAGAGTGTAGAGAGGGGAAAAAAATCCCAGCAATAAAGTGTAAGCTCTTAAGCAATGCCCTGAGTACGCCTAGAGTACGCTTATAGAGGCTCCCTTCAGGAAATGTGGACCTTGCAGCAATGTAATAGCTACGCTTGCAGAAGCTCACTAGTGGATGGTATGGACCTGTGTTAGAGCGGCCCTCCCGCGCTTTGCTCTGGTGCCGCGTGTGTCTGGTCATTTTTTTCCCCTCTCTACACTCTATTCCATTACTGGAACAAGCGATACATGATAAAGGCTCTGGTTGAGCCGAAACGTTGTTAATCGCATATACTGCAATATTCTGTTACGCTCCTAGTTTATGTCAATAAATTTCAGCACCTTTTGCATAATTGATCTATAGAGAGTGCGGTGAATTTTGTTTATTGTGTGAGAAATGTCACAGCACCCATCGGTCTCTTCTGTTTTTCAGATCAGACTCGCCTGTTGAAGTCTATGTATGTGCAAAAATAAAAAAATTGGATCCCATATGAATCATCCATATAGCATCCGATTTTTATTAATACATTTTCATTACTAACACAGGACACTGTATTTCTTTTTTAAAATTTTATTCACTTATGATGTATAAAAATGGATGCCATACGGATGAAAATACAGATGGAAAATCGTCTTTTTCTGGATGAAAATAACAATTTTTTTATACGCTCATGTAAAATTCATCACATAAGCAACTGTTTTTTATACAGTGAAAAAATTAATATTATGCAGAATTAAAGGGTGATCCGAAACCAAAGGTGACATTCATACTAAATTTCTTTCAATAATCTAATCACTTTTCTAATATATTTCAGTTAAAAATGTTATAACATTCCCTCTCTATTCTAACTTCTTGTCTGCTTGTGTTTTTTTTAACTTTCAATGACATTTTTTTAAAGAATCCCAGTGCATTTTGGGGTACTCACACGGGACATCATCAGAGGGCAGAGGATGCGGTCACTGCCATAGCTGCTTTCCCCACCGTGAAATAAAGCATCATCTGTTTCAGAGGACAGGACTGGTCCCTGCTGGGTCACCTCGTCTCCTTAGAGCCAGCAAGGGAGCGCACTGTCACTCTGCATTCAAAGGAATATAGCACAGGGAGCTCATACTGAGTTTGCGTCAGAATTTACAGTCGATGCATTACCAGGTGAGCAGGACTAGCTGTGCCTCCAAAATAGACATCACTGATGGCTACCACAGCATCTTGCAGTGGCATGATCATTGGCAAACATCGGGTTTGCGTTTATTTGGACCATCATTTATTTTTCAACAGGACAATGACCCCAAACACACCGCCAAGCTGTATACGGGCTATTTGACCAAGAAGGAGAGTGATGGGGTGCCAGATGACATGGCCTCCACAATCACCAGACCTGAATCAAATCGAGATGGTTTGGGATGAGCTGGACCTCAGAGTGAAGGCAAAAGGGCTAACAAGTGCTAAGCATCTCTGGGAACTCCTTCAAGATTGCTGGAAGAGCAGCAAGACTACCTCTTGAAGCTCATCAAGAGAATTCCAAGAGTGTGCACAGCAGTCATCAAAGCAAAAGGTGGCTACCTTGAAGAACCTAGAATATAAGACATAATTTCAGTTGTTTCACACTTTTTTGTTAAGTATATAATTCCACATGTGTTAATTCATAGTTCTGATGCCTTCAGTGTGAATGTACAATTTTCATAGTCATGAAAATACAGAAAAATCTTTAAATGAGAAGGTGTATCCAAACTTTTGGTCTGTACTGTACATATTATTAATATATCATTTTTGTATAACAGGAAGCTGCAGCATCAGAGGTGCTTCCAGAAGGAGACGGACGGGGTGGTGAAATTCCCAGAGTGGGCTCGCAATTGAAAAGTTTCTTACATGCATCACAGAACCACATCATCACAGACATCACAGTACACACAATACAAAAACAGATCATTACAGACATCACCGTACGCACAATACATAAGCCTACATCCAAGCACTTAATTTTTTTTTCAATCTAGAGGTCCTCAAAGCTTCCCCCAGGGTCGTTGGTGTGAGGGTCAGGGTGGTCGCCATCGAGTAAGTACCTTTTTTTCCACTTTATGTTGTTGTTTTGAGTCTAATGTCTTTGTTTTTTATCTTTTTTAACAGGCTTCACAGCGTGCTCCTGACTCGGACAGTGAGGAGGCTGGGCTAAACGTCGACCTCCTCATCGATCTAATCCGAGAGTGTGAGCCGCTGTGGAATATGGGGGACCGCCACCACGCCGATATTGTTGTGACCCGTCGGCTCTGGGAGCAAGTGTGCCACGAAGTAGTGGACCACACGGAGGACCTTGATGTTCGGGCCCAGAATCAAGCACGTAAGCATTCACAGTTCAGTAAGTTATGTTGTTGGATGTAATGTGTTGTATACTAACCAATTTGTGCTTTCACTTTATAGGCAAAAGAGTTGTCAAGCGGTGGCCGTCAGGGATCGCTTCAAGAAGGAATTGAACAAAGAGATGCAGGCCCCGAGTGGATCGGGAGGACGCAGGAGCAAATATAAATATGCTAGGGCCATGTCCTTCTTCCGGTCGACGATGGTGAGCAGATCCCAATCACTCCATTCCATCCCTCCAACCTTCCAAATTCCCAACACTACACCCGGTTTCATGTCCACACATTTTCTTTCTTTCTCCACCCCTTCACCTTCTGTTTTTCCTCCTGATCCGTCTCCACAACAATCCTCTCTCCACACTCCAATGTCGAAATGTCCCAATCTGACAGCCCTTCCAGTATTATCTCCACCCCACACTTTTTAAATTTATAAAAATGTTGTAAATAAAACCGTTTTTTTTTGTTTCAAAATTTTGTCTTTCATTTATTAAATTATGAGGTTAAATACTTTGGGTAAAACAGGTACAATACTTTGGCTAAAACCCAACCAGGTACAATACTTTGGGTAAAAAGGTACAATACTTTGGGTAAAACCCAACCAGGTACAATACTTTGGGTAAAAAAGGTGCAATACTTTTGTTAAAACCCAACCAGATACAATACTTTGGGTAAAACATGTAAAATACTTTGGGTAAAACCCAATCAGGTACAATATTTTGGGTAAAAAAGGTACAATACTTTGGGTAAAACCCAACCAGGTACAATACTTTGGGTAAATCCCAACCAAGTACAATACTTTGAGTAAAACATGTAAAATACTTTGGGCAAAACCCAACCAGGTACAATACTTTGGGTAAAACAAGGTCAAATACTTTTGGTAACAAGGTCCAAGACAAAATTTTCAAACTCTCTCATGCTGCCAGTCTACTCTTCCTTGAGGTGAAATAAAGTATTCAGCAAATTTGTCCTTCATTCTGGAAACTGACACAGAACTTCTAAAAGTAATGTTCTGATAATCATACAAGGTGGTTTCTTCAGAGTGGTCATCAATGGATATCTGTTCCTTGCATATAACAAAATTGTGCAGGACCACACAAGCTTTCACCAGCTCGTCAACAGTCTTAGTCTTCAGGTTGAGCGCACGCCACCATTCTTCGTGCTCGTGTTAGGCCGTAATTAAAAATTCTTTTAGTTGCCGTCAATTCACTACTGGAGTATGGCTTCAGCAGGTGTTCCGAGAGTTGGAAGGCTTCATCTCCAACACATACAAATGGCATTGGTGGTCCAGAGGTTTCAGGCAGCGGTCTTGGGGTGGAAATTGGAAGGTGTTTCCATAGAGATGATGCCCCATTGCAGACACTTTAAAAACTTGTGAATCATTGGAGCGGCCATAGGCCCCAATATCGACTGCTATAAATTTGCGTCTGCGATGGCCATGAGCACAATGGAGAAATATTTTTTATAGTTAAAATATTCAGATCCAGATCCAGCAGGTTCGATGATGCTGATATGTTTCCCATCCACTGCACCCAAGCAATTGGGAAACTGACAGATTTGTTGGAATTTTTCAGCTTTTTCCAGCCAACTCTCCGTTGTGGGTTGTGGTATAAATTAACCATGTAAAGAGTCCCACAATGCATGGCAGGTGTGCTTCACAATTCCGGAGTCTGTACTGGAAATGGAGTGACAAAAGGGATTCTCCAGTTGCAAGGAATCTGTGAAAAAAACAAGGGAAAAATTAGTACAAAGCAATAACATTACAGTTATAAGTGTGCTTTAAGAGTAGGACATACAATAAAAATGGCATCTTCACGGCTCGGGGGAGTGAAACAAGCAAGGAGTGCGGCAGACGGGTCCCATCTGCCGCACTCCTTGCTTGTTTCACTCCCCTGAGCCGTGAAGATGTGTTTCCGTGTGTTTCAATAAAGGACACTTGAACTACAGGATTGGTGAGTGCTGCCGTGTTTATTCTCCCATGTTCGCATTATTATATATTCACCTACATCTGCGCTTTCCAGTGTCTAGAACCACTCTGCCGCACTTCTGAGTGACAATTAATACGCTCAAACTACATTACATTGCACATTTAAAAAAATGTATAGAAGGGAGTTCTTCTTTAAAGAAATTCTTGGGATTTGTCTTGCTTTCCTCGGCTATCCGCATTCCATTTTCTACTTTTCAACAGATTCTATAAAAGGTTTTTATTTTCGTAAAATCCAACTTAAAACTTGTGCTCAGTGATGACATTGGGGGGAGCTGCGACAATGTAGAGTTAGTATGGGTAAATATACGTGGGGATGGCAATAATGGAAAGCTGCTAATTGGAGTTTGCTAGAAGTCTCCTAATATAGTTGAACAGGTAGAGGAAGAAATGCTGCAACAAATTAAAAAGGTAGCAAATAATAACAGGGTCCTAATTATGGGGGCTTTAACTATCCAGACCTTCAATGGGACATAGAATCTTCTGGCTGTGCTAAAAGCTGCAAGTTCTTATCCGCAGTTCAGGACAATTACCTCTCTCAGCTGGTAAATTAACCAATCAGGGGAGGTAATCTACTGGATCTATTTCTATAAAATAGACTAGATACAATTTCAGATTTACAGGTCAGGGAGCATTTGGGATGTAGCAACCATAGTATGGTAGCTTACAATGTAATATTAAATCGAAGAAAATGCAGAAACCTGAAACTTTAGGAAAGCTGATTGAAACAAATTAAGGAAAGAGCTTAATCGGGTTGACTGGGACCATGTCATAGTAACTTGGGATACTGAACATAAATGGGGCATGTTAAAGCAAATGCTACAAGAATCCTGAAGAAAACGTTTACCCTCTGGTAACAAAAAAGGTCAAGGAATAAAAATAAACCTTTATGGATAAATAAGACAATACAAAGGGCAGTCATAATCTTGAAGGATGAAAATACAGAAACAGCACTTCAGGAGTATAATAATCTAAATAAGAAATGTAAAAAATAAATCAAGCTAGCAAAGTTATCTACAGAGAAAAAAATTGCCAGGAACATAAAAATATATCCCCAAAAGTGTTACAAATACATTAATACTAAAAAGAAAAAACTGCCCCCTAAAAGACGATAATAACAAGATAATTATAGAGGGCAAAGAAAAGGCTGAGATATTAAAACTGTCAAAACTGGATGTTGGTAATGCAGCTGATGTGATTTATCTGTACATTGCAAAGGCATTTGATGCTGTACCACATAACAGACTTATACTGAAGCTCCAGAAGCAAGGACTAGAGGAAACTATATGCAGCTGGGTAGGGAATTGGCTAAATGACAGGAAACAAAAGAGTCATCATAAATGGTATGTTCTATAAATAGGATATAGTCAGCAGAGGGGTTCCACAGGGATCTGTGCTAGGACCGATTCTTTTTAACCTCTGACGACACCAAACTATTTAGGATATTAAAATCTGACCTTGACATTACAATATTGCAAAACGATCTTGATAAGATGACTGAATGGGCAAACACTTGGCAAATGATGGTTAATATAGATAAATGTAGAGTAATGGACCTAGGATGGAGTAATCCTATTTCTGCATATACATTACATGGAGGCATGCTCGGGATTTCAGAACAGTAGAAGGACTTGGTTGCAAGCAAGACGAGTAGCAATACTCAATATCAAGCAGCAGCCACAAAAGTAAACAAGGTTATAGAGTGTATGAAAAGAGAGATAAAATCCCACAATCCCAACGTATTGTGACCCCTCTATAAATCACTTGTGAGGCCACATCTGCAATATGGAATCCAATTTTGGGCTCCACATTTTAAATAGGATATTCAGAAGTTAGAGTAATTTCGAGCGAGCCACTAGAATATTACAAGGGAAGGAAGGCCTCTCATATGATGAGAAGTTGGAAAAAAAAGGGCTGGATTACTGGATTATTTTCCCAATACACATAACATTGATGCAGGCTTGCACAACAAGCTTTGACTGTCTCTGAACCTTGCCCAAGTCTATGCATCTGATTTAAAACATATTGATCATGCTTACCACTTGGTTTTATGGTACGTTAAAGCACTATGCACCTTAAATTGGAACTAGCTTTATTTGCTATAAGTGTAACCAGTTAAGCAAGTTGGAGATGCAACTATCTCTAAAAGGTCTAAAGTTAAAGATGACACATTTTTTTCTTTGTATTTTAGGCAAATATATACTGTATATATTTTAAATGTTTCCATTTTAAAAATTACAAAAAGGAAAATGGGCCAATTCAAAAGTTTGGGCACCCTGCATGATTATCACCTAGTAGCACCCTCTTTTGGAAGTATCACAGCTTGTAAATGCTTTTTTGGCAGCCAAGACTCTTTTGATTTTTGTTTCAGGGATTTTCATCCATTCTTCCTTGGAAAATTCTTCTAGTTCTGTGAGATTCCTTCGTCGTCTTGCATGCACTGCTATATTGAGGTCTAGCCACAGATTTTCAAAGACGTTCAGATCAGGGGACTGTGAGGACCATTGGAAAATCTTCAGCTTGAGCCTTTTGAGGTAGTCTATTGTGGATATTGATGTGTGTTTAGGATCATTATCAATTTGTAGAAGCCACACTCTTTGCAACTTAACCTTTTTTACAGATGGTGTTATGTTTACATCAAGAATTTGTTGAAATTTCATTCAATCCATTCTTTCATCTACCCATAAAATGTCCCCAGTGTCATTGGCTGCTGCAACACAATTCCAAAGCAAGATTGATCCATCCCCATGCTAAATGGTTGGCAAGATGTTCTTTTCCTGAAATTCTGTGCCCTTTTTCTCCACACATACTTTTGATCATTGTGGCCAAAGAATTCTATTTTAACCTTACCGGTCTGTATATATATGTATTTGATTAAAGATATCCAAAATGAATGCATATGTACAAATGCATAGTGGATGCTTTCCTGAAACTAATCCGCAGCATTGCACGCTTGGCGGTTCCAAGCGCTGTGGATTAGACAGGGGTGGAAAGAGATGATTTGCATAGTTCCACCTACTGCAAAGGATTCTGGGTAAACCTGCTATTCTTTGTATTATGCTGCTTGCAAGTACTTTCCGTTTCAGGAAAGCATCCACTATGTATTTCCTTTAAGTAGAGGGCTTTTCGGTCTCTTTCGTTCCGCTACATTTAGCCCAACTTGGGTCTCTCCCTAAGGTGGCTAGCATATATGTATCGCTTGCTCACCGAGCCCCACTCCATACAGCCAACCATTTCCAGCCCTGTGCTGATGAGGGCCTAAAGCCCGAAACACGTGTCCACAGGTAGGAATTGGTTGGCTGTGTAAATTTAGAAACTAATCCGCAGCATTGCACGCTTGGCGGTTCCAAGCGCTGTGGATTAGACAGGGGTGGAAAGAGATTATTTGCATAGCTCCGCCTACTGCAAAGGATTCTGGGTAAACCTGCTATTCTTTGTATTATGCTGCTTGCAAGTACTTTCCGTTTCAGGAAAGCATCCACTATGTATTTCCTTTAAGTAGAGGGCTTTTCGGTCTCTTTCGTCCCGCTACATTTAGCCCAACTTGGGTCTCTCCCTAAGGTGGCTAGCATATATATATGTACAAATGGACGCTTATATGAACATTACGATCCAAAGAGACTAATTACCGTATTTTTCCGACCATAAGACGCACTTTTTTCCTCCAAATTTGGGAGGAAAGTGTGGGTGCGTCTTATGGTACGGATGTAGCATGTGGGGAGGGGGGCAGCAGTGAGTGGGATCGCACTGTTATGCCACTTCAGGATGTCCCCGCTGCCCAGAATCAGCGCTGGAGAAACCATGTGGTCCTGATGATTAAGTGCAGTGAATATTCATTAGTGGCTCCCCGCCCACCTATCAGCTGAGCGGTGAGCCTGGAGCAGCAAATGAATACTGCACTTAAGCAGGGACACACATGGCTTCTCCAGCGCTGATTCCTGCAGCAGCTGGGGAGGTCTGTGTGTCCGGGGGAGAGGAGGCAGCAGCAGGGGCCAGAGGAGAGAGGAGATCGCTGCATACCTGCCTGCCATGCCTGGGCTGGACGCCAAGTGCTGTGCACAAACAGGACCTGTTTGATGTCAGGAGTGGGTGGGCTGGAGCATCACATGGCAACTCAGAGCCCTCCCTCTTCTTGACATCATCACAGGTCCTTCAGGCTCTCCACTAGAATCTGCAGCTTCCTCATAACCTGTGCTGTGGAAAGGAAACGAGGGAAGGCTCTGTGTGTGCAGTCATGGGATGCTTTTACCTCACCACAGTGTGGCTGGCTGCCACATTTAAGAGGTTAGTCTTTACAAAACACAATAAAGCACTCTGCCACTCCTTTGGTGAACTATAACTCCCAGCATGTCATAGGATCTGCAGGACATGCTGGGAGTTATAGTTCTCCCATGGGATTTTAAAGTAGCACTCCAGTGTTATTTTGCAGCGCTGGAGTGGTGCTTTCAATATAAGCCGTGCCCCCATTCTTGTACTCACCCTCCAGCATCTTCATATAGTACTGTACAGACACCACACTGGTCCCGCAGCTTCCAACATAATAACATACTATTATATATAATAACACCACATATAATAGTATGTTATTTATGTTATTAAATATTTTACCACATTTTTTTGCTTCAAATATTTTTTTCCCTATTTTCCACCTCTAAAACCTGGGTGCGCCTTATAGTCTGGTGCATCTTACAGTCCGAAAAATATGGTATGTGTTTACGTGCTACAAATCATATCTGTCAGTAGTTTTAGAACACTTATGTGGACTTTGATATGATAGCGTGTCAACTTTATATAAATAAATAATGAAGTAATACTTAGGAGAAAAACATAACCATAAAAGCTGATGAATATTGATTAAACCCCTCCTGAGGGAGGAGAAATTAGGAGGTTTTACCAATGATCAATATGATAAGTGATAATCTATATAAGAATGTGATTTTGCTGGATTTTCTGTTCAATCACTACTAGTAGTTTTTCTCCGCGTGCACATAAATCTCTCTGATATACAATTTGGCAACAGACAATTAAGATGATGACACAGCTTTAGTATGGCCGTAACAGGTCCACAGAACTTGTTTGTAAAATGTATTAGGATTGTTTAGATGCTCTTTTGCCTAACTCCGATGCTGAATTTTATAGTGAGAACCCAGGCAAGGTATTGTTCTGATGACTCTTCCATGAAGGCCATATTTGTGCAGGTGTCTCTGAACAGTACAACAATGTAACACAACTCCAGAATCTGCTAAATCTTTCTGAATGTCTTTTGCAGTCAAGCGAGGGGTCTGACTTGTCTTGCTAGCGATCTTGCGAGCAGCTCTCACTGAAAATTTTTTCTTGGTCTTCCAGACCTTGTCTTGACCTACAATTTTCTTGATAACTGCCATTTATTGATTACAATTCTAACTGAGGAAAGGGCAACTTGAAAATGCTTTCCTATCTTATAGCCTTCTCCTGCTTTGTGGGTCTCCAACATTTTTATTTTCAGAGTGCTAGGCAGCTGCTTAGGCTAGGTTCACACTGCGTTGTGTGAACCCGTTTAATGGACTACATTACACCGCGGCATAACGCGGTGTAACATAGTAACATAGTAACATAGTTAGTAAGGCCGAAAAAAGACATTTGTCCATCCAGTTCAGCCTATATTCCATCATAATAAATCCCCAGATCTACGTCCTTCTACAGAACCTAATAATTGTATGATACAATATTGTTCTGCTCCAGGAAGACATCCAGGCCTCTCTTGAACCCCTCGACTGAGTTCGCCATCACCACCTCCTCAGGCAAGCAATTCCAGATTCTCACTGCCCTAACAGTAAAGAATCCTCTTCTATGTTGGTGGAAAAACCTTCTCTCCTCCAGACGCAAAGAATGCCCCCTTGTGCCCGTCACCTTCCTTGGTATAAACAGATCCTCAGCGAGATATTTGTATTGTCCCCTTATATACTTATACATGGTTATTAGATCGCCCCTCAGTCGTCTTTTTTCTAGACTAAATAATCCTAATTTCGCTAATCTATCTGGGTATTGTAGTTCTCCCATCCCCTTTATTAATTTTGTTGCCCTCCTTTGTACTCTCTCTAGTTCCATTATATCCTTCCTGAGCACCGGTGCCCAAAACTGGACACAGTACTCCATGTGCGGTCTAACTAGGGATTTGTACAGAGGCAGTATAATGCTCTCATCATGTGTATCCAGACCTCTTTTAATGCACCCCATGATCCTGTTTGCCTTGGCAGCTGCTGCCTGGCACTGGCTGCTCCAGGTAAGTTTATCATTAACTAGGATCCCCAAGTCCTTCTCCCTGTCAGATTTACCCAGTGGTTTCCCGTTCAGTGTGTAATGGTGATATTGATTCCCTCTTCCCATGTGTATAACCTTACATTTATCATTGTTAAACCTCATCTGCCACCTTTCAGCCCAAGTTTCCAACTTATCCAGATCCATCTGTAGCAGAATACTATCTTCTCTTGTATTAACTGCTTTACATAGTTTTGTATCATCTGCAAATATCGATATTTTACTGTGTAAACCTTCTACCAGATCATTAATGAATATGTTGAAGAGAACAGGTCCCAATACTGACCCCTGCGGTACCCCACTGGTCACAGCGACCCAGTTAGAGACTATACCATTTATAACCACCCTCTGCTTTCTATCACTAAGCCAGTTACTAACCCATTTACACACATTTTCCC
Source organism: Ranitomeya imitator (assembly GCF_032444005.1). Lineage (NCBI taxonomy): Eukaryota > Metazoa > Chordata > Amphibia > Anura > Dendrobatidae > Ranitomeya > Ranitomeya imitator. Next base: position 431,698,547 of record NC_091287.1, on the reverse strand, counting down.
CCAGACCAAGCATTCTCATTTTGTGTACCAACCTCTTGTGCGGCACGGTATCAAACGCTTTGGAAAAATCGAGATATACCACGTCCAATGACTCACCGTGGTCCAGTCTATAGCTTACCTCTTCATAAAAACTGATTAGATTGGTTTGACAGGAGCGATTTCTCATAAACCCATGCTGATATGGAGTTAAACAGTTATTCTCATTGAGATAATCCAGAATAACATCCCTCAGAAACCCTTCAAATATTTTACCAACAATAGAGGTTAGACTTACTGGCCTATAATTTCCAGGTTCACTTTTAGAGCCCTTTTTGAATATTGGCACCACATTTGCTATGCGCCAGTCCTGCGGAACAGACCCTGTCGTTATAGAGTCACTAAAAATAAGAAATAATGGTTTATCTATTACATTACTTAGTTCTCTTAGTACTCGTGGGTGTATGCCATCCGGACCCGGAGATTTATCTATTTTAATCTTATTTAGCCGGTTTCGCACCTCTTCTTGGGTTAGATTGGTGACCCTTAATATAGGGTTTTCATTGTTTCTTGGGATTTCACCTAGCATTTCATTTTCCACCGTGAATACCGTGGAGAAGAAGGTGTTTAATATGTTAGCTTTTTCCTCGTCATCTACAACCATTCTTTCCTCACTATTTTTTAAGGGGCCTACATTTTCAGTTTTTATTCTTTTACTATTGATATAGTTGAAGAACAGTTTGGGATTAGTTTTACTCTCCTTAGCAATGTGCTTCTCTGTTTCCTTTTTGGCAGCTTTAATTAGTTTTTTAGATAAAGTATTTTTCTCCCTATAGTTTTTTAGAGCTTCAATGGTGCCATCCTGCTTTAGTAGTGCAAATGCTTTCTTTTTACTGTTAATTGCCTGTCTTACTTCTTTGTTTAGCCACATTGGGTTTTTCCTATTTCTAGTCCTTTTATTCCCACAAGGTATAAACCACTTACACTGCCTATTTAGGATGTTCTTAAACATTTCCCATTTATTATCTGTATTCTCATTTCTGAGGATATTGTCCCAGTCTACCAGATTAAGGGCACCTCTAAGCTGTTCAAACTTTGCCTTCCTAAAGTTCAATGTTTTTGTGACTCCCTGACAAGTCCCCCTAGTGAAAGACAGGTGAAATTGCACAATATTGTGGTCGCTATTTCCTAAATGCCCAACCACCTGCAGATTTGTTATTCTGTCAGGTCTATTAGATAGTATTAGGTCTAAAAGTGCTGCTCCTCTGGTTGGATTCTGCACCAATTGTGAAAGATAATTTTTCTTGGTTATTAGCAGAAACCTGTTGCCTTTATGGGTTTCACAGGTTTCTGTTTCCCAGTTAATATCCGGGTAGTTAAAGTCCCCCATAACCAGGACCTCATTATGGGTTGCAGCTTCATCTATCTGCTTTAGAAGTAGACTTTCCATGCTTTCTGTTATATTTGGGGGTTTGTAACAGACCCCAATGAGAATTTTGTTACCATTTTTCCCTCCATGAATTTCAACCCATATGGACTCGACATCCTCATTCCCTTCGCTAATATCCTCCCTTAAAGTGGACTTTAGACAAGACTTTACATAGAGACAAACCCCTCCTCCTCTCCGATTTTTACGATCCTTTCTAAACAGACTGTAACCCTGTAAGTTAACTGCCCAGTCATAGCTTTCATCTAACCATGTCTCGGTTATTCCCACTATGTCAAAGTTACCTGTAGATATTTCTGCTTCTAGTTCTTCCATCTTGTTTGTCAGGCTTCTGGCGTTTGCGAGCATGCAGTTTAGAGGATTTTGTTTTGTTCCAATCTCCTCACTGTGGATTGTTTTAGAAATGTTCTTACCTCCCTTCTGAGTATGTTTTCCTGGGTCGTCTTTGTTCGAGTCTAATGTTTTTCTTCCCGTCCCCCCTTCTTCTAGTTTAACGCCCTCCTGATGAGTGTAGCGAGTCTTCTGGCGAATGTGTGTTTCCCAGGTTTGTTGAGGTGTAGTCCGTCTCTGGCGAGGAGTCCATCATACCAGTAATTCACACCGTGGTCCAGGAATCCAAATCCTTGTTGTCTGCACCATCGTCTTAGCCAGTTGTTTGCATCAAGGATCCTGTTCCATCTCCTGGTGCCATGCCCATCTACTGGAAGGATAGAAGAAAAAACTACCTGTGCATCCAGTTCCTTTACTTTCTTCCCCAACTCTTCAAAGTCCTTGCAGATTGTCGGTAGGTCCTTCCTTGCCGTGTCATTGGTGCCAACATGTATCAGAAGAAATGGGTGGACGTCCTTGGAGCTGAAGAGCTTTGGTATCCTATCGGTCACATCCTTGATCATCGCACCTGGAAGGCAGCATACTTCTCTTGCAGTTATGTCCGGTCTGCAGATGGCTGCTTCTGTGCCTCTCAGTAGTGAGTCTCCCACCACCACCACTCTTCGTTGCTTCTTGGCTGTACTTTTTGCTGTCACTTGTTGCTGTGTGCCCTTTTCTTTTTTGCTTGCTGGTATTGCTTCATTCTTAGGTGTGCCATCTTCATCCTCTACAAAGATTTGATATTGGTTCTTCAGTTGTGTGGTTGGTGATTTCTCCATGGTCTTCTTGCTTCTTTTGGTCACATGCTTCCACTCATCTGCTTTTGGAGGTTCTCTGACACTTTTTGCACCTTCTGTGACCAGTAGAGATGCTTCTGTTCTGTCTAGAAAGTCTTCATTCTCTTTGATGAGTTTCAAAGTTGCTATTCTTTCTTCCAGACCCCGCACCTTTTCTTCTAAAAGGGCCACTAGTCTACACTTCTGACAGGTGAAATTGGATTCTTCTTCTGGTCGATCTGTGAACATGTAGCACATGCTGCAGCTCACCATGTAGGTTGTCACATCTGCCATGTTGCTCCTAGATCCTGCTGACTTGCTGTGTGTTTTCCTTCTTGTGTAATCTACTCAGCCAAGCTCTCTTGCAATAATGTCCTACAGGCAAAAATTGGTTTGGTGATGCTTTCGAAGCAGCTGGTCCCGGCTTAACGTAGTCCGTTAACACCGCAATTGTTTGTAATGGCGAATGCATCGCTAGCGATGTGCCGTCATTTGAGTCCATTCCTCGCTAGCGCAGATCGGGCATCTGCACTAGCGGGATCAGCAAATGCGATCCCTTTTGGGACAGTGCGTTAGCGCAGTGCGTAGCACTATGCGCCAAACGGACTGCCCTAACGCAATGTGAACATAGCCTTGAGGTTTAATTGTTGCTGTCTACACGTGTTACCAATAGGTTACCTACAGTGGGAAAGTATTTGATACGCTGTCTACGTTTTCTGTCCTACAAGGTATGGAGAGGTCTGTAATATTTATTGTAGCTACACTTCAACTGTGAAAAGCAGAATCTTAAAAAAAGCCAGAAAATCAAAGTGTATGATTTTTACATAATTAATTTGCATTTTATTGCATGAACTAAGTATTTGATACAATAAAAAAATAGAACTTTGGTACATAAAAACTTTTGTTTGCAATGTAGTTTCCTGTAGTTTGCACACACTGCAGCAGGCATTTTGGCGCACTCCTCCATACAGATCTTCTCCAGATCTTTCAGATTTCAGTGCTGTCGCTGGGTAACATTGAGTTTCAGCTCCCTCTAAAGATTTTCTATCAGGTTCAGGTCTGGAGACTGACTAGGCCACTCAGGACCTTTAAATGTTTCTTACGGAGCCACTCCTTAGTTGCCATGGCTGTGTGTTTTGGGTCATTGTCATGCTGGAAACCCAGGACCTATCTTCAATGCTTTTACTGGGGAAGGAGGTTGTTGGCCAAAATCTTGCAAAACATGACCCCATCCATCCTCCCTTTAATACAGTGCACTCGTCCTGCCCCCTTTGCAGAAGAGCGTCCCCAAAGTATGATGTTTCCCCACCAAGCTTCACAGTTGGGATGGTGTTCTTGGGATTGTACTCATCCTACTTCCTCCAAACATGGCGAGTGGCGTTGATACCAAAACGTTTTATTTTTGTCTCATCTTACCACATGATCTTTTCCAATGCTTCTTTTAGATCATCCAGCTAGTCATTGGTGAACTTTAAACGTGCCTGGACATGTGCTAGCATGAGCATGGGGACTTTGCGTGTCCTGCAGGATTTAAATCTAGAACGTCTTAGTCTTACTAATGGTAATGTTTGAGACTGTGGTCCCAGCTCTCTTCACATCATTGACCAGGTCCTCCCATGTTGCTCATCTTTCTCAGAATCATCCTTACCCTAAGTTGCAAGATCTTGCATGGAGCCCCTGACAGAGGAACATTGACAGACATCTTGTGTTTCTTCCATTTTCTAATGATTGTGCCAACAGTTGTTGCCTTCTCACCAAACTACTTGCCTGTCATCTTGTAGCCCATTCCGGCCATGTGCAGAACTATAATTTTGTCCCTGGTGTCCTTTGACAGCTCTTTGGTTTTGGCCATGGTGGAGATGGAGACGTTGAAGTATAATTGATTGAGTGTGTGGACAGGTGTCTCTTATACAGGTAACAAGTTCAAATAGGTGCAATTAATACAGGTAATGAGTGCAGAGCAGGAGGGCTTCTTAAAAAAAACTAACAGGTCTGTGAGAGACAAAATTCTTGCTGGTTGGTAGGTGAGCAAATACTAATTTCATGCAAAAAAATAATATGCAATATGATTTTTTGTTTTTTATGTTTTGATTCTGTCTCTCACACTTGAAGTATACCTATGATAAAAAATACAAACCTCTCCATTCTTGTTAGGTGGGAAAACTTACAAAATTGATAATGTATCAAATACTTATTTTCCCCACTGTATAGGAATAACCCCTTCTCAATCTCAACAGAGGAAAGGGGGAAAGGAATTAACTCAATGCTCACCAGAGTATCACCGGACCACAGGTGCCAGGTTCAATGTGGCTGGAATCTTTTAGATGCCTATGAGTAAGGACATAAAGTCCGAAATGCGTCAATCGTGCGGGGGATGTTTGCCCTTTGACATTTAATGACACGTACGCTTTTAACTTTTTACAAGCTATGGTTTAAATAAAAAGACAACATTTTAATTTTTATGGAAATCATCTGGTGCGGTTTTTTTCTCTTTGCCCTTCTCAATCTGACTGTATGCCTTTTTATTTTAACAAACACTTATACTTTCCTCACCTGAGTATGTTTTTTACAATGTATGCTTAAATAAATGATTTGGTTTTCAACATCAACATTTTCAATTAGCTTGACATTATTAGAAATGACCAAATCCAACAGAACATCATCTCTTGTCCGGTCTTTCACGACCTGGCCCATAAAATTATCCAGGGATAAACTGAGGAATTTTCTTCCCTTTGCTGCATAAGTTTTACTGGGTTTTACAAATAAGTGCCTTAGTCAGGCTGTATGCAATGCTCCTCGGATATTAACCTTATGTCAGTGGTTTTGTATAAGTCACCACTTAGGCTTTAACTCAAGCTTCCTGTAACTATGGCCTTAAATAACTAAAACATAGTAACGAGCACAGCGGAAATCACATCACATTATATTCTATTGAAGCCGTTTACTCTTGTATAACATATTGACTGACATCTCAGCGCACAGAAGCAATTACTTTATGTCAATAATTGTATGGTATTAGTGGCATACATAGATATTTCAATGAACATGATTGTATTTCCTGAAATGCATGAAACAGCATGGAGTACTCGAATGAAAACGTACGGAGAGCTTTTGTGATTTACCTGAGCTATTGAAAATGGGGCCGGCGCTCAACAAACAATATTAGCGCGTAAAAGCATCAAATGAACATTAATATCAATGGTGAATATGTACATGGGAGACAATTTATAGGTTCATTTGTTTTATGATGTTTACAGGTTCTTTGGATATTTCAGGATGGAAATCTGGGCCTTCAACTACAACTTGGCAGTGTCTAGCTAGCATGTAACCTTATGAGTCAGGAAATCCTACTGAACCATTTTATACACACTGTATTTGCAACATTTTCTAAATATCTTTTTCATATAAATATGACTATTTCTAAGAGTAGTTGCATAGTCAGTCTGGCTAATATCCATCAAATTCATTTGGGGAAGAGGTGTTCTGAGTGACGCTGTTGCACAGAACAGTTGCCGAAATATCTATTCACTCTTGGCAGATATTTTGTATTTGTCCAATTAATTAGAACCGTGAATGAACATTTAATTTTTCAGTCATACCGGCATGGTCACAGTCAACGTCCACTGCACTGTGAGCTGAGATTATAATTACACCCAGGCATTTTGACTAACAGCCACCACCAACATGATGTGAGTGATGACTGTCGGCAAATGGGCATACTTGTATGGCTGACAGCCTGTGGCTCCCAAGAGGAATAAAGTTTATTTTCTCTTGAATGCTACAATTTCAATATGGTAGCCAGGCACCTGTCTATCACTATTAACCTGCAGATTAACCCTATATATGTAGGTTATCCAACACGATAGGTTCCCTTTAAAGACTATTTAGAAAGTTGATTTATTTTGCATTTAGGAAGCAAATGACCATAAAAAAAATCTGTGCAATAGTGTAAAAGCTAGAGAGCATTTTACAGACTGGCAAACAGCATGGACATTTTTTTCTTCTTTTCATAATTTATTTCTGTGTCTTCTTCAAAAATGGTTCATCTACAACACTCTTTCAAAAACTCCCGTCCTAAAACTCCTGCCCCCAACAGATCACGTTTTCTGGATTTTCTTAGTCTTGCGCAGTTTGTGATATCTCGATGATACTTCTATCACCTGTGCAATAGTAAGGAAATCCTGATAACAAATGACGTGTTGGGGGGCCGTGAGGACTGCAGGTTTGGAAACTCAGATCTAGAAGCAGGTATAAAACTATTACGGCAAACGTTTTGTTCTAATAGGTAAAAGCTATGCTAACCCCTGCTAATGATCATACTTAGTCAACTTTGTAGACAATTTTACATTTTTCATTGTCACCTGGAAATGATCGAGAAGTGGCAGTAACCCAGCGTGTGTTACATAAGCAGAGATTTATACTGAATGATAGTTTTTGTTAACTTCTAGCAATTCTCATGCAACACATAGAAAATGGAAAAAACAGTCGCACTCACCGTCCTTAAAACGTCTTCTCTTTATTTGACAAAGTTAAAACATGGGGTTACGGGGTGAATGGAATCCTTACAGGATGATGATTGGTCATCGCCATCTGGCGCTTCAATGGGCGCTGTTCCTCCATCATCTATGTGAAGCCTATTGTGTTACCATTCACACACCCAATGTCTTGTTACGTGAATTTTTTTTGTGAATGTCTGCTGCTTGGAGGGGAAAGTTGGTTGATGGAGCCAGGTTTTTTCCTTTATTTCACCTTCTCATGCAACAGTTATTTGTACATTCTTGCAGGTCTGTACTATTTCTTAATAGCCCTGATGTATAAAGTCAAGGTGTGATCTGCAAAAGGTTAAAGGGATTGTCTGGACCAAATTGATAAGTCTGCAGTCACTCTGTGTGACTGCAAATTTAAGAATCCCCCCAGCGTAAGCACTGTGCACTGCGGAGATTCGCCAGTTTCTGACACAGGACCAGAGGGTATATGTGCATTACACATACTCCCTGGCAGAAGAGGTCTGGTGGACGTGGCCTCACTCCATACACGTGTATAGAGCGAGGCCCTGCCTCGTCTAGTGATGCGCTCGTCCTGTGGGTGTAGCCTATTAGTGTATGGAAGCATATGGAAGCATATGGAAGCGAAGCTGCACCCACTGGCCGGGAGTATGTATAACTCATACATACCCTCCAAGCCCGGGTCAGAAACCGGTGACTCCTCACAGTGCACAGTGTGTGCACTGGGAGGGATTCATAAGTCTGCAGTCACACAGAGTGACTGCAGTCTTATCAATTTCGACCGGACAACCCCTTTAACAAACATATCTCTTTTAAAAAAAATGGCTATAAATGTCTACTTGTTACCTTGTTTTCACCAAGCAATTTCTTAAAAACAATTCTATTTTTTCCTCTTACACAGTTTCTGTTTTTTTAAATCTGGGTGGTAACTAATATTCCTGGTGCTACACATGTTGGCATCAAGCTTTCTGTATTACTGCATAATTAGATTTACAGTCTGGAATTCTGTAAGACAATCTCTGTAGAAGCTATTCTGATGGCCATATGTGTTGAAATCAAACTTTTAGAGGAGATGTAACAAAATGGCCAAAACGATAATTTTTAGCAACTAGAATGAAGACATAGAAGAGGATAATTCAAGGGTTCAGTGTTGTAATTCTTTAGGGTTCTACACAAGGGCCATGCATTTTCTTTGTTAGTGTGTTAGGGAAATATTCTCCATGAAAAATATGACAATTTTATGATTTCAGGTTCAGGATTTTTATTTGGTGATGTTTGAGTAGGAAAGTCCTAAAAATCACAGCAAGCAGAGTTTTTTTACAGCCATACAGAGCAATCAACATAAAAAATACCTTACTTCTAGTGTATAGTTTTGTCGAAATATTAGGAACAAGGCGCCATGTATTCACTACTGTATGTCAACACATTAATGCTCCGCTGTCTAACAACATACATAATTCTTAGCACATTAATCATAAGTTCCCCCTGTTAACCCCTTTACCCCCAAGGGTGGTTTGCACGTCAATGACCAGGCCAATTTTTACAATTCTGACCACTGTCCATTTATGAGGTTATAACTCTGGAACACTTCAATGCATCCTGGTGATTCTGACATTGTTTTCTCGTGACATATCGTACTTCATGATAGTGGTAAAACTTCTTTGCTATTACCTGCGTTTATTTGTGAAAAAAACAGAAATTTGGCGAAAATTTTAAACATTTTTGCAATTTTCCAACTTTGAATTTTTATGCAATTAAATCACAGAGATATGTCACACAAAATACTTAATAAGTAACATTTCCCACATGTCTACTTTACATCAGCACAATTTCGGAACCAAAATTTTTTTTTGTTAGGGAGTTATAAGGGTTAAAAGTTGACCAGCAATTTCTCATTTTTACAACACCATATTTTTTTTAGGGACCACATCTCATTTGAAGTCATTTTAAGGGGTCTATATGATAGAAAATACCCAAGTGTGACACCATTCTAAAAACTGCACCCCTCAAGGTGCTCAAAACCACTTTCAAGAAGTTTATTAACCCTTCAGGTGTTTCACAGGAATTTTTGGAATGTTTAAATAAAAATGAACATTTAACTTTTTTCACAAAAAATTTACTTCAGCTTCAATTTGTTTTATTTTACCAAGGGTAACAGGAGAAAATGGACCCCAAAAGTTGTTGTACAATTTGTCCTGAGTATGCCGATACCCCATATGTGGGGGTAAACCACTGTTTGGGCGCATGACAGAGCTCGGAAGCAAAGGAGGGCAATTTGACTTTTCAATGCAAAATTGACAGGAATTGAGATGGGACGCCATGTTGCGTTTGGAGAGCCCCTGATGTGCCTCAACAGTTGAAACCCCCACAAATGACACCATTTTGGAAAGTAGTCCCCCGAAGGAACTTATCTAGAGGTGTGGTGAGCACTTTGACCCACCAAGTGCTTCACAGAAGTTTATAATGCAGAACCGTAAAAATAAAAAATCATATTTTTTCACAAAAATCATCTTTTTGCCTCCAATTTTTTATTTTCCCAAGGGTAAGAGGACAAATTGTACAACAACTTTTGGGGTCCAAGTTCTTTTGAGTACAGTGATACCCCATATGTGGCGGTAAGCCACTGTTTGGGCGCATGGGAGAGCTCGGAAGGGAAGGAGCGCCATTTGACTTTTCAATGCAAAATTGACAGGAATTGAGACAGAATGCCCTGCTGCATTTGGAGAGCCACTGATGTGCCTAAACATTGAAACCCCACACAAGTGACACCAATTTGTTCTGAGTACGCTGATACCCCATATGTGGGGAAGAACCACCGTTTGAGCGCATGGCAGAGCTCGGAAGGGAAGGAGCATCATTTGGAATGCAGACTTAGATGGATTGGTCTGCAGGCGTCACATTGCGTTTGCAGAGCCTCTAATGCACCTAAACAGTAGAAACCCCCCACAAGTGACCCCATATTGGAAACTAGACCCCCCAAGCAACTTATCTAGATGTGTTGTGAGAAATTTGAACCCCCTAGTGTTTCACTACAGTTTATAACGCAGAGCCGAGAAAATAAAAAATCTTTTTTTCCCACAAAAATTATTTTTTAGCCCCCAGTTTTGTATTTTCCCAAGGGTAACAGGAGAAATTGGACCCCAAAAGTTGTTGTCCAGTTTGTCCTGAGTACGCTGATACCCCATATGTTGGGGTAAACCCCTGTTTGGGCACACGGGAGAGCTCGGAAGGGAAGGAGCACTCTTTTACTTTTTCAACGCAGAATTGGCTGGAATTGAGATCGGACGCCATGTAATTGGATCGGATCGCCATGGAATTGAGATCGGACGCCATTTGGAGAGCCCCTGATGTGCCTAAACAGTGGAAACCCCCAATTATAACTGAAACCCTAATCAAAACACACCCCTAACCCTAATGCCAACGGTAACCCTAACCACACCCCTAACCCAGACACACCCCTAACCCTAATGCCAACCCTATTCCCAACCGTAAATGTAATCCAAACCCTAACCCTAACTTTAGCCCCAACCCTAACCCTAACTTTAGCCCCAACCCTAACTGTAGCCTTAACCCTAGCCCTAACCCTAGCCCTAGCCCTAACCCTAACCCTAGCCCTAACCCTAACCCTAGCCCTAACCCTAGCCCTAACCCTAACCCTAGCCCTAACCCTAATGGGAAAATGGAAATAAATAAATTTTTTTAATTTTTTTTATTTTTCCCTAACTAAGGGGGTGATGAAGGGGGGTTTGATTTACTTTTATAGCAGTTTTTTTAGCGGATTTTTATGATTGGCAGCCATCACACACTGAAAGACGCTTTTTATTGCAAAAACTATTTTTTGCATTACCACATTTTGAGAGCTATAATTTTTCCATATTTGAGTCCACAGAGTCATGTGAGGTCTTGTTTTTTGCGGGACGAGTTGATGTTTTTAATGGTAACATTTTCGGGCACATGACATTTTTTGATCGCTTTTTATTCCGATTTTTGTGAGGCAGAATGACCGAAAACCAGCTATTCATGAACTTTTGGGGGAGGCGTTTATACCGTTCCGCGTTTGGTAAAATGGATAAAGCAGTTTTATTCTTCGGGTCAGTACAATTACAGCTATACCTCATTTATATCATTTTTTTATGTTTTGGCGCTTTTATACGATAAAAACTATTTTACAGAAAAAATAATTATTTTTGCATCGCTTTATTCTGAGGACTATAACTTTTTTAATTTTTCGCTGATGATGCTGTGTGGCAGCTCGTTTTTTGCGGGACAAGATGACGTTTTCAGCGGTACCATGGTTATTTATATCCGTCTTTTTGATCGTGTGTTATTCCACTTTTTGTTCGGCAGTATGATAATAAAGCGTTTTTTGCCTCGTTTTTTTTCTTTTTTTAACGGTGTTCACTGAAGGGGTTAACTAGTGATATAGTTTTATAGCTGGGGTCGCTACGGACGTGGCGATACTAAATGTGTGTACTTTTATTGTTTTTGTTTTTTTATTTAGATAAAGAAATGTATTTATGGGAATATTTATGGGAAATGTATTTATGGGAAATGTATTTGTGGGACATCACAGATCGGTGATCTAACAGTTTGCACAGCATTCTGTCAGATCACCGATCTGACTAGTGCTGCAGGCTTACCAAGCGCCTGCTCTGAGCAGGCACTTGGTAAGCCACCTCCCTCCCTGCAGGACCCGGATGCCGCGGCCATCTTGGATCCAGGCCTGGAGCAGGGAGGGAGGTAAGGAGACCCTCGCAGCAACGTGATCACATCGCGTTGCTGCGGGGGGCTCAGGGAAGCCGGCAGGGAGCCCCCTCCCTGCACGATGCTTCCTTATACCGCCGGCATACCGCGATCATGTTTGATCGTGGTGTGTCGGGGGTAATGTGCCGGGTGCGGTCCGTGACCGCTCCTGGCACATAGTGCCGGATGTCAGCTGCGATAGGCAGCTGATACCGGCCACGATCGGCCGCACTCCCCCCGTGAGTGCGGCCGATCGCTATGACGTACTATCCCGTCGAGGGTCAGATAGGCCCAGGGCACCTCGACGGGATAGTACGTCTAAGGTCAGAGAGGGGTTAATGAAAGCCTCTAAATAGAGGTTGGATTCTAAGTCAAAATACACTGGAGACATGCGGGGCTCGTGTTATATAATCCTCATTCCAAAATCTTACGTAATATGAAGAAATGATATGTAATTGAATTTGATGAAGGATATTGAAAGAAAATTACAATAAAACTATTTAGGATGGAAGATATCTATTGTGACTCCACAAAATGACTGTGTGATGCTTGGATGCCCGGCACTCCACATATATTTGCTGATAACTTTGCATGCCACTATTTTATTATCTATACATTTAGGCTAATAAATTATTAACTAGATTTATTTCTATAGTACATTTGATGCCTATATTATTGCAGCATTTCATCACTTTCCAATTATACCTGGACTGGCTGTGAATGTTTGGGGGCACATTGACATTTGCGTAAGGGGTATACATTAGCGATGTTTAGATACACTGACCCTTGATGGAGGTGAAGACTTTAATCACTTGATGGCAATGGTTACAGTTCTTGGGTACAGAGACATTAGACTTGAACCAGAGGTGTAGCTAGGGGTTCAGCTCAGGGGGGGGAGGGAGGGCACACTCCTGAGTGGGCCCCTGACCAAGTAACCATGATTACAACTTAGGTATGGAACCCTTATTGTGGGTACAGGAGAACCTCAGGAGATGATTGCACTGTTACTAAAAATACATTTACATACAAAGACCAGCACTGATATGGAAATGTGGCACCCCTAGGGGTATTTGCCACAAAAATAGTTACTGACAGTAAATGCAAATACTAAAATAGCAAGACTGCACTACCACCTCCGGCCAGAAGGGGGAGCTCCAGAGACTCCCCTTGATCCATTCTGGTCTGAGAGAAGAAATGGCAGTTGGGCAGTTGGGCCAAGGAGCTGATAGTGAGAGGTCATACAGTTGAATCTCTAACAGCCCTGTGACTGTTACCAGGCCTAAATCACCGGCCTGAGGAGAAGAGGGATAGAGAAAAAGGACCTTGTGAGAACCGGGTAGCATTAATCACTACCCAGAACAGGCGCAAAGACGGATACCGGATCCGTGGCTGTATTCATTACATATAATACAGCAACCGGAAAAACGTGAGGTGATATCAGCTTCACTAGGGTCGGACGCAGCAACAGACACAGAGTTCAGCGGTACTCCTGGAGGGGGTAAGCCGATAAAAGGACTCGGGTTGCCCGTCGAACCAGGACCCGGAGGGGACAGATTGGGCCGGCAGCCAGTTCACATACAGCAGCAGGGCCACACAGATATTGCGTACAATAAGAGGCGAAGACCCCGGCAGGGTCAAAGTAACTCAGAGTTCCCATACAGACTCCGGTGACAGGACTGGTTGTAAATCCTTTTTTGTTAAAGTAAACTGGTTAAACGTTTCAGTGCCTCAGTCTTTCATTTGGACAATAGCCATCTATCCAGGATTGGGATCATCACCGCTGGGAGAACCTGCTGCTGATCAAGTAAGTGCCTGTTCCCTCACGATACCCTTTACACTGTGCATTGCCTGAGGCCACAGCACCGGGTCAAGCCACCCGTGACATCCCCCTCAAGAGACAGACCCCATTGGTCCGGTGCTGGGTACCCCGGTCTCTCGGGCGTCACAATTGGCGTCACGAACAGGATCTAGCCAGCCCGCATACCGGGTATTGTGTGCCGTGATTGGAGCCCAAAACTGTGAAAACTTGGATGAAAAATCTTGAAAATTGACTTTATTAAAGAAAAATCCATTCTCCATTGAAAACTATTGAAAGTGACTTTTCCCCATTGGTTATAATGGAGTAAAGATGGCCGCCATCCCCTGAGGTAATCACTTCATAACCGTTAGGCACGAGACTGTTAATTGAGCTACGCCATCACCTGAGCCCCAGTCTAACTGAAAAACTTCAGAATCCGCCATTACAGAGCGCGGTGGGTGGGAGCAGCAGGGGGCGTGTCATTGTGGGCGGCACCAAGCTGAGCGCTCTGACATCAGAGCAAGGGGAAAATCGATCCTGCTGCACAGCGGAACGAATCTACACTATCCCGACGGAAGCGGAGGACCGGAAGGGTCCGGATTAACTAAGGGGGCACAGTATGTCGCAGCACGGAGACGCCGCAGCACCCGGCGACGCTAATGCAGCTGAAAGACAGAGTGTCGATAGAGAGTCCGGTAGCGCAGCGGTGCAAGGAGTGGCGCCCATCATGCCGGTGCTGATGCCATATACCCCGGGTGGCCCATGGCTTCCAATGTATGAAGGTGAGCCTAATACCCTTGACGATTTCAGAGAAAAGATTCTGGCCCATTTTGACATGTTCCCTGTGGGTGAAGTTCAGCGTGTTAGTCTCCTGATGATGCAGTTAAGTGGCCATGCTAAGCGAGAAGTCACAGCATGGGCAGCTGATCTAAAAGGCACTGTTGAACGCATATTTGCTGGATTAAAAGCTACATTTGAAACCACTGCCAGCAGCAAAGCTAAAGTACGATTCTTTAATTGCAAACAAAAAGTTAATGAGGGCGTGAGAGACTTTGCCTTAAACCTGCAGGAAGCCCTTAAATCACTTACACTGGCTGAACCCATTTTTAACACCGGAGCGGATAAACTGCTAAGAGATCAATTTATTGAGGGACTCTACACCCCTTCTCACCGGGGGCATGTGAGCATGCTTGTTTTTAAGAACCCTGAATTGACATTTGCCCAATTAAAGGAGAGCGTTATACGTCTCCAGCTGGCAGAGGCACCTCGGGATCAGGATCCTGCGCAACTCATGGCAGAGGCTCCTCAACAACATGGAGTACCAGTGACATCAGCTATGTCCGGGGCCATTGCTAAGCCCCTGGGGCCCAGTACTAATGAGGCTCTTCAACAAAAGCTTGACTCTTTAACTGATGTTGTTGCTTCAATGGCTAAAACCATGCAGGAGATGAGAGGACCCAAGATGGAGTTGTCAAACCGTAGAGAAGGTGTTCCATGGATGAGACCCCGGAGATACCCGACATGGAGAGGACGACCCCGCGACCGCTACCAACCGGATGGACAGCCCATTTGCCGCCGTTGCCAGCAGCCAGGCCACTTTGCACGAGATTGTGATTTAAACGGGAATCCCCTGGGAATGCGGGCCGCTTCGCAGGAATGAACTTTCAAGGCCCAACACCCTGGCACGACAGGTACATCGGAGGACGACCCATTATCCCTATCGTGCTGGACGGAATGCCCCTCAACGCTTTGCTGGACACAGGTTCCCAGATTTCATCTATACCGTATATCCTTTATAAGAGGTACTGGGCTGATGCAGATATTGATAAAGGGTCCTCTGATGTTGAACTAGATATATGGGCCAGTAATGGTAAGTTGGTACCGAAACTAGGATTCAGGGAGATGACCATAAAGATTGGTAAAGTAGAATTGAAGAAACAGGGTATAATTGTTGTTGATGTTGACCGGCGGAACTGTGAACCAACTGTATTGATAGGAATGAATGTGTTAGAGAACTGCTTTTCCGAAGTTATTTCTGTCTTACAGCAAATTGCTGAAACTGCCCAATCCTGCCAGCAGAGAGTTCTCCAAAGGGAAATAAAAGTATTGATGTTAAGGCAACAGGTAGAAGTTGCAGGTGGAGAAATCGGCAGTGTGAGGGTAAGTGATCCAACATCTATTGTAATCCCACCAAAAACAGAAATGCTGGTATGGTGTAGAGCAGCCATTGGTACTAAGGGACGAGATTATCAAGCCTTAATAGAACCAGTGTACACCGACAGCAGGCCCACTATACTCACAGCACGAGGGATAGTCGAGGTACACCGGGGACGAGTGCCGGTACGACTTTTGAACTGTGGAGAGGAAGAGGTCACTTTGCCAAGGTATGCTACAATGGCAAAGCTATATACTGTTGACAACAATGCCATCACAACCATTGAGCCCTTAGAACCAACCTGTCAGGTGGAAGGCAATGGCTCAGATGGAGAAATGGAGGATTGGTGCCAACAGCTACACGTGGGCATAAATTCAACACCTACCCATCAAAAACAAGGGGTGTATAGGCTAGTGACGGAATATGAACAAGTCTTCAGTAAACACCCATTGGACTTCGGGTGGATAGAAGGGGTAGAACACACAATCCCCACCAGTGACCATCCCCCAATAAAAGAAAGATATAGACCCATACCGCCCGCTCACTATCAATGTGCAAAAGATATGCTGAGGGAGATGAAACAGGCCGGGGTAATAAGAGACAGCTGTAGCCCCTGGGCGGCCCCTCTAGTGATTGTCAAAAAAAAGGACGGAACCATGAGAATGTGTGTAGACTACCGGAAGATTAATAACATCACCCATAAAGACGCCTACCCCTTGCCTAGGATAGAAGAGTCCTTAACTGCTTTGAAATCTGCTAATTATTTTTCCACCTTAGACTTAACAAGCGGGTATTGGCAAGTCCCTGTGGCTGAGCGAGATAAGGAAAAGACGGCATTCACCACACCAATGGGTCTATGTGAATTTAATCGCATGCCGTTCGGACTCTGCAACGCATCCGGTACCTTCCAGCGGCTGATGGAATGCTGCCTCGGACACAAGAACTTCGAGACCGTCCTCCTGTACCTAGATGATGTGATCGTCTACTCAAAGACTTACGAACAACACTTAATAGACCTGGCAGAAGTGTTCGAAGCCTTATCCAGGTATGGCATGAAAGTCAAGCCATCCAAATGTCACCTTCTCAAGCCAAAGGTACAGTACCTGGGACACATCGTGAGTTCGGAGGGAGTAGCACCAGATCCCGAGAAAATAAGCGCCATAAGGGATTGGCCAAGACCTACCAGCGCAAAAGAAGTGAGACAATTCCTGGGATTGGTGGGTTACTATCGCAGATTTATAAAAGGATTTACCAAGTTGGCAGCACCCTTGCAAGACACCTTGGTAGGGCAGACGAAGAAACCTTCAAACCGAAACCCTCCTTTTCAGTGGAACGACGAAAGGGAAGACTCCTTTGAACAACTAAAGAAGGCACTAACCGGAGAAGAGGTTCTGGCATACCCAGATTACCATCAACCTTTCATCCTCTACACCGATGCCAGTAATGTGGGACTAGGAGCGGTGCTGTCACAAAAGCAAGAAGGTCGGGAGAAAGTCATCGCCTTTGCAAGTAGAAAGCTCCGGCCTACTGAAAGAAATTCAGAAAATTACAGCTCCTTCAAATTGGAACTACTGGCAGTAGTTTGGGCTGTGACTGAACATTTCAAACACTATCTGGCCGCTGCAGAATTTATTGTCTATACTGACAACAATCCGTTGACCCACCTGGACACAGCCAAATTAGGTGCGTTAGAACAGCGATGGATAGCCCGGTTATCTAATTACAACTTCAAGATCAAGTATCGAGCAGGTCGCAAGAATGGAAATGCCGATGCCCTATCCCGGATGCCACACTTGAGAGATGTAGAAGAAGAAATGGGGGAGCTTGAAGAAATTGAACTACCAGCCTTCCATCATCCCAAGGCAAAACATCATCAGTCAAGTACCTATCAGAAACAACAAGAGGTGAATTTAAATCCGTTAGCACACCATAGATGGGCTGACACCCAAGACAGCAATCCGGCTGTGAAGTTGGTGAAGGAACTGTTAACTGAGCAAAGTGCATATCCCGATGAGGATGCCCCAGAAGAGACGCATCAACTCTGGAAAGAGAGAGGCAAAATGTTCCTGTATCAAGGGAAGCTCTGTAGAAGGTACACCAATCCGAAAACACATGAATTGGTTTGGCAGATTATCGTGCCTAAACAAGATGTCAAGATGGTCCTCGAAGCTTACCATAATGGTGCTGGTCACTTCGGTTGGAAAAAGTTAGAAGTACTTCTAAGAGAAAGATTTTATTGGGTCGGGATGAGAAAATCAATCGAACAGTGGTGCAGAAATTGTGGCCCGTGCAACCTCAGAAGAAACGATCAAAAGAACCAAAGAGCACCACTGCAGCCCATAATCACCAAACAACCACTTGAACTTGTAGCCATGGACCACGTGAAGTTGACACCAAGCCGGTCTGGCTATGTCTATGCCTTGACCATCGTGGACCATTATTCACGCTTCTTGGTAGTAGTACCCGTAAAAGATCTGACAGCAAAAACAGCAGCCAAAGCGTTCCAAACGTACTTTTGTAGACCCCATGGATATCCGGAACAGGTTCTCACCGACCAAGGTACAGCCTTTGAATCAGAGATCTTCAGAGAATTCTGTAATATGTATGGTTGCAAAAAGATCCGGACGACGGCCTATCATCCACAAACAAACGGCTTATGCGAGAAGATGAACCATATTGTAATAGAACTACTAAAGACTTTACCTGAGGCAGAAAGGAATCAATGGCCAGAGAAATTGCCTGACTTGGTGGATCCGTATAATCATGTCCCGGTGAGTTCCACCAATTGCACCCCAGCTTACCTTATGCGTGCAAGACCCGGCCAATTACCAATCGATCTAGAAATGGGAATTCTGAAACCAGACGCAGAAGTCCAAGACTCCAATTGGGATATCATGCGGCAAAAGCAGTATCGCCAAGTGCAAGAGAGTGTGGAAAGAAGCCTTCAGCAAACTAGAGAAAGACAAGAGCGAACTTTCAACCAGAATGCTCTAGCGACCCCATTAAGACCAGGTGACCAAGTGCTCAAGAGAAATCGTCGAACCAATAAACTGGACAATCAGTGGGAAGCCGTACCCTACACAGTTTTACCAACAAGAGTGGATAATCCTAAAATGTGTCTCATTAGCAAAAACGGAGGCTTAACATCTGTACTAGTGTCAAGAGACAATCTTAAATTATGTCCGGAAGCATTGAAAGAGCCAGACGTTGTCCAGCCAGAACCAGAAGTTATTCAACCCATACAGGTTCAACCAGTAAAGGAAAAAGAAGAAGAAGTGTATCACACCTGTATAGGAGACTTTCCCAAAACCCTACTAACATACCATGGTGCAGTAGTGGTTCCCATGGTGGCCTTTTACCCAACACCAAACCCAATACCAGAAGTCCCAAGACAGGAAGAGGCTGACGCCGTACTACAGGAGGTTCCAGGCCAGGAAGAACAGATTCCTGGTCAGAGTAATCCCATTCACGGTGGACTTGCCAACTCCATAGTCGTGGAATTATCTTTAGCAGAGCGGGCAGATACTACATCCGCAGTAGACAGTAGTACACCACATGAAGAGACACCGCTATTACGTAGATCACAGCGTAGTACCCAGGGTCAATTACCGGCCAGGTATGCAGATTACCAACTATAAAGCTCATAATGTGAATTGTATATATGTTATGCCGTATATAGTTAAACAGAAAATGTAGTATAGTCATTGTTATCAGTCTGCAACGTTTAAGCCCAGTGCCTACAGAGACTTGTCTGTATGAACTTATTGCATATTCTTGAACTTTTTATCAGCCCGGAGGCACTAAATCAAAGCTCCGGAAAGACTGCTTTTTGAACTTTGCTTTTTGCTCTTTTTGAACTTTCTTTAGACTTTATATTGATAACTCCGTTGGAAAAATGGAACTAAATTCCTGGACACTAAGTACAGTGCCTTTCCTAATACCTTCAAGGATAGAACTGTATTAATGGACGCTATTTGAAGTGACTTTGTACAGAACTATATTTTTGTTTCCTCGAGTGGTTTTTGTAACTTTTCATTTTTAAGACTCTGTACATATTAATTGTTATTTCAAAATGTTATTGTCCCACAGTCCCGGAGTACTGTTCTTAACTAAGGGGGAATGTGGCACCCCTAGGGGTATTTGCCACAAAAATAGTTACTGACAGTAAATGCAAATACTAAAATAGCAAGACTGCACTACCACCTCCGGCCAGAAGGGGGAGCTCCAGAGACTCCCCTTGATCCATTCTGGTCTGAGAGAAGAAATGGCAGTTGGGCTAAGGAGCTGAAAGTGAGAGGTCATACAGCTGAATTTCTAACAGTCCTGTGACTGTTACCAGGCCTAAATCACCAGCCTGAGGAGAAGAGGGATAGAGAAAAAGGACATTGTGAGAACCGGGTAGCATTAATCACTACCCAGAACAGGCGCAAAGACGGATACCGGATCCGTGGCTGTATTCATTACATATAATACAGCAACCGGAAAAACGTGAGGTGATATCAGCTTCACTAGGGTCAGACGCAGCAACAGACACAGAGTTCAGCGGTACTCCTGGAGGGGGTAAGCCGATAAAAGGACTCGGGTTGCCCGTCGAACCAGGACCCGGAGGGGACAGATTGGGCCGGCAGCCAGTTCACATACAGCAGCAGGGCCACACAGATATTGCGTACAATAAGAGGCGAAGACCCCGGCAGGGTCAAAGTAACTCAGAGTTCCCATACAGACTCCGGTGACAGGACTGGTTGTAAATCCTTTTTTGTTAAAGTAAACTGGTTAAACGTTTCAGTGCCTCAGTCTTTCATTTGGACAATAGCCATCTATCCAGGATTGGGATCATCACCGCTGGGAGAACCTGCTGCTGATCAAGTAAGTGCCTGTTCCCTCACGATACCCTTTACACTGTGCATTGCCTGAGGCCACAGCACCGGGTCAAGCCACCCGTGACATCCCCCTCAAGAGACAGACCCCATTGGTCCGGTGCTGGGTACCCCGGTCTCTCGGGCGTCACAGAAGCATGTGACCCAAAGAAGCAGGAGGATGAGAAGGCAGTCAGCACCCATACCGCTGAAGAACCGCTGCCAGACTCTCATGCAGGACAACTATGAAGATGTACATAAAAAAATGATTTGCCCACAAAGAACACTCCAAATCAGAAGCCTCTTGAAGGGAGAAAAGGAAGCTTTGTGGTGAAGAAAGAAAGGAGATTGTTGGTCGTGGGGGATTCCCTACTGAGAGGAACAGAAGCCACTATCTGTTGACTGGACATTACCTCATGTGAAGTGTGCTGTTTTCAGGTGCCAAAATTAAAGATGTGTCTGACAGAGTATCAATGTTCTTCAGTGCTACAGACTAGGGTTGAGCGAAACGGGTCGTTCATTTTCAAAAGTCGCCGACTTTTGGCAAAGTCGGGTTTCATGAAACCCGATCCGACCCCTGTGCGGGGTCGGCCATGCGGTACGCGACTTTCGCGCCAAAGTCGCGTTTCAATGACGCGAAAAGCGCCATTTCTCAGCCAATGAAGGTAAACGCAGAGTGTGGGCAGCGTGATGACATAGGTCCTGGTCCCCACCATCTTAGAGAAGGGCATTGCAGTGATTGGCTTGCTGTCTGCGGCGTCACAGGGGCTATAAAGGGGAGTTCCCGCTGACCGCCATGTTACTGCTGCTGATCTGAGCTTAGGGAGAGGTTGCTGCCGCTTCGTCAGAAGCAGGGATAGCGTTAGGCAGGGTCCATTAACCACCAAACCGCTTGTGCTGTAGCGATTTCCACTGCCCAACACCACCTTCGGTGTGCAGGGACAGTGGAAGCTACATTTTTTTTTTTTCCCCTCAGCGCTGTAGCTCATTGGGCTGCCCTAGAAGGCTCCCTGATAGCTGCATTGCTGTGTGTACGCCGCTGTGCAAACCAACTGCTTTTTTCAAAGCACAAATCCTCTTGTTCCTTCCTTTCTGCACAGCTATCTTTTTTGTTTGTCCACACTTTTTATTTAATTTGTGCATCAGTCCACTCCTTATTGCTGCCTGCCATACCTGGCTGAGATTACTGCAGGGAGATAGTAATTGAAGGACACTCCCTGTTTTTTTTTTTTTTTTGTGGGAGATTAAGATTGACATTTCTGCTAGAGTGCCATCCCTGTCTGTGTCATCTCTCACTCAGTGGGCCATAGAAAGCCTATTTATTTTTTTGCTTGATTTGGGTTATAAAATCTACCTGAAAAAATCACTACATCAATCAGTGGGAGAAAAATATTGGCCTCAGGGCTTGTGTGCCACTCTTGACTCCTGTGTGTGCCATCTCTCAGTCAGTGGGCCATAGAAAGCCTATTTATTTTTTTGCTTGATTTTGGTTCTAAAATCTACCTGAAAAAATCACTACATCAATCAGTGGGAGAAAAATATTGGCCTCAGGGCTTGTGTGCCACTCCTGACTCCTGTGTGCATCATCACTCACTCAGTGGGCCATAGAAAGCCCATTTTTTTTTTTTTTTTTGCTTTATTTGGGTTCTAAATTCTACCTGAAAAAATCAATAAATCAATCAGTGGGAGATTAATATTGGCCTTTGGGCTTGTGTGCCAGTCCTAAGCGTGCCATCTCTCTCTCTCAGATAGTGGGCCATAGAAAGCCTATTTATTTATTTTTTTATTGGGTTTATAAATTTTCCCTGGAACCAAAAAAAAAAGTGGGAGATTAATATTGGCCTCTGGGCTTGTGTGCCAGTCCTGAGCGTGCCATCTCTCTCACAAATAGTGGGCCATAGAAAGCCTATTTATTTTTTTGCTTGATTTGGGTTCTAAAATGTATCTGAAAAAATCACTACATCAATCAGTGGGAGAAAAATATTGGCCTCAGGGCCTGTGTGCCACTCCTGACTCCTGTGTGCATCATCACTCACTCAGTGGGCCATAGAAAGCCCATTTTTTTTTTTTTTGCTTTATTTGGGTTCTAAATTCTTCCTGAAAAAATCAATAAATCAATCAGTGGGAGATTAATATTGGCCTTTGGGCTTGTGTGCCAGTCCTAAGCGTGCCATCTCTCTCTCTCAGATAGTGGGCCATAGAAAGCCTATTTATTTATTTTTTTTTATTGGGTTTACAAATTTTCCCTGGAAAAAAAAAAAAAAGTGGGAGATTAATATTGGCCTCTGGGCTTGTGTGCCAGTCCTGAGCGTGCCATCTCTCTCACAAATAGTGGGCCATAGAAAGCCTATTTATTTTTTTTTTTTTTGGTTTTATAAATTCTCCCTTAAAAAAAAAGGGAGATTAATATTGGCCTTTGGGCTTGTGTGCCAGTCCTAAGCGTGCCATCTCTCTCTGTCTCTCAGATAGTGGGCCATAGAAAGCCTATTTATTATTTTTTTTATTGGGTTTATAAATTTTCCCTGGAACAAAAAAAAAAAGTGGGAGATAAATATTGGCCTCTGGGCTTGTGTGCCACTCCTGACTCCTGTGTGCGTCATCTCTCACTCAGTGGGCCATAGAAAGTCTTTTTTTGTTTTATTTGTTTTCTAAATTCTCCCTGAAAAAATCATTTTATTTTATTTGGTTTCTAAATTCTTCCTGAAAAAATCATTTTATTCTATTATTTTTTTTTCCTAAAGTCTCCCTGAAAAAAAAAAAAAAAAAACAAATCAGTGGGAGATTAATATTGCCCTTTCTGCTTGTGTGCCAGTCTTGACTCCTGGGTGTGCCATCTCTCTCTCTCTCTCCAATTGTGGGCCATAGAAAGCCTATTATTTTTTTAGCTTGATTTGGGTTCCAAAATCTACCTGAAAAAATCACTACATCAATCAGTGGGAGATAAATATTGGCCTCTGGGCTTGTGTGCCACTCCTGACTCCTGTGTGCGTCATCTCTCACTCAGTGGGCCATAGAAAGCCTTTTTTTGTTTTATTTGTTTTCTAAATTCTCCCTGAAAAAATCATTTTATTTTATTTGGTTTCTAAATTCTTCCTGAAAAAATCATTTTATTCTATTTTTTTTTCCTAAAGTCTCCCTGAAAAAAAAAAAAAAAAACAAATCAGTGGGAGATTAATATTGCCCTTTCTGCTTGTGTGCCAGTCTTGACTCCTGGGTGTGCCATCTCTCTCTCTCTCTCCAATTGTGGGCCATAGAAAGCCTATTATTTTTTTAGCTTGATTTGGGTTCCAAAATCTACCTGAAAAAATCACTACATCAATCAGTGGGAGATAAATATTGGCCTCTGGGCTTGTGTGCCACTCCTGACTCCTGTTTGCGTCATCTCTCACTCAGTGGGCCATAGAAAGCCTTTTTTTGTTTTATTTGTTTTCTAAATTCTCCCTGAAAAAATCATTTTATTTTATTTGGTTTCTAAATTCTTCCTGAAAAAATCATTTTATTCTATTTTTTTTTTCCTAAAGTCTCCCTGAAAAAAAACAAAAAAAAAACAAATCAGTGGGAGATTAATATTGCCCTTTCTGCTTGTGTGCCAGTCTTGACTCCTGGGTGTGCCATCTCTCTCTCTCCAACTGTGGGCCATAGAAAGCCTATTATTTGTTTAGCTTGATTTGGGTTCCAAAATCTACCTGAAAAAATCACTACATCAATCAGTGGGAGATAAATATTGGCCTCTGGGCTTGTGTGCCACTCCTGACTCCTGTGTGCGTCATCTCTCACTCAGTGGGCCATAGAAAGCCTTTTTTTGTTTTATTTGCTTTCTAAATTCTCCCTGAAAAAATCATTTTATTTTATTTGGTTTCTAAATTCTTCCTGAAAAAATCATTTTATTCTATTTTTTTTTTCCTAAAGTCTCCCTGAAAAAAACAAAAAAAAACAAATCAGTGGGAGATTAATATTGCCCTTTCTACTTGTGTGCCAGTCTTGACTCCTGGGTGTGCCATCTCTCTCTCTCTCCAATTGTGGGCCATAGAAAGCCTATTATTTTTTTAGCTTGATTTGGGTTCCAAAATCTACCTGAAAAAATCACTACATCAATCAGTGGGAGATAAATATTGGCCTCTGGGCTTGTGTGCCACTCCTGACTCCTGTGTGCGTCATCTCTCACTCAGTGGGCCATAGAAAGCCTTTTTTTGTTTTATTTGTTTTCTAAATTCTCCCTGAAAAAATCATTTTATTTTATTTGGTTTCTAAATTCTTCCTGAAAAAATCATTTTATTCTATTTTTTTTTTCCTAAAGTCTCCCTGAAAAAAAACAAAAAAAAACAAATCAGTGGGAGATTAATATTGCCCTTTCTGCTTGTGTGCCAGTCTTGACTCCTGGGTGTGCCATCTCTCTCTCTCTCTCCAATTGTGGGCCATAGAAAGCCTATTACTTTTTTAGCTTGATTTGGGTTCCAAAATCTACCTGAAAAAATCACTACATCAATCAGTGGGAGATAAATATTGGCCTCTGGGCTTGTGTGCCACTCCTGACTCCTGTGTGCGTCATCTCTCACTCAGTGGGTCATAGAAAGCCTTTTTTTGTTTTATTTGTTTTCTAAATTCTCCCTGAAAAAATCATTTTATTTTATTTGGTTTCTAAATTCTTCCTGAAAAAATCATTTTATTCTATTTTTTTTTCCTAAAGTCTCCCTGAAAAAAAACAAAAAAAAACAAATCAGTGGGAGATTAATATTGCCCTTTCTGCTTGTGTGCCAGATTAATATTTACATTTGTGCTTCAGTGACAGTCCTGCGTGTGTGGCATCTCTCTCATTTGTTGCCACCAACAACAGAGTGTGCAACATTGTGCCTGATTTTCGTTGTGGTCTCACTCACCTGTAAAGGGGTAGCTAAATCATACTGAAGCTATAGCTCACCGTGTAATTTGTGTGACAGCAACAAATACCGTTAGTTTGTTTACGTTTTTAAAACAATGAGGAAGTATGGTGGAAGAGGTCGTGGCCGGGGGCGTTCATTGTCAGCTGGTAATGAGGGTAGTGGTAGTGGTGGAGCATCAGCTGGTCGTGGGAAAAAAAATATTGCACCTAAGTCTGGAGCTGTGGAGCCAGGTTCGTCGTCAGGCTACACAAGGCCTCGAACGCTCCCTTTTCTGGGAGTAGGAAAACCGCTTTTAAAGCTGGAGCAGCAAGAGCAAGTTTTGGCTTATCTTGCTGACTCAGCCTCTAGCTCTTTTGCCTCCTCTCGTGAAACTGGTAAATGTCAAAGCAGCGCGTCGTTAGTGGATGTTCACGGTCAGGGACAAGTCGCTTCCTTGTCCTCTTCAGCAAAAACAACAACAGAGAAGAATGCAGCAGGCGACACAACGGGTTACTCCATGGAGATCTTTACACATACCGTCCCTGGCTTAGAAAGTGAAGCAGTTAACAGTCCATGCCCATTACAAGTTGAATCTGACATGGAGTGCACTGATGCACAGCCACAGCCAGACTACTATGCTGGTCCTTTGACTCAGACCACAACATTGCCCTCGCAGGGTAATGATCAAGAATCAGACCCTGATGAGACTATGTTGCCCCATCACGAACGCTATACCACCGACCGACACGGTGACACAGACGAAGTTGCACACGAGCTACAAGAAGAGGTAATAGATGACCCAGTTCTTGACCCCGATTGGCAGCCATTGGGGGAACAGGGTGCAGGCGGCAGCAGTTCTGAAGCGGAGGAGGAGGGGCCGCAGCAGGCATCAACATCGCAACAGGTTCCATCTGCCGGGCCCGTATCTTGCCCAAAACGCGTGGCAAAGCCAAAACCTGTTGGAGGACAGCGTGGCCATCCGGTTAAAGCTCAGTCTGCAATGCCTGAAAAGGTATCCGATGCTAGAAAGAGTGCAGTCTGGCATTTTTTTAAACAACATCCAATTGATCAGCGCAAAGTCATCTGTCAAAAATGTTCAACTACCTTAAGCAGAGGACAGAATCTGAAAAGTCTCAATACAAGTTGCATGCATAGACATTTAACCACCATGCATTTGCAAGCCTGGACTAACTACCAAACGTCCCTTAAGGTTGTAGCACCCTCGTCCAATGAAGCTAGTCAGCAACGCAACATCCCTTCCGGCAGTGTAGGGCCACCATTTTCCGCACCACCTGCAGTATCTGTGCAGGTTTCTTTGCCAGGCCAAAGCAGTCAGGGTCAGGGAATCACCAGTTTCGTAGTAGGAAACACTGCATCTAGGACACCGGCGGCAACAATACCATCTCCCACCGTCTCTCAGTCTGCCATGTTCACCGGCACCCCCGCTAGTTCCACGATCTCCAGCTCTCCAGTCCAGCTCACCCTACATGAGACTATGGTTAGAAAAAGGAAGTACTTAGCCTCGCATCCGCGTACACAGGGTTTGAACGCCCACATAGCTAGACTAATCTCGTTAGAGATGATGCCCTACCGGTTAGTTGAAAGCAAAGCTTTCAAAGCCCTGATGGACTACGCTGTACCACGCTACGAGCTACCCAGTCGACACTTTTTTTCCAGAAAAGCCACCCCAGCCCTCCACCAGCATGTTAAAGAGCGCATCGTCCATGCACTCAGGCAATCTGTGAGCACAAAGGTGCACCTGACAACAGATGCATGGACCAGTAGGCATGGCCAGGGACGTTACGTGTCCATCACGGCACACTGGGTAAATGTGGTGGATGCAGGGTCCACAGGGGACAGCAAGTTTGGGACAGTTCTGCCTAGCCCACGGTCTAGGAAACAATTGGCTGTAGCCGTTCGCACCCCCTCCTCCTCCTCTTCGTCCTCCTGCAGAAGCGAGAGCTCGTCCACAGACCGCAGTCGCACAACCACTCCATCCGCAGCTGCCACTGTTGCACACCAGGTCTCCCATTATGGGGCAGCTACTGGCAAACGTCAGCAGGCTGTATTGGCTATGAAGTGTTTGGGCGACAACAGACACACCGCGGAAGTTCTGTCCGAGTTCTTGCAGAAAGAAACGCAGTCGTGGCTGGGCACTGTAGATCTTGAGGCAGGCAAGGTAGTGAGTGATAACGGAAGGAATTTCATGGCTGCCATCTCCCTTTCCCAACTGAAACACATTCCTTGCCTGGCTCACACCTTAAACCTGGTGGTGCAGTGCTTCCTGAAAAGTTATCCGGGGTTATCCGACCTGCTCCTCAAAGTGCGTGGACTTTGCTCACATATCCGCCGTTCGCCCGTACACTCCAGCCGTATGCAGACCTATCAGCGTTCTTTGAACCTTCCCCAGCATCGCCTAATCATAGACGTTGCAACAAGGTGGAACTCAACACTGCACATGCTTCAGAGACTGTGCGAACAGAGGCGGGCTGTTATGTTTTTGTGGGAGGATACACATACACGGGCAGGCAGTAGGATGGCAGACATGGAGTTGTCAGGTGTGCAGTGGTCGAAGATTCAAGACATGTGTCAAGTCCTTCAGTGTTTTGAGGAATGCACACGGCTGGTTAGTGCAGACAACGCCATAATAAGCATGAGCATCCCCCTAATGCGTCTGCTGATGCAAAGTTTGACGCACATAAAGGATCAGGCGTCTGCAGCTGAGGAAGAGGAAAGCCTTGATGACAGTCAGCCATTGTCTGGCCAGGGCAGTGTACAGGACGAGTTAGCGGGCGAAGAGGAGGAGGAGGACGAGGAGGATGATGGGGATGATTATATTTTTAATGAGGAAGCTTTTCCGGGGCCACTGGAAATTGGTGGCGCGGCAAGGCCGGGTTCTGGTTTTTGGAGGGACACAAGTGACGTGGATTTGCCTGAAACTGCCCCTCAACCAAGCACAACCGCAGATTTGAGAACTGGAACTTTGGCCCACATGGCGGATTATGCCTTACGTATCCTCAAAAGGGACACACGCATAACTAAAATGATGAATGATGACGATTACTGGTTGGCCTGCCTCCTTGATCCTCGCTATAAAGGCAAATTGCAAAATATTATGCCACATGAGAACTTGGAACTAATATTAGCAATCAAACAATCAACTCTTGTTGACCGTTTGCTTCTGGCATTCCCTGCACACAGCGCCCGTGATCGTTCTCACACGAGCTGCAGGGGCCAGCAGACCAGAGGAGTTAGAGGGGCAGAAATCAGAAGTGGCGTTGGCCAGAGGGGTTTTCTGACCAGGTTGTGGGGTGATTTTGCTATGACCGCAGACAGGACAGGTACTGCAGCATCAATTCAAAGTGACAGGAGACAACATTTGTCCAGTATGGTTACAAACTATTTTTCATCCCTTATCGATGTTCTCCCTCAACCGTCATTCCCATTTGATTACTGGTCATCAAAATTAGACACCTGGCCAGAATTGGCAGAATATGCATTGCAGGAGCTTGCTTGCCCGGCAGCTAGTGTCCTATCAGAAAGAGTATTCAGTGCTGCAGGTTCAATACTAACAGAAAAAAGGACTCGTCTGGCTACCCAAAATGTAGATGATCTAACCTTCATTAAAATGAACCACAACTGGATTTCGAAATCTTTTGCCCCACCTTGCCCGGCTGACACCTAGCTTTCCTATGAAAAGGTCTTGCCTGTGGACTATTCTGAATGCCTTTTCCAATCTCGTAATTTTCTGCACCTGATTGTCCAGCATACGACATGTTTACACCTCACTAAATGGCCAAACTCCCCACACGGGGCCGTGGTATCGACACTTGGCGACAGCACCCGTGAGAGTGCAGTTTGTCTGAAGAGGTGGGTGTGCCTGCTTTTGGTCGACGGCACTGCCACTGGGTCCCTCCTAGTACAATAAAGTGTCTCTGGCGGTGGTGGTGCGCACCCAACGTCAGACACACCGTTGTAATATGAGGGGCCCTGGGCCTGTACCGCCGGCCACAAGACAGTTTCCCCCCACCCCAGCTCAAACAGTGCTCTACCACTTGCAAAATTATCTCACAGCTCCACCAATGTTTAGTCTATGCGCTGACATCCTTCAATGCCTGCCACTGACAATACCATTGTATTGACATTTTTGTTATGTTAGGCCTTCGATGCCTGTCTGTGGTCACTCCTTCCACTAGGCCTCCACTGACCACACCGCTGCTGCCCGTGTACCCCTGTAACCAATTTAAAATTGCCTACAGCCATGTGTTATTATTTTAGGCCTTCGATGCCTGTCTGCGGTCACTCCTTCCACTAGGCCTCCACTGACCACACCACTGCTGCCCGTGTACCCCTGGAACCAATTTAAAATTGCCTACAGCCATGTGTTATTATTTTAGGCCTTCGATGCCTGTCTGCGGTCACTCCTTCCACTAGGCCTCCACTGACCACACCACTGCTGCCCGTGTACCCCTGTAACCAATTTAAAATTGCCTACAGCCATGTGTTATTATTTTAGGCCTTCGATGCCTGTCTGCGGTCACTCCTTCCACTAGGCCTCCACTGACCACACCACTGCTGCCCATGTACCCCTGGAACCAATTTAAAATTGCCTACAGCCATGTGTTATTATTTTAGGCCTTCGATGCCTGTCTGCGGTCACTCCTTCCACTAGGCCTCCACTGACCACACCACTGCTGCCCGTGTACCCCTGGAACCAATTTAAAATTGCCTACAGCCATGTGTTATTATTTTAGGCCTTCGATGCCTGTCTGCGGTCACTCCTTCCACTAGGCCTCCACTGACCACACCACTGCTGCCCGTGTACCCCTGGAACCAATTTAAAATTGCCTACAGCCATGTGTTATTATTTTAGGCCTTCGATGCCTGTCTGCGGTCACTCCTTCCACTAGGCATCCACTGACCACACCACTGCTGCCCGTGTACCCCTGGAACCAATTTAAAATTGCCTACAGCCTTGTGTTATTATTTTAGGCCTTCGATGCCTGTCTGCGGTCACTCCTTCCACTAGGCCTCCACTGACCACACCACTGCTGCCCGTGTACCCCTGGAACCAATTTAAAATTGCCTACAGCCATGTGTTATTATTTTAGGCCTTCGATGCCTGTCTGCGGTCACTCCTTCCACTAGGCCTCCACTGACCACACCACTGCTGCCCGTGTACCCCTGGAACCAATTTAAAATTGCCTACAGCCATGTGTTATTATTTTAGGCCTTCGATGCCTGTCTGCGGTCACTCCTTCCACTAGGCCTCCACTGACCACACCACTGCTGCCCGTGTACCCCTGGAACCAATTTAAAATTGCCTACAGCCATGTGTTATTATTTTAGGCCTTTGATGCCTGTCTGCGGTCACTCCTTCCACTAGGCCTCCAATGACCACACCACTGCTGCCCGTGTACCCCTGGAACCAATTTAAAATTGCCTACAGCCATGTGTTATTATTTTAGGCCTTCGATGCCTGTCTGCGGTCACTCCTTCCACTAGGCCTCCACTGACCACACCACTGCTGCACATGTACCCCTGGAACCAATTTAAAATTGCCTACAGCCATGTGTTATTATT
Source organism: Ranitomeya imitator (assembly GCF_032444005.1). Taxonomy (NCBI): domain Eukaryota; kingdom Metazoa; phylum Chordata; class Amphibia; order Anura; family Dendrobatidae; genus Ranitomeya; species Ranitomeya imitator. The sequence continues at coordinate 431,667,480 of NC_091287.1, read as the reverse complement.
TTAGGCCTTCGATGCCTGTCTGCGGTCACTCCTTCCACTAGGCCTCCACTGACCACACCACTGCTGCCCGTGTACCCCTGGAACCAATTTAAAATTGCCTACAGCCATGTGTTATTATTTTAGGCCTTCGATGCCTGTCTGCGGTCACTCCTTCCACTAGGCCTCCACTGACCACACCACTGCTGCCCGTGTACCCCTGGAACCAATTTAAAATTGCCTACAGCCATGTGTTATTATTTTAGGCCTTCGATGCCTGTCTGCGGTCACTCCTTCCACTAGGCCTCCACTGACCACACCACTGCTGCCCGTGTACCCCTGGAACCAATTTAAAATTGCCTACAGCCATGTGTTATTATTTTAGGCCTTTGATGCCTGTCTGCGGTCACTCCTTCCACTAGGCCTCCAATGACCACACCACTGCTGCCCGTGTACCCCTGGAACCAATTTAAAATTGCCTACAGCCATGTGTTATTATTTTAGGCCTTCGATGCCTGTCTGCGGTCACTCCTTCCACTAGGCCTCCACTGACCACACCACTGCTGCCCATGTACCCCTGGAACCAATTTAAAATTGCCTACAGCCATGTGTTATTATTTTAGGCCTTCGATGCCTGTCTGCGGTCACTCCTTCCACTAGGCCTCCACTGACCACACCACTGCTGCCCGTGTACCCCTGGAACCAATTTAAAATTGCCTACAGCCATGTGTTATTATTTTAGGCCTTCGATGCCTGTCTGCGGTCACTCCTTCCACTAGGCCTCCACTGACCACACCACTGCTGCCCGTGTACCCCTGGAACCAATTTAAAATTGCCTACAGCCATGTGTTATTATTTTAGGCCTTCGATGCCTGTCTGCGGTCACTCCTTCCACTAGGCCTCCACTGACCACACCACTGCTGCCCGTGTACCCCTGGAACCAATTTAAAATTGCCTACAGCCATGTGTTATTATTTTAGGCCTTCGATGCCTGTCTGCAGTCACTCCTTCCACTAGGCCTCCACTGACCACACCACTGCTGCCCGTGTACCCCTGGAACCAACATCAGAAAATATAAAGATAAGTATTTTGCTTATAAAAAAGAAAATACTGGAGAGATATCAAATGCAGACATTTTAACATTAAAAACAAACACATACAACAAAAATCTGGTACAGTACTAAAAATGGCCACCAGCTACAATAACTTTCTCCTGCAAGTAGTTAACTGAAAGGTTTTTTCAATTTTAAACACAGATATGGCATCCACCGAGTGTTGTCCTGTCGCGTCTTCTTTATATTATTGCCAAGAAGATGCAAAACAATGAAAATAATAAAATCATTATTTACCAAAAAAATAGAGTAAGTCAAAACCACATTGCAAATAAACATTCATTACAAATAAAGAAGCAGGGCGCGTCCGAGGGTGAGTATATACCTAATAAGAATATAATCACCCTCGGACACGCCCTGCTTCTTTCCGACAGCCTTCCTTCCTAAGAATCAGCCCTTCCGTGGTGTAGAGAGAGGGTTTGTTACACTCCAAGGTGTTCCCCAGGTTGCCTTTCCTGAGCTTCGATCTTCTGGCTCTCGTTTAGTAGTTGTTGGAAACTACGCTGCATTAGGCCTACAAATTGGGTATGGGGTGTAGAGAGATGGTGTGTTCCACTCCAAGGTGTTCTCCAGGTTGCCTTTCCTGAGCTTCGATCTTCCGGCTCTCGTTTAGTAGTTGTTGGAAACTACGCTGCATTAGGCCTACAAATTGGGTATGGGGTGTAGAGAGATGGTGTGTTCCACTGTAGAGAGATGGTGTGTTCCACTCCAAGGTGTTCCCCAGGTTTCCTCGCCAATGCTTCGATCATCATGCTCTCCTTTAGTAGTTGTTGGAAACTACGCTGCATTAGGCCTACAAATTGGGTATGGGGTGTAGAGAGATGGTGTGTTCCACTCCAAGGTGTTCCCCAGGTTTCCTCGCCAATGCTTCGATCATCATGCTCTCGTTTAGTAGTTGTTGGAAACTACGCTGCATTGGGCCTACAAATTGGGTATGGGGTGTAGAGAGATGGTGTGTTCCACTCCAAGGTGTTCCCCAGGTTGCCTTTCCTGAGCTTCGATCTTCCGGCTCTCGTTTAGTAGTTGTTGGAAACTACGCTGCATTAGGCCTACAAATTGGGTATGGGGTGTAGAGAGATGGTGTGTTCCACTCCAAGGTGTTCCCCAGGTTTCCTCGCCAATGCTTCGATCATCATGCTCTCGTTTAGTAGTTGTTGGAAACTACGCTGCATTGGGCCTACAAATTGGGTATGGGGTGTAGAGAGATGGTGTGTTCCACTCCAAGGTGTTCCCCAGGTTGCCTTTCCTGAGCTTCGATCTTCCGGCTCTCGTTTAGTAGTTGTTGGAAACTACGCTGCATTAGGCCTACAAATTGGGTATGGGGTGTAGAGAGATGGTGTGTTCCACTCCAAGGTGTTCTCCAGGTTGCCTTTCCTGAGCTTCGATTTTCCGGCTCTCGTTTAGTAGTTGTTGGAAACTACGCTGCATTAGGCCTACAAATTGGGTATGGGGTGTAGAGAGATGGTGTGTTCCACTGTAGAGAGATGGTGTGTTTCACTCCAAGGTGTTCCCCAGGTTTCCTCGCCAATGCTTCGATCATCATGCTCTCGTTTAGTAGTTGTTGGAAACTACGCTGCATTAGGCCTACAAATTGGGTATGGGGTATAGAGAGATGGTGTGTTCCACTCCAAGGTGTTCTCCAGGTTGCCTTTCCTGAGCTTCGATCTTCCGGCTCTCGTTTAGTAGTTGTTGGAAACTACGCTGCATTAGGCCTACAAATTGGGTATGGGGTGTAGAGAGATGGTGTGTTCCACTGTAGTGAGATGGTGTGTTCCACTCCAAGGTGTTCCCCAGGTTGCCTTTCCTGAGCTTCGATCTTCCGGCTCTCGTTTAGTAGTTGTTGGAAACTACGCTGCATTAGGCCTACAAATTGGGTATGGGGTGTAGTGAGATGGTGTGTTCCACTCCAAGGTGTTCCCCAGGTTTCCTCGCCAATGCTTCGATCATCATGCTCTCGTTTAGTAGTTGTTGGAAACAGGGGCTGACTGGCAAATTTTGGCCTGGGGGGCAAGCACACAGCAGTGGCCCATGAGGAGCGGCTCATCCTTAAAGGGGTTGTTGGATCTTATGCTACATGTCTACAGTCACTATGTGTGAATCCTCATATCGTGCGCACTGTGCGCTGTGAAGATTCTCTGGTGCCGGCAACAGGTGGTCTTGTGACCACAATCATGCAATATATATTCCCAGCCACATTTCGACTAGACTGTTTTGGGCCTTGTTCAATACAGTTGCATTCGCCATGCAAGTGTTGTCGGCATGTGACCGCATGTATGCAAATCACAAACTTGCAGCCAGACACCCGCCAAATGACCACAGCACTGCCAGCAATGTGAGATGCACAAGTCTGCAGTCACATAGAATGACACAGAGTGAATGCACCAATGACACACACACACAGCCCCACTGTATAGTGACAGACACACGCACAGCCCTACTGTATAATGACACACACGCACAGCGCCACTGTATAATGACACATACGCACAGCCCCACTGTATAGTGACAGACACACGCACAGCCCCACTGTATAATGACACACACGCACAGCCCCACTGTGTAATGACACACACGCACAGCCCCACTGTATAATGACACACACGCACAGCCCCACTGTATAATGACACACACGCACAGCCCCACTGTATAATGACACACACGCACAGCCCCACTGTATAATGACACACACGCACAGCCCCACTGTATAATGACACACACGCACAGCCCCACTGTATAATGACACACACGCACAGCCCCACTGTATAATGACACACACGCACAGCCCCACTGTATAGTGACAGACACACGCACAGCCCCACTGTATAATGACACACACAGCCCTACTGTGTAATGACACACACGCACAGCCCCACTGTATAATGACACACACGCACAGCCCCACTGTATAATGACACACGCACAGCCCCACTGTATAATGACACACACGCACAGCGCCACTGTATAATGACACATACGCACAGCCCCACTGTATAGTGACAGACACACGCACAGCCCCACTGTATAATGACACACACAGCCCTACTGTGTAATGACACACACGCACAGCCCCACTGTATAATGACACACACGCACAGCCCCACTGTATAATGACACATACGCACAGCCCCACTGTATAGTGACAGACACACGCACAGCCCCACTGTATAATGACACACACGCACAGCGCCACTGTATAATGACACATACGCACAGCCCCACTGTATAGTGACAGACACACGCACAGCCCCACTGTATAATGACACACACGCACAGCCCTACTGTGTAATGACACACACGCACAGCCCCACTGTGTAATGACACACACGCACAGCCCCACTGTATAATGACACACACGCACAGCCCCACTGTATAATGACACACACGCACAGCCCCACTGTATAATGACACACACGCACAGCCCCACTGTATAATGACACACACGCACAGCCCCACTGTATAATGACACACGCACAGCCCCACTGTATAATGACACACACGCACAGCGCCACTGTATAATGACACACACGCACAGCCCCACTGTATAGTGACAGACACACGCACAGCCCCACTGTATAATGACACACACAGCCCTACTGTGTAATGACACACACGCACAGCCCCACTGTATAATGACACACACGCACAGCCCCACTGTATAATGACACACACGCACAGCCCCACTGTATAATGACACATACGCACAGCCATACTGTATGACACACGCACGCACAGCACCACTGTAAAATGACACACACGTACAGCCCCACTGTATAATGACACACACACACGCACAGCCCCACTATATAATGACATACACGCACGTAGCTCACACACACGCATGCAGCTCACACACACGCACACAGCTCACGCACACACTTTATTAATAATCATACCAGATAAAAAACGACAGAGGGAAACAATCCCCATGCTGTACTCAGCACGCACCTAAACGGACAAGGGACAGGTGCCTCCAATACAAAGGGATCTACGCAGTAACCCAAAACAGGTATTATAAGACAATCAAAAAATTGTGCCAGACTAATTAAGTATAGCTACATACATTGGACACACAGGTCCAGAGAGATATATAAAAAAAAAGCACATGCACAATGAATATCATTGTTATACATACCGGTTAGTGCGGGGATCAATCCCGACGTGGACTGGCACCTCACCCCTGTCCCCCCCGACGCGCGTTTCGGCTGATGCCTTTCTCAAGGGGTACACTAGTGTAGTGCTGGGTTCAGTATATAAAGGAAGAAGGGCACAAACTGGTGGGGCTAAAATTACAGGACTGACCAATAGCCTCGGAGTACCTTAATACTTTGCTCCCAATACACCTGAACACCACTCATCAGAGAACACATGGGGCCCCATGCGTCTCCACAGAAATAGCGTCATGAGACCGGGGACAGAAAGTAACACCGGATTGTTATGCGGTCATAGGGCGCCCGCACCTGCGCACATCGCGCCAAGCGGCCATGATCATGAAGACTATACCCCCACTTAGCATTGCGGCCATATTAATGAAGCCTGTCATGCGCAGAGAAAACAGCGCGGCTATGTTGGTGAAGGCTGAAACATAAAACATGGGGGCGGCCATTTTGATGTAGCCGGACATGCGCAGATGGAAGCATTACGGCCATATTGATGAAGACAGCCATGTAGGTAAGGCTAACAGGGAACTCAATAGGGTGTCCAGAAAAATAAACAACAGGGCAAATTAAACTACCCATCGGCCCATATACTAGCACTCTAGCCACTCATATGAGAGGGAAATACCCAACTAATATTGCGACCATGTATCGCTATCAATATGCAGATCATCCCAATATCTGTCAAATGATGTGTTACTATGATAGCCCACCCACCATAGAGTAATAACACAAGTGTGGATATACACATATAGCAAAACTAACTATACACAACACCCAACCAGTACACAGAAGGACAGTAAAACAGTAGCAGCATGCTATAAAGGTGATCATCATAGTTAATATCTCGGTTGACATACAGATAGAAAAACATCGCTCAAGAATGGAATTGATTTTACAATAGTGGGCAAGGGGATGGCCAAAGTCCATAATATCATCCCCCTACACCAGGGGTGTCAAACTGCATTCCTCGAGGGCCGCAAACAGGTCATGTTTTCAGGATTTCCTTGTATTGCACAGGTGATAATTTAATCACCTGCACAGAATGATTCCAGCACCTTGTGTAATGCAAAGGAAATCTTGAAAACACGCATGGTTTGCGGCCCTCGAGTAATGCAGTTTGACACCCCTGCCCTACACAAATGCACATATAGGGGAGAGAATACATACATAGAATAAATATAGTCCAAGTGGATACAAAGTATGTATATAGTCCCAGTGGATTTCTTCGACCAACCCGGTGTGTCCAGCAATTTGCCCCAGTGTGTCCAGCATATTACCCCCAGTGTGTCCAGCAATCTGCCCCAGTATGTACAGCATATTGCCCCCAGACAGTGTGTCCAGTGTTGTGAATTCTGTGGTCAAGCTCCCTCCTGTGGTCATGAGTGGTACTTCGGCTGGTTCTGTCTATGAGCTTCCGCTGGTGGATGTGAGTGGGGCTGCGGCTTCTGAGTTTCCTTCCTCAGGTGATGAGGTTAAGTCGTTAGGTGCTGCTCTATTTAACTCCACCTAGTTCTTTGTTCCTGTCCTCCATTCAATGTTCCAGTATTGGTCTGGCTCTCTCCTGGATCGTTCTTGTGGCCTGTCTGCTCTGCGTAAGCTAAGTTCTGCTTGTGTTACTTTTGTTTGCTATATTTTCTGTCCAGCTTGCTATATTGGTTTTTCTTGCTTGCTGGAAGCTCTGAGACGCAGAGGGAGCACCTCCGTACCGTTAGTCGGTGCGGAGGGTCTTTTTGCCCCTCTGCGTGGTTGTTTGTAGGTTTTTGTGTTGACCGCAAAGCTATCTTTCCTATCCTCGGTCTATTCAGTAAGTCAGGCCTCACTTTGCTAAAATCTATTTCATCTCTGTGTTTGTATTTTCATCTTAACTCACAGTCATTATATGTGGGGGGCTGCCTTTTCCTTTGGGGGATTTCTCTGAGGCAAGGTAGGCTTATTTTTCTATCTTCAGGGCTAGTTAGTTTCTCAGGCTGTGCCGAGTTGCATAGGGAGCGTTAGGCGCAATCCACGGCTACCTCTAGTGTGGTATGATAGGATTAGGGATTACGGTCAGCAGAGTTCCCACGTCTCAGAGCTCGTCCTATGTTAGTAACTATCAGGTCACTTTGTGTGCTCTTAACCACTAGGTCCATTGTGGTTCTGAATCACCTGTTCATAACAGTCCAGCAATCTGCCCCAGTGTCTGACTCCAGCATATTGCCCCAGTGTGTCCAGCAATCTGCCCCAGTGTGTCCAGCATATTACCCCCAGTGTGTCCAGCAATCTGCCCCAGTATGTCCAGCAATCTGCCCCAGTATGTCCAGCAATCTGCCCCAGTATGTCCAGCATTGCCCCCAAACAGTGTGTCCAGCATATTACCCCCAGTGTCCAGCAATCATCTGCTCCAGTGTGTCCAGCAATCTGCCCCAGTATGTACAGCATATTGCCCCAGTGTGTCCAGCATTGCCCCCAGTGTGTCCAGCAATCTGCCCCAGTGTCTGACTCCAGCATATTGCCCCCAGTGTCCAGCAGTTTGCCCGAGTGTCCAGCATTGCCCCCAGACAGTGTGTCCAGCATATTACCCCAGTGTGTCCAGCATATTGCCCCAGTGTGTCCAGCATATTGCCCCAGTATGTCCACCATATTGCCCCAGTATGTCCAGCATATTGCCCCAGTATGTCCAGCATATTGCCCCAGTGTCCAGCAATCTGCCCCAGTATCTCCAGCATATTGCCCCAGAGTGTCCAGCATTGCCCCCAGTGTGTCTAGCAATCTGCCCCAGTATGTCCAGCATTGCCCCCAGACAGTGTGTCCAGCAATCTGCCCCAGTGTGTCCAGCATATTACCCCCAGTGTGTCCAGCAATCTGCTCCAGTGTGTCCAGCATTGCCCCAGTGTCTCCAGCATTGCCCCAGTGTCTCCAGCAATCTGCCCCAGTGTCTCCAGCAATCTGCCCCAGTGTCTCCAGCAATCTGCCCCAGTGTCTCCAGCAATCTGCCCCAGTGTCTCCAGCAATCTGCCCCAGTGTCTCCAGCAATCGTTAGGTTAGCAAAAAAAAACAAAAACAACAAACTGAGTTCTCCTCACCTTACCAGCGCTCCAGGCGGCGAGCTCCCTCCAGCAGCACGCATTCGCCGGCGACTGACAATGACGTCAGACGCCAGCGACGTGTGCGCTGCGCGTGCGCCTGCGGCCGACTTCAGCTGCCAGCCTCCAATTGGCTGGCGGCTGTTGTTAACTATTGACGTGCGGGGACGCGCCCTCATGTCAATAGGAAACCGCCGCAGCACCGGTAGGGGCCCGGTGAGCAGATGAGACGGGGCCCGATGCGAGCCCCCTCTCTCTGCCAACCCGGGCCCATAAATGATACGCCAGTCAGGGCACGGGCAGTAATGCCCTGATGGCGGCGGGCAATCTGTGCGGTAGCCCAGGGCCTCCCTCACACCACTTGGCCCTGGGCTACCGCCCATATTGACCCTCTTATAATCTGCCCCTGGTCACGCAGCCATCACACACATGCATGCAGCCATCACACACATGCAGCCATCACACACACGCAGCCATCACACATATGCAGCCATCACACATACACATGCAGCCATCACACATACACATGCAGCCATCACACACACGCAGCCATCACACACATGCAGCCATCACACATATGCATCCATCATACACATGCAGCCATCACACATACGCAGCCATCACACATACGCAGCCATCACACATACACATGCAGCCATCACACACATGCATGCAGCCATCACACATACGCAGCTATCACACACATGCAGCCATCACACACATGCAGCCATCACACATACGCAGCCATCACACACATGCAGCCATCACACACACGCAGCCATCACACATATGCAGCCATCACACATATGCAGCCATCACACACATGCAGCCACCACACACACGCAGCCATCACACATACGCAGCCATCACACATACGCAGCCATCACACGTACGCATGCAGCCATCACACGTACGCATGCAGCCATCACACACATGCATGCAGCCATCACACACATACGCAGCCATCACACACATACGCAGCCATCACACACACATGCAGCCATCACACACACATGCAGCCATCACACACATATGCAGCCATCACACATATGCAGCCATCACACACACGCAGCCATCACACATACAACACACCAGATACCAGGCTCATACACACATCACACAATCTCCTCTGTGGTGCAGGGGCGGCTGATGTCCATGTGCAGCTCTTCAGTTTCTCCTGCTCACAGTTCTGCACTGTCCGGGCACCTCCCCCGTCTCTCCTTCTCTGCCAGGATAGCAGATAAGAGCAGGAGAAGCCGGAGCTCCATGCACACACAGGAGGTATGCTGAGTCGCTGACCTTTCATCTTGATTGCTGCTGGCTCAATCCCTCAGAGTGGCAGCGCCGCACAGGAACCTGCTCATCACATACCCCTGCAGCCTGCATGTCGACTGCTATGGCGGGATGACGCCACCGCGCACTACAGGTGGCGCTATGTATTGCAATCACTGCTACTGCTAGTCCTCCAGCGGCCCTGTGCAGCTGCTTAGGCACCGGCCCGGGGGGCATATACACTCCTGCCACCTGGGCCAGTCCGCGCCTGGTTGGAAACTACGCTGCATTAGGCCTACAAATTGGGTATGGGGTGTAGAGAGATGGTGTGTTCCACTCCAAGGTGTTCCCCAGGTTTCCTCGCCAATGCTTCGATCATCATGCTCTCGTTTAGTAGTTGTTGGAAACTACGCTGCATTGGGCCTACAAATTGGGTATGGGGTGTAGAGAGATGGTGTGTTCCACTCCAAGGTGTTCCCCAGGTTGCCTTTCCTGAGCTTCGATCTTCCGGCTCTCGTTTAGTAGTTGTTGGAAACTATGCTGCATTAGGCCTACAAATTGGGTATGGGGTGTAGAGAGATGGTGTGTTCCACTGTAGAGAGATGGTGTGTTCCACTCCAAGGTGTTCCCCAGGTTTCCTCGCCAATGCTTCGATCATCATGCTCTCGTTTAGTAGTTGTTGGAAACTACGCTGCATTAGGCCTACAAATTGGGTATGGGGTGTAGAGAGATGGTGTGTTCCACTCCAAGGTGTTCCCCAGGTTTCCTCGCCAATGCTTCGATCATCATGCTCTCGTTTAGTAGTTGTTGGAAACTACGCTGCATTAGGCCTACAAATTGGGTATGGGGTGTAGAGAGATGGTGTGTTCCACTCCAAGGTGTTCCCCAGGTTTCCTCGCCAATGCTTCGATCATCATGCTCTCGTTTAGTAGTTGTTGGAAACTACGCTGCATTGGGCCTACAAATTGGGTATGGGGTGTAGAGAGATGGTGTGTTCCACTCCAAGGTGTTCTCCAGGTTGCTTTTCCTGAGCTTCGATCTTCCGGCTCTCGTTTAGTAGTTCTTGGAAACTACACTGCATTAGGCCTACAAATTGGGTATGGGGTGTAGAGAGATGGTGTGTTCCACTCCAAGGTGTTCTCCAGGTTGCCTTTCCTGAGCTTCGATCTTCCGGCTCTCGTTTAGTAGTTGTTGGAAACTACGCTGCATTAGGCCTACAAATTGGGTATGGGGTGTAGAGAGATGGTGTGTTCCACTCCAAGGTGTTCCCCAGGTTTCCTCGCCAATGCTTCGATCATCATGCTCTCGTTTAGTAGTTGTTGGAAACTACGCTGCATTAGACCTACAAATTGGGTATGGGGTGTAGAGAGATGGTGTGTTCCACTCCAAGGTGTTCTCCAGGTTGCCTTTCCTGAACTTCTATCTTCAGGCTCTCATTAAATTGTGGTTAAACGGAACAACTGCATTTGGCGTACTAGTTGGTTTGGGGCCTACTATCGGTGTCTGCCACTCCTTGCTGTTCTGCTGGTTTCCTGTCCTGAAATTCCGTTTTCAGGCGCTCGTTAAGTAGTTGTTAATGTTAGACTGCATTTGGCCTACTAGTTGGGTTGGGGCCTACTATCGGTGTCTGCCACTCCTTGCTGTTCTCCTCCACTGAACAAAGCTGTGCCGCCTGTTTACTACTGTTGCCAATTTTGAACTGCATTTTGACTACTTACTGATTTGGGCCTACTCTCTGTGTCAGCCTCTCATTCCAGTTGTCCTCCACTGCAATGCCCCCTGATTAGTCCTGTGTTACCAATTTTGAACTGCATTTAGCCCACTTTATTCTTTGGGCCTATATCTGTGTTTCCTCCTCATCCTGCCCATTGCCCAGCCAGTGATAGATGAGTCTGCTGGTACATTGACCCATAACGCAACATTTCCCGTGCACGCTACACTGCAAGATTGTGACCCTGCTGAAAGTCAGGTCCCCCTTCCCGCATACCATACCACCTTACACGGGGACAAACAGGAAGGTGCAGATGAAAGTGCAGGTTCCTTCATCAGGTGGGGGGAGGAATACTAGTTGGCGACGTCACTGGCACAGGGCCTCTCATAGTACGCAAAAGTGTTGCTGCCGGTGGGAGGCGCCCCCGCCGTGCAAACACACCGCTGTACTTTGAGGGGCCCTGTGCCAGTGCCAATGCCAACGAGTGGGCCCCCCCTGCTTGCTCAGGTTCACAGCACTTGCAAAGTTGAAATACTTACCTCTCCCTGCTCCACTGCCGTGACGTGGTCCAGATTTCCTGGGCCCACTAATTACTTGAACCAGCCCTACCCACCACAACTTTAGCCAAATGAACCCCAATTTCAAATGCCTTCCAATTATTATAAGGTAAATTACGCTTGACAAGCTTCATTAAGAAGAATGGATGGTTTTGACATTAAAATGGGCACTCTAGGTGTTTTCCTGGCCCCCACTCACTGCCGACTATGCTGCCCCATTGACTTGCATTGGGTTTCGTGTTTCGGTCGATCCCGACTTTACGTCATAATCGGCCGATTTCACTCGACCCGACTTTTGAGATAGTCGGGTTTCGCGAAACCCGGCTCGACTCTAAAAAGGTCAAGGTCGCTCAACTCTACTACAGACGACTACCAATGCCTGCTAATACACGCAGGAACAAATGATACAGCAATAAAGGACCTGGAAACTATATGCAGAGATTTTGAAGACACAGGTTGGAAAGTGAAGGAACTGGGAGTGTAGGTCGTCTTCTCATCCATCCTCCAAGTGGACATGGACCAAGGACATTAAAAAGTATTGTACAGGTGAACAACAAACTACGTAATTTGTGCCATAAGCAATATTTTTGGCTTCTTGGCCATGGAGTAAATTACCTGTATGATAGGCTCCTTGCTAGAGATGGGTTGCAACTTGCGAAAACAGGAAAACACATATTGGGTAGATGCCTTGCTACACTCCTCAGGAGAGCTTTAAACTAGAGCAATTGGGGATGGGAAATATACGGCCAAGAAAAAATATGCAGCTAATGAATTATTTTGAGAATAATGCTATTAGAAGTGCAAATAAAGAACAAAAACAGCAAATTCTGAATGAAAATAGAGGAGCAAGAGAAACTGACTGCAAACTATAATGAGTCTATATAAAATGCACAGAGCACAGGAAACCAGGAACATTGGAGCTGCTAACACAGGAAGAGAGATATGATGTCATAGGCATCACTGAAACTTGATGGGATGATACACAAAATTGGAATACCAATAGTGATGAGCGAGTGTACTCGTTGCTCGGGTTTACCTGAGCACGCTCGGGTGACATCTGATTATTTGTTATTGCTCGGAGATATAGTTTTCATCACCTCAGTTGCATGATTTATGGCTTCCAGATACGCTGAATACATGTGGGAATTCCCTAACAGGCATTCCTCACATGTATTCAGCGTATCTGGAAGCCAAAAATCATGCAAATGAGGCAATGAAAACTATATCTCCGAGCAATAACAAATACTCGGAGGTCACCGGAGAGTGCTCGGGAAAACCCGAGCAACGAGTACACTCGCTGATCACTAAATACCAACTTTAAAGGCTACAACTTATTTATTAGAAACAGGATTAAAAAGAGGGGAGGAGGTGTTGCATTGTATGTTAGGAAAATATATATATCTCCACAAAGATCCTAGCTTCATTGAATGCTAGCCCTGCAGAAACTGTTTGGGTAAGAATACAAGGAGAGAAGAACAGAAAGTATACTATTGTAGATGTTTACTATAGGCCTCCTAGACAGACTGAAAGCATTCCCATTCTGTACTGAATACACTCTGCTGGACATAAAGTATTATAAAGGACTCGCAGTGAGAAATGTCCTCAGCAGAGAGTGGTTTTTGGCAGACGTGCCAACCATGACAGTCTTTGTTTCCATGTGAGTTGTGATAAAATCTCGCAATGTGGACTAACCTTGCGATAGTCTTGACGAGTTTCATCCAATTGGAGAAACGTTCGAAGCACTGACAACCGATGGGTGGAGATTGGTTAAGCATTCGTGGCCAGAGCACTGACCTCGGAGTGGACTTGTGGAACATCATCCGGATCCTGGATGCTGAAGACTTCCTGGAAACATTCACTTCCCTTCTGTTCTAGCAGAAACTTTGGACCTGAAAGCCAAGAAGAGTTAAGGCCCCTTCACATTAAGCGATGCTGCAGCGATACCGACAACGATCCGGATCGCTGCAGCGTCGCTGTTTGGTCGCTGGAGAGCTGTCACACAGACCGCTCTCCAGCGACCAACGATGCCGGTAACCAGGGTAAACATCGGGTAACTAAGCGCAGGGCCGCGCTTAGTAACCCGATGTTTACCCTGGTTACCATCCTAAAAGTAAAAAAAAACAAACACTAGATACTTACCTACCGCTGTCTGTCCTCCAGCGCTGCGCTCTGCTTCTCTGCTCTCCTCCTGTACTGGCTGGGAGCCGGAAAGCAGAGCGGTGACGTCACCGCTCTGCTTTCCGGCTCACAGCCAGTACAGGAGGAGTGCAGAGCACAGCGCTGGAGGACAGACAGCGTTAGGTAAGTATCTAGTGTTTGTTTTTTTTTACTTTTAGCATGGTAACCAGGGTAAACATCGGGTTACTAAGCGCGGCCCTGCGCTTAGTTACCCGATGTTTACCCTGGTTACCAGTGAAGACATCGCTGGATCGGTGTCACACACGCCGATCCAGCGATGTCTCCAGGGAGTCCAGCGACGAAATAAAGTTCTGGACTTTATTCAGCGACCAACGATCTCCCAGCAGGGGCCTGATCGTTGGTCGCTGTCACACATAACGATTTCATTAACGATATCGTTGCTACGTCACAAATAGCAACGATATCGTTAACAATATCGTTATGTGTGAAGGTACCTTTAGCAAAATTTTTTATAGACATAGGCCTAGTGGCATGGTCAGCTGGATTAAGTTTAGATGGGATATAGTGCCACTGTTCAGGTTTGGAAGACCTTCTTTTTCTCTCGATGTGGTTACTGACGTACACATAGAAGTGCCTTGTTTGGTTGTACATGTAACCTAAGACGACTTTACTGTCACTGTAGTATTGTACATCATCTATGTCGGTGTCCAGCTCATGCTGTATAAAGTCTGCGAGTTCTACTGCAAGCACGGTCCCACAGAGTTCAAGCCTGGGAATAGTGTGGCCAGGCTTTGGGAGCCAACTTAACCTTGCCGAAAACAAACCCAACATGATCTCGATTGTCGGATCCCGTCACCTTCAGGTAGGCAACAGCTGCAATGGCCTCCGTGGATGCATCCGAGAACACATGGAGTTCCATCCTAGTGCTAGCAGCAAGTGAGATTCCGGCGTAGCATCTCGGTATGTGGATTTTATCCAAGGCGCACAAAGACTGCTTCCAGGTTTCCCATTTTGGTTCCTTATCATGAGGGGGGTGGGGCATCCCAGTCTATGATGGTTTCAGAAAGCTGTCTCAGAAGGGATTTACCTTGTATGGTAATTGGTCCAACGAATCCCAGTGGATCGTATAAGCTATTTATCACTGACAGGACACCATGTTTAGTGAATAGTTTGTCTGCACAGTTGATTTGGAAACCGAAGGCATCGTCTGACAGGTTCCACCTCAGGCCTAAGCTCCTCTGCACAGGCAGATGGTCTGAACCCAGGTCTATGTCCTTGAATCCAGGTGCCTGGTCACTTGATTCAAAGGCTTTAAGCAATTTTGTGCAGTCTAAGCTTGGCTCGGTACACCATACCTTGGGTCCTTTTAAGTAGGCCGATTGCCGCTTCTTCTGTGGGTAGAGATTTTAGTCCATTATCTACGTAGAAGTCTTTCTCTACAAAGTCTCTGGTGTCTGTTCCATACTCAAACTCTCCTTCTAGTGCAGTTGCCACTGCGGGTGAAGGGCTCTTCCCGAATTTGTGCACCCTCTTTCGATACTCCACCATCTCTTTGCTGGGGTCATTGTCCTTGTACCACAGGAACCTGAGGAAATTCCTGTTGTCCTTTTTGAATATGAAACAGTGGAACATCTGTTCAATGTCGGCGGTGATGGCAATGAACTCTTTCCTCAACCTCATCAACACTCCCACTAGTTTTTTTGTCAGATTAGGACCTGTGAAGAGGAAATCACTGAGAGATACGCCTTGGTGTTTGGCGCTTGAATCAAAGACAACTCTAATTTTCTTAGGTTTCCGCAGGTGATATACTCCAAATGAAGGCAAATATCAGCACTCCTCTTTTACCTTTAAAGGAGGCGCTGGCTCCGCATGGTTGTTATGGAATATTTTGCCCATAAAGTTGACGATGTGTTCTTTCATCTCCGGTTTGTTGCTTAGTGTGCGCTGGAGAGAGTTGAATCTGGACAAGGCTTGTTCACAATTGTTCGGGAACATTACCCTGGTAGCTTGGAAGGGTAGGGGAAAGACCCAGTGATTAGTCTCAACCTTATAGAACTCACTGTCCATTATCCTGATGAATTTCTTGTCTTCCATAGATAGGGCTACTTTGTTGTCATCCTTAGTGGTACGAAACACCGATCTTCCCAAGTCATCTGCATAGGGAGAAGGGATGACATAAGGCAGCTGTAAGGGATCTGGAGGTTTCTCTTTCATCTCACAGTGACGAGGGCATGGTTTGCAGAAAGTAGTGCGTCCATCCTGGCATACATAGGTCTTAAAGGAATAGACTCCTATTCGGTCCAAGCATACATTTCCTATGACTACCCACCCCAAGTCTCTGGGCATAGGGGGCATAGTCAGGACCATTACATTGTTGACAGATCTTATATATCCTCAAATTGTCTATGCCGAGCAGAAGTAAGATTTCAGCATCTGTGCCCATAGGTGGGATAACACTGGCTAGGTGCCTTAAGTGTGGTTGGTGGAATGCAGCTTCCGGGGTAGGGATCTCATCACTTTGGTCGAGTATTTGATCACATTCGATTAGCGTAGGTAGGGGTATTTCTACGTCTCCGTTGATAGAAGCAATGAAACCTTGTGCTCTTCTGCCGCTAGTTTCTATGCCCCCCAAGCAAGTATTCAAAGTGTAGGGTGTTGCTGGTCCTTTTATTCTAAAGGCTTCAAAGAATTTAGGTCCAGCTAGGGATCGATTGCTCTGATCGTCAATGATGGCATACATTTTTACTGCCTTCTCTGGTTGCCCTTTTGGATAGACTCTGATTAGGCATATCTGGGCACAGCATTTAGCACTTTGATTATCCCCACATACCTCTGAGCATGAGCAGGAAAGAGCTGTGGTGGGCTTGGCATGATTCTGTGGCTCCCTGCCATGGCTTGCAGCGGGACTAGAGGTAACTGCGACTGCTGGATCGCTGGTAGCTGAGGTTGAGTGCAAGGCTGGTGGGTGTCTGCCGCTATGACACTCTTCACACTTTAAGGCAGAGTTACAGTCCTTGGCCATGTGTTCTGATGAAATGCAGCACTTGAAACATACCCTAAGTTCGCTGAGGATTTTCTCGCGCTCCTGCATGGTTTTGGACCTGAAGCCTCTACACTTGTTCAATGAGTGTGTGTTTTTTGTGGATGGGACACTCACGATTGAAAGACATCCCTCGATAGAATAGTGTCCTGTTATTGGCAGGTGCTCAGGGTGGTGGCAGGTCAATCTTTCTGATGCTTACACTGTTTCTCAAGTCCTTGCATCTATGTGTGACACTTTCATATCTTGATGACGGTGTTGTTGGATTTGCAGTGTTAGACTCTAGGAAGTCGAGGCTAGGGTTGTTCCTCATTTGTTCATCAATGAACTTGCAGAACTGAATGAACGGAGGAAAGGTGATGTCATGTGACCTTTTATACTTGGAGACACACACTGCCCACTTCTCTTGCAGACTATGTGGCAGCTTTTAGACGATTGGGTTCAATCCATGGGCAGTGTCCAGGTAGCACAGCCCAGACAGACGAGGGTCTCTTTTAGCAAGTTCCAGTTCCATAAGCAGATCACTTAAGTCCAGAAGCTTGAGGGCTTCCTTAAGGTTGATCCGTGGAACATTCTGCAGTCTCTTGAATAGGGACTTTTCTATGGCTTCAGCGCTGCCATAGGTTCTTTCGAGTCCCTGCCAGGCCGCAGCGAGACCTGCTTCAGCTTGCCCCACATAGACAGTCCTAAGACTCTTGATACGGTTTGTGGATTCATGACCCAACCATTTTACCATGAGGTCGACCTCCTGCTCCGCGGATAGGTTGAGATCAGCAATGGCGGCCTTGAAGGTTGCTTTCCAGGCTCTGTAGTTCTCTGCACAATTGTCGAATTTTGAGAGGCTGGTGTTGATTAGCTCCCTGCTCACCATGAACCTGGCAAACTTGGACATGTCTGATCCTTCACTCCTTGTTACTGTATTAGCTTGTGGTGCCCCTCGGGCATATAAGCTGTGTGGTGTGGAAGGGTGAATTGTTCCCGGGTAAAATGATATTGCTGCAGGGTTGAGCTGTGGGTTAACCTCTGGAGATTCTGATGACTGCTGCTTTAACTGTTGTGGCGGGCTGGAGTGCGCCTTGTGGTCGTCTTGCAGTGATGACTGCTCCTGAGGGGACACATCATGGCATTGGTCTTGAGCCTCCGCAGGGACTGTGGGTGACACTGACACCATTAGTTGGGCTGACTTGGATGTTTCTGCAATGTTAGGTTGAACGTCGCTGGAGAAGGTGTGTGCTGCAGGTATCTGTTTCTGCATGTAGTCACTGAATCTTTGCTTGATCATCTGCTTCTGCTTTCCTGGCTTCTGCTTTCGCCTCTGCTTCAGCTTGAAGAATCTTTGCTCGAGCCTCTGCTTCTACTTTCTTTTCTGTGTATGAACGTCTTAGTTTGGATCGCTCTGCGGTTAAACGGGCCTCTAGAATTCTGTCACTGAGGGATGAAGTTCTTGAGCAGGATGATTTGTATGACTGAACAGAGTGTTTAGACAAGGCTGACCTGTGCGATCTAGTTTCTTGCAGATGGGCGATACAAAGCTCCGCTTTATCTTTGGCATCTTGCATGGCGGCATCCCTTTCTCTGTCTGTGGAATCTGCTTTGCTTAACTCTGATAGGGTTTCGTCAATATTGGAGTCTTTTAGGATGGTGGCGTACCTTGCGGACAGTCTCTTGTATCTGCCGTGGGCTGTGTCTAGCCATCTTATAGTGTCCTGTAAACTCGCTGCATCATCTTTGTGGCGTTGGACACTTGACATGAGGGAGGCGACTCGCTCGCATAGGTCATCCAAGTTGTCATTAAACTCATCCCTTGTGGAATGGTAGTTCTCGAGGATTTTTTGTTGGCTTGAGGGAGCATACTGGTCGTGCATCTTAGTCTGTTTCGGGAGTAGGCTCTGCTTCCCGGTCTTCATAATGGGCAGTATCGGGTTGTATTTGCTCTTTTTCAGCATTCAGGAACTGCGTAAGGTTCTTTTTGGCCATTTTGATTTAAGGTGCGCTGTCTCTTTAAGAAACTGAACTTTTGAATTGGGACTGGAAATCGTGGTGCAGCTTTGTTGAGACCCCCTGATAAGATTCCAAAGTGTTTTTGGAGAATTGTGGGGTTCTGCAGTCCGACAATCTGCAGCTATGTGGTATAATATACAGAGAGTCTTTATGCACAATGTGGTCTGAGGTGATGCTGCAGGAGATTTCTTAGCAGAGCAGGGCTGCAGTATGTGAGCAAGCAGAGCACGGGCACATGGATAGGGATATAAGGATGATTCTGGACGGGTTTCAAGGCAGTCTTTCGACTATTCTGTCCCCACATGAGGCGAATGGAGGTATGGTTGATTTATATGGGTTGTGAGAGATTCGTACCTTCAGTTTCCTCGATGCAGGGCAGACAGGACCAATGCTGCTCAGCGTCCAGGAAGATGATGCACACCAAGGATTGTGCAATCCAGACTTGTTTATTTGTAAATCTAGACAATACAGCGTATAATTGGTAATTCAGTACTTTCTCTGGAAATGCAGGTACAGACAAGGTACAGCAAGATGAAGCACCAAGAGGTCGAAGACTGATGTCTTCCTAAGCCCGGTTCAAGCATGACCTTTCACAGCAGCAAGTAAACTAAAACGAAATGGCTGCCAGCAGGAAGAAGACCCTTGAACTGGATGTGAAAGGCATGCCCATAAAACTAATGAATAGCAATCTGCCATACGGAAAAAGGTGGCAGCAGAGTAAAATATAAGAACATACATAGCATGAGAAATACAATACATAGAAACTGAGGAGCATAACTTACATGGAACAGCACACTTGCTGACTCTCGGGACACTCCTTCTGGCATAACAGCTTCTCTGGGGACTACCATCCTTCCTTTTTCTGCAACCTGGCCGATAACTTCTTTTCAGCGGGAAACAGGGGTATGACACTTAATACCTCTTCCGGACCTCAAGCCCAAGACAGTCCTGGCATCCAGATGAAACTTCGGATGTGCCCTCATGCTGTGGAGAAACCTGGACTGACAGCACCTCTTTGGCTCTGCTGCATCTGTCCCTTCTTGCACCTGATAACATTGTCTTGTCCAGCTTCACTCTCCACTCTCCTTCACTGACTAGACTCCACTCTGAAATTGAACTTTTGTAGGAGGGGGGAGCCAGGGAGGTAGCCATGGCCGACAGCAATCCCTGTATCAACTTCAATGTTAACTCTTTTACTCAGCACAGCTTGTTCAAATACAGGCACATCAAGTATCACAGTTGATTTATTCCTTTCTGTCCCTTCTTTGGCCTTTCCTTCACTACGCTCAGCCGCGAGTCAGACCGTATCTTCTGGTCCCGCACAATCTATTCCAGAATTCTTGCCTCACATGAGGGAGTCCTACACCGCATGGCCCCGGTTATAAGAACTGCCGCCCAGACAAAGATCTGCCACATCTTGCTTGTGCTGCCGGGCTGAACAATTTTCTTTCTCTCTCTATGGGGACAGATTCCTTTAGCTGCGTCTGCAGCATTTCTGTTCTCCTTTCCTCCTTGATGAATCTTTAGTGTGCTGTTCTATGCTGGGCCCCTTTCTTCAACGTTGTGGGGCACAGTGACTTCTGGCTAGGCAGCCCATTGAGCTGCACGGGCACCCAGGCCATGACTGACTAAAACCAGGAAGCTCAACTATTCTTATTCCACTGTGCCCCCTCCTACTCTAGCTATAAGCTACAGTGCCCCCTCTAATGGCCAACTATGAACACTATGCCCCTATCACTATACTGGACCCAGGGACAAACTTCCCCTATAAACTATATGTTTGTAAATGTGTAAAACATGTAAGCAATCAAATATACAGCGCAATACATATGAGGTGTAGCAGTACTCTTGTACATGGTGGTAATACACTTTATGTGTAGCAGTACCACCGTGTACGAACACATTAATAACACAGGTCAACAAAAAAATTTTTTTTTTCTGGTGTCCAAAATATTTTAATGAATTTGGGGTATTTTTGGGGTGCTGATTCTGAATATGCTATCAGTTTTGCCAGATTGGCTCAAGTTTTTGAGATTTTTGGTATCTTATTTATAGCACTTGTTGGTAAATGCGACGCATCATCTCATTAATTTCTTTGGATTAGGCCGCCGTCACACATGCGAGTTTTACGGACGTAAGAGCGCAGAATCTACGTCCGTAAAACTCGCAAAAAATACGGCACAATTATTCTCTATGCCCCTGCTCCTATTTGCCGTATTTTACTGATCAGTATTATACGGCTTTCTACGGCCGTACAAAATCGCAGCATGCTGCGTTTGTCACCGTACTGCGCAAGAAATACGCCAATGAAAGTCTATGGAAGCGTGAAAAATACGGATTACACACGGACAAGCAGTGTGACTTGCGAGAAATACGCAGCGCTGTTAGAGAGAAAAGCCGGTAATTCAGTGCGGTGTACAGTAAAATCACACTGACAGCTTACAGTAGAATAGGTAGAATAAATGTGTACACATAGAATAGGTATATATATATATATGTCAGTGAGACACATATATGTATATATATTAATATTTATTCCAGCGCTAGACAGCTTGAAAGCCGGTAATTCAATTACCGGCTTTTTCCTTCTCCTTCCTAAAACCCGACATGATTTGAGACATGGTTTACATACAGTAAACCATGTCTTCTCTCCATTTTTTTTGCAGATTCCACACTACTAATGTCAGTAGTGTGTATCTGCAAAATTTGGCCGTTCTAGCTCTTAAAATAAAGGGTTAAATGGCGGAAAAAATTGGCGTGGGCTCCCGCGCAATTTTCTCCGCCAGAGTAGTAAAGCCAGTGACTGAGGGCAGATATTAATAGCCTGGAGAGGGTCCACGGTTATTGGCCCCCCCCTGGCTAAAAATATCTGCCCCCAGCCACCCCAGAAAAGGCACATCTGGAAGATGCGCCTATTCTGGCACTTGGCCACTCTCTTCCCATTCCCGTGTAGCGGTGGGATATGGGGTAATGAAGGGTTAATGCCACCTTGCTATTGTAAGGTGACATTAAGCCTAATTAATAATGGAGAGGCGTCAATTATGACACCTATCCATTATTAATCCAATACTAGTAAAGGGTTAAATAAAACACAAACACATTTTTTAAAATTATTTTAATGAAATAAAAACAATGGTTGTTGCAGTATTTTATTCTACGCCCAATCCAGTCACTGAAGACCCTCGTTCTGTGAGTAAAAAAACATAATAAACCAACAATATACTTACCCTCCGCAGATCTGTAACGTCCAACGATGTAAATCCTTCTGAAGGGGTTAAAACATTTTGCAGCAAGGAGCTGTGCTAATGCAGGCTGCTCCTCGCTGCAAAACCCCAGGGAATGAGTCTAAATATAGATCAATGAGCTATATTTAGCTTCATTTGCGGTGAGGCGCCCTCTGCTGGCTGTTCATAGATCGTGGGAAATTACCTAGAAAGCCAGGGAGCTTTCTAGGTAATTTCCCACGATCTATGAACAGCCAGCAGAGGGCGCCTCACCGCAAATGAAGCTAAATATAGATCATTGATCTATTTTTAGCCTCATTCCCTGGGGTTTTGCAGAGGAGCAGCCTGCATTAGCACAGCTCCTTGCTGCAAAATGTTTTAACCCCTTCAGAAGGATTTACATCGTTGGACGTTACAGATCTGCGGAGGGTAAGTATATTGTTGGTTTATTATGTTTTTTTACTCACAGAACGAGGGTCTTCAGTGACTGGATTGGGCGTAGAATAAAATACTGCAACAACCATTGTTTTTATTTCATTAAAATAATTTTAAAAAATGTGTTTGTGTTTTATTTAACCCTTTACTAGTATTGGATTAATAATGGATAGGTGTCATAATTGACGCCTCTCCATTATTAATTAGGCTTAATGTCACCTTACAATAGCAAGGTGGCATTAACCCTTCATTACCCCATATCCCACCGCTACACGGGAATGGGAAGAGAGTGGCCAAGTGCCAGAATAGGCGCATCTTCCAGATGTGCCTTTTCTGGGGTGGCTGGGGGCAGATATTTTTAGCCAGGGGGGGGCCAATAACCGTGGACCCTCTCCAGGCTATTAATATCTGCCCTCAGTCACTGGCTTTACTACTCTGGCGGAGAAAATTGCGCGGGAGCCCACGCCAATTTTTTCCGCCATTTAACCCTTTATTTTAAGAGCTAGAACGGCCAAATTTTGCAGATACACACTACTGACATTAGTAGTGTGGAATCTGCAAAAAAAATGGAGAGAAGACATGGTTTACTGTATGTAAACCATGTCTCAAATCATGTCGGGTTTTAGGAAGGAGAAGGAAAAAGCCGGTAATTGAATTACCGGCTTTCAAGCTGTCTAGCGCTGGAATAAATATTAATATATATACATATATGTGTCTCACTGACATATATATATATATATACCTATTCTATGTGTACACATTTATTCTACCTATTCTACTGTAAGCTGTCAGTGTGATTTTACTGTACACCGCACTGAATTACCGGCTTTTCTCTCTAATATATGTGTCTACTGATATATATATATATATATATATATATATATATATATATATAGACAGTATATATATATTTTCTTTTCTTTTTGGGACACATGGATCACTTCTATAGCGGTATGTTGGTTTTGCTAGCCTGCGAGAAAACCACGCAGTACGGATGCCATACGGATTACATACGGAGGATGCCATGCGCAAAAAACGCTGACACACCCTGCCTACGGAGGAGCTACGGACCACTTTTTTCGGGACTTTTCAGCGTATTACGGCCGTAATATACGGACCGTATTGTTTTACGCTGTGTGTGACGCCGGCCTTAGTACTTGAACTGAGCAGTTCTCAATATAGTTTTGTGTTAATTAGTGTTCTAAAAGTTTGTTCATAGCTTGATTTTTGCACTAACTTTATGTTGTTGTCTGTTTTCCAGTGAAAAGCATGAACTCATCAAGAAGAAGTTGTCGTAACGATCCAGACTCATTCTGTTACATTTGTGGTGAATACACACTGCCAATACACACTTCATCATCATCAGGTGGGGGAAGGTCAGGTAACATGGTAACCACAGGTACAGGCACATCTTCACAATGAGGGACAGGCCTTCTTGCAGATTCCATGTTAGGTTACTCCCATTTTCGTTTCTTATGCTTATTGAATCCTTGCACTTGCACTGCACAGAAATAACAGTCATCATGATGATTTTTTTGCTCTCTCCACACCATTGGAACACCAAATTTGAAGCTTTTTCTTTGTCCTTTGCTCCATTTTCGTAATAATTCGATACATGCTTTGCACACTATGTGTGGTGCCCAAAACTTGTCTTGGTCCCCAAGCATAACCCCAAAATAGGCAAAATACACTTTTTTTACGAAGTCTGTTATGTTTCTTCTATGTTTTGGCAGTGTGTATTCACCACAAATGTAACAGAATGAGTCTGGATCGTTAAGACAACTTCTTCTTGATGAGTTCATGCTTTTCACTGGAAAACAGACAACAACATAAAGTTAGTGCAAAAATCAAGCTATGAACAAACTTTTAGAACACTAATTAACACAAAACTATATTGAGAACTGCTCAGTTCAAGTACTAATCCAAAGAAATTAATGAGATGATGCGTCGCATTTACCAACAAGTGCTATAAATAAGATACCAAAAATCTCAAAAACTTGAGCCAATCTGGCAAAACTGATAGCATATTCAGAATCAGCACCCCAAAGTTACCCTAAATTCGATGAAATATCTTTGGCACCAAAAATGCTGTTGACCAGTGTAATATACAACATTTCATTCTTAAAGGGATTGGGGAGAAGAGGAAACAACAATACTTTCACATCCCCTACATTTGTACTGAGTCCTGGAGTGGAGTGGAGAGTGAAGCTGGACAAAACAATATGAGTAGGTGCAAGAAAGGGCAGATGCAGCAGAGCCAAATGGGTGCTGTTAGTCCAGGTTTCCCCACAGCATGAGGGCACATCCGAAGTACACTCACTGACTAACCCGGGAAAACTATGTCTACAAAAACTCCATCTAGCCCTTCCCAGACTATGGGCTAATCCCAGCTCTATTAACTATCCAAATCCATCTGTAGTGCAAACTATATTGCTATACCTAGTGTGGTTCCCCTAGTGGACAGACCTCCCACATTCCCAGGGACGGCCATAAGGCAAAGGGTATAGGAGAACCAAAAACAACACCGACCTTAGGAATAGAATAAAATATTTTATCACACATAAACATATCAAACTTCAAATAACATCATTTCAACCTACCTGTTGCCACGATGTCTTCATTGACCTTTTCACACCCCCAACCCAATGACTGCTGTAAAAACAAATTCCAAAAAAACAAATGGCAGAATTGCAATTTGTTTTACCATTTGGATTTTTTTTCTTGTATTTCAGTACATTACCACAAAAACCCCAATTATGAACTTAATCAATGAGGTAAAGAGTTTTTTTATGAAAATATAAATACTTTATTACAAAATTCAAAATTTCACATATGAGAGGACAGAGTACTACACACCAAACAGGTGTAATAGGGGAACAAAAAACAGGTCCATAGTAAATGAAAATTTCCATAACATAAACACATTCAATATATGTTGTTAGAAGGCCCAGACCATAGCGACGGTTTTTTAATATATATGGAAGTATTTTGTACAAAAGGCAATTTTAGCAATAAACCATAAGAACCCGAATGCTATGTCTGGCCCTTTAAGGAAAAGCACTTAAAAGGGCAGTGTTATTTATAAACCTCTACGCTAAACCATAGTGCTAATTATAGCATCTGGGAATCTTAGTGAGCAGGCTGCAAGTGCAGCGTAATGACTCCACTGATAGTGCTGGTAATAACATAACTAATATGCCCAATATAACTTACTTTTCTAATAAGGACCTGGACCCCCACCTGGCGCCTCGACGCGCGTTTCGCCGATCTTCTTCAGGAGGCGTGGCTTACTATTGATCTCACATCCGTATATATGGTACTAGGGGACCAATGAGGGAGTCCTATTGCAAAATGATATCAGCCGATGTGCGGCGCATGCGCGAATATTAAAAATTATGCTTGATAGTCCTTCAATCCAACGTGTTTTGGATTGCCGTCTAAGTCCTGCTTTTCAGCTAGTGCGCATGCCCGGAGATTCCCGAGCCCGGATGTTCCTGATTCGCTCATGTGACGCGCTGGCGGCCCCCGCTGCTAGGCAGCGGTGGATCGCTTGCGCTTCAGGAGCGAAGGAGGGAGTGTCCGTGTGGGGCCGGGAATATTCGCGCATGCGCCGCACATCGGCTGATATCATTTTGCAATAGGACTCCCTCATTGGTCCCCTAGTACCATATATACGGATGTGAGATCAATAGTAAGCCACGCCTCCTGAAGAAGATCGGCGAAACGCGCGTCGAGGCGCCAGGTGGGGGTCCAGGTCCTTATTAGAAAAGTAAGTTATATTGGGCATATTAGTTATGTTATTACCAGCACTATCAGTGGAGTCATTACGCTGCACTTGCAGCCTGCTCACTAAGATTCCCAGGTGCTATAATTAGCACTATGGTTTAGTGTAGAGGTTTATAAATAACACTGCCCTTTTAAGTGCTTTTCCTTAAAGGGCCAGACATAGCATTCGGGTTCTTATGGTTTATTGCTAAAATTGCCTTTTGTACAAAATACTTCCATATATATACAAAAACCGTCGCTATGGTCTGGGCCTTCTAACAACATATATTGAATGTGTTTATGTTATGGAAATTGTCATTTACTATGGACCTGTTTTTTGTTCCCCTATTACACCTGTTTGGTGTGTAGTACTCTGTCCTCTCATATGTGAAATTTTGAATTTTGTAATAAAGTATTTATATTTTCATAAAAAAACTCTCATAATTGGGGTTTTTGTGGTATAGTATGTGTAGAGTTTAATATTTAATTGTGAGATCCCATGGTGTCTATTTCAGTACATTGTATGAAAAAATGGATGGTATAAAAAAGTTATTGCTCTTTGAAGAAGGGGAGGGAAAAAAACAAACGTAAAAATGAAAATTGGTTGCAGAGACAAGAGGTTAAAGGAAATGCATTGTCTATGTTTTTTTCCATTAATTAGAACCATAAACTAAAACCCACTTATTTTAATCTGTTTTTATTTCCTGATTGTAATTATTTTATTTGTCCATGATTATGGGAGCCGCTGTTAGCAGCAATTATAAATGCGGTTTATAACAGCCACTTAGTCCATAGGAAACCACAGCTTGCCAAGTATTTCTACATCACAGCTGATGGATTTGGTTATCCTACTTGTGCACCACCAGAATTCCAGAAGTGCCGTGTTTTCTCCATTACTTCATAGGAAACCACAGACTGAAAGACAAGATGTTCATTAACTTCTATGGGAGAGTTTTCTATGCACTCTCTGTTACCTGTGCAGATATAATTGTACAACATGGGGCAACCTGAGACCATCACCTATTATGAATGGTAGTTTTGATGTTATCTATATGTAATCCTACCTGTGATGATAATGAGAAGTGTCAATTAAAAGAAAGAAAAAGAAACCACTATAAGGTACATACACCACCAGCATAATCATTATAAAACTGAAAAGCTATATAGGTATATAAATGTTTTCTTGACAGCTTAGTGCTCACTTCCCCTGATGAAGCCGTTAGGTAAACGGCGACACGCGTTGGGTTCTTCCCTCGGCTCTACCCTGCTTCTCACACACTGCCTTCCTAGCATGGAACTTTGCTCAAAAGACATCTTGCTTTTTATGTAAGCTGTGTTTTTCACTTGCTCCATGGGTTGGACCATGTAACTTTACATATAGGCAATTGGATTGTACACACATTTTGTGAGTCTGGTTTCACCATACACCTTGCCACAATTGATTTGACACCTGAGGGCTATGTATTTACTTTTCAAATCCCCCAGGTGTGAATTTGTTTTCAATTGTCAATATTATTTGACCATGCATTGTATTTATTCTGCATATAAGATTACTTTGTGTATTTCTCTGGTTGCCATGTGTATCAATTGGTTGTGAGTTGTCACACATTTATTGGTTTATACAGTTATATGAAAAAGTTTGGGCACCCCTATTAATCTTAAGCTTAATGTTTTATAAAAATTGTTTTTTTTGCAACAGCTATTTCAGTTTCATATATCTAATAACTGTTGGACACAGTAATGTTTCTGCCTTGAAATGAGGTTTATTGTACTAACAGAAAATGTGCAATCTGCATTCAAACAAAATTTGACAGGTGCATAAGTATGGGCACCCTTATCATTTTCTTGTTTTAAATACTCCTACCTACTGTTTTCTGACTTACTAAAGCACTTTTTTTGGTTTTCTAACCTCATTGAGCTTTGAACTTCATAGCCAGGTGTATGCAATCATGAGAAAAGCTACTTAAAGTGGCCACTTGCAAGTCGTTCTCCTGTTTGAATCTCCTCTGAAGAGTGGCATCATTGGCTCCTCAAAACAACTGTCTAATGATCTGAAAACAAAGATTATTCAACATAGTTGTTCAGGGGAAGGATACAAGAAGCTGTCTCAGAGATTTAACCTGTCAATTTCCACTGTGAGGAACATAGTAAGGAAATGGAAGAACACAGGTAGAGTTCTTGTTAAGGCCAGAAGTGGCAGGCCAAGAAAAACATCAGAAAGGCAGAGAAGAAGAATGATGAGATCAGTCAAGGACAATCCTCAGACCACCTCCAGAGAGCATCAACTTGCTGCAGATGGTGTCACTGTGCATCGGCCAACTATACAATGCACTTTGGACAAGGAGAAGCTGTATGGGAGAGTGATGCGAAAGAAGCCATTTCTGCAAGCACGCCACAAACAGAGTCGGCTGAGGTATGCAAAAGCACATTTGGAGAAGCCAATTTCTTTTTGGAAGAAGGTCCTGTGGACTGATGAAACAAAGATTGATTTGTTTGGTCATACAAAAAGGCGTTATGCATGGCAGCCAAAGAACACAGCATTCCAAGAAAAACACTTGCTACCCACAGTAAAATTTGGTGGAGGTTCCATCATGCTTTGGGGCTGTGTGGCCAATGCCGGCACCGGGAATCTTGTTAAAGTTGAGGGACGCATGGATTCCTCTCAGTATCAGCAGATTCTTGACAATAATGTTCATGAATCAGTGACAAAGTTGAAGTTACGCAGGGGATGGATCTTTCAGCAAGACAATGATCCAAAACATTGCTCCAAATCTACTCAGGCATTCATGCAGAGGAACAATTACACTGTTCTGGAATGGCCATCCCAGTCCCCAGACATGAATATCATTGAACATCTGTGGGATCATTTGAAGAGGGCTGTCCATGCTCGGCGACCATCAAACTTAACTGAACTGGAATTGCTTTGTAAAGAGGAATGGTCAAAAATACCTTCATCCAGGAACTCATTAAAAGCTACAGGAAGCGACTAGAGGCTGTTATTTTTGCAAAAGGAGGATCTCCTAAATATTAATGGTCACTATTTTGGTGGGGTGCCCATACTTATGCACCTGTCAAATTTTGTGTAAATGCAGATTGCACATTTTCTGTTAGTACAATAAACCTCATTTCAAGGCAGAAACATTACTGTGTCCAACAGTTATTAGATATATGAAACTGAAATAGCTGTTGCAAAAAGAAACAATTTTTATAAAACATTAAGCTTAAGATTAATAGGGGTGCCCAAACTTTTTCTTATAATTGTGTCATGCCCACAGTGCTTCTTCTTTAATTTGCGTAAACTGACCTGCGTTGCGGGTTTCAAATCCGCAGCATGACAATTTGTCTTGAGGGTACACTGAAATTATGTGTGGGTTTTTCCCATAGATGTGTATTAGATGCGGGAAGATCCGCAGGTGAAAAACGCTCATGCATTTTTAGTACATTTCTGAGGTGGAAAGAAATGCATGTAACATAGTAACATAGTAACATAGTTAGTAAGGCCGAAAAAAGACATTTGTCCATCCAGTTCAGCCTATATTCCATCATAATAAATCCCCAGATCTACGTCCTTCTACAGAACCTAATTGTATGATACAATATTGTTCTGCTCCAGGAAGACATCCAGGCCTCTCTTGAACCCCTCGACTGAGTTCGCCATCACCACCTCCTCAGGCAAGCAATTCCAGATTCTCACTGCCCTAACAGTAAAGAATCCTCTTCTATGTTGGTGGAAAAACCTTCTCTCCTCCAGACGCAAAGAATGCCCCCTTGTGCCCGTCACCTTCCTTGGTATAAACAGATCCTCAGCGAGATATTTGTATTGTCCCCTTATATACTTATACATGGTTATTAGATCGCCCCTCAGTCGTGTAATCCACGAATTGATACAATCGTGTGATGTAATCCACACGATTGTATCAATAAAGTTTTGTCAAAGCCAAATACAAGGAAGTATCAAAAGCAAAGCAGCTTTATTTAAAACAAGACATATCAACAAGAAATAAAAAATTAAGCATCAAAAGCATGACTTGGTCTGAGCACGGGCCGCAACGCACGGACTGTCCATGGGTCACTGGACCTGAACTTGACATATATGCCTATGAGACTGTTGAGCATGGACCTCTTCATGAATTAGGAGCTTTAGACTCCAGCACGCCCCTTCATCAAAACTGGCTTGAACAACCTCGGGCTTGATGAATTGGGCTCATACTTCCTATCCCACCAGGAAAATTTTTCATCATTATCATAACAGGCAAGATTACAATGACAAGAAACATCTCAATACACAGTTGATCAATGGATCCACCATTCCCAATCGGTGAAGTCACGGCTCCCCCTCCCTTCACAATGACCTTTGCACATCCACATTGGATGCTGCAATGGAAATGATAGGGTCTGATAGGGTTTATTGCTGTTAATGTACATTTAAATTTAATGACACAACAGGAAGTATATCTCTTAAATATCACCAGTGGGCAGTGTGAAAATTGAAATATTTCTCATCTTTATTTTAAACAGAGATTGTGATTTGGAAAGAAAAACATTGTCAAAAATTCAAAAAAAATCTTTCACACAAAAACCTGATTTAAACAATAGATCAATTTCTGATGGTAAAGTGAAGACATGAGTACAAAGTATGGTAAAGTGACATAATTGCCTAGGTAGTCAGCCTTCAGTACACATATGATGAGAAAATGATTACAAGAAATCATCAGGAAATCGTTGAACAGATGTTTGAAGAAATAAATGGAGTCTTTTTTTTTATATAAATACTAGTTAACGATAAAGCTGTACGACTGTGCTTCCATCCTCTTCATCTTCAGCAAGCCACCTTAAATGACAAAAACAGGGATGTCAGATGTAATATCACAATAACACTGGGATTGGTAATGTCTTATTTTCTGGTAATGGAAACAAATATAACCATCTAAAAAAATTCTGTTATTTTTTTTGCCCATATTAGTGGTAAGCGAGCGTGCAAGCGACTGCTCGATACTTCGATACTATAGATCGAATATCGTGGGTGCTCGGGTACGCTTGTTACTTGATCGAGTATCGCAAGTGCTCGGGGTACGCTTCTTACTTGATCGAGTATCGCAAGTGCTCGGGGTACGCTTGTTACTTGATCGAGTTTTGTGGGTGCTCAGGGTACGCTTGTTACTTAATCGAGTATCACGGGTGCTCGTGCGCCATGCTCGAGTCCTCGCCCTACATGTTTTGCGGCTGTTAGAGAGCCAATAAAAATGGCTGATCTTTCCATGTGCATTGCAACATCCAGATTACTTTGCCCTCGAGACAGCTATTGAACTGTTATAGACACCGCTGTGCTTGAATTAGCACAACTACCAGAGCGCAGCGTCCTGATTTCATCCGCTCTATGCATCATTATTCCTCCCTTGGAACATAGCTCCTGCCTTCGGCTTTGGAGCGGTCGGAAGGTGCAGCAGCGCTCCAGGATCACCAACAGCTGATTGCTAAAGACAGTGTTGTGCCTCGACAAGCACAACCATCGGAGGTGAGTGTGGTA
Organism: Ranitomeya imitator; assembly: GCF_032444005.1. Lineage (NCBI taxonomy): Eukaryota > Metazoa > Chordata > Amphibia > Anura > Dendrobatidae > Ranitomeya > Ranitomeya imitator. Next base: position 431,635,502 of record NC_091287.1, on the reverse strand, counting down.
CATCCCTACCTTCACCTTTGACCAAAGAGACCTCCACATGGAGATCCTTTTCCTCTTTTGTTTTTAATAAAAATGTGGTGATTGCCTGCCATACACGGTAATGCCATAGCCATGTTGGGTACTGGCTAGTGTTGAGCGAATATACTCGTTACTCGAGATTTCCCGAGGATGCTCGGGGGTCCTCCGAGTATTTTTCAGTGCTCGGAGATTTAGTTTTTCTTGCTGCAGCTGAATGATTTACATCTGTTAGCCAGCATAAGTACATGTGGGGATTCCCTAGCAACCAGGCAACCCCCACATGTACTTATTCTGGCTAACAGATGTAAATCATTCAGCTGCGGCAAGAAAAACTAAATCTCCGAGCACTGAAAAATACTCGGAGGACCCCCGAGCATGCTTGGGAAATCTCGAGTAACGAGTATATTCACTCATCACTAGTACTGGCATTACTGTCATTGGTTGGCTGCATTGCATCTTCAGTTCTTATATAAGATCCGGTTACACGATGCTCAGCACACTCTCCTCTGGAAGCTGTTCAGGGAGAGTTGATCTAGGAGGGAGAGGTTAGATTAGAGTATGTATATAGGCAGTATTTAATTGCTATTTCAGTAATTATATACCGCTGCTGCACTGCGGTTCCCTGAAAAATGCACACAGGAAAATTGCACACAGGAAAATTACCCACAGGAAAAATGCTCACAGGAAAATTCCCCACACAGAAAATTCCCCACATGGAAAATTCCCCAAACGGAAAATTCCCCACACGGAATCTTCCCCACATGGAAACTTCCCCACACGGAAAATTCCCCACACGGAAAATTGCCAATTAAAGCATCACAAAAGTTTCAGCTATATGATATTTAAGGTGCAAGGTGAGGATGTTCACATAATATGTGAACAACTTGTTATTTACAGCTGACCTAGTGCAAAACTGCAAAAATGATGATCTGTGGTTTGTAGCAGTTTGTCATTATCAGCAATAGATAGATCTAGTCTGCTCTCATCTCTCACTGATTCTGCCTTACTCCTCCCACCAGCCCAAAACAGCAGCACATGCAGAACCAGCAGCAGTGTGATCCAGAGGAGTCATCACTGCTATCAGTGCTCACAAAAGTATCACTGCTGCTGGCAGAGATAGTTGGTCCTGGAAGCCCAGAAGGCACAGCAGAAAGGTGAGATTCTGTCACTTGTACCACTTTGTGTTCTTGCTGAGAATGTATGATATGCTTTTGCAGTGGAGTCCGATGGGCCCCAGTGTGAAATTTGGCCCTTCCCCCCCACACACACGTTGGTCAGATGTATGGCCCCCTGTAGTGTTCTAAATTCTATAAAGACATATGAATTGCCCCTCTCCCCCTTCATTATGTAGTAATGTCCCCCATACTGGTATATATGCCCATCATCCTGGTGAATATGTCTGCATCCTGGTATATATGTCCTAATGCTGGTATATATGGTCCCCATCCTAGTATGTATGGTCCACATGATCTCCATCCTGGTATTTATGCCCCCTTTCTGGTATATATGTCCCTATCCTGGTTTACATGGTCCCCAATCCTAGTGTATGTGTCCCCGTTCTGACCCTAATGCATAATTAAAAACAATAACATTCTACTTACCTTTCCTCTGCTCCCACGTCGCCCAGTGTCTTTTGTAGCCACCGCACAGCCCGGCAGCTGACATCGGAGTGTGCGCCATTTCATGCACCGCTCCCTGTGGCTGCACCTCTGATGTCAGCTCACAGCTAACGCGCCGGCAGCATGTATCGCAGTGCAGGGACCCCACGGGTCTCTGCAACATGATGCATGTCATCTGGATCTGCATCTTCAGTGAAGACGCAGATACAGCAGAAGCAGGCGCCCGTACCCAGAGGACCTGTACCCAGCAGAGCATCTCACCTATAATTCTATATTATTCTCATGATCTGCATAGCATCTCACCTATAATTCTATATTATTCTCCTGATCTGCAGAGCATCTCACCTATAATTCTATATTATTCTCCTGCCCTGCAGAGCATCTCACCTATAATTCTATATTGTTCTCCTGCCCTGCAGAGCATCTCACCTATAATTCTATATTGTTTTCCAGATCTGCAGAGCCTCTCACCTATAATTCTATATTATTCTCATGATCTGCAGAGCATCTCACCTATAATTCTATATTATTCTCATGATCTGCAGAGCATCTCACCTATAATTCTATATTGTTCTCCTGCCATGCAGAGCATCTCACCTATAATTCTATATTGTTCTCCTGCCCTGCAGAGGATCTCACCTATAATTCTATATTATTCTCCTGCCCTGCAGAGCATCTCACCTATAATTCTATATTGTTCTCCTGATCTGCAGAGCATCTCACCTATAATTCTATATTGTTCTCCTGACTGCAGAGCATCTCACCTATAATTCTATATTATTCTCCTGCCCTGCAGAGCATCTCACCTATAATTCTATATTATTCTCCTGCCCTGCAGAGCATCTCACCTATAATTCTATATTATTCTCCTGCCCTGCAGAGCATCTCACCTACAATTTTATATTGTTCTCCTGATCTGCAGAGCATCTCACCTATAATTCTATATTATTCTCATGATCTGCAGAGCATCTCACCTATAATTCTATATTGTTCTCCTGCCCTGCAGAGCATCTCACATATACCTGAATACTATCCCCCTGTCCTGCAGAGCATTTAGCCTATAGCTCTATGCTATTCTCTGTTCTGCAGAGCATCTCACCTATAACTCTCTACTGTTTTCCTGTGAGTATTCATGTCTGTGGGCACTTTTCACTTATCATGTGAACCTTGCACCTGAAAAATCATAGATCTGAAACTTTGTGATGATGCAATTGGCAATTTTCCGTGTGGGGAATTTACCGTGTGGGGAATTTTCCTGTGGGCATTTTTCCTGTGGGCATTTTTCCTGTGGGCAATTTTCCTGTGTGCAATTTTCCTGTGTGCATTTTTCTGGTCACCCTGCACTGCATACTGTCCTTTCTCTAATAAAACCACTGTTGCCTGCACTCAGTGTAGAGATAGCTGGTGGAGGAGGGATAGTTTTGGATTAGAGGCATAAAGGCAGGGTTTATTGCCTTACTGGCCTTCTATAGGTATACTGCTGCAGCAACCTAAAAACAAAAGTCCTTTCAAGGCTACATATTTTCTTTTCCCTATTAGTCCCGGAAAGTTTGCCGGCATACATTATATACCTAATTTAAAATACAGTCAAAACCACTACATGAGATATTCAATCTCCAGTTAAGAAGGCACATATTCTGCACATATTATTAAAATATATATTCTTTATTGAAAATTCACATAAAATTTGAGTACATTAAAAATAATCAAGGATTACCCAGTTGTAGCATACAGATATCATGCATAGATGTATTGTATGTAAAATTATATGCAGATGAGTAGCTGAAAAAAAAAGCACAAATATCGATCTAAATGCAGAAACATCAATGATAATCAATTTAAAGTGCAAGTGCCAGTATAAACCAAAGAATGTTGTGCAACCTAGAACTGATTATAGTCAGTGATCAACATTAAAAAGTCAGCATGTATCATGGCTACCTCATACATGCAGACTCTACACTTATGGCTGCAAGTAAAACTACAGTGCACTTTAAACATGATTAAGTAGATCTTGCTAGCTACTATTGTTGATCACTGACTATAATGAGTTCTAGTTTGCAGAAAATTATTTGGTTTACACTGGCACTTGCACATTTGGCTATCATTGATGCAAGGGACATGGAAATGGATATGCTGCTGATGGTGCACGCACAGGCCGAGGCCATGGGCCCAGACTTCTCAACTTAACCGCATTACACCAACAGGGCATAAAGCCTATTCAAATATTCCTTTTTTCTGGTGTATTCTCATTAACCTCTTCCACCAGAAAAGGTACATGGTTCATGGTTTCTTCTAATTCTTGTCCTCTTCTCCACTATAACAACATAACAGTCATCGTGTGGCCCTAACACCAAATTTTTAGAGGGTCATCATGCGAGCCTCACTCCAAGTTTTTAGGGGGTAAAAAGGCATCCCTCATTCATAATATTTAGGGGGTCATCAGGCTGCCCTCGCTCATCATTTTTAGTGGGTTATCATGTGGCCCTCACTAATAATTTTTAGAGGGTAAACAGGTGGCTCTCACTCATAAGTTTTAGAGGGTCATCAGGCAGCTGTCGCTCAAACTTTTTAGAGGTTCATCATGCGACCCTCGCTCTTACTTTTTCCAGGGTTTTATGATGCCTTCCTTAATAATTTTTACAGGATGTGTATGACGCCTACCTCTACAATTTTCTTACACATACATCTATAATATAACGCTGGGAGCGTCACTCTGTCCGAAGCCTTTATAGACTGCGCAAGCGCCGGCGCAGTCTGGCCCCCACAGAGTGACGCTCCCAGGAGATCGCGGTATGCGTAAACACTGAACGCACACCGCGATCTCCAACAGAGAAGCAGGGACCGCCAGGAGGGTAAGTATCGGCTATATTCACCTGTCCCCGTTCCAGCGCTGCGTGCAGCTACGTCTCTGTGTCCCGGTCCTCTGCCTCTGATGTTCAGTTCAGAGGGCGCGATGACGCGCTTAATGCGCGCCGGCGCCGCCCTCTGACTGACCAGTCACAGCCAGAGGGCCCGGAAGATGGCGGTGCGCAGCGGTGGAATGGGGCCAGGTGAATATAGCAGGTGCTTGGGGGCCTGAGCTGGCGGCGATACCGGCACCTGACCCCCACAGCGCACCGGTGTCCCCGCCTGCTCAGGCCCCCCAGCACTCGGCGCCCAGCGACGATAGGTGAGTATGGTTTATTTTTTTTATATATTGCAGCAGCATACGGGGCATATATTATGGAGCATCTTATGGGGCCATAAACCATAATGGAGCAGTGTGCGGTGGCATATAGTATGGAGCATCTTATGGGGCCATAAACCATAATGGAGCAGTGTACAGGGGCATATAGTATGGAGCATCTTATGGGGCCATAAACCATAATGGAGCAGTGTATGGGGGCATATAGTATGGAGCATCTTATGGGGGCCATAAACCATAATGGAGCCGTGTACGGGGGCCATAAACCATAATGGAGCAGTGTATGGGGGCATACACTATGGAGCATCTTATGGGGTCATAAACCATAATGGAGCAGTGTATGGGGGCATATACAATGGAGCATCTTATGGGGGCCATAAACCATAATGGAGCAGTGTATGGGGGCGTATACAATGGAGCATCTTATGGGGGCCATGAACCATAATGGAGCAGTGTACGGGGGCCATAAACCATAATGGAGCAGTGTATGGGGGCATATACTATGGAGCATCTTATGGGGCCATAAACCATAATGGAGCAGTGTATGGGGGCATATACAATGGAGCATCTTATGGGGGCCATAAACCATAATGGAGCAGTGTACGGGGGCGTATACAATGGAGCATCTTATGTGGGCCATAAACCATAATGGAGCAGTGTAAGGGGGCATATACTATAGAGCATCTTATGGGGCCATCAACCATAATGGAGCAGTGTACGGGGGCATATACCATGGAGCATCTTATGGGGCCATAAACCATAATGGAGCAGTGTACGGGGGCATATACCATGGAGCATCTTATGGGGGCCATAAACCTTTATGGAACAGCGTACGGGGCATACACTATGGAGCATCTTATGGGGGCCATAAACCTTTATGGAGCAGTGTACGGGGGCATATACTATGGAGCATCTTATGGGGGCCATCAAACTTTATGGAGCAGTGTACGGGGCATATACTATGGAGCATCTTATGGGGGCCATAAACCTTTATGGAGCAGCGTATGGGGCATATGGATGGGAGCAGCAAATTAAAGAATGGTGGCGCAGGATGGGAGCAGCACATGACAGAACGGGGGCGCAGGATGGGAGCAGCACATGACAGGATGAGGGCGCAGGATAAGAGCAGCACAGGACAGGAAGGAGGCGCAGGATGGGAGCAGCACATGACAGAACGGTGGCGCAGGATGGGAGCAGCACATGACAGCACGGGGGCGCAGGATGGGAGCAGCACATGACAGAATAGGGCAGCACATGACAGAACAGGGTGCAGGATGGGAGCAGAACATGACAGAACAGGGGCGCAGGATGGGTGCAGCACATGACAGAACGGGGGCGCAGGATGGCAGCAGCACATGACAGAACGGGGGCGCAGGATGGCAGCAGCACATGACAGAACGGGGGCACAGGATGGAAGCAGTACATGACAGAACGGGGGCGCAGGATGGCAGCAGCACATGACAGAACGGGGGCGCAGGATGGCAGCAGCACATGACAGAACGGGGGCACAGGATGGAAGCAGCACATGACAGAACGGGGGCGCAGGATGGGAGCAGCACATGACAGGATGGGGGCGCAGGATGAGAGCAGCAAATGACAGAATGGAGGCGCAGGATGGGTGCAGCATATGTCAGAATGGAGGCGCAGGATGGGTGCAGCACATGTCAGAATGGAGGCGCAGGATGGGTGCAGCACATGTCAGAATGGAGGCGCAAGATGGGTGCAGCACATGTCAGAATGGGGGCGCAGGATGGGTGCAGCACATGTCAGAATGGGGGCGCAGGATGGGAGCAGCACATGTCAGAATGGGGGCGCAGGATGGGAGCAGCACATGACAGGATGGGGACGCAGGATGGGTGCAGCACATGACAGGATGGGGACGCAGGATGGAGCAGCACATGACAGGATGGGGACGCAGGATGGAGCAGCACATATCAGGATGGAGACCATATACCAATATAAATGCTCGCCACCCGGGCGTAGAACGGGTTCAATAGCTAGTACTAATATAATTGTAAATGTCTTTCAGCTCTTGCACTTAGTGCTTAGACTTTAGCACCCTAGGAATCCCACTCTTTAAAAATGGAAAGCAAATGTTTTCTGAGGCCCTCCTCTACATGTCTTCCAGGGTGTATGGTAGTCACTCCTTATTTTTGGCAGTCCTTGCACTTAGTCCAAAGGTTTTATGTGTTTAGGAGTCCCACTGCCTAACAATTTTAACAGGATGTGTGTGAGGCCCTCCTTTAAGTCTAATACAGAGTTCTAATTTTTGGCAGTTTTTGCATTGTCCTCATAGGCTTTGCGAGGTTCAGACTCCCTCCTTCATACATTAAACAGGATGTGTCTGACCATGTAACCTACACCACATGCCCATATAAGGTGGTAACATGTTAAAACTACATTTACCAGTGATCACCGATGGGAGTAGTTTTATTTCCTCCTCTACTATGTCATCTACTATAGTCATAGGCAATGAAGAAATACAGTGAGAGATTGCCCAGCTACTACAGGGTGGAGGAGTTTTTTTCCCTTTTTAATTTTGCCTTATATACAAGTCATTATGCAGAAAAGAATGTTTCCTAACATTTTTTTCCTGTAAAATCCATTTTATCTTTTGGTTTTATATGTTTTATTGTCAGTCTGCAAAAGTGGAGAAATACTCAGAAAAAATGTTTTCCCATTAGCGACCTGGGAGTTAAAGATGCATCCAGGTATCTACCCCATGCTGTTCCCATTCCATTTGAGAGCTGTTTCCATCCATTTCAGTGATTTTCCTGCCCCCCAGCCCTCTTGTTAGCGTTGTTCAGGAAAAATGCTTGAATTTCTCATTGTCTTCCATTATACTCGGTACACAGTTGAGCCCATACGTGCATCCGACCTGCTCGATTTGAGTACCGAACACTCGAGCATTTTAGTGCTCGATCATCACTAGCATGCATCTTTTAATGTCTTCATGGAAGGGTAAATTTCTATATTTGCATGCTTGCTTTTTGCTCTCCTCTGCCAAGAGTCATAACTATTTTTTTATCTTTTCACTGACATAGCCATAGGAGGGCTGTTTTTTTGGGAAAAAGTTACTGGAAAAAAATTCCAAGCTCAGTGAATATTGAGGAATATTGTTGTTTATTATTTTAATTCATTTACAGAAGATGTTTGCTTCAGTGGATTGAGGGATGACGTGATCCGACTTACAGCACCTCTGCTGTGTGAGAAGTTTCTCATGCAGTGGTGCCATTAGTGAGGACACTGGGGCTTATCAGCTGATGAACTCCGGTGAACTTTCTCATCTCAGTTCTGCAGGAGTAAATGAGGAGTAGTTAGATTCTCCTGCCAGAGTGTCGTCGGCTGCCTGGTAGAGCAGTCACATCAGCTGATGTGACTGCTCTACAAGAGATCGGAATCATCGCCGGGATATTATAGATTACGGCGGATAAGTGAGAGATATGGTGGTTTATTATTTTTTCTTTATTCCTGGTGACATGGGCATCTGGGATTAGCCGTTAAGGTGAGTATACTGTGTTTTTTATTTTTATGTCAATAATTATTTCTTTTACCTTTTGTTTTTACTTTGAGCACAGGCAGCGGCTGATGACTGCGCCCTTCAGCTGCCGCCTGCTTCCTCTGATATCAGTGACAGGAGGTATCGGTTGATGGGAGTAGCAGTCTCTCATCAGCCGATGTCTGTGACCTGCGGTATGCTTTTAACCACCGATCACAGTCACACCTGCGGGGTCACTCTGACATCTGACAGCCTGACCCCAGAGCTCTCTTGTAAGGGGGATCACCAGACAGCGGCTACCTGTGTGCTGGGTTCAGAACTGATAAGGCTGCATCCTCTGTTCCCAGGGGGGGGGGAAAGCTTTAGTGAGCCGGACCTTCCTCTGGTGCTTGGGAGAAGCTGGAGTGAGGGAGAACTTCCTCCTCACCGAGGGGGGCGGGGATATAAAAGGGGAAAGCGCGCACAGCATAGTAGTTTGGCACCAACCCAGGGCAGATCGCAAAGAGGTGAGCAGCACACTCTGCTTCCCGTTCCCCCCACGAGTACTGGCTCTGCGGCAGCCCCCAGCGACTGCAAAATGGCTGCACCAGAGAAAGAGAGAGGCAGGGAGTGCTGCAGCAATCCAGAGAGAGAGAGAGACTGCTGCGCACAGGGAAGCCGTGTGTTCAGCAGCAGCCAGGGAGAGAAGTGCTCCGTCCTGGGAGCACCAGCCATGCGCATATCAGCGTCCATTGTCTCCTGCCGCCAGCAGCAGAGACCAGTGAGTGCGGTGTCTCGGAGCATCCATATAGCGCAGCCCCGTGCTCAAGCACCCCCACAGCCACTGCTGAGAGAGACTGTGAGGAGAGAAGTGCAGGGTGCCCGTTGATCACCATGGAGCAAGGTGCTGAATGTTTCAGGCTAAAGAGTACTGTTTGCGTGCTGCCAGAGAGAGATCAGGTGCAGCACCCCACCGGAGAAGCAGTGCGCCCAGTGGTTGTCGGTGCTTCAGTCTTGGCATGAGCAGGCAGTATGCAGCATAGTGAGAAGAGTGCAGTGCACCCAGTAGCTGACAGAGATCGAGGTGCCATGTGCTTCATGACCGTGAGAACAGCGCTCGTGCCGCAAAGAGAGAACCGAGTACTGGATAGACTTGTGCAACCCACCTTACCAGCATATACTCTCCCGCTCACGGTAGACCCTCTTTTTGCCAGTTTATATTTGCTGAGCCACATTGGGCTCATACAGTACTGTGGCCCGCACCCTTATCAGCCACTGTAGCATATGGACTAGGCTCAGCGGAAGGTACCGGATTAAGCATCCCTCCCAAGTTGACTAGTTGAAAACATCTGGACACACCCATTTTAGCTGTTATTATACACGTCATAGTATTCAATGTAAGAAAACAAGAGACAAAAACGGAATGGATTTCCATTATAATTTACCTGTTGCAAGAGAACAGTGCTGTTTCGTTTGTAGATTCTGTTACAATCTCCAACTTTTCCAGGAACCAGCCATTACCTGCTCAGCAAAATGATATGTAATTAAACTCATGTATTTGCCTAAAACATTCCTACTTCAAGGTGTTTTCTCACGAAGAAAAGTTCATTGCAATCAATAGATCTTTGAATAATAATAATTTCCACAATTGAATGTGATTAAATAAAATGTTTGTGTGCTGAGATAATCTTATAAATGTGCCCCTGCTGTGTACTGTGTAATGGCCGTGTCTGACACTACAGGAACATGGTCTGATCATACCGCAGCTCCTGGGAAGGGGAGCGGAGAAAAAAGTATACAGATATTTTAGTATGGGATCACAAATGATTCTTTCATTGAAGTAAAACATTGTTTAAAAAAACAGTTAGTGAAATGTTTTACCTCACAAAAAGAATCAGCTGTGATCTCATGCTGTAATGTCTGTATGCTCTTTTGCTTCCTCCCCTACTCAGGAGCTGTGGTATGATCAGACCATGTTCCTGTACGGTCAGACACAGCCATTACACAGTACACAGCAGGGGCGCATATATAAGATTATCTCAGCACAGGACCATTATATTTAAACACATCCAATTGTGGAAATTATTAATATTCAAAGGTCTATTAATTAAAGTGAACTTTTGTTTGTGGGGAAAACCCCTTTAAATGAAAGTTACAAGCTAATTGATAAAATGTCCTTCATCTTAGTATGTGCAAATGGAGTTTTTCCGAGCGGGTCATCTTCAAAAATTGCCTGAAAATAGCTTAACAATACTTGAAAGGTCCTTCTTATGAATTTCTATTGTGAAACCAGTTTATGGTCCATATATTCTGGGTTTTGAGCATTTTATTTTCGCTTTAGGTTTGTAAAGTGCATGTCACTTTGTTGAATCAGCTCCACCAAACACTTAAGAAACTCTGCAACACCACTTCTTCAGTAAAAAGGACTTCAGGAAACAAAAAACTCCTCAAAAATACTCCCTATATTATGCGTGTTTCCTGATGAAATTTCCACTTGAAAACTCAGCTTTTTAATGCCTCAGAAAAACTCTATGAGCACATACCACACGATAAGTCTTTTTACTGTTATTTTTAGTGTGGAAATTGAACAGAAGCCCCCTATTTTTTGAGGAGTTTTGCATTTATTTGAGAAGGTTTTGGAGAGTTGCCAGATGGAAAACTTTTAGGTCGTGTGCATACATGGAGTTTCGTTGAGTTTTTAACCTCAGTATCTGTAAGCCAAAAACAGGAGTGGGTGATAAATCCACAAGTGGTGATGGGTTTCTATTATATTTTTCCTCTAACTGTTCTACTTCTGGTTTTGGCTTACAAATACTGAGGTAAAAAAAACTCAACAAATACTCAATATGTTCAAGTGGAATTAAAAAAAACTCAGTGTGCACATACTGATACATCTGCCAATCAAAAAACAGAAACTTTCTGGTAGAAACAGTTTTAGGAAACTCACCATCTTTGAGGGATAAGCACTCAGTTTTTTGGAGAAGACACTGAGAGGAAATTCGCCAAGTCCTCCTCAAAAATGCAAAACTCAAGAACTTGGACTATCTGCTCATTTTCCATTGTAAACTGTTAGCAAAAAGACTTATAGTGTGCAAACTCTTAGGTTGTTTTGGAGAAAGTTTCCTAAAGCTTTTGAAGAGTTTCTAAGGCATTTTTTGCAGATCTTTGATTGGTCATTGTCTCCTTTGTAGCATATCCCATCAGATGCTTCAAAGAAGTGACATCCACTTTCTTTTTCTCCCACCACGTGTTTTTGAATACTTGAAGCACATTAAAGTTGCCCAAAATACTGAACATATAAACACCAAGTTGATTTCCCTTACAAATGAATAGTAAGATTCTTTTAAGCGTTTCTTCTTCTGGAACGATCTCCCTCAAAAACCAGTGTGAACTTACCCTTAAATCAATATTTTAAGCGATACCCACAATACAACTGTATTAAAATGTATAATGTTACATTTTAGAAACTGACTGTGAATTTGCAAATATTTTAATGCACAAATAATAAATCTAAAGTAAATGAGTATCCCGTACTTAAAGTTAATACAAAGAATAACAATAACAAAACCAATCAAATATCTATAGAAGTATTCTTTTTCCTAGTATTTATGTGTTGTATAACTTTGTGCTATTTTATTGATTAACAGAATGAACAGGTACTCGATTATTTCTTGCAATGCTTTGTTTGATTTCAGTTAATTTTCTCTCCCAGTAAATAGCTTTGCTCGCTTCGCTTCTCTCAACTGGCTGCGCCTGAGGATCTCTACCTTAAAGCTTATTAGTAAAATGATTTCCCTTCTAAGCTCGCCCGTTTGTCCAGGATTCGCTGGAGTCTCCGAATGTCCAGTTCACCTTTTGTGACACTGAGCATTAATAATGTAGGAAGTTACAATGAGTTCTATCCTTTTCTGGCAGACGATGAGTTCACATTAGGTTATTCCGCCATTCATGGAATACTTCTCTTTAGATTTTTACATTTCTACCAATCTGTATTTACTCCAGGATGAGAAAAGAATGTTGTCTGTTTCTTCTGTTAAAACCCTGTATCCTTTATTAAGCCTCACGCAACATGAAAAACATCAAAAATGCATGTACAATCTTTGACGCATTTCAGATGATGCACTTTTTTATACTCATAACTGTTTTAGAGACTGTTGTTTCTATTGATATACTTAGGTCCCAATTCATAGTTTGAGTTTTTTTCCTTGTTTGCGTTATGGTATTAGTTGCCATTTTGCATTAAATTCATCAAAATGGTGCACGCGATTTTTGAATTTCGTGGGCATTTTCCGATCTCGTACTAATTTTGAAACTATTGTGTCACGAAGTGACTGTCCTGGTGTAACACGACCTGACAGGTCGGTCACAAAATGACGGAACACACAAGGGTACACCGGGGACACTTTAACAACGGTGGGCCCTGACGGTAGGGAACGGAGAATGGGCACCTCCTGCACTCACCTGAGGCTGTGCCCTGATCTTACTACCATCCCTATACGGGTTCTTTCAACCCGTCGCCGACCAGGATACCTTGTCCCTCACTTGCCCTGCTCTAATCTCTATGTAGGGAACTGGCAGGTGAGAACACTGGTCCCACCGCTGCACTAATACAACACAAGGAGAGTTACACAACAAAGGGACAAAGAAACAATAACAGCACACTTAACTTTCTCTGCTGCAATGCACTACACAGCAGAGTAAGGCACCAGGAATGAGGATTCAGCTGCAGAACCAAAGCACTTAGCAAGCAGCAATTCCAGCAAGGTTGGTATCCAAAGGACCTGTATAACCAACAGTCAGCTTATGCACCAGGTGACCTTTTAAAAGAAGGTGGGAGTGGTAACAAACTTCAGCTGACCCAGCAGCAATGCAATGCAATATCACCAGCAGCCACCGGGGGGAGAAAACTGCATTAAACCCCAATGACCAGAAAGGAAAAAACGTTTTAATCTGAAGGAAACCAGATCTGCCACAGATCCAAACATAGATCGTGACATATTGGCTTCGAAATCAGTAATTGAAAAAAAAAGTAATAAGGCCATAGACAGAGTAGGTTTGCAAAGTATTCCAAATTAAGATGGTATAATTCAGTCAGCGTTGTCGCCAAGTACAATTCAGAATTATCAGATGGCTGTGAAATTATTTATCATTGTTCCAATATACTAAAAAGGTAGTGACCACAAGGATGATGTGTCAGCCAAATGGGAGTAATGCTACTGGATTGATAGGAGGAATAGTGGCCATTTGTGCTTGCTGAGCTTTGGTCTGAAATGCTAAAGAAAATGGATAGATTCTGATGAATCACTAAGGAAATAACTTTATTGGGCTGGTTAGAGTGGCCAGTATAGGGCAATAAAGTACAGTTAGGGCCAGAAATATTTGGACAGTGACACAATTTTCGCGAGTTGGGCTCTGCATGCCACTACATTGGATTTGAAATGAAACCTCTACAACAGAATTCAAGTGCAGATTGTAACGTTTAATTTGAAGGGTTGAACAAAAATATCTGATAGAAAATGTAGGAATTGTACACATTTCTTTACAAACACTCCACATTTTAGGAGGTCAAAAGTAATTGGACAAATAAACATAACCCAAACAAAATATTTTTATTTTCAATATTTTGTTGCAAATCCTTTGGAGGCAATCACTGCCTTAAGTCTGGAACCCATGGACATCACCAAACGCTGGGTTTCCTCCTTCTTAATGCTTTGCCAGGCCTTTACAGCCACAGCCTTCAGGTCTTGCTTGTTTGTGGGTCTTTCCATCTTAAGTCTGGATTTGAGCAAGTGAAATGCATGCTCAATTGGGTTTAGATCTGGAGATTGACTTGGCCATTGCAGAATGTTCCACTGTTTGGCACTCATGAACTCCTGGGTAGCTTTGGCTGTATGCTTGGGGTCATTGTCCATCTGTACTATGAAGCGCCGTCCAATCAACTTTGCAGCATTTGGCTGAATCTGGGCTGAAAGTATATCCCGGTACACTTCAGAATTCATCCGGCTACTCTTGTCTGCTCTTATGTCATCAATAAACACAAGTGACCCAGTGCCATTGAAAGCCATGCATGCCCATGCCATCACGTTGCCTCCACCATGTTTTACAGAGGATGTGGTGTGCCTTGGATCATGTGCCGTTCCCTTTCTTCTCCAAACTTTTTTCTTCCCATCATTCTGGTACAGGTTGATCTTTGTCTCATCTGTCCATAGAATACTTTTCCAGAACTGAGCTGGCTTCTTGAGGTGTTTTTCTGCAAATTTAACTCTGGCCTGTCTATTTTTGGTATTGATGAATGGTTTGCATTTAGATGTGAACCCTTTGTATTTACTGTCATGGAGTCTTCTCTTTACTGTTGACTTAGAGACAGATACACCTACTTCACTGAGAGTGTTCTGGACTTCAGTTGATGTTGTGAACGGGTTCTTCTTCACCAAATTAAGTATGCGGCGATCATCCACCACTGTTGTCATCCGTGGACGCCCAGGCCTTTTTGAGTTCCCAAGCTCACCAGTCAATTCCTTTTTTCTCAGAATGTACCCAACTGTTGATTTTGCTACTCCAAGCATGTCTGCTATCTCTCTGATGGATTTTTTCTTTTTTTTTCAGCCTCAGGATGTTCTGCTTCACCTCAATTGAGAGTTCCTTTGACCGCATGTTGTCTGCTCACAGCAACAGCTTCCAAATGCAAAACCACACACCTGGAATCCACCCCTGACCTTTTAACTACTTCATTGATTACAGGTTAACGAGGGAGACGCCTTCAGAGTTAATTGCAGCCCTTAGAGTCCATTGTCCAATTACTTTTGGTCCCTTGAAAAAGAGGACGCTATGCATTACAGAGCTATGATTCCTAAACCCTTTCTCCGATTTGGATGTGGAAACTATCATATTGCAGCTGGGAGTGTGCACTTTCAGCCCATATTATATATATAATTGTATTTCTGAACATGTTTTTGTAAACAGCTAAAATAACAAAACTTGTGTCACTGTCCAAATATTTCTGGCCCTAACTGTATTTCTGATCCATAAGAGACAGATAGTGTTAGAGGTAAATGGCTTTTTAAGATGCTTACGGAAAGCTAGAAGCGTCTAAAGGGATCAAAAGGCATTTCTGCTGCGCGACATGGATAAATACCTATTCATCTTGTTGATGTTACTGACCCCAATGGGAAAGGAGAAGAAGACTTAGATGATTGTCTTTGGAGATGTGTTATACTGTTGCTCATGTATTATGATATCTCAAAGTATATAAGGATTTGAAAATTCACTGCCGTATGTGATGGTAAAGAAGAAGGATACTGTTCCTAATCCAGTAAGAATTGTAGTATTAAAGTAATTGATTAATTTGGTTAAAATTTCATTATAAAAACAATAAAAAACGGTTTCACACACAAAAGACAACTGCCAATACAGTTTTTGATCCAGTAGTGGAATGTGAAATGTACAATAAGGGTTTACACTTATTTTTTTTGCTGTAATGTATGCTTAGGGTCATTGTCGTACTGAAAGGTGAAATTCCTTTTCAGCGTCACCTTTTTTTAGCAGAGGCCTGAAGGTTTTAATGCAAAATTGACTGATATTTGGAACTGTTCAAACTTCCCTCTAACTTGACAAAAGTCAAAGTTTTAGCTACTGAAAAACAGCCCCATAGCTAGTGCTGCTTCCACCATGCTTCACTGAGGGCATGGTGTTCTTTTTGTGATGCATGGTGTTGGCTTTGTCACAAGCATACCTTTTGAATTATAACAAAAAGTCTTATCAGACTATAAAACATTTTCCAACATGCTTTTGGCAGACTTGATGTAGGCTTTGAAAAAATGCAGCTGGGCTTGTATGTTTCTCTTTTTAGGAAAATGATTCAGTTTTGCCACTCTATCCCACTGGCTAGAAATATGAAGAATACGGGAGATTGTTGTCACATGCAGTACACAATCAAGACTTGCCAGAATTTCCTGTAGCTCCTTAAATGTTGCTGAAGGCCTTTTATCAGCCTTCTGAACCAATTTTACTCTTGTCTTTTCATCAAGATTTGAGGGATGTCCAGTTCTAGGTAATGTCACTGATGTGACAAATTTAGGCCCATTCTTAATGACCATCTTCACATTATTCCATAATATACCTAATGCCTTGGTCATTTTTTTGTACCCTTTCCCTGACTGATAACTTTCAACAATGATATCTCTTTGCTGTGTTGAAAGCTGTTTATGCACCATGGCTTTTGCTGTAAAATGCAACTATGTGAATGTCAGAAAAATCCTACTGTGTACTTTCTAATATTCAATATGAGTTTAAATGTGATTGGCTAATTCTGAACAAAACTACATTTCTATTTATATGAGGGTGTTCACACTTATGCAGCCACATTATTTTAGTTTTGTGATTTTTATTCCCCACCTTCAATTGATTTCCGTTTGTTTCTCATGGGAATTGTACAGATTAGGAGTGCCATTAAAGATGGAGAAAGTGCTGAAGTTATTCTTCTTGATATGATTTTTTGTGACATGACAAAAATCTGGTAGACTTTTTGCATCCACTGTATACTTACACAGCTCTGCTAAGCACACATTATGTACAGTTGTGCTCAAAAGTTTACATACTACGGCAGAATTTTTGCTTTCTTGGCCTTTTTTTTAGAGGATATGAATATAACACCAAAACTTTTTCTACACTCATGGTTAGTGGTTGGGTGAAGCCATTTACTGTCAAACTACTGTGTTTTCTCTTTCTAAATCATAATGACAACCCAAAACATCCAAATGACCCTTATAGGTCTATTCCTTGTTTGTCTGACATGAGTTTTCACTATACAAAATGCATAGATCCAAAACCAGATATGGCTGGTGTACTAACTTTGAAAATGCATATGAAAATAACTGATAAAAAGCATTATTCACTGAATTTCATACTGATTTTTAATGGAAGTAATAAACATAGCTTGCAATTACATCAGTTGATTAGACAATCCATTGTAACTTTGTTCATTACATTTCACTCTTAGAACTTTTACTTGCATACTAAATTCCAATACATACAGTCCAAGACAATAACTTGGACACACTTGTTTAAGCAATGGTTTTCCTTTTTTTTTATTAGAATATGCAGATTCTGACTGAAAGCAACAAAATCAGGAACATATATGGAAACAATGAGTTTAGAAACACGTGTGAAGCAAACCAAAATATGTGCTGAACCTTAAATTCCTCAAATTAACTCTGATGCAAATGCTATTCCTTCTTGGCATTCTCCAACGCATACATATGCCAAAAATTCATTTCTGAAGCTCTGGAGATGGACAGAAGTGCACACAGAATAGGGCAATACTGTTTGTAAAAGATAAGTATAAGCGATGGTCGCATTCACTTGAAGATGTTGTGTTCAAGCACAACACCTATAAAGCATGGAAAGTCACTGCTGCTTCCCTGTGGTGTTGCGCCCTCCGATATATAATGGAAAAAATGGACACTGACATTATTAGGTGGTCGGCGCTGGAGGAATGAAGACCCTTGGTATTCCAAATAGTTTTTTATTAATACAAACCCATTTCTGTGCCAGACCGGCACCTTTCTCAAGGTATAAAAAACAATTGTGTAAGGCTTCTTTTACATTTACCGCAATAACAGACCACAAAAAACTTGCAGATCGCCGTTTTTCTGGTTTCCAATACTATGGAAAAAGTATTGAAAAAAAAAATGGCGTTCTGCAAAATCGGAAGTCACGGTGCACCGCAAAAACAAGCTTCTGTTGTTTTTGCAGCCCCATTGATTTTCAATGGAGGCCGTGTTTGTAAGCCATAAAAAAGATCAAGTAGGCTCGATATTTTTCACAGCCGTAAATACAGCCCTCACAACCATACGGCGTACGGCACTTCGTGGAATTATTGCAGCCCCTTTTTGCGGCCCCATAGAAATCTATTGGGGCTGCAAAAATAGGATGCAAAACCACGGTAAGTGTAAAAGAAACCTAAGGT
The DNA here is from genome assembly GCF_032444005.1 of Ranitomeya imitator. NCBI lineage: Eukaryota > Metazoa > Chordata > Amphibia > Anura > Dendrobatidae > Ranitomeya > Ranitomeya imitator. The sequence goes on along the minus strand of NC_091287.1, from coordinate 431,617,236 downwards.
ACAAAAACTTCCTGTTTAAAGTCTCCAGTTGGTCTACCCTGCACAGTGCACATTTGGTTTTTATACCTTGAGAAGGGGACTGGTCCGATGAAGAAACGCATTGGTATTAATAAAATATGATTTGGAATCCCGAGGTCTGCACATGACAGTTTATATTTTTGCCAAGAGTTCATTTGTGGACTTGCCAACTTTCAGAAACTATCAGGTTTGCGACTATGAGCTTTGTTTTTCAGAGTCAGTGTTGGTAATTAGTTTCATACAGTGCTGAGCCCTATTCCCCAACTGTTCTAAGCCAGGTAAGAGCCGCTCAACTAAGTTTATGGAAATAGCAGTCCATCATTATGCAAAAAACTACTAAGGGCAGCATACAAATTGAAAAGACTTGTGTGGCCAATCAACTCTAGGACCAGGCATTAGATCAGTGGAAATCTATATTGTGCTCTAATGAGTTAAAATTATAGATTTTTGGTACCAACCGCCATGTTAATGTGAGACTCAGAAAAAGTGAACCAATGGTTTCTACATGTTTGCTGCCCACTATGAAGCATGGAGTGGAGGTGTGTTGGTGTGGGAGTGCTTTACTTAGGACAATGATAGTGATTTATTCCAAATTGAAGGCACAAATACCCAAGATAGCAATGACTTGCAATCCCATCTGGTTTGTACTTGTAAGGGTTGGATTGCAGAGGAAAGGAAAAGCACCCAACAAGTTCTCCGCACCTGATGGAAACTCATGCAAGATTGTTGGAAAGTTGTTCTAGGTGACCATGAGATAAAGTTGCTCTAGAAAATTTTGATATTGTAAAGTTTGAATTAGAGTGAAAGGAATCCAAGGTTTACATATTCTGGTTTATTTCACGACTCGTTTCCATATCTGTTGCTTTATGGTTTGGTGCCTTCAGTGAGAATCTGCAATGTTCCAATAAGTACAGCAGGTGAACAGTGAACAGGTGTGTCCAAACTTCTGACCAGTACTATATTGATGTGGTGCTGATATGACAGGTCACATATTTTACAATGCAATCATTCTGTATATGTATTAGAACACAAAGAGAACTCACCTAATCCTTTTCCATCATGGCTTATTTGAATATGTGAGATTCTTCCTACATTCTTTGCTGTGATTATAAATGTATCAACCTGTTTACAGAAAATGTAAAATATATGATGCACAACAATCAAAAATAAGTGATAGATTTACAATGTAAACTGTAAATATCTGAGCTTTGATGTTTTAGTTCACAGTATTCAAATAATTTCATATAAAGCAGCAGCCCAATAGGATACATTCATAATAAAATTAAAGTAAAATTCACACATATGGTGTTAGGGCTGGAGGAACGCACCGAGTAAATATGGAGATAGTATAGGTGCGTTCGCAGCCCGGGGTCCACCGTGCAGGAGTGGAACCTGCTGCTAGTAGATGGCTGCACTATATGGCGGTACTACGCATGAATAGACACTAGTTCAGTCACCTGGTCTGTATAGGAGCGAACCCTGTTGCTTCACAGAGTCGCCAGGATTAGAGGTAACGCTGTGCTCTGTTAACCTCACAGAGGATCACAGCTCACTAACGGAGCAGGTAGCATACAGTGGTGATTCAGTCAGCAACAGCACACAAACAACTCCTGTCCGGAGGTGCCGGAATTCTAGTGGCTATACCCCAGCCCTAAATTCACACACACACAAACTCCTCTCCGGAGATGCCGGAATTATAGTGGCTATACAGCAGACCATGAGCACTTGCTGACACAGACCACAAAGTAGCTAATCTCATAAACATAAGTTGATACTAGCGTATGGCCGTGTGGCCATGCAAACTTTTTATAGAGAAAGCTCTCCAGGACCTTCCAAGTGGTCCAATAGGAACTGCTTCAGGACCTGAGCATGTGACCCCCAACCTCCAATGAGATGTCGTACCTTGGGCATGCTCAGTAGTGGAAAAGCAGGACTTAGTCCCTGAAGCGTCTGCTCGCCGCTGAACAGTGCTGGTTACAATGGCTGAGCCTGGAAGATCAGCAGTAACCAAGCGCACAGTATCTGACTGAGCCAGACGCTGGGACCAATGTCTCCGCTGAGCAGGTTCCACTGTGGCTGGAGAAGAATGGGAGACAGTAGCGGAGGTGGCTTGAGATTCCCCCTGTGCAGCGGCGGGAACTCGACGCCTAACATATGGTCATCAAGGAACTGACAAAAAGCACAATGTGATGTTCTAATCTAAGTCCAGTATTTATCTTTACTTTTGCTGGAACTCAGTTTACTACAGGGTCCAGAATAGTCTGACTCATAGACTCCATAGCTTATCTGATCAGTCATGTATATTTTAGTAAGACATGCATATTTCAATAAGGTTTTGACCTGGATGAAAACACTGACAAATAAATCAAAAGGACTGAGAAACATGTCTATAGGCTAAAATGTAATTTTTGATACATTATTGGTATGTAAAAAAAACAAAGACAGAAACATAACAATTAAATACCCTGCAGTAAATAAATGAACAGCATTGTGCATGAAAATAATATATGATATTTAGTTAACATGTTTTTGATCAAAACAATGCAAAAGCCATCCCACCACTTCACGGTGACCCTAATTGGGACAGTCCTAACTCTAATATTAAAATCCTTACCGTTTGTCAATTGACATGCATGTGGATAAGAACTGAGAAGGACTGGACCCAGCTAGTAGACGCATCAATATAATACCCAGCTCAAAGAAAAGGCAGGACACATATTTACATGCACATGATGGAAAACAGACTGAAAAACAACATGCTGCATGCACACCAGTCTGTGCCCCAGTTCATATTGGTATGCAGTAATATCTAGATAACAGTGTTCCTAGCATAAAAGAAAACGAAGATTGAGTTGCTGCTGAATAGAACTGTAGAGGCTGGTGTGCACCCCACAAGAGTGACCAGAACGGAGAAAGATTAGTCATGAACTAAATGCTGGTACACTGTATGAATTAATGCCAGGGCTAGCTTCTGTCTAATGCCAAACACCACATACTGCCTCCATAGATACCAAATTGTCACTCTACACCCTTAGGGCTCATGAACACAACCAATTTTCTCAAACAAGTGCTATCCGTGTTTTTTACAGATACCACTCATACCTATTTATTCTATAGTCCTGTGCACAAAAACTGGAGACATGTTCAATTTTGATCCGAGGGGTCAGATCAAAATCAGCAAAGCTCGTCTATAGATCCACTCAATTTTGATGGACAGAAAGGAGAAGGGGGAGAAACTTTAATTTTTGTCTCTCCATGTATGAGAAAAACTGATGCAATTCTGATCAAACTCTGATCAAAGTCTGATCAGAATAATAGGTCCGTTTTTTCTTGTATGTAAAGAAATCGGTTACGTGAACCTACCTATAGTGTTTCAGTAATCAGCTTTCACAGTGGTCACTAGGACTAAAAATAAATAATGACACATCCAAGGGTAACACAGTATGCTTGCAACATGGTGGCTCAGTGGTTGGCACTTTTGCCTTGCAGTGCTGAAGTTCTGGGTTCAAATCCCAATAAGAGCAACATCTGAAAGGAGTTTGTATGTTCTCCCCGTGTGTATGTGGGATTCCTCCCATATTCCAAAGGCATAGTGATAGTGAGTGACAGTGATGATGATGTGTGTATATCACTGTTTAATTAAAGGAAACATGTCAGTAGATTTTGACACTATAAGATGTGGCCACCGCCTTTCAGGGCTTATCTACAGTATCCTATAATGCTGTAGATAAGTCCCCGGTCCGACCTGCAAGAGAAGAAAAATAAGTTGTATTATACTCACCCGGGGGGCGGTCCGGTCCAATGGGTGTCACAGGTCTGGGTCCGGCGCTTCCCATCTTCTTGCGACACCGCCCTCCTGCTTCTTCCTCGCTCTCCGGCATCAGCGCTCCTGCGCAGGCGTACTTCTCTGTCCTGTTGAGGGGAGAGTAAAGTAGTGCAGTGCCTCTTGGACCTTTCCCAGCGCCTGCGCACTGCAGCACTTTACTCTGCAGTGAAAATGGGAACAAAATTCCAAGTGTGGTGAAATTGCAAAAAAGTGCAATCCGACAGTTTTGTTTGGCTTTTTTTTACTAGGTTCACTAAATTCTTAAAGTGACCTGCTATTGTTTTTTTTATCTAAGTGGTGAAAAAAATTGCGCAATTTTCTGATACCCGTAGCGTCTCCTTTTTTCGTGATCTCGGGTTGGGTGAGGGCTTATTTTTTGCGTGCCGAGCTGATGTTTTTAATGATACAATTTTGGTGCAGATAAAATCTTTTCATCCCGTTATTGCATTTTAATGCAATGTCTAGGCAACCAAAAAACATAATTCTGACGTTTGTTTAGGCAGAATAGGAGGTCTCCAAACGCTGGGAGTAGTAGTTTTACCACAGATTACTGACACTGCATGCTGGGAGTAGTAGTTTTACCACAGATTACTCACACTGCATGCTGGGAGTAGTAGTTTAACCACAGATTACTGACACCGCTTGCTGGGATAGTAGATTTATCACAGATTACTGACACTGCATGCTGGAAGTAGTAGTTTTACCACAGATTACTGACACTGCTTCTTCATTTCAGGAGGGAGCGCGTCAGGAGTGGCTCCGGTAACGACACAGCACCCCCAGTAACATAGACAGATGCCACAGGACAGGCAGACCGGGCACTGTGTGAGGAGAATGAAGATTCCTCATCAGTGACTCCGAGCTCCTGCAGCTTCCGGATGCAGTGGAAATAGGCGAGTGACGTCACTAGAGGGAGCGAGGTTCAGGATCCCGACTAGACAAGTTCTGGCAGAAACGTGACCCACGTGTCCATGCCCTGCTTCTGTTGTTTTTTCTGAGGCTGATACAACCTCAGTGTAGGAGGGAAAAGTAAGATCCCGGCTGGGACAGTGGGACAGAGTCTCAATATTGGAACTGACCCAAAGGATCCTGGATGTTTGGGAGGTCTGCAAATTTTTGAAAAGTGCTTTCTGTATAATTTGTGTCTATGCCTAGGATGCAGAATGCTGACAGTTTGTTCTATACAAGCTTTCTTCTGATTCTGGATGAGCTGCTCACTCCTTGACTAGAGTTTTCCTGTCTGGCAGAGACTATTCTTAAATGCCCCCAGTCTCTGCCAGACCCTCCCCCTCCTGCCTCCTGTCCAGCCCCTCCAATCGCCCTGCAGTGACAGGCAGCAGGGGAATAACTCAGCTGATTGGACAAACCAGTAAGGAAAAGGCTTCTACATAGAACAGTATAATGTGCAGTGTGCATCCATCCCTCCCTCATCTCTCTAACCATCCACTCACACACATCCATCCATCCATACACAGACATCCATCCATACAGACATATACATCCATACACACACATACAGCTCTGGCAAAATTTAATAGACGACCACATCAAAACCCTGTCATGGGCAGCCCATTCTCCAGACCCGAACCCCATTGAAACCTCTGGAATGTAATCAAGAGGATGATGGATAGTCACAAGCCATCAAACAAAGAAGAACTGCTTACATTTTTGCACCAGGAGCAATGTGAAAGACTGGTGGAAAGCATGCCAAGACGCATGAAAGCTGTGATTAAAAATCATGGTTATTCCACAAAATATTGATTTCTGAACTCTTCCTGAGTTAAAACATTAGTATTGTTGTTTCTAAAGTATTATGAACTTGTTTTCTTTGCATTATTTGAGGTCTGAAAGCACTGGGTTTTTAAATTTTGACCATTTCTCATTTTCAGAAAGAAAATACAAAATTTATTGCTTGGAAATTCAGAGACATGTTGTCAGAAGTTTATAGAATAAAAGAACAATTTACATTTTTCTCAAAAATATACCTATAAAGAGAAAAATCAGACAAACTGAACATTTTGCAGTGGTCTCTTAATTTTTGCCAGAGCTGTATATCCATCCATTCACACACACACACACACACACACACACACACGCACACACGCACGCACGCACGCACGCACGCACATACATCCATCCAACCCCACACACATCCATACACACACATCACTATAGACTGAGGTTCTGCAGCAGCTGAAGTGCATTATGTGGTATACATGTACATATATCCCCACCCATCCCCACAGACTCTTATGTTCACAGTACTCCTATGTCAGGGGTAAAGTGGAAACGTGATGGTCTATCACCACTGCTAATGTTCTGTGGGGACATGTGACATTATCACCACTGCTAATGTTCTGTGGGGACATGTGACATTATCACCACTGCTAATGTTCTGTGGGGACATGTGACATTATCACCTCTGTGGATGTGATGTGGAGACATGTGACACTATCACCACTGAGGATGTGATGTGGGGACATGTGACGCTCTGTCATTTTTAATAACCAGCAAAGGAAAAGCAGGCAGCTGGAGGCTGTTATTAATAGGCTGGGAAGGACCATGGATATTGGCCTCTTCCAAGCATAATAAGACCAGCTCAGAGCTGTCTGCTTTCCTTTGGCTGGTTGTTAAATAAAAAGGGGGTCCGCACATCATTTAAAAAGATGATTTATTTATTTTACACTGTCAGGCCAGGTCATGCGGTGCGGTGGCCATTACTTGGCATGGCTGTGATGGGGCCAGAAGTGCCCTGTTGTGAATTCTGTTGTCGGGCTCCCTCCTGTGGTCATGAATGGTACTTCGGCTGGTTCTGTCCATGGAATTCCTCTGGTGGCTGTGGGTGTTTCTGAGTTTCCTTCCACAGGTGACGAGGTTAATTCGTTAGCTGGCTGCTCTATTTAACTCCACTTAGATCTTTGCTCCATGCCACCTGTCAATGTTCCAGTATTGGTCTAGTTCACTCCTGGATCGTTCTTGTGACCGGTCTTCCCAGCAGAAGCTAAGTGCCTGCTTATTTTTCTCTGGTTTGCTATTTTTCCGTCCAGCTTGCTATTTTGATTGTTGTCTTGCTTGCTGAAAGCTCTGGGACGCAGAGGGAGCGCCTCCGCGCTGTGAGTCGGTGCGGAGGGTCTTTTTGCGCCCTCTGCGTGGTCTTTTTGTAGGTTTTTGTGCTGACCGCAAAGCTACCTTTCCTATCCTCAGTCTGTTCAGTAAGTCGGGCCTCACTTTGCTAAATCTATTTCATCTCTGTGTTTGTATTTTCATCTTTACTCACAGTCATTATATGTGGGGGGCTGCCTTTTCCTTTGGGGAATTTCTCTGAGGCAAGGTAGGCTTTATTTTTCTATCTTCAGGGCTAGCTAGTTTCTTTGGCTGTGCTGAGTTGCATAGGGAGCGTTAGGAGCAATCCACGGCTATTTCTAGTGTGTGTGATAGGATTAGGGATTGCGGTCAGCAGAGTTCCCACGTCCCAGAGCTCGTCCTATATTATCAGTAACTATCAGGTCATTCCGTGTGCTCTTAACCACCAGGTCCATTATTGTCCTGACCACCAGGTCATAACAGTACAGGTGGCCCAAAGTACTAATGCATCTCAATAGAGGGATAAGAGAAGTTCTGAGACCATTTTTTTTTCTTTGCAGTGTGTTTTGTCTCTCTTTTCCCCTTTACATCTGGGTGGTTCAGAACACAGGTGTAGACATGGAGATACAAGGTCTGTCCTCTTTGATGGATAATCTCACTATAAGTGTACAGAACATTCAAGATTTTGTGGTTCAGAATCCGATGTCAGAGCCTAGGATTCCAATTCCTGATTTGTTTTTTGGTGATAGATCTAAGTTCTTGAATTTCAAAAATAATTGTAAATTGTTTCTTGCCTTGAAACCTCGCTCCTCGGGGGTGTGGCCTGACTTCTGATGGTGCAGGTTGCATAGTATGGGAGCTCCATTCCCAGGACTCATAAAGCGGCACACAGCAGTGCACAGACGGTGCTTTCTCCTCCAGAACTCCCCACTCCTGCTCCTTACCGTTCGGTGAGTGTATGGGGAAATCTAAAGCCGGCGCAGGGGACCCTTCCAGGCGCATTGTGGACTTCTTTGCAGCCACCCCTCAGCAGCCTCAGAGGCCTAAGATGGCGCCGCTTTCTCCTAGATCCTCCAGAGCTGCACGCCGAGGCTCTCAGTCTTCTGCCTCAAGCACAGCAGCAGCTGATCTCGCAGAGGCTCCAGTTACAGCAACGCTGCTCAGAGACATGCTTGGTGACCTCCGTACCTCCCTGCAGGAGGATATGCGTTCCATGATGGCAGAGCTCAGGGGGGAGGTGGAGGAGCTGGGAGGCCGCACGGATCATCTTGAAAATAAAATGTCCGAACTGGTAGCTTCTCACAATGATTTGTGGGAAGCTCATGATAACCTGCAGCTGCTTGTTACCAAAACTCATGCTAAAACCCTGGATTTGGAAGACAGATCCAGGAGAAATAATGTGAAACTAAGAGGCATTGCTGAATCAATTGGGGCTGATGATCTCAGAGTCTTTCTACAAGACTTTGTCATATCTGTTCTCCCACTTTATTCCAAAGATGACGTTGTGATCGACCGTATTCATCGGATCCCTAAACCCTCAGGCCTTGACCCTGCGGTACCCAGAGATGTACTAGCTCGCATCCATTTTTTTGTTATGAAGGAGGAATTTCTGCAAGCACTAAGATCGAAGCCGTCGCTACCTGAACGATTTGCTACCATTGCAGTTTTCCCTGATCTGTCTCCAGGAACTCTAGCCCTCCGCAGGGCTTTTGCACCATACACCTCAATCCTGAGGGAAAAGGGTATATTATACCGCTGGGGTTTCCCCACCAAACTTTGCATTCGTAAAGACGGTTCATTTACCACGTGCCTATCCCCGTCGCAAGCAGCCAAGACCCTGTCCCAATGGGGTTTTGACCCTCCCGCGCCCACTCCTGCCTCTGCTTCCACCAAACCTGGAGGATCTGGTCCCCGGAGACGCCGTATTACCGCTGACTGGAAGGTCGCCTGAAGTGTCTATTTTAACCATTTTCTGGCTGGAAGAATTTATTTTTTCCTTTTTCCCACTCAGTTCTAGTTCTCGTTTTTTTTTTTTTTTTTCTCTTCTTTTTGCTTGCTGAGTTTTTTGCTGAGGCTGGTTCCTGGCAGGACTCTGCTCAGCATATTGCCCCATTGGTGAACTGTTTTCTATTTTCACCTCAGACTCAGGATTTCCCTGGATGTTCCCTTGTTTAAATGTTTGGATTTTGTATGTTTGTTTTTCCCTTCTCCCCCTTCCCTCCCTCTCCCCCCTCCTTTCCCTCTTCCCCCCCCCTCGTCGCAGATGGAGTTTGCGAGGTATCCCACGACATGTTTATGCTTTTTTTGTGGGTAATGGGTTTGCGTATCTTCTTCAGCAAATTGTGTAACATATTACAATGAGTGTTTCTTTATATTCTATTAATGTTAACGGCCTCAACTCCCCTGGTAAGAGATCGATTGTCTGGCGTCAGCTCGCTAAATCCAAACACGATATTATATGCTTACAGGAGACTCATTTACTAGAACGGGACAATATAAGAATGTATTCGAATCTATACCCCCACCAATTTTTTGCGAATGGGAAGACCAAAAATGCTGGGGTGGCAATTTTTTTTAGCAAGGCTAACTCTTTCCAGCTAATTAGTTCTACAGCCGACCCTGTGGGCAGATACATTATAATTTTATGTTTAATCAACAATACCCCTTACACCATTGCCTCTGTGTATGGCCCAAATTTTGGTCAGGTTAAATTTCTAAATAATTTATTTCAAATCTTAGGTAATTATCAGCATGGTCATAAATTAGTTGCCGGAGACTTCAACATTCCAGTATCCAAGAATCTGGACTGTTCATCGTCGGCCGTGGCCAGGGGTGATGTGGCCCAGCTGATTAGCTCCTACAATTTACACGATATCTGGAGATATCTCCATTGTAATGAGAGAGACTACACATTTTGGTCCCCTCGTCACGGTTCTTACAGTAGAATTGATTATATTTTAGTAGATGATGTCGCTCTCCCCCACTGCATGTCTGCAAATATAGGTAATATCACTTGGTCTAATCATGCTCCTGTGTCAGTCTCCCTAGAAGACCCTCTTGCAATCAGACCCCCTTCACACTGGTGCCTTAATGACCACCTTCTCTCTGAGCAAGCGAACTTTACACTAATTGAAAACTCTTTGCAGGAATTCTTTGCCTTTAATGACTCGGCGGATGTGCGTGAGGACTCCCTCTGGTTCGCTCACAAGGCAGTGGCTCGTGGCCTTTTCATTAAGATGGCTGCGACAGCTAAACGCAAGTATAACTTAAATCTTCAATCTGCCTTGGCTGAAGTGGCCCGGCTGGAGTCTTGCCACAAAGCCTGCCCCTCCCCTCAATTATTTTCCAATCTTTCTGATGCACGCCTGCGCCTTCGCCAGCTCCTCCTCCATAGAGCAGAAAATTCGCTCAGGAAATCGAAAGCCAAATTCTACTCCATGGGTGACAGGGCAGGCGCCTTACTAGCTAAAGGCGTTAAAAAAAAAGAAGCCCAAACCAAAATTGCTTATCTTCTTAAGTCAGATGGTTCTCGGATTTACAACCCAATTCATATTGCTGAAGAATTTGCCTCATACTACTCCTCATTATATAACCTAGATTCTGACGTAAATACTCCTCAACCTTCTCAGGACTCAATTAACGCTTTTTTGAATAAAGCGAATCTCCCCACTGTTAATCCGGAGCAGTTGTCGCTCCTTAACGGCCCTATAGAAGCAATTGAAATCTCCCAAATAATCAAAGAGGCCAAAAAACGCTCTGCCCCGGGTCCAGACGGCTTTTCCTTCTCATACTACTCTCATTTTCTCACTATCCTCTCTCCTTTTCTCATTCGTTTATTTAACTACTGGCGCTCTATGGGTACTATTGAGAGAGAGGGTCTGGAGGCTTGTATTTCGACACTTCCTAAACCTGGGAAACCTATGACCTCTCCTGGCAATTTTCGTCCCATCGCCCTTTTAAATTGCGATGTAAAAATATATGCTAAGGTCTGGGCCAATAGGTTATTATCGGTGCTCCCATCCTTGGTTCACTCAGACCAGGTTGGGTTTGTCCCGGGTAGGCAAACTAGAGATGGTACGAGACGCTTGATCGACCTGCTGGATGTGGTGGAGAGGCGGAGCCTCCCCAGTGTGTTCCTATCTCTCGACGCGGAAAAGGCATTCGATCGGGTGCACTGGGGCTATATAGCATCTACATTGCACAAATTTGGTCTTACTGGCCAGATTTTTTCAGCTATTTTGGCTTTGTATTCCAATCCTTGTGCCTCAGTTCGCTCAGCCGGCTTTAAATCCCGTATATTTTCTATTTCAAATGGGACCCGGCAGGGTTGCCCCCTCTCCCCCATCATCTTTGCTTTAGTCATGGAGCCCCTGGCGGCTGCGGTGAGGCAATGCCCTGACATTAGGGGGGTAATGGTGGGAAGTCAGGAACACAAAATTGGCCTCTACGCCGACGATGTGGTGTTGTCTTGCTCTGCTCCTCTACAGTCACTATCTGCAGTGTCTTCCATTCTTACCCAATTTGCTGAAGCCTCCTATTATAAGCTAAATCTGTCCAAGTCCACAATTTTTCCCCTATTTATCTCTTCCTCTCTCCAACTTCAAATCCAAAATATTTACCCTTTTATATGGTCTCCACTCGGATTCACTTATCTAGGTATTCAAATTACCCATATTAAAAACATTGTTCGCCTTAACTGTGATTCAACCCTCCACGAAATTAAAAAAGAAATTGACCAGCTTGCCTGCTCTCATCTATCCTGGATGGCTAGGATACAAACGTCTAAGATGTTAATTCTCCCTAAACTTATATATCTTTTTAGATACCTCCCCTTCGCTATCCCCTCTAAGTACCTCTCTGCTTTTCAAGCAATTATTGACCGTTTTATTTGGAATAACAAGCCACATAGAATAAAACGCTCTCTAATGTCTCTCCCATATGCCAGGGGAGGTCTTGGTGCCCCTAATATCCACCTTTACCACAAAGCTGCTCTCCTAGACCCCCTTAAGATTTGGTGGGAGGGGAACTCCTACCTCCAGTGGTTCCATATTGAGTCGTGCTTTGAGTTCCCTCAAACTTTTGCTGGAGATCTGTTTGCTCCAGCCGCCCAGTCGGAGCTCCCCTCTTAAAACAATTTGCTCCGCCACTAAGGTCTGGACAAGTCTCTGCCCTACTTACCTCCCTTTTATATTTGACTACGTCTCTATTCAAGCATTAGAATACGCAATAGATGGTTTGTCTCTCTCTGCCTGGGGGGACTGCGGAATACACCGAGTGAATGATCTCTATAATGAGTCGGGCCTGAGATCATTTGCGGACCTCACTGCTCGCTATAACTTGCCTCCTAGGGCTTTTTTTCAGTATTTCCAAATTCGTAGCCTCCTTAAACACTGTAACTCCTTCGGTGTGGCCGTGTCCCCCCTGGGTATGGAGACCCCAATCCACAGATTTTTCAGACCAAACACGTGGATTGATCATGGCATTTCCATCATTTATAAATCCCTCCTCTCCCATGATTTCTCTGAGAGACTCCCATTTATGTCCACTTGGGAGGGTGCCCTTGCATTCGAGGCTTCCCCGGAGGATTGGAGCATGGCTATGCTGCATCCTTCCAAATTCTCTTCGTGTCTTGGTCACCTCGAACAAAGCAAAAAAATTCAGCTCCTATGGTACTTCACTCCTGTTAAATTAGCTAAATTTTATCCCTCCTCTTCCCCATTATGCTGGAAAAATTGTGGTGTTTCTGGTTCGCTGGCTCATGTATGGTGGAGTTGCCCTAGTGTGCAAATATTTTGGCGTCAGGTTGAAGCGATTCTTTCAGAGGTGACCCATCTTCCTATCAACCTAACTGGCCCTTTAGCAATATTGGGTATATCTCTCTTGGACTTCCCATCTTCCCTTCAACCCATTATTTCTAATATTCTTGTGGCGGCCCGACAATGTATTGCAAAGCATTGGAAATCTTCTAATATTCCCTCCAGACCTGAATTGATATCCAAAATTAATCTGCACTTTAGTTATGAGTCGATTACTGCGGACTGTCTTGCAAAAAAGAATAAGGTCCTTACGTGGTGGGACCCTTGGGTCTCCTCACCTTTTATTTCCTCGCCTGACCACCATCCCCCTTCTTCTGCCAGCTGACTCAATTGTTTGATATCATAGCTATGTATGCGCCCATGTATTGTAATTTTTTTTTGTTTCATTCTTGATCGTGGATATTTACATTTATGTCTGCCTCTTCCCCTCCCCCTTCCTCCCCCTTTTTCCTTCCCATGTTGCATTTTAATTGTACTCTGTTTTCTCAATAAAAATTGAATGGTTAAAAAAAAAAAAAAAAAAAAAAGAAACCTCGCTCCTCAGGTGACCCTGTTCAACAAGTGAAAATCATTATTTCTTTGTTACGTGGTGACCCTCAAGACTGGGCATTTTCCCTTGCGCCAGGAGATCCGGCATTGCGTGATGTTGATGCGTTTTTCCTGGCACTTGGATTGCTTTATGACGAACCTAATTCAGTGGATCAGGCAGAGAAAATCTTGCTGGCTCTGTGTCAGGGTCAGGATGAAGCGGAGATATATTGTCAGTCGTTTAGAAAGTGGTCTGTGCTCACTCAGTGGAATGAATGTGCCCTGGCAGCAATCTTCAGAAAGGGTCTCTCTGAAGCCCTTAAGGATGTCATGGTGGGATTTCCCATGCCTGCTGGTCTGAATGAGTCTATGTCTTTGGCCATTCAGATCGATCGACGCTTGCGTGAGTGTAAAGCTGTGCACCATTTGGCGGAGCATGGGCCTGAGCCTATGCAATGTGATAGGACTTTGACCAGAGCTGAACGGCAAGAACACAGACGTCGGAATGGGCTATGTTTTTACTGTGGTGATTCCACTCATGCTATCTCCGATAGTCATAAGCGCACTAAGCGGTTCGCTAGGTCTGCCACCATTGGTACGGTACAGTCTAAATTTCTATTGTCCGTTACTCTGATTTGCTCTTTGTCATCCTATTCTGTTATGGCATTTGTGGATTCAGGCGCTGCCCTGAATTTGATGGACTTGGAGTATGCTAGGCGCTGTGGTTTTTTCTTGGAGCCCTTGCAGTATCCTGTTCCATTGAGAGGAATTGATGCTACGTCTTTGGCCAAGAATAAGTCTCAGTACTGGACCCAATTGACCATGTGCATGGCTCCTGCACATCAGGAGGATATCCGCTTTCTGGTGTTGCATAATCTGCATGATGTGGTCGTTTTGGGGTTGCCATGGCTACAGGTTCATAATCCAGTATTGGACTGGAAATCTATGTCTGTGTCCAGCTGGGGTTGCCATGGGGTACATGGTGATGTTCCATTTTTGTCTATTTCGTCTTCCACTCCTTCTGAAGTTCCAGAGTTTTTGTCGGATTATCGGGATGTATTTGATGAGCCCAAAGCCAGTGCCCTACCTCCTCATAGGGATTGCGATTGTGCAATTAATTTGATTCCTGGTAGTAAGTTTCCTAAGGGCCGATTGTTCAATTTATCTGTGCCAGAACACGCCGCTATGCGGAGTTATATAAAGGAATCCTTGGAGAAAGGCCATATTCGTCCGTCGTCATCACCGTTAGGAGCAGGGTTCTTTTTTGTGGCCAAGAAGGATGGTTCTTTGAGACCTTGTATTGATTACCGCCTTCTCAATAAAATTACAGTCAAATTTCAGTTTCCTTTGCCGTTGCTGTCTGATTTGTTTGCTCGTATTAAAGGGGCTAGTTGGTTCACCAAGATAGATCTTCGAGGGTGTATAATCTTGTGCGTATTAAACAAGGCGATGAATGGAAAACAGCATTTAATACGCCCGAGGGCCATTTTGAGTACCTGGTTATGCCATTCGGGCTTTCCAATGCTCCATCAGTATTTCAGTCCTTTATGCATGACATCTTCCGAGAGTACCTGGATAAATTCCTGATTGTGTATTTGGATGATATTTTGGTCTTTTCGGATAATTGGGAGTCTCATGTGAAGCAGGTCAGAATGGTGTTCCAGGTCCTTCGTGCGAATTCCTTGTTTGTGAAGGGGTCAAAGTGTCTCTTTGGAGTTCAGAAGGTTTCATTTTTGGGGTTCATTTTTTCCCCTTCTACTATCGAGATGGACCCTGTTAAAGTCCAGGCCATTTACGATTGGACTCAGCCGACATCTGTGAAGAGCCTGCAAAAGTTCCTGGGCTTTGCTAATTTTTATCGGCGCTTCATCACTAATTTTTCTAGTGTTGCTATACCGTTGACTGATTTGACCAAGAAGGGTGCTGATGTGGTCAATTGGTCTTCTGCGGCTGTAGAGGCTTTTCAGGAGTTGAAGCGTCGTTTTTCTTCTGCCCCTGTATTGTGCCAGCCAGATGTTTCGCTCCCGTTTCAGGTGGAGGTTGATGCTTCTGAGATTGGAGCTGGGGCTGTTTTGTCGCAAAGAAGTTCTGATGGCTCGGTGATGAAGCCATGTGCTTTCTTTTCTAGAAAGTTTTTGCCTGCTGAGCCTAATTATGATGTTGGTAATCGAGAGTTGTTGGCCATGAAGTGGGCATTCGAGGAGTGGAGTCATTGGCTTGAAGGAGCCAAGCATCGCGTGGTGGTCTTGACAGATCACAAGAATTTGACTTATCTTGAGTCTGCCAAGCGGTTGAATCCGAGACAGGCTCGATGGTCGTTATTTTTCTCCCGTTTTGATTTTGTGGTTTCGTACCTTCCGGGCTCTAAGAATGTGAAGGCTGATGCCCTGTCAAGGAGTTTTGTGCCTGACTCTCCGGGTGTTCCTGAGCCGGCAGGTATTCTCAAAGAGGGGGTAATTTTGTCTGCCATCTCCCCTGATTTGCGGCGGGTGCTGCAAAAATTTCAGGCTGATAGACCTGACCGTTGCCCAGCGGAGAAACTGTTTGTCCCTGATAGATGGACTAGTAGAGTTATCTCTGAGATTCATTGTTCAGTGTTGGCTGGGCATCCTGGAATCTTTGGTACCAGAGATTTGGTGGCAAGATCCTTTTGGTGGCCGTCTTTGTCGCGGGATGTGCGTTCTTTTGTGCAGTCCTGTGGGACTTGTGCTCGGGCTAAGCCCTGCTGTTCTCGTGCCAGTGGGTTGCTTTTGCCCTTGCCGGTCCCGAAGAGGCCCTGGATGCATATTTCTATGGATTTTATTTCGGATCTCCCCGTCTCTCAAAAGATGTCGGTCATTTGGGTGGTTTGTGATCGCTTTTCTAAGATGGTCCATTTGGTACCTTTGTCTAAATTGCCTTCCTCCTCTGATTTGGTGCCATTATTTTTCCAGCATGTGGTTCGTTTACATGGTATCCCGGAGAACATCGTTTCTGACAGAGGTTCCCAGTTTGTTTCGAGGTTTTGGCGATCTTTTTGTGCTAGGATGGGCATTGATTTGTCTTTTTCCTCTGCTTTCCATCCTCAGACAATTCGCCAACCGAACGAACTAATCAGACTTTGGAAACATATCTGAGATGCTTTGTTTCTGCTGATCAGGATGATTGGGTGTTCTTTTTGCCGTTGGCTGAGTTCGCCCTTAATAATCGGGCCAGCTCGGCTACTTTGGTTTCGCCGTTTTTCTGCAATTCTGGTTTCCATCCGTGTTTCTCTTCAGGGCAGGTTAAGTCTTTGGACTGTCCTGGTGTAGATACTGTGGTGTATAGGTTGCAGCAGATTTGGACTCATGTGGTGGACAATTTGACATTGTCCCAGGAGAAGGCTCAACGTTTCGCTAACCGCCGGCGCTGTGTGGGTCCCCGACTTCGTGTTGGGGATTTGGTTTGGTTGTCGTCTCGTTATGTTCCTATGAAGGTTTCCTCTCCTAAATTTAAGCCTCGTTTCATTGGTCCATATAAGATTTCTGAGGTTATCAATCCTGTGTCATTTCGTTTGGTCCTTCCTGCTTCTTTTGCCATCCATAATGTATTCCATAGGTCATTGTTGCGGAGATACGTGGCGCCTGTGGTTCCATCCGTTGATCCTCCTGCCCCGGTGTTGGTTGAGGGGGAGTTGGAGTATGTGGTGGAGAAGATTTTGGATTCTCGTACTTCGAGGTGGAAACTCCAGTAATTCCTGGGTCTTTGCCTCTGATGTTCATGCTGCCGATCTGGTTCATGCCTTTCATTTGGCTCATCCTGGTCGGCCTGGGGGCTCTGGTGAGGGTTCGGTGACCCCTCCTCAAGGGGGGGTACTGTTGTGAATTCTGTAGTCGGGCTCCCTCCTGTGGTCATGAATGGTACTTCGGCTGGTTCTGTCCATGGAATTCCTCTGGTGGCTGTGGGTGTTTCTGAGTTTCCTTCCACAGGTGACGAGGTTAATTTGTTAGCTGGCTGCTCTATTTAACTCCACTTAGATCTTTGCTCCATGCCACCTGTCAATGTTCCAGTATTGGTCTAGTTCACTCCTGGATCGTTCTTGTGACCGGTCTTCCCAGCAGAAGCTAAGTGCCTGCTTGTTTTTCTCTGGTTTGCTATTTTTCCGTCCAGCTTGCTATTTTGATTGTTGTCTTGATTGCTGGAAGCTCTGGGACGCAGAGGGAGCGCCTCCGCACTGTGAGTCGGTGCGGAGGGTCTTTTTGCGCCCTCTGCGTGGTCTTTTTGTAGGTTTTTGTGCTGACCGCAAAGCTACCTTTCCTATCCTCAGTCTGTTCAGTAAGTCGGGCCTCACTTTGCTAAATCTATTTCATCTCTGTGTTTGTATTTTCATCTTTACTCACAGTCATTATATGTGGGGGGCTGCCTTTTCCTTTGGGGAATTTCTCTGAGGCAAGGTAGGCTTTATTTTTCTATCTTCAGGGCTACCTAGTTTCTTAGGCTGTGCCGAGTTGCATAGGGAGCGTTAGGAGCAATCCACGGCTATTTCTAATGTGTGTGATAGGATTAGGGATTGCGGTCAGCAGAGTTCCCACGTCCCAGAGCTCGTCCTATATTATCAGTAACTATCAGGTCATTCCGTGTGCTCTTAACCACCAGGTCCATTATTGTCCTGACCACCAGGTCATAACAGTGCCCACAGCCTTAAAGATAGTTGATTGGCTATGCTGCAGCTATTCAACAAGCTTTATTAGGCTGCTGAACTGAGCAGAAACACAGACGTACAGTAAGAAGTCCTTGTCTGGGGTTCGGTACCTAACTGCTGCTTTGAAGTGCCATGCCTTCAGCTGACAAGCCCTGTGATATACTTTCTAATGATCAGCACATTGCTTGGCTTGTTAGCTGTACGAATGGCACTTCAAATCTGCATTTAGACAGAGAGTAGAGTGAAGTCTGATCTGAGCATGTATGCTCAGACTGCTGTTACTCAAGGGGTTTAAATTAGTAGCAAAATACCTCCTTGAAGTGGCGTGTGCTTTTTAATGAATTAGGTGCATCTTACTCCAGCGGTCATGTTCATTAAGATTTGGAAGCACAACACCAGTGTTATTAAATAGGCTATAAGTTATCACTGGTTATAATCCAGCATTTATTAATAGTCATGTATATTGAGGTCACTTGGACATTACTAAGGCTGTGTTAGCAATAAAGTGGTTGACAGGGGTTAAATACAGTCCTAGGATGCACATGTCTTTTATGGGCAATTGGAAGCTTTGAAGTATTGTGATTCGCATTTACTTGATTTACTGTGAAATGATTTTTTTTTAAAAATGCGACAAATCTGGCAAATTAGAATTACGGTACATAAGATTTGCTCATTTCTTCCAAAGATTGCAGCTGTGGCAGCAATGAAAAAATCATATATAGTAATTACAGTCTGATAATTATGAAAAAAAATCTATGAATAATAAAGAAAATCAGTAATCTTGGAACATTATTTCCATGAGCCACTATATTTCATAAAAATCTGTCAATGAGAACAAAATGCAAAACAGCAAGTGGCAAACATCAGTGATTGTCCTCTTATAATCGTCTTTAGTCTATCTTGAATTGCCTAATGTATGCTAGCAGAAATAATTATTGAGAGGCATCAAGTACTTTTAATGGGCAAATAAATTTTACCAGCTGTGAACTATAAATGCAAAATATTCTAAATGGGGAGAAAGTAACAAAATGCAGATACAAATTATTTCACTGTGTGATTTCTGTATTAAGCTTCATGTGTTTGTTATATCAGCTCAAAATACTCGACTCTAATTAGTGACTCACGAGTAGTGTTGAGCATTCCGATACCGCAAGTATCGGGGATCGGCCGATACTTGCGGTATCGGAATTCCGATACCGAGTTCCGATACTTTTGTGGAATCGGGAATCGGTATCGGATCCATAGTGATGTGTAAAATAAAGAATTAAAATAAAAAATATTGATATATTCACCTCTCCGGCGGCCCCTGGACATCACCGCTGGTAACCGGCAGGCTTCTTTGTTTAAAATGAGCGCGTTTAGGACCTGAGAATGACGTCGCGGCTTCTGATTGGTCGCGTGCCGCTCATGTGACCGCCACGCGACCAATCACAAGCCGCGACGTCATTCTCAGGCACTAAACTCCTCATTCTAGGAATTTAGGATCTGCGAATGACGTCGCGGCTTCTGATTGGTCGCGTGGCGGTCACATGAGCGGCTCATTTTAAACAAAGAAGCCTGCCGGTTACCCGCGGTGATGTCCAGGGGCCGCCGGAGAGGTGAATATATCAATATTTTTTATTTTAATTCTTTATTTTACACATTAATATGGATCCCAGGGCCTGAAGGAGAGTTTCCTCTCCTTCAGACCCTGGGAACCATCAGGATACCTTCCGATACTTGGTGTCCCATTGACTTGTATTGGTATCGGATATCGGTATCGGCGATATCCGATACTTTTCGGGTATCGGCCGATACTATCCGATACCGATACTTTCAAGTATCGGACGGTATCGCTCAACACTACTCACGAGTACAGTCTAGGGAATTCCGGCCAGAATATGTTGTCTGCATCTACACAGTCTGCGCTTGTAAAGTCAGGATGATATAACTAAAGAAAAAATATGGTTGGAGTAAAAGATCTGGTCGCAGTGTGACACCATTTGCTGTGAAGCTCATACATGTTCCTCCTTTTAATGCACGGTTTATGCTTTCAAAGACTAATTTGTAATATCTATCCTCTTTGTAAGTGTGCACAATTGTTATTTTCATATGCACATTGGGGCTGAACTTGAGATTTGCAGCTGAAAAGTTTACTTGTTAAAGGGAACCTGTCACCTGAATTTGGCGGGACTGGTTTTGGGTCATATGGGCGGAGTTTTCGGGTGTTTGATTCACCCTTTCCTTACCCGCTGGCTGCATGCTGGCTGCAATATTGGATTGAAGTTCATTCTCTGTCCTCCATAGTACACGCCTGCACAAGGCAAGATTGCTTTGCGCAGGCGTGTACTATGGAGGACATAGAATGAACTTCAATCCAATATTGCAGCCAGCATGCAGCCAGCGGGTAAGGAAAGGGTGAATCAAACACCTGAAAACTCCGCCCATATGACCCAAAACCAGTCCCGCCAAATTCAGGTGACAGAGTCCCTTTAAACATCAACATACAGAACAAATAAAACATTACATTGACTTTCTTTTTTAATAATCATATTTGCAAGAACGGAGGGAAATTTATCCTGTTTACGTACTGCCCAGTTTCCCGGATATTGCTTGTAACGTCCACTAGGTGGCGCAGCATTAAGGCCGATTGTAGATGGGCAGCGCAAGTGTTGCTCAGCTAAAGCCTCGTCCTGCTTAATTGTGTCCTTCCCATTTTTCTGTTTTGTTTTGGTACTTCAGTGGTCAACTTCAGTTAGTTCTCTGCTGGGGCCAGGGGCTGGATTCCTTGCTATTATAACCCTCAGCAGACAGTTATAGCTTTGCTACTGGTTCTGTTGTATATCCTGCTGTATTAGTATATCTCTTGTTATTGACCCTTGCTTGATCTCTGACTACCCTATTGCATGACAATTCTGCCTTGATACGACTTTCCTGACCTCCCCTCGCCTGCCTGTCCGTCTGGCCGGTAGTCCAGTACTACTGACAGTGTCACTGCTGTGGTCTCCTAGGTAAGAAGTGCAGTCATTATAAGCTCTGTTCTATAGAGCTCGAAATCTCCACTCAATCCAGCCAGCATCAATGTCGCTATACTCCTCTGATCCTGCAATGAAAACACTGCCTCTGCTTGCAGCATTGGAGGACTCAGGGGTCAGGCCAACCGTAGGACAAGGCCGCTTGATAAAATTGGCAATCATCAATCCCCTGCCTCCTGCTTGCCAGAGAAGTGTGTGCTCCTGAAATTTGATGTTGCCAAAAGACTGCCAAAAATTGACCCAACCTAAAGGAAGCGTGGGTTGTATAGATAACTCTGAATGTTAGCAATGAGAAGCTGTTCTATTGTGGGTAACTTTAATTGCATTAATTGTTTCTAGCATGGAATTTCTCAATATTTTTATGCATGGCAACCACCCCTTCTAAAATTAAATTATCCACAAGAATATAATAACACATTTTGCAATATATATTTAAAGCACAGCATAAGAACTTGTTCAGATGAGCGTACAGCATATATTGTCAGCGTGTTATTCACCTGTTCAATGGACAGCACACCGACTCTATAAAACAGTAGTCTGTTGATGCACACAAGCAATTTTTCATAAGGAACAATGGTTTGTGTGAACAAATGACATCATGCACTAATCTGGACTGGATTACGGACCAAGCTTGTGGATGTCAATAGGAGGCAGCTCTCTCGCTTGTACACTATGTTGCCAGACACTCAAAACTGCAGATGTGGTGCCCCTGAGGGTCCAAGTCGCCACAGAGGTACTGCACCTCAGCCAGAGGTGTGGTACCCTGCTCTCAGGTAAGGGAGGGCACTACCCAGAACCCAGACACTCGCATCCAACACCAGACTTCTCAGGCACAGGGAGGGACTAGGTAGAGAGTGTAGGTGGAGAGAGTAGGGTGGTCATGGAAACAGGAGGGAGGAGGGAGTTAGAGAGCTGGGGACTCGAGGAGCTGGGGACTCGAGGAGTGAGGAGCTCATCCCAGTACCAGAAGACAGAGAGAGATAAGTTGCAGAAAGTGAGAGAGAAAGATGGGGTCCTAGGGGCACGGGTAGTGAGAAGTCCACCCGTGGGGCCCGTATCCACGCTGACCATCACCAGGTGGAGGGACCACATCGCAGTAGGGGAACTGGCCCCTAATCTAGTGGAGGAACTGCAAGTTCCAGCTAGGAACCTGGAGGCTGTCATGTCTGCAAGTGTGACAACCACATGCACATCTATTTAACTGAAAAGGTAGACACAGAGGGTCCAGGCGACAGTGAAGATGTTGCCCGACAGGACCCGCGACTACTGGCTTGAGACACTGGGTGCGCAGCACAGGGCAGGAGAGGAGAGAGCCAGCGCAGTGAGTCTGCCAGGAAAGGCACATATATGGCACACCCGGCTGGGTGCCATGAAGAACTGTGAATAAAAGTGTGGAAACTGCACCCCACTGTCTGAATTATTGCCGCGCCACCTGCCCTGCACCACAAAGCTCACCATCACTTTTGACACCATAGCTGCCCTGGGGCCTAGCTCTACCCGTGGAGAGCTGTACCAACTCTGCTACATCACCATCTGTCTCAGAGGATCTGCACCACAGCATCGGCTATCCCTGGCAGAACACCATGGGTGGCGTCATGAACAATCCCCTTTCCCTATAATAACTTTATTTCTATCATTAATCCCCCTTCTGATTGCACGCCCAGGGCCACAGACCGGGTCACCACTGCCATGACCACCCCTTTAAGAACCATCTGACCCAGTTCCGAGTACCCCACGGCCCAGGAAAATGTTGCACAGACATAGCCTGAGTTTTATTATGGTCATGTGAACCCAGCCAAAGGCTAAGTTCACATGTGCATATGAAAAATTATCTGTTTCTTGTCCAATAAACCAGAAGCTTTTTTGATCTATATGGTGGCCCGTGTGCCATCCATATGACCATGTTTGCCATTCATTTTTTTACATCCGCAAATAAAAAAATACTAGGCTAAATTCTGTTTACTACGTCATATTTACAATGGATACATTAAAAATGGAGTCAATATGGATTGTGCACGTATAGTATGAGGTTTTTTTTACACACTAATTGAAATCTATGGCCGAGTCTCATCTGAAAAATTGATGGAACTAGTAGTTGATAAACTACCATGTTGATTAACTAACCATGTGAATTTAGCATGGGACATGGCAAGTAAACCCTATAGGAATACTGTACACTATCCAGGGTAAAGATACAAAACGTTGAACATCTTGGATCTAGGGCTCGGGGGATTGAATTAAAAAAACAATGATTTGCTTGGAGGAACAACACTTGGGATTTAACTGTGACCAGGGCAGAGCATGAATGGTTTTAATATAAACCTTAAAGTGATGCTCCTATTGAATTAGACACTAAATCATTTAACCTGATAATGACCAAAAGCTGTAAATTATGGAGCTTGGTCAATAATGGGCTTAAATCCCACACCATTGTAAATTTATGGTGCAGGATTGAAGTTCCTGCTCCTGTTATCTATTCAAACAAGTTGGATTGCAAGCTGTCATGGAGAGCTGGGGACCATTGCTCACCATTTTTGTCCTCTCAACTGCATAGTGCTCAATGATTGTTGCTGTATGTAGCGAACAGAAGCATCACACAATCGCAATATGTCTGTCTTGGATAGTAGAGCTGCTACAAGACCAAGGTCAGTCCTGCTAGTTTCCTGAGTTACAAGAAGAGGCCATTTTCAGGGTCAAAGTGGTCAGTTCAAAGTCAGGTAGTATTTCATGAAGAGCGAATAGCATTGTTGCTCGAATCTCCCCGAGCATGCTCAGGTGATCTCCGAGTATTTTGTAGTGCTCGGACATTTAGTTTTCCTCTCCTCAGCTGCATGATTTTTCAGCTGCTGGACAGCCTGAATACATGTGGGAATTCCTTAACAAACAGGCAATCCTCACATGTATTCAGCCTGGCTAGCAGCCATAAATCATGCAGCTGAGGTGAGGAAAACTAAGGCTGCCGTCACACTAGCAGTATTTGGTCAGTATTTTACATCAGTATTTGTAAGCCAAAACCAGGAGTGAGTGATAAATGCAGAAGTGGTGCATGTGTTCTTATTATACTTTTCCTCTAATTGTTCCACTCCTGGTTTTGGCTTACAAATACTGATGTAAAATACTGACCAAATACTGCGAGTGTGACGGCAGCCTAAATGTCCGAGCACTACAAAATACTCGGAGATCACCCGAGCAACAATGCTATTCGCTCATCACTAGTAGTATTGTAATTCCCAAATACAGCTCTGGCAAAAATTAAGAGACCACTGGAAAATGTTCAGTTTGTCTGATTTTTCTCTTTATAGGTATATTTTTGAGTAAAATATAAATTGTTCTTTTAGTCTATAAACTTCGGACATGTCTCCGAATTTCCAAGCAATAAACTTTATATTTTTTTCTGACAAAGAAAAATGGTAAAAATTAAAAAAAAAAACAGTACTTTCAGACCTCAAATAATGCAAAGAAAACAAGTTCATAATCATTGAGATACAAAAATGCTAATGGTTTAACTCAGGAAGAGTTCAGAAATCAATATTTTGTGGAATAACCATGATTTTTAACCACAGCTTTCATGCGTCTTGGCATGCTTTCCACCAGTCTTTCACACTGCTCCTGGCGCAAAAATGTAAGCAGTTCTTCTTTGTTTGATGGCTTGTGACTATCCATCATCCTCTTGATTACTTTCCAGAGGTTTCCAATGGGGTTCAGGTCTGGAGATTGGGCTGCCCATGACAGGGTTTTGATGTGTTCGTCTCTTAATTTTTGCCAGAGCTGTAGATATCTGGAATTGTAGCGCTATGAACCTTAATCATTTGATTAGACAGGTAGTGGAAAATTAGAGATGACGGCAATGTGCATTTTCTATCCACAAGAAAATGATCTAAGGACGTACATGACTGTGTTCTTAGTGTATGTAACTCTCACACTCCTAAAAGAGAAACACAACATTTTTGTGTAGAACATTTTTTCTCTTACCTTCCCGTTTTGAAAGGGTTTGATATCTCCCAGTGGTTGTTTAAGCTGTACAGGTCCAAACGAATTTCCATTATCAGAAAATAAAACGATGAATACATTGGCATCGGTGCCTACTCTGCTTATGTCCCCCGTATATATGAGAATCCTAAGTGTCTCTATATGTTCTTCATCAGTTCCTGTATGATTGGAGGTCAGTAACAAGTCATTACCAGTTTCCTCTGCCTGGTCATGAGCAACTTGAGAAATGCAAACTTCTTTTCTTGTCTCGGTTTTTTCGCTCTCAATTGAAAAGTTCCTAGGCACATTATCAAATCCAGAAGAAAGGGTTATAAAAACAAACAATTCTAACATGTTAGCTACTCAAAACCTATTTTAATTACTGATTTTACTATTAAGGAGGATTACAAGGCTAATTTTACTTTAAAAATGCAAATAAAAACAAGCTAGTTGTGTATATCATAGATACAGTACTTAAATATCCCACTAATATGAATGTATATACAGCGGGTGACATAAGTATTGAACACGTCACCAATTTTTCTAAAGGTGCTATTGGCATGAAATTCTCACCAGATGTCGGCGACAACTCAGCCAATCTGCACAAACAAAAAAAATGAAACCATAGATCTTCATAAATTAAGTTATGTGTAATAATGAAAAATAACACAGGAAAAAAGTATTGAACACATGCAGGGCCAACCTTAGGCTGAATGATGTCCTGTGCAACAATGCTCTTTGGTGCCCCCGTAGTTAGAATACATAAGCTGCATATTTGTATATGGCAGGAACCCTACACAGTGTATGGAGCTGTGATCTGCTTCACTTCTGGCTGAATAGAGACCTGCATACAGCTGAACATGGGGTGTCAGACCCCCAAACCATCTGATATGGATGATTTATCCAAATGATAAGGATACAGATAGGTCATCAATCTAAGATCTGGACAACCCCCCTTTGATTAGCATGTACAATGTACATTTATGGGTGAGTGCACGCACAATGCAGATGTTTCATATGAATAGTAGCTTGGTGTTAACTCAGATGTCAAGTGTGATAATGTTTGCAGAGATGTTGAAAATAAGGCTTTGCACACATAGAGTTTTTTTTGAGGAAGGCAAAAATGCCAATTTTTTTTAGATGAAACTGCTTCAGGAAGCCCGCTTTCTTTGGGGAGTTATTGACTTATTGTTCTGCCAGAGATCATGTCAACTGGTGGCTTTATCATAGAACACATGGTTGTGACCAACTGAGCGAGATCTTCTGTGTATGGGAGAGTTGGATGAGATGGCTGTTTGGTGAAACCATCACTCGGCCAACCACCATCTAATGTGCATGTGGGCCTATGTTATGTTATGTTCACCTGGAGTGATAGTGTTTATTGTAACTCAGTAAGTATTAAAGGGAACCTATCACCCCCACCCCATTCTGTAATGCTGTAGATAAGCCCTCGATGTAATCTGAAAGATGAGAAAAAGAGGTTATATTATACTCACCTGGGCGGGCGGTCTGATCCGATGGGCGTCGCGGTCCGGTTCGGGGCCTCCCATCTTCTTACGATCACGTCCTCTTCTTGTCTTCATGCCGCAGCTCCGGCGCAGGCGTTCTTTGTCTGCCCTGTTGAGGGCAGAGCAAAGTACTGCAGTGCGCAGGCGCCGGGAAAGGTCAGAGGGGCCGTAGCGTGAAGGCAAGAAGAGGACGTCATCTTATGAAGATAGGAGGTGCTGGACCGGACAGTGACCCCCATCGGACCGGATCGCAGCGGGAACGCCCCTAGGTGAGTATAATATAACCTCTTTTTCTCATTTTTCAGGATACATCGGGGGCTTATCTACAGCATTCCAGAATGCTGTAGATAAGCCCCTGGTGCCAGTGGGCTTAGCTCAACTTCCATTTTGCGGGTGACAGGTTCCCTTTAATCGTGTTGTACCAAGTTTACCTATCGGCAGAATAGGGGATAACTTTCTGAATGCTGGGGGGACCAACCACTGAGAACCCCATTGATCTTGTGAAGAGGGTTTTGTATGGCCCTGTTAGAAGGGAGCAAGTGACCATGCGCACCTCCACTCTATTTATTTTTAATGGAAGTGCTAGAAAGAGGCGAGCTCAGAACTCACTTATCTCCTACACTCCAATTGTGAATTGATAGAGTGCTGTTGCTTATGCTCAACCTCAGCTCCATTCACATGGGTCTCTTCAGAGCGCTATTTTTGGGATCGGTGGGAGACTCAGTGGTAGACATCCAACAATCGGCAAGTTATTCCCTATCCTTTAATAGGGGATGTCTTTCAAGCTTGGTAAAACATTAATTTCCCATAAACATTAGACAGCTGATGGATGAGACTGTTTGGCCAAGCACTACTATGTTCTCATTGAACCTGTGATTGTCTGATCACTGGTGCAATATACCGTAATATCTCAGTATTGCTCTATATAGCAAAGGTCATCTTTGAAGCCCAGATGCAGCTGAATTTCAACAGACCCCTGTGATAGCATGCATGGGGGTTTTCAACAGACCCCTGGCTGCCTGCATATTGCAGGGCAGCCGATGGGCACTTAGATGAATGCACCCCTATGCTGGTACATTGTTAAAAGGGCTGTCCAGGCTTTTACTAAAAGTCTGCAGACACTCTGTCACTGCAGACATTTGAAACCTCACAGCGTGCATCACCTGCTGTAAGGACTCTGCATTGTTGATGGTTAGAGTGGGCAGTCATGTGACCACAAGTATGTGTTTTCCATACTTTTGGACACATTTAGACTAGACGTGCGAAGTATTGCTCAACACACGTCTAGTTGGATTGTGGCCGGAAGGATAGAATTCATCTACTTGTGGTCACATGACTGCCCACTCAACGTCAACAGCGGAAAATCCTAACAGCGTGTGTTGCACATTGTGAATTTGTGAGGATTCTGAAGTCTGCAGTCACATAGAACTCTCTTGAAATAGTACAAGCAATCAGACAATGAGTAACAGCAAACTTTTAGCAAAAGGTTGGACAACACCTACAGCTGGGCTGAGCCCGCAGTATACCCAGCAGATAACTCAAGAGTTATCTGTCGGGCATTGTGCAGGCTTAGCCTGCGAGTCAACCCCTACGAAACCACTCACTATAATGAGGCAGATGGAGAGATAGGGACAACGTTTGACGTGTGTTCCAGTGGTATCCATCTTTTTAGTCGTGTACAGATCAGTGGTTGCCCACACTTGTGCAGTAAAAAAAAGTCTAAAATGATGAGACACTGCCGGAACAGAGACCATGGTGTTTGTCGTACAAAATAAATAATGTGACCATTTTATTGTTCAGGTCATTTGGAATGCTGTGATACCAATTTGTTTTACGAATTGGCTTTTCATGATTTTTGTCCGCCTTTGTGTTTTTTTTTAACTTTTTTCATATTTTATTTAAATTTTTTTTCACTTAGTACCACAGTGGGACACTTTGATAGTTGATCTCATGCATTGTAGTACTCATGTACTGCAGTAGTGCCTGAGACCTGTTACTATCTCACTGACAGACTGTTCGATATGGTTTATAGTTGGATCTAACAGGTCACAGGTACCCTGTGGTCATTAGATGACCTTGGGTTGCAATGAGAACTATCGGCACCTGCGATTACTATACCTAGGGGCCGATGGTGTTAAAGGGGGTCTTTTTTTTTTTTTTTTCCAAAGAACTTTATTGGGATTTTATATTTTAACCTGGAGGGGAGGGGGAGGGGAATGAAAGGAGGGGAGGAAAGGAGAAGGAAGGATAAGAGTGAAGGGAAGAAGGGTAAAGGGGGTCTTTTAACCACTTATGCGCTGCTGTAGTTATTGACAGCAGCATTTAAGGGGTTAATCAGCCCCAATTCATTTTAAAACTGGTGTTAACTCTCATATGCAGGTGTCATCCGGATTTTCGCCTCTGGGGTGCTTATACACTTAATCCTTGCTGTTGTGAAAAAGTGGCGCTAAGGATTAAGGTCACATATTGACCGCCATAAAAATATGTTAAGGCTGTTTTGACATGTTGAGTTTTGCTGCGTTTCTTTAATGAAAATTTTAAGCTGCGTTTTATAGTAGCAGCAAAGTCTATGAGATTTCAAAAATCTCATGCACACAGCTTATTTTTTTTCCCTGACTGATTTGGAAAACTGCTGCGTTTTTGCAAACTGCAGAATGTCACTTCTTTCAGCATTTTTCACCTATTGACAGCAAAGAATAAGTGCAAAAATGAAGCAAAAAACCCCACAAGTATCAGGTTTTGCTGTGTTTTTTATTCAAAAACTTTGAGGAAGTTGCATCATGGTTTTTTGTTTTTGGGGGGGGGGGGAGGGGGACTAAACTTTATCAGCATGGACAAGGGACAATAAAAGCGCAGCCGAACCTGCTTTTTGTAAGCAGCTTCTTTATTGCCATGGTTTTGCAAGTAGAAAAAGACGCATTACAAATGCAATGTGTGAATATAGCCACATATTGCATGTTCTTCTGCCCATTACATGGCACCATAAATCCATATTTACACATAGAAACACACACAGAAACTAATACACACACATATAAACACACACACACCGAAACACACACATAGAAACATACACATACACACATAGAAACACACACACATAGAAACACACACACTCACAAAGAAACACACAGAAACAAACACACACATAGAAACTCACACACACATAGAAACACACAGACATTGAGAAAGGCTACACTGCCGAAACGCGCGTCGGGGAGCATGCTCACGGACATATTCCTGGCTTTATTGGTAATAATAGCAGCTGTTGCAGCTGCCTCTTTGTGTTTTATATTATGTGTGCCGGGTTACCAATGCTATTGGCCATATGGATAATGTGCAATGTATGTGATTATATGCCATAATTATACTGGACCCATAAGCCTATGTTGCTAGTATAATCTTTGTTCTGTGAGTATCCTAATCTTGGCATGTGCTAGTAGGTGTAACCCCCCCCCCTTTTTCCCTTGTCATCTATACCTGGTTATTTAATAAATTTAATGCTGATTATTTAAATTATATTGGAAGTTGTGTGTCGCTGTTTTTCTTCGTTGTCTATGGCTATTGCGACTTTGTTCCATTTACGTCCATAGCTATATAATATCGCAGTATACTAATATTAGATCTAATCATACTATTACTGTGATGTCTCTTTTGTTCATGAGGTGTTTTGAAGAGAAAATAAAAGTGCAGCCAAACCTGCATTTTGTAAGCATCTTCTTTATTGCCATGGTTTTGCAAATAGAAAAAGACGCATTACAAATGCAATGTGTGAACATAGCCACATATTGCATGTTCTTCTGCCCATTACATGGCACCATAAATCCACATTCACACATAGAAACACACACAGAACCTAATACACACACAAATAAACACACACCAAAACACACACATAGAAACATACACATACACACATAGACACAAACTCACACAGAAACAACCAGAAACAAACACACACATAGAAACTCACACACACGTAGAAACACACAGACATACACAAACATTCACAGAAACAGACAAACACATAGAAACACACAAATACACAGAGAAACACACACACTTGCAACACCCCAGATAACTGGTTGTTGCAGTGATGTTGCCTTCCCTTCAAGGAGGGTGATGTCATGCTTGAAGGCAAGGGAGATTCTCTCTATCAGGTAAGGAAGGCACTCACATTCAATACATATGAATCTAGGCCAGGAAGGGGAGCTCAGGACCCGGATTCAGGGGAGCTTCCTTACACTTTATGTATCCTGGTCTGGAGGAGGAGCCAGTCAGTCTGAGAGATGAGAGGAGAGTAGAAGGATGTCTGGATCAGATGTAGAGGCCGAGCAGCCACGAGGGAGCTGCTACCCCTGGAAAGAAGTAGAATTTGAAGGAGAGTTGAATAGTGGAGGAGCTTAGAGGGAAGAAGCACAGAGGAGGAAGAGGCTCAGGAGAGGAACAGCGGAAGGACGCTCTAGGAGCCATAGCGCAGAAACCAGGTAACGGGAGCCCGAGTTCGTGTTGTTCTCCAGGATGCACGACAGATCCAGAGGGCATAGGACTGTATGTCAATTGCCTGCATCAACTCTGAGGTGAAGCAGTGACCTTAGAGCCCGGGTCATGATAGAGATCCTATAAACAGGCTCGAACTGCCTATCGTACAGACATCTGTCTTAGGACAGGAGAGAGGGGACTTGCAATAAGCTTCAAGCGGCAGGGACCTAATCAACTAAATAGCGCAAGTAGGAAAGGCTTATGGACCTAACCTGTGAGAGGGATCTCCTATTGCCTCCAAGCCGGCCGGACTACAGCTACCCTGCACTTGGTACCCTGGACTGAGGACTACTACCATCAATAAACCAGGTAAAGACTGCAAACCCGTGTCCTCGTTCTTTGCTATACCATCCACCACACCATCGGTGCCCTACACTTGGGAAGTCCTGGGGACCCCGCTTCACCTGTGGGAAGCATCACCATCATGCTGCGTACCATCACCCCAGAGGACCCCTTTAAGCAGCATCGGTCCCCACTGACCGAACACCACAGGTGGCGTCACGAACAATATACATTATTCACAAATCCCCTTAAAGACCTTTCCCTTTAATTGGGCGCCCAGGGCCACGGACCGGGTCGCAGCCACCGTGACATCCCCTTTAATAGCTACCGGACCCGGTATCGAGTACCCCGCTGCTCTGGTAGGGCGACTCACACTCACATAGAAACACAAACATAAATTCTCCCACACACATAGAAACACACACACACAGACGCAAACAAACACACACATACTCATACACAGAATAACACACACACTCACACATAAAAACACACACACATGCTCATACACATAGGAACACACGCTCATACAAACCCACACACACACAAAACACTTCCAGGACAGGGTGCCATCTGTCAAATTGCCCCTCTCTCTTCTCTATCGGTGCAGCAGTGAATTTCATAGACGTGTAGAATGGAAAGTTATCTAAATCATTTCATCACTTTCAAAATTTCTGATAAAATATGAGGTTTCAGTGAATCTCTAAATGTTTAAAGATTGAACTTACTCGTCCACATTAAATACGTAGATCTTGCTCTTTGAAGACTCCTTGACATGGATCCTTTTGATATACAGCTGGCAATCTGTATAGATTTTAACAGAGATATTTTTCTTTATACAATGCGGCAGCACAGATAACAGCGCCAAATGAGCTTTATTTCCTAAAGAAATACTTAATAGTGGCAATTTATTTTGTACTTTGCATGAAAATTAAGTGAAACGTACCGTCGCTGCTGCTCATTGAAATGTCAGCCTGATGTACTTCCCCAAGTTCAACCGCATCTAATACAGCTGTAAATGACTGTGAAGAAACAGAAGTCTGTTTATTGTGAAGGCCTAAATATCAAGAGGAACATGTGCATGTCTCGCTCACATCACAACATTTTAATTAAGTCCACCTATAGGTGGAAGTAATTGAATGTAATGCATTTGTCACACATCCGCTCTCGCAGTGTCACACACCATAAGATGCTCTCATCCTGCTCAGAGAAAATCTTGTGTGATATAAAAGCTAAAAACAAAGACTGGTTACAGGAAGATATACAGCCAAAAAATAATGTGACAAAGCTTCAGTGACAAGTATCAATATAGGACAGGTCAGTAATGCGAATTATTCTTCATACTGACTGCAAACAGTAAAATAAATGTGCATATTCCATGAAAAATATTAAATTTTTTGAGTTCTCAGTGGTTGATACCTTTTAATGGTTAACTGGAAAGATGGTAACAAATTGCAAGCTTTCGAGACTACACAGGTCTCTTCATCAGGCATGTCTATGCCTGATGAAGGGACCTACGTAGTCTCGAAAGCTTACAATTTGTTACCATCTTTCCAGTTAGTCATTAAAGGGTATCAACCACGAGAACTCTAAAATTTTACATTTTTTCTATCTACTGGCTAACGCGGTACAAAGATGTATATTTTTTCTGTATCTTCCATGAACTAATAATTACTGTATTTTTGAGACTAAAGCACACAAATGGTTATTCATTTAGCCTTTTCATAGGAGTTCAGTGGCAATATTTTACTAAACCAACTTACTATCCACTTCTATGTGACCAACTTTTTTTTTTTTCATTTGTTTTTTTTCAGAGTGGTTAAAAAGTTTGGCTCTACAAATAAAGCGTGATCTAAAGTGTAGAACAGATTCAATATTAAGAATAGGGTTAGATACAGCACTGTACAGGACTTTGCTTACAGGACACATAGCAGAAGAATGTCTGTCAGCCAGGTACTGGAAATGGAAATGCATCTAAGTCTCAGAAAAGGGGCACGTTTAAAGCCTTTTTTGCTAACAATAAAGTAATACTTTTGTAGTGTACAACTGGTAATATTCAATAGGGTAAAAGTTGAATCCACAGCCTGCAAAGTTACAGAGGAATGAATGTGATCCAGAATTACTAAAGGGCAGTCTGCTATAGTCGGTGGACATGTAGTATGATAATAATGCATATATGTTTGGATTGTGAGGACGACCAACAGACGATGTTCCAACACAGTGTAAGGGAAATGTTATTATGTCATAACTGCTAAAAGAAAATGGTAGTGATTTTTTACGCCTAACTGCAGGGAGGCAGCTGTCAATGATGTCGATAGTCATGGTCCATCAACAGAGCTGTACGGAAGAGTTCTGTTGACGGCAGTGGTGGTCAATGACCGCTCTGTGCTGGCGGCGAGAAGAACAGGCAAGTAGTTAGCAACTACCTATCTGTTTTTAGGCCCATAATGAATAAATAGTCCTGCATAAACCCTTTAAAGTCAACCAAAACAATGTTCTGAACATCATTGTATGATGTCGTGGTTACATCTGCCTTACATGGCACAATTGTCCTCCACCATTTCAGTTAGTGGACATTGTTCATGGTGGTTTCATACTTAATGCAGCTGCTCGGCCATGGGTAACCCTTCCAATAAAATCTCTTAAATCTCTTAAAAAGCTGTTTAGCTGCTGTTGCCGCCAGAGGCAGTATGAAACATGGTATTATTGAGTAGTTGCATGATTGTTCTGGGCTTGTGCTTATACACAAGAGCCAATCTGAGTAAGCAGCACTGCAGTATATAGCATGAGGAGGGAAAAAAGTTTCAATAGTTAGTGAGAAAACATTTGGATTTCACAACCCACCTCCCAGGAGACTGTGAGACACTGATTATACATTAGGTTTGTTTTAATTATCCATATGTGGCCATTACCCAGGGGTAACGAATTACATATCATTTTACATCCCACATCCTTATAAACTATACTTTACATTTGGGCTGAAATGTAAGTAAACTTAGCCTTACCTCTTCATCATTTCCATTCATCACATGCTGCCATTTTATATATCTGTGCCCTGTGTCTCCATGTTTCCCATGTAAACAAATACCAATATGTAATTTATCTTTCTGCTCCTCCATATCAGAGACAAAAACAGTTACAGCATAAGAAGCAGCTGCAAAATAAACCAATACAAATACAATGAGAATAACAGGTGGGGGTTATCATTTATTAGCAAAGGTGAAATTAAATCAGCCAAACTCTTTACAATAAAGTGAAAGATAATACAGTTGTGGTCAACAATATTTGCACTCTTAGTTTATATATTTGGACAAATCAAATATACGGATGGTTAATATATATATGTGTTAAGTTATGATTTTGCTGTAGGACTCCTTTCAAACTCAGTTTTCATTTACTTTGGAGCATATTTTGATCTGAAATGCTCTGATAATCCTCTGATATCCAAATTTTTGTGACACATTAAAAATCTACAGCCACGCATCATTATGGATCCTCCACCATATTTCACTGTAGGTAGGGTGAAATTTTCTTTATAGGCTTTATTTAGAAATCAATAAATGTAACTCTACTATGTATTGGCAAAGGGCACTAGTTTGGTTTTATAAAAAAATGTTTTCCCCAAAAAATGTGGTTTGTCTATTTAATTTTGGGCAAAGTTCAGTTGCTGTTGTTTAGGCCCTTGAGTAGTGGGGTCATCCTTGGCCTTTACCCTCGGAGTCATATTTTGTTCAGTGTGCTACATATGATAAATGTTGAAACTATAGCTACTGATTCCTCATGACTCCTCCTCAGCCTGAAGTTTGTTAAATGTTACATCCAGTTTCTTTCTCACATTTTGAGGCAATTTTCGTATATACCATATTTCTCTTCACACCACAACCTAGAGGGTTCTTTATTGTTCTTATTTTCCACCATAATTTGCTAAATAAATCTTGCCAAATCAGACAAGGTGATTTTCTGGATTTATTTTCTCATTTTGACTCTCATAGTTGTGGTCTACTTATGATGTCAATTACAGGCCTCTCTCGTCTTTTTAAGTGGGAGAACTTGCACAATTGGTGGCTGAGTAAATACTTTTTAACCCACTGTATATATGGACCCCTAAAACCTTAGGTAATTCTCGGTCAAATATGTAATCAACAACTATTATTCCTGTTTGGCTTTGAACAATAATTTGAATAAAAGTTTACAATGTCTACATTTAAACTTCCTGATCCTTTTCTCACCCTGATATCTATGTGGGGAGAGTCAGGATGTGTCTCGAGGACTTTAACCCCTTTCTGACACTTGACGGAATAGTACGTCAGCTGGCAGATCCCCTGCGGCGGTGAGCCCACCTCAAAGCCGCGACATGTCAGATGTTTTGTACAGCTGACATGTGCGCGCAATGAGCGTGAGCGGAATCGCGATCCGCCTGCGCCCATTAACTAGTTAAATGCCGCTGTCAAACGCTGACAGCGGCATTTAACTAGCGCTCCCGGACGTGCGGCTGGTGCTGCTCGCACCGCTGAACCCCGTCACATGATCGGGGGTCATCGGTGCATTGCCATAACAACCAGAGGTCTCCTTGAGACCTCTATGGTTGTTGATGGCTGATTGCTTTGAGCACCATCCTGTGGTCGGCGCTCATAGCAATGCTGCATTTCTGCTACATAGAGGTGATCTGTGCTTCACCTCTATGTAGCAGAGGCGATCGAGTTGTGCATGCTTCTAGCCTCCTGTGGAGCCGATTGAAGCATGCCAAAATTTAAAAAAAAGTGTTTAAAAATATAAAAAATAAAAAATATATAAAAGTTCATATCACCCCCCTTTCGCCCCAATCAAAATAAAACAATAAAAAAATGAAACCTACACATATTTGGTATTGCCGCATTCAGAATCGCCCGATCTATCAATAAAAACAAAGTATTAACCTCATCGCTAAATGGTGTACGTTTTTTGGTCACCACGACATTGCATTAAAATGCAATAACGGGCGATCAAAAGAACGTATCTGCCCCAAAATGGTGTCATTAAAAATGCCAGCTCGGCACACAAAAAATAAGACCTCACCCGACCCCAGATCCCGAAAATTGGAGACGCTATGGGTATCGAAAAATGGCGCAATTTTTTTTTTTTTAGCAAACTTTGGATTTTTTTTTTACCACTTAGATAAAAGAGAACCTATACATGTTTGGTGTCTATGAAGTCATAATGACCTGGAAAAACATAATGGCTGGTTAGTTTTAGCATTTGGTGAACCTAGCAAAAAAGCCAAACAAAAAACAAGTGTGAGATTGCACTTTTTTTGCAATTTCATCGCACTTGAAATTTTTTCCCTTTTTTCTGCTACACGGCATGGTAAAACCAATGGTATTGTTCAAAAGTACATCTCATCCCGCAAAACATAAGCCCTCACATGGCCATATTGATGGAAAAATAAAAAAGTTATGGCTCTGGGAAGGAGGGGAGCGAAAAATGAAAACGACAAAACGAAAAAAGCTCCGGGGGTGAAGGGGTTAAAGACCTAAAAAATTTCATGACATTTTCTATCAATTGATTCCAATCGATTTTAGCTGCCATAAAGTGCAGACACCCTGCTATACTGACTATACGGAATGTACAGAAAGGTAGTAGGCGTCACCAATGTGGTCACCCCCAGGAAAGGTTTTATATATTAAAATACACAGCTCTACCATTGAAAGAAGACCAAACCTAATATATCATCTATGTCTTAAGATCTAATTGATTAAACAAAAAATAAAATGTGATACACTTCCTTTGTTTCCATTCCTAAAGGTTGTATCCCTTTATGTCAACTTTTACCTTCTCGTAAGATTATCAAGACTTATAATTATCGAGTACCGTACAAGCTCCAATGACTCCCATAAAGGGCTGATTTCCTCAGTACACATGACATTGTGGGTTATAGTTAATTTAGTGACAGTTGGTGGGGGAAGGTTGAACTTCATGGACCTAGGTCTCTTTTCACCCTATGTAACCATAATGGAAGCGTTGTACTGAATATTCCAAACGTTTCATTGCTTTTAATGTCCTTAAAATAGTCTTATATTTTACAAAGTATACCAATTTCATATAGTTTAAGCTTTCGCACTACATAACTGGAAACCTTCATAGAGATCAGTCTGTAAACTTGCTGACTGCTGTAATTTCGAACGATTATTGTAGTCACATTAGTATTCTGGAGCACGAGTCTAGAATTTCTCCTAAATATTCTTTATTGTTCAGAGATATAGATATAGCCCTGCTCACAATTTGTCACACTGGTGATCTCCATCTGCTTTTATACCACTGTGGCTCATGTATAACCAAACAGTCTATAAAATGACTCTATATAATGCGACTCTTCCGAGAGCACAACTTTATTCCTCTCTTCAGAGCAGGTGCTTTAAAGTGAGAGCGCTGTGGTAATATTACGTTACATTATATTTTTACATCCCTTCTGCTGAACAGAATGTGTGTGGTGCGCCTTATCACAAAAGTCAATCTTACTGAAGGAAAATAGCTGAGAAAGTGCAGTATAATTCCTGTTCTAAGTACAGGTAAGATAAATTACTCCCCTAGGCTGATTGATGTCCCACTCCACAGCAGTGATAAAATATAGACATCTGTGAGGGAGGCAATGCCCGTCCCAGTACAGAACTTTTTGTATACTCCTATACACTCATTGGGGTAGGCAATGGAGGATCTTCCCAAAAATGTAAACTTAACATGTAGATGATGTTATTCTCCCTTAAAAGGAACCTGTCACCAGATATTGTTACCCCATCTGAGAGCAGCATGATGTAATGGCAGAGACCCTGATTCCAGTGATGTATCACTTTCTGATCTGCTTGCTGAAGTTTGGATAAAATCATTGTTTTATCTGCATTGTTTTAACCCTGCCCACACCATCTATGGCAGCTTTTGGTGTACGCTGTGCATAGACAGAAAGCAGCCAATGAGTGGTGGGGACGGGGTCATTCAGAGCTCATGAATAAGAAGGACTACTCTGCAACAGGTTTACCAGTCTCTAGTAGCGTCGGACTGGAGCACCTTGGGCCCATCAGAGAAAATCATCTTGGGGCCCACTATGTAGATACATAGAAATAAATTCAAGAACATCAATTGTGCGGTAAAACAAGCTAATATCAGGGTATAATATAAGGTAGTACATGTCCTAATTATGTAGCAGGATTAGAGTTGCCCCCTCATAGAATATAAAGTAGCCCCCTCATAGAATATTATTATTATTATTATTTATATAGCACCATTAATTCCATGGTGCTGTACATGAGAAAGGGGCTACATACAGAGTTATAGATATCGTTTACAGTACACAAATTTACAGTGACAGACTGGTACAGAGGGGAGAGGACCCTGTCCTTGACGACTTACATTCTAAGTATAATATAATGCATATTATAATGTAGCCTCCCTCATGGAATATCTTGCAGCCCCCCTCATAGGGTATAATACAGCACTCCACAAAATATAATGCAAGCCCCTCATAAGGTATAATGCAGCCCCCCATAGAAAATAATGTAGCACCTTCATATGGCATAATGCAGCCCCTCTCATATAGTATAATGCAGCCCCTCCACAGAATATAATGTTGCCCCCTCAGAGTATAATGCATCCCCCTCATAAGGCAGCCCCCCCATAGTCTTTTCCACCACAACCATCATTGCCTTCTCCACCACCCCATCATTGCCCATTCCACCATCTCCATCATTGCCTCCCCCCCACCATCATCATCATTGCCTCCCCCACCATCATTGCTTTCTCCCCCACCACCCCATCATTGCCCATTCCACCACCTCCAACATTGCCTCCCCCCACCACCATCATCGCCTCCCCCACCATCATCATCATTGCCTTCCCCACCACCATCATCATTGCCTCCACCACCATCATCATTGCCTCTCCCACCACCATCATCATTGCCTCCCCCCACCACCATCATTGCCTTCTCTCCACCACCCCCATCATTGCCAATCTTCAATACACACACACCACTATCACACATACAACACTACACACAGACAGCACCGCACCACTCTCTCTCACACAAACACACACAAAGCGCCGCACCACATACACACAAAGCCGCACACATGCAGGAAGAGACACACACAGCACCCACTCACCTCTCCGCACGTTGTCAGCAGCCGCAGCACATCCCGGCAGCTTTCTCTCAGAAACAGCTGTGCTGAATGATGACATCATCTAGCTGCACTGAGTCAGACAGGGAATGCCGGGCAGGCGGGCAGGAAGGAGGACGACGTCGGATCCCTGCAGCTTCTCTTCGGTCCCAAGCTGCAGTGATTACAATCAGGGTTTGCCACCCTTTAGGGGCCCGATTCAGCAGCATCGGCGGGCGGTGTTAGCTGCAGCCTGCGGCGAACGCTGCCCACTATTAAAGTGAAATGGTATTCACTACTCTCCACACCCATGGGGGAATGGGGAAGCAGCAATATTAATTTCTCTTTAGCAGCAGGGACATGCTCCTGTCTCCAGCTGCTGCTCTCTGGTACCAGGAGGGCCCCATAGCAGCTGGGTGTGCCGCTATCAGTGACACACCATTGGCTGGGGGCCCCTGGAGCAGTGGGTGCCCCAGGCAGCTGCTGGCGAGTATGCCAGCACGTGTAAGTGCCTGGTCCCACCGGAAAATTCTCCGGTGGGCCAGTACGACCCTGGTCTCTAGTGATTATTATTATTTATTGTTATAGTGCCATTTATTCCATGGCGTTTTACATGTAAGGAGGGGTATACATAATAAAAACAAGTACAATAATCTTAAACAATACAAGTCATAACTGGTACAGGCGGAGAGAGGACCCTGCCCGCGAAGGCTCACAATCTACAAGGGATGAGTGAGAATACAGTAGGTGAGGGTAGAGCTGGTCATGCACCGGTTTGGTCAATTGGTGGTTACTGCAGGTTATAGGCTTGTCGGAAGAGGTGGGTCTTCAGGCTCTTTTTGAAGGTTTCGATGTTAGGTGAGAGTCTGATATGTTGTGGTAGAGAGTTCAAGAGTAGGGGTGATGCGCGAGATAAATCTTGTATGCGATTGTGGGAAGAGGAGATAAGAGGGGAGTAGAGAAGGAGATCTTGTGAGGATCGGAGGTTGCGTGCAGGAAAGTACCGGGAGACGAGGTCACAGATGTATGGAGGAGACAGTTTGTGGATGGCTTTGTATGTCATGGTTAGGGTTTTGTACTGGAGTCTCTGGGCAATGGGGAGCCAGTGAAGGGATTGACAGAGGGGAGAAGCTGGGGAATAGCGGGGGACAGGTGGATTAGTCGGGCAGCAGAGTTTAGAATAGATTGGAGGGGTGCAAGAGTGTTCGAGGGGAGGCCACAGAGCAGGAGGTTGCAATAGTCAAGGCGAGAGTTGATGAGGGCATGGACTAGGGTTTTTGCAGATTCTTGGTTGAGGAATGAACGGATTCGTGAAATATTTTTGAGTTGAAGTCGGCAGGAAGTGGAAAGGGCTTGTATATGTGGTTTGAAGGAGACATCAGCGTCAAGGATTACCCCGAGGCAGCGAGCTTGTGGGACTGAGGAAAGTGGACAGCCATTTACTGTAATGGATAGGTTCGTTGGGGGGGTCACGTGAGATGGGGAAAGATGATGAATTCTGTTTTGTCCATGTTAATTTTCAGAAATCTAGCGGAGAAGAAGGATGAAATAGTGGACAGACATTGAGGGGTTCTGGTTAGTAGGGAGGTGATATCTGGTCCAGAGATGTAGATCTGTGTGTCATCAGCATAGAGATGATACTGAAAGCCATGAGATTTTACGAGCTGTCCCAGGCCAAAGGTGTAAATGGAGAAGAGCAGGGGCCCTAGGACTGAACCTTGTGGGACTCTGACAGATAGGGGGCGAGGTGAGGAGGTGGTGTGTGAGTGGGAGACGCTGAATGTCCGGTCTGTTAGGTATGATGAGATCCA
The DNA here is from genome assembly GCF_032444005.1 of Ranitomeya imitator. Taxonomy (NCBI): domain Eukaryota; kingdom Metazoa; phylum Chordata; class Amphibia; order Anura; family Dendrobatidae; genus Ranitomeya; species Ranitomeya imitator. The sequence goes on along the minus strand of NC_091287.1, from coordinate 431,576,052 downwards.
GGATAGGGCCAAGTCTGTGATGCCATGGGATGAGAGGGTCTATAATAATAGGGAATGGTCCACTGTGTCAAAGGCAGCCGACAGGTCCAGGAGGAGGAGGACAGAGTAGTGTCAGGGACGCTGCTTCCATTAGGCGATTTGAGCCCTTTGGCTCAGGTGGCAGAAGAGAGGGGGCGGCAGATTCCGTAGTAACTGGATTTGTGCTGCTAGGTTTTTTTTTGTTTTTTTTAAATAAAACTCTGAGGTCAAGTGCCCGTCCCCCCTCCTCCCTCCCTCCTTACCGCCCCCCCTCCTCCCTCCCTGCTTCCCGCCCCCCCTCCCTGAAGACGTAATACTCACCTTCCTCCAGCGGTGGCTGCAACTGTGTCTCAGCGCCGGCAGCGCGTCCTGTCTTCAGCGGTCACATGGTACCGCTCATTTAAGGTCATGAATATGCGCATATTCATGACCTTAATTAGCGCTATCATGTGACCGCTGAAGACAGGAAGGAAGACGCTGCAGAAGAGATGCCAGGAAGTTCTGTTCTGTGCTGCACGGTGAGAGGTGAGTATGACAGGGAAAAAGGATGGGGAGCCATGCACGCAGGGTGGGAGGATAGGGGAGGCATGCACGCAGGGGAGAAGGATAGGGGAGCCAAGCCCGCAGGGGAGAAGGATGGGGGAGCAATGAACGCAGGAGAGAAGGATGGGGAGCCGCGAATGCAGGGGAGAAGGATGGGGAGCCGTGAACACAGTGGAGAAGGATGGGGGAGCCGTGAACGCAGGGGAGAAGGATGGGGGAGCCATGAACGCAGGGGAGAAGGATGGGGGAGCCATGAACGCAGGCGAGAAGGATGGGGGAGCCATGAACACATGGGAGAAGGATGGAGCCATGCACGCAGGGGAGAAGGATGGGGGAGCCATGCACGCAGGGTGGGAGGATAGAGGAGCCATGCACACAGGGGAGAAGGATGGGGGAGCCATGCACACAGGGTGGGTGGATGGAGTATAAATATGGATTATAAATGCTAGGCCCTATAGGGGGGACACAGTGTGAGAGGACAGTGTGAAGAGGGGGCCGGTATTCAAAGGAGAGGTCAGTGTGAAGAGCATGTACCATAAGAGGGGCATTGTGGGGGTCATATTTTGTGCAGACAATATAGTGAGGAGCAATTTTTTATTCCGGAGCATTATAATGACACTTGTATCTTTAAGGGTGTCTTGTGGAGATTTTCTGCAAAAGAGCGGAAAAGATGGAAGTCTGCAGAGACGGCTGTGGCTGAGAAAACTCATCATGGGGTCTGGACAAGATGAAGAAAAGAAGAACGGCCCCAGAGTCAACGCCATCTATAAGGTACCTGGATGTAAATGTTATTTGTGATACTAACTAATTCTCATGTTTTTATTTATGTTAGGAGCTTTAAAGGGGATGTCCAGGTTTGTAATGAGTCTGCAGTCATTCTTTGTGACTGCAGACTTCTGACTTCTCACAGTGCGAACTGCACGCTGTCAGGATTCTCTCGTGCTGGTGATTTACATACACGTGGTCACGTGCTGACTAGACATGTGTAGCCTCCGTCATTGAAAATGAACTAAGCGAGGCCAGGCACGTCTAGGCGGAATGTGGTCAGAAGTATACAAATCGCATGCTTGTGCTGACATGACCATCCACCGGCAAGGGAGAATCCTAGTAGTGTGCAGTGCATGCGTTGTGAGAATTCAGAAGCTGCGATGTCAGGATTCAGCTCTGCAGGTTCCAGTAGTCGTCACATGGACACTTCACTCATATGCGATTTTCATACTTATGGTCCTGTGACAATGAGCTTCTCTTCCTGCTTCTCTCAGTTTTTCACTGAACATTGAGAGCATTAGGGAGAGCGGCTCGTCGGTACATGACTAAGTGTGCAAATCACATATGTCCTTGGTGGAGGGGGGGCACCAAAATGAATTCTTGTCCCTGGTGCCAGAAACCCTAGATACACCTCTGCCAGTATGCCACTGCGAGCCGCGATTACCGGGTCTGGTGGAGGGATGTGTGTGCACAGGCAGTGAGGCAGGACTGTGGGGGGGGGGGGGGGCGCCATTTTTCCGTTCGCCTCAGGCAGCAGAGAGGCTAGGTTCACCCCTGAGTAGTGTTGCTTGCTCTTGGAGGTTAAGAGGTAATTGGTGACCTTAGTAAGGGCAGTTTCAGTGGAGTAGTGTGACCGGAAGCCAGATTGTAAGCGGTCAAAGAGGGAGCAAGAAGAGAGATGGGAGGACAGTTCTAGGTAGACGTGTTGTTCCAGTAGCTTGGAGGCATAGGGGAGAAGTGATATAGGGCGATAGCTAGATACAGAGGATGGGTCAAGAGAGGGCTTTTTGAGGATAGGTGTGATGGAGGCATGCTTAAAGCTTGAGTGGAAAACACCAGTTGTTAGTGATAGGTTGAAGAGATGGGTTAGGGTTGGGATGAAGACTGTGGTGAGGTTTGGGATGAAGTGGGATGGGATCGGGTCAAGTGCACAGGTGGTGAGATGTGATCGTGAGAGTAGAGTGGAGAGTCGATCTTCTGTAATGATGGAGAAGTTGGTTTTGGAGGTGGAGGGCTGGGAAGTCGGGAGGAAGGGCTCTGGGGGTTGTTGACCAAAACTGTTTCTGATGTTATCAATCTTCTGCTTGAAAAATGATTCAAAGTCTTCAGCTGAGATGAGTGGGGAGGGAGGAGGTGCTGGGATAAGGAGATAATAACCTCCTGCTACTAGGGATCCTGTCAGGTCCCCATGCCCTCCAACCCAGCAGTATTCACTTATTTTTGAGTAAATTCCATGCTTAACCAGCCCTGTATAACATTTTCCTGTACAAAATGAAGTTTAAGAAATGCATTTATATTGTTCCCATTTGCTATGCTAATGAGGGCTTTGACTAGTAGGTGACTTGTTAGTTGCCCAGACTAGTCAACCCTCTTTCCATGTTCTCACGCCCAGGAGAATATGATAAAATAGGGGGTGCGCGGCATCAAGACCGGGCGACTCTTAGGCTATGTTCACACTTCGCGGATTTTGCTGCGGATCCGCAGCGGATTTGACCGTTGCGGATCCGCAGCAGTTTCCCATGAGTTTACAGTACAATGTAAACCTATGGGAAACAAAAAACGCTGTGCACATGCTGCAGAAAAAAACGCGCGGAAACGCTGCGGATTGCATTCCGCAGCATGTCACTTTTTTTCTGCGGATTTTCACCTGCTCCAATAGGAATCTGCAGATGTAAATCCGCGGAAGAAACCGCAGTAAAAACCGCAATAAATCCGCAGTAAAAACCGCGACGGGTTTTCACTGCGGATTTTGGAATTCTGCTGCGGAAAAATCCGCAGTGGAATCCGCAAAGTGTGAACATAGCCTTAAAGGCACATCCCCCACTTTTTTATCATATTCTTTGGCACCTGAGCACCATGCACTTTTTGTAAATTATTGAGGCATTTACTCTTTGACATCTGTGCAATTTTTTTATTTGTTTTCACATTATTATGGAATAATTAACTCATTTTTTATTTCACTCATGACATAATATAGGATTATCTTTTATGCCACTTATATTGTGACACTTTATGCACTTTAGGTTGCCCTTCCCTGAGGCTTCCTTTTTTTCTTAGCACTCCCATTAGGATTATTAGATTCTCTCCTTTTTGGTGCCTTTTCCCCCTTTACGGTTTCATTTGGTTATGTAATATATTTTTTGGTGATGTTATACCTTTTATCCACCGATTGTAATATTGGGTTTTATATATATAAATTATTTATATGTAATTTTCTCCTTATTTTGATGGTATTTTTCATGTATTTTCATGTATCTTGATACGCGCACATTTTTATAGTGCCACTTTTTGTCATATTTTTTATTATTATATTATCTGAATAAAATATATTTTATTATATAATCCTTGTCTTGATATTTCTCGGCTGTCCATGGTTTGGGTTTGGTTTCAACCAGGATATTGGAAGCTTAGATAAATGAAATGTTGAAACAATGCCGAGCCTAGATTGTTTAGTGGTCATAAAAATCTGTGACAGTATAATAAAGCAATCAGGTCACCTGACATTGCAAATGGCTAACCAATTTAGTAAAGATTACTTGACTCAATAAAAGGTATTCTTGCTGGAATACGGATCTCCAGGACACTTCATTAATGTGAACCCCGTAGGGACCTTTTGTAACATCATGGCCTTAAAGTCTATGCTTTGGTTTCCTTTGTCAATAGAAGCTAAAAGCAACAGCTCCATAATGGAGATTTGAAATCATCCCACATGCTTGACTTAAACTCTTGTGCCCCAATGCGAGATCTATAGAGCCCCCACATATAATGTGCCATTTGTAATACTGGGTTGTTCTTATCATGTGTTAGAGATGCTTTTAACCTAACTCAGGCATTAGGGTCTGGGTGGGACGGCTACCTCTACACTTCTATAGCTACCTGCCTGTGTCCAGATAGTATTGTACAAGAATTTGACATATCGTGAATCTTTTCTAATATTCCATCAATTGCATAGATTTTTACAGAATTTTTTGCCATTCTTTCTTCTCTATATATTGCAGCTTGTCAATCCTGATAATTCCAAATACATTTCCCCCATACAATTTCAGAGCAATTTTCTATTGGAACATGCACATAAGAATATTCTTTCTAGATGTACTTGTTGTCAGATCCATGGGTACAATCTTTAAATAATCTTTTCTGCGTTTGTGCTGATTGTGTATGTGGATCACATAAATTGCAGCTATAATTCTCATAAAATGCTGGTCATGATCCAGCAGCAAGTCTCATGAGCCAGCGTAATAATATCATAGGAGAGCAACTGATTTCATTACTTTATTGTTAATCTTTTTATTTCCAGAATTCTACTGAAGCTCCGTTGTCCCATGGGGCCTATATGAAAGCAGTTAACCTCACTGCTGTTCTGGTGACCCTTGATTTGCGTTTATATACAGTATTTTTATGTTAGGGGGGCATAGTTACAGCTTGCACACAAAATGTTTTAGACCATGTTTGAACATAAAAAATAATTTATTAAAAGATTTTAATTAAAGGAGCAGTCCACTTGGAAAACGATGTTTAGCTGATTTGACAGCTGATTTGGCACATTATTATTGCTATGTGAACTGGAGGATGTCCTGTTCTTTTAGTTTTCATTGCCAATATATACAGTAGATAACGAACAAGGTTGGCTTAGTTATTGAAAAATGTGTGAATTTAAAGAGAAACTGTCAGCTGGAATATCCATGTCAAACTAAAGGTATGGGCAGAATGGCGCTGTCATACTGATTTAATACATACCTTTAGCCTGGTTTTCATTAAATCATCATGATAAATATTGTTTTCTTCATCTCTGCGTGCATCGGGGCGGCACTTGTGGGCGAGACTGTGGGTAGGGTTTTCAGCTCAGAGGGATCAGCCACGGCCCCTCCAAGCCTCTGTTGTATTCATCATCTTCGTCATTTACATTTTGGGGTGGCGCCATCAAGGTTGTGAATCACAGATTCAGTTGGTGGTGGTCTTCAGGAAAATGGCGCCATAAAATGAGGTAGGCCAAAATACATTTCATGCACAGGGGACCCAAGCTGTCGGTGTCCGCCCCTGAGTAATACCAGAAGAGTATGAGGCCTGCCCACCTTTAATATACGGATGTAGAATTGCAAATTCAGTTTAATAGGAAAATGTACAAACTTTCCTTCATTTGCAATAAACCAATGAAACAAGAACAATATAGATACCTCAACATATCTAGTTATAGTAAGTGTTTTTTCCAAATTCATCACACAACTACGTTTTGAAAGGCGACTGCAGTCTCAGAATAATCAACCACTTCTTGACAAGCACTCTTAGTATTTAGTAGAACATCCTTCGGCTGTTTTGCCATGCTGCAAATGTGATGCATTACCAATCATCATTCTGGTATCATTTCCAAGGAATCTTGGGCAATGGCTTCCACCTCACTAATATTCTGGGGTTGTCTACAGAGTAGTCCAAAAAGTTGAAAGAAAAGATCATTGCCTTTTACAAACACTGGAAAGGATGTAAAAATATAGCAAAGACATTGTTTCTGGTGATAAAATTTGGAAGCACAGTTTGGAAGTTTAAAGTTAAAGTGAACCTGTCTGATTCATACTGCCTGTCAGTGGGCAGCATGTTTCAGGCACTGGCTGAATGATCTAGAAAGTCGAAAAAAGAGATCCAACATATCTACAACATACTCAAGTGTATTCCAAATGTATAAAAATTATTTAGCAATAAAAGGATGGTGTGTTAAATAGACCTTGCGCAAAAAGAAAAAAGTCCCTTTAGTTGTGGACGCGTTTCGAGGCAGACGCTTCTTACTCATAAGAGGTTATGAGTAAGGCCGGCGTCACACTAGAGAGGAATATGGACGAGTGAGAGGCGCAAAAACAACGCATTGCACACTGACCAATGATTCTCTATGGGGCAGCTCTCATAGCCATATATTTCTCGGCTGTATTTTACGGGCTGAGAAAATCACTGCATGCTGCGTTTGTCAGCGTATTGCGCAAAAAATCCACCAATGAAAGTCTATGGAGGCGAGAAAAATACGGATTACACACGGACCATGCGTGTGACTTGCGAGAAATACGCAGCGGTGTTCTATAGAAAAGCCGGCAATTCAGTGCGGTGTACAGTAAAATCACACTGACAGGTTAGAATAGAATAGCTAAAATAAATGTGGACACATAGAATAGGTATATATACACCGTATATATGTCAGTGAGAAACACACATATATATATATATATATATATATATATATTTATATTTAATACAGAGCTAGATAGCTTAAAAGCCAGTAATTCAATTGCCGGCTTTTGCTATCTCCTTATCAAACCAGACAGGATATGAGACATGGTTTACATACAGTAAACCATTTCATATCCTTTATATTTTTACATATTCATTGTTAATAAACATTGTTGGACCTGTTTGGATCATAATTTATTATTATATATTAATTACCGTATATACTCGAGTATAAGCCGACCCGAGTATAAGCCGACCCCCTAATTTTGCCACAAAAAACTGGGAAAACCTATTGACTCGAGTATAAGCCTAGGGTGGAAATGCAGCATTTACCGGTGAATTTCAAAAATAAAAATAGATAATTATTTCCCCATAGCTGTGCCATATAGTGCTCTGCACCGTTCATATTTCCCCATAGCTCTGCCATATAGTGCTCTGCACCGTTCATTATTGTCCCATAGCTGTGCCATATCGTGCTCTGCACCGTTCATTATTGTCCCATAGCTGTGCCATATCGTGCTCTGCACCGTTCATTATTGCCCCATAGCTGTGCCATATAGTGCTCTGCACCGTTCATTATTGCCCCATAGCTGTGCCATATAGTGCTCTGCACCGTTCATATTTCCCCATAGCTCTGCCATATAGTGCTCTGCACCGTTCATATTGCCCCATATCTGTGCCCTGTATGCTCTGCACCGTTCATACTGCCCCATATAGTGCTCTGCACCGTTCATACTGCCCCATATAGTGCTCTGCACCGTTCATACTGCCCCATATCTGTGCCCCATATATGCTCTGCACCGTTCATACTGCCCCATATATGCTCTGCAACGTTCATACTGCCCCCATAGATGCTCTGCACCGTTCATACTGCCCCCATATTTGTGCCCCATACAGTGCTCTGCACCGTTCATACTGCCCCATATATGCTCTGCACCGTTCATACTGCCCCCATAGATGCTCTGCACCGTTCATACTGCCCCCATAGATGCTCTGCACCGTTCATACTGCCCCCATAGATGCTCTGCACCGTTCATACTGCCCCCATAGATGCTCTGCACCGTTCATACTGCCCCCATAGATGCTCTGCACCGTTCATACTGCCCCCATAGATGCTCTGCACCGTTCATACTGCCCCCATAGATGCTCTGCACCGTTCATACTGCCCCCATAGATGCTCTGCACCGTTCATACTGCCCCCATAGATGCTCTGCACCGTTCATACTGCCCCCATAGATGCTCCACATAAATCTGTGCCGCTGCTGCAATAAAAAAAAAAAAAAGCCATACTCACCTCTCTTGATTGCAGCTCCCGGCGTCTCGTTCCGGCGTCCGGTCCCGGCGCCTCCATCTTCCCGGCGTCTCTGCACTGACTGATCAGGCAGAGGGCGCCGCGCACACTATATGCGTCATCGCGCCCTCTGACCTGAACAGTCAGAGCGCAGACGCCGGGAAGATGGAGCGACGCCGGGAAGATGGAGCGCGGACAGGTAAATATGACATACTTACCTGGTCCCGACGTCCGGCTCCCTCTGCCTGTCCAGCCGGCGGCTGGAACGCGGACAGGTAAATATGACATACTTACCGGGTCCCGACATCCGGCTCCCTCTGCCTGTCCCACGGTCCTCTGTGCTGCAGCTTCTTTCTCTATCAGCGGTCACCGTTACCGCTGATTAGAGAAATGAATAGGCGGCTCCACCCCTATGGGAGGTGGAGCCGCCTATTCATTTCTCTAATGAGCGGTCCCACGTGACCGCTGAAGAGGGGAAGAAGCTGCAGCACAGAAGACCGTGGGACGGCAGGGGGAGCGCCAGGATCGCTGGGACTAGGTAAGTATACCTCAGCGCCCTCTCCCCCTCACCCGCCGACCCTGCCACCCACCTTGACTCGAGTATAAGCCAAGAGGGGCACTTTCAGCCCAAAAATTTGGGCTGAAAATCTCGGCTTATACTCGAGTATATACGGTATATATATATATATATATATATATATATATATATATATACTGTATATATATATATATATAGAGAGAGAGAGAGAGAGAGAGAGAGAGACTGTATATATGTTTTCACGAATATTTGAGCCCGTGGATCTATTCTATGTCCATTTTGCAAGCCGGCAGAAAATCTCGCTGTGCGGATGCCATACGGATGACACACCGATAATTTTTGGAGAAAAAAAATCACATCCTCGCATTGAATACGGATCACTGTTCAGGAAATTTTCTGCGTATCTCGGACATAAAAAAGGGTAAAAAAGGGACTTTATTTTGATACGTTAGGTGTGACGCCGGCCTAAGAGGTATCTGCCTCAAAACGCATAAACAACTATGGACTAAAATAAAGGGACTTTTTTTTCTTTTTGTGCAAGGTCTATTTGGAATACCATCGTTTTATTGCTAAATCATTAAATCATTTTTACACATTTGGAATAAAATTTAAGAATGTTCAGTATATAAATTTTTGCTTAGCGGCTTTAGATCAACGTATGATTTTGGGATGTGCGGTTCATGCTCTTTTTTTTTTTTCTTTTTGTACAAAGCATGTTTTTGTCTTTCTTGGACCAGCACTCCTCCCATTTGGCACAGGTGATTTTAATTAGCAGGAGACTGCAAAGTAAGGGGTCTAGCCCTTTTTGGCTCTCACTGAAGAGCTGGAGGAAGGTTAGTTTCAATGCTCCTTTCATTTTGGTGCTGGTGCTGTGTGGCGGCCATTGTTGCTGTGGCTTTGTGCTAGTGGGGTGGCGTGGTCTGGAGTCATGGGGGCTCAGTCTCGCAGCATGGGTGCTGTGGGGCAACTGGCCGTCCACCCTGCTGGTGCATGGCCGCTGTGGCGGTGGTTGCCGCACGGCTCCGCTCCGTTAGGGCGATAGGACCCACTATGAGGTTTGCCGTGAAGTGGCAGTGGGCTTCATACACTCTGATCAGAATGTTAAACTAAGAACCTCATGTTCAGTATATAAATTTTTGCCTAGCGGCTTTAGATCGACGTATGATTTTTGGGATGTGCGGTTCATGCTCTTTTTTTTTTTTCTTTTTTTCTTTTTGTACATGAGGAAGTGAAAAGGGGTGAAGAATTGGGAAGGGATGTGTAATCAATTAGCAAGAATCCGGTCTCAACAGACCAAATAATAGGGTGAACACCACCAAAATTTTAAATACAAGGAGAAGAAGGGGAAGGAAATGTAAATTAAAACGTAACCTTTATTGATCTAAATCCGAAATATTTTACATAATTTAAAAGTATAATCAAACATCTATTAAGATGTATAGTGCATCACAGAGCATGATTTGTTATGTTCTAAACATCACTGTGATCCACTAGGTCTTGGTTGATACTGAGCTCAGAAAGAAATTTCCATGAGATGGATTCCCAACCGTTGTCCCCAAAAATGATGGCTCGACTCCAATCTCACTATTAGGCACTAGTTGATCAGTGAATAGGAGAGGTTGTATCTTACTCCGTTAATAAACCACAATAGTGCTGTAAGTGACGAGAGAAGTCTGAGCCGGTCCTGAAGGAAAGTGAAGCACTGTCTCTGAACAGCGGCAAAGTATCCTGGCCTTCCTACATGTGGTCTTGTGGTCCTGGAACGAGGTACTGACCGAAGGGAGGCCTGGAGCACTGCAAATGGTGTACAAAGTCCCAGAGTGGAGGACGCAGTCTCGCTACTACAATCAGCGTGCACCGTAGGATCAGTACTGCGTAGCGTGTCGGCAGTTGTCAGCGGTACAGACCGGTTAGCACTGTTGAGGTCAGAGGGCAGTGGGGAAATGGTCTCTGGAGGTACACAGTCTGTCTGCATAGGAATCAAAGGGTGTAACGTGGGCCTGCAGGTTGGAGTCGGTCAGCGGAGAGGGAGTCAACCTTCTCTTGTCGCACACACTAGATACCCGTCAAAAGCCCCGTTCTCGTGCGCTCAGTCTCTTTCATATTAGACCTGCCCCCAACAGTCAGGTTCAAAGGCCTGCTCTAGTCAGAAAGTCCTTCCCCCGGCAACAATGGTAACAGCCCCGACAGTGCCGGCCTGGACATGCAAGACAGACCACTAGCCGATCCATCTTCCTACTCTGACATCTGTTAATTAGGAGTTGCAATGATCAACTGATCTGCCTATCATCTATAAATCATTCCAAATATGGAACCACTAGAGCATCCTTTTCTCAAAGGTGACCTATGACTTGTAAGTGATTGACCTTCCCTTTTATGGCCAAAGCAACTCTCAGGAACTTCTGGTACATCACATGAATAGGAGCATAATAGTTCACTTCCTTTAGATCTAGGACAATCATATAGCAATCAGCTTTAAGGCTGATCTTATGGACTCCATTTTGAATGCCCAGAGTTTTAACAATTTGTTCAGTCTCTTCAGATTGATTAGTTCTGAATGTCCCAAGCAGCTTTTTGTTCATCAAAAAGAGAGGGGGATAAAACCCTTCCCATTTTTCTTGTACAGGAACCTCTATTAAGATAGAATTCTGTACCTACTCTAGAACCTCTGATTCCAGGGCTAGCTGTTCCCTCAGAGAAGTCAGAGGAGCTGTTACTACAAACTTCTACAGGGGAACAGCTGGAAGTTGCAGCATTAGACCAGATTCCACTATATTGAGGTTCCAGCTGCTTGAAAAGATATTTGACCAGGCAGGGAAAAAGAGTGAGAGCCTTATCACCACCACCGTAGAAGCGTCTTTGACGCGAAACGGTCGTCGTCCTTCCCCACATTCCTCCTGCACCTGCCTGTCCCATGAGCTTTGTCCACAGATCCACAATGGTTTAATAAAGGACTTCATTAAAACAGCTCATTGGTGACTCATTGGTGAGTGCTGCATCTTTTCTGCTCTTGCACATCATAGACATGGCCTTACAGGTCGCTGAAATGGCTGGCTATAGGGTTCCTGATGAAGATTCCCAGATATTTTTAAGAAAACCATTTGCTTTTCTGTCTAGGGGATCCTTAAGCATTCCCATATCCACAAAAGGGCAATTTGAATTTATTAGATGCCCTCGAAGCAGCCACATCTATTATCGGGGCATTATCCCATAAAGATGAAGAATCTTCTTTGAAGGGATATTTTCTTTTGTATTATAATGGTAATGAACCTCTCCTTTCAGGCTTCATCCATTCTTTCTTGATGAGGGGTCAGGATTTTATCATTTACAGGGAAGATCATTCATTTTCTCTGTTCAGACCCCCAAACGTACTATCTTCGACAGATTTTGTGTCTTTTTTAACTACAGGGTGGGCCATTTATACGTATAGACCTAATTAAAATGAAAATGGTTGGTGATATTAATCTTTGTGGCACATTAGTATATGGGAGGGGGAAAACTTTTCAAGATGGGTGGTGACCATGGCAGCCATTTTGAAGTCGGCCATTTTGCATCCAACTTTATTTTTTTCAATGAGAAAAGGGTCATGTGACACATCAAACTTATTAAGAATTTCACATGAAAAACAATGGCGTGCTTGGTTTTAACGTAACTTTATTCTTTCATGAGTCATTTACAAGTTTATGACCACTTATAAAATGTGTTCAAAGTGTTGCCCATTGTGTTGGATTATCAATGCAACCCTCCTCTCCCACTCTTGACACACTGATAGCAACACTGCAGAAAAAATGATAGCACAGGCTTGCAGTGTCCATTGTTTCAGATGCTGCACATCTCGTATCTTCAAAGCATAGACAATTGCCTTCAGATGACCCCAAAGATAAAAGTCTAAGGGGATCAGATCGGGAGACCAATCAACTGGTCCTCGACGACCCAGGAAGCTGTTCATGTAGGAATGCTCGGACCTGACACCCATAATGTGGTGGTGCACCATCTTGGGTGTCAGGTCTGAGCATTTCTTCTGCCAAGAGCTAGGCAACCCATCCTTGCAGAGAGCACATGTCCTATGTTTAGCTTAGCCTTTACCACACACTTTCTAGGTTTTTCCGGACAAGCACAAATGACAAGAGAAAACCTAAATTATAAAGTGAACATTCACAAAGATCACTCACCACTCAGTAGCTTGCAAAAGTATTGGATTTGGAGGCGGAATTATATCACCCCCTAGTAATCCCCTCTGGAGACTGTGGATTTGTCCATTCGAACCTGATCCACTTTGCAGCAGTTTTGGCTTCTATAGCTTCTGGTGCCACGTTTCCCACCGGTGTGATTGTCAATGCCTCTGCTTTGCAGCTGTTGCTGCAACTTTTGCTCCATCTTTAAGCTGGAGGGACTGCCGGAGCAAAAAGACCCGCTCTACCGGCTGTTTCTTCCGCACTTTAAATGCGAGACCAGCTGAACAAGGCATGTCCCTCCGCTTTTCTCCTCTTCCGGCCCCACTTGGAAGTGACAGAACACTGTAAAGTCAAACGTCACCAGCGCATGCGTCATCAGGGCGCTCCTGCTCCTCGGTGCATCCTGCTCATGTGTAGAACTGAGACAATGCTGCGGCCGGCAGACCAATGAAAAATGGTACTGCTGCTCACGACCGCATGCCAGTCAAGACCCATATGGACCTGCTGCATTGCTTACAGGAATCCTGCAGCGGCGGCAGCAGGCACATAGCTGATGTCGCAGATGACCGTTCAGGCCTGGGTAAGTTGATCTTCTTTCTTCTAGGCTCTACACCATTACATCACTTCAGATGTAGGTTCCACCATCAAGGACAGGAAACCAACTGATGTGTGGGAGAGGTTCCGCCTTTTTATTCTGTAGGTTTCCAGTCCTTGAAGGTTGGATTCCCTCTCTCTATGTAAAAAAAACACAGTTGCTTTATGGATCTGTGATCCCACTGACTTCTCACACACATTTCTCCTTGTGTGGTGACGAATTGTATAGCAGATCAGCTGCTTAGACATTTAAGGCTAAGTTCACATGAACGTACAAAAAATCATCAGAATTTCATCCAGGATACTCAAACGATTCTTTCTTTACTTGTCAGCTGTGTGCAGTTCGCATAGAATCCATTTTTTACAACAGCAGCTATTAATCATTTAGAAGACCATTTGCAGTCTCCTATGTGACTGCGACTCCGTATGGCATACGATTTTTTTTGTTCACCCATAGATTTGAATGAGTATTATCTGACAAATGGAAGAAACTAGTGCATGCTATCATTTCTTTCATACACAGATTCGGTCAGTGAAAATAAAAACGCTGGACTGGAGCGGCTGTGGACTTTCTTTTAGCTCCCCATGTATAGTAATAGCTCTGCCCTCTTATATTGTACAATACAATATATAAATCTAAACAGGAATAAAAGGTATAAGAGTAATAAGAGTATACAGTGTATCAGCAGTGCATATCTTCTCTGAACAGAAGCCATTATATTGAATTCTAGAACATGAAGATATACACCAGACATAAAAAATAAATAGGAGCTGAACTATAAAAAGGTGACAGTGTGAACTTGGTCAGTAATATGTCCATGGACCAATCTTAATTGGAAATCAGGGGTGGCTGACAGGTATGAAGCAGTGCTCTGAGCTCTCCTCCACCAGTACTTGTACAGCTCTGGTATATTGTGGAACCTCTGACAGATGTGAGTCTATCTGCCGAAGACAAACACTCCTGAGTCCAAGTGACTTTCATGTCTTTCATGGATGTGAAATCAATACTGTTCATCAAAGCACAGAGCTGCCACTCAGCTCAATCACTTGATCTCCGGTTTATGAAAGTTTCATAGTCTGGACAATGACAGCTTTCCATTAAAAGTTTCTACAGCATGCATTGATTTGTATTGTGAGCCTAGCTCTTGTTTGCTCATAGATTTGATGTGATACCTGTAGATACCAGCTGAGTGCTCTTATTAATCTATTCAGTGATGTTTCTGGCCACTTTCACACCCGTGAAAGACTTTACCTATTTGCGACGGTTCATCATCAATAAGATATAGACTAGAAAAAAAATCAGATCGAATTTTAACAGCCGATTTAGTAAGGTATTTGGGTTTGAGTTTTGTGAACTCGTAATGCATTTTATTAAAGCACCACTCCAACATTAGCATTTTTTAATTGCAGCACTGGAGTGGTGCTACTAATCTAGGCTCCTTGTCCCTTGTCTTATACTTACCAGCTACTATTTTCAGCTGTCCCCGGTGCCACTCCTATCGGTCTCCAGCAGTTTCTGACCTGCCAGATCGCTTCAATGTTTGCTGGGGAATCCAAAAGTCACAATGTAAGTCTATGAGAGCCAGAACGAGGCTAGAACGAGGTTCTCATGGACTTACATGGAGAGATTGTGACTATTATCTCTAATTTTAGGTCAGTTGGACGTTGCGGTCACAAAGTGGTCGCACAGAACCAGAGTGGCACCGGCAAGAGCTGAAGATGGTGGCTGGTAAGTATAATACTAAGCTCAGGGAACTTAGATTAGTAGAACCATTCCAGTGCTAAAATAAAAAAACCCACTGGATTAATGTTTCAAAGGAGCTGAGCTGCTAAATAAAAATTGCATTAGATGTGTATTAAAATTATCGTATATACTCGAGTATAAGCCGAGATTTTCAGCCCAAATTTTTGGGCTGAAAGTGCCTCTCTCGGCTTATACTCGAGTCACGGTGGGTGGCATGGTCGGCGGGTGAGCGGGAGAGGGCGCTGAGGCATACTTACCTCGTCCCGGCGATCCTGATGCTCCCCCTGCCATCCCACGGTCTTCGGGTGCTGCAGCTCTTCCCCTCTTCAGCGGTCATGTGGGACCGCTCATTAGAAAAATGAATATGGACTCCACTCCCATAGGGGTGGAGCCACATATTCATTTCTCTAATCAGCAGTAACGGTGACCGCTGACAGAGGAAGAGGCTGCGGCACCGAAGACCAGCTGTCCGGGAGAAGGAGCGGGACGCTGGGAGCAGGTAAGTATGTAATATCTACCTATCCCCGTTCCACACGCCGGGCGTTGCTCCATCTTCCCGGCGCCGCTCCATCTTCCCGGCGTCTCTCCGCTTTGACTGTGCAGGTCAGAGGGCGCGATGATGCATATAGTGTGCGCGCCGCCCTCTGCCTGATCAGTCAGTGCGGAGAGACGCCAAGACGGGACGCTGAGGAGCTGCAAGCAAGAGAGGTGAGTATGGCATTTTTTTTTTATTGCAGCAGCAGCAACGGCAGAGCTTTCTATGGTACATCAATGGGGCAATAATGAATGGTGCAGAGCACTATATGGCACAGCTATGGGGCAATAATGAACGGTGCAGAGCACTATATGGCACAGCTATGGGGCAATAATGAACAGTGCAGAGCACTATATGGCATAGCTATGGGACAAAAATGAACGGTGCAGAGCGCTATATGGCACAGCTATGGGGCAATAATGAACGGTGCAGAGCACTATATGGCACAGCTATGGGGCAATAATGAACGGTGCAGAGCACTATATGGCATAGCTATGGGACAAAAATGAAAGGTGCAGAACACTATATGGCACAGCTATGGGACAATAATGAACGGTGCAGAGCACTATATGGCACAGCTATGGGGCAATAATGAACGGTGCAGAACAATGTATGGCACAGCTATGGGGCAAGAATGAACGGTGCAGAGCACTATATGGCACAGCTATGGGGCAATAATGAACGGTGCAGAGCACTATATGGCACAGCTATGGGGCAATAATGAACGGTGCAGAGCATTGTATATGGGGCACAGCTTTATATGGAGCATCTATGGGGCAATAATGAACTGTATGGAGCATTATATGGGGCTCCTGATTCAATATGGATATTCAAAAACACTTAACCTACTGATGTCTCAATTAATTTTACTTTTATTGGTATCTATTTTTATTTTTGACATTAACCGGTAGCTGCTCCATTTTCCACCCTAGGCTTATACTTGAGTCAATAAGTTTTCCCAGTTTTTTTGTGGCAAAATTAGGGGGTCGGCTTATACTCGGGTCGGCTTATACTCGAGTATATACGGTAATTAATATATAATAATAAATTATGATCCAAACAGGTCCAACAATGTTTTTACAACTTGTCATGTCCCATGATTTTGGAATCAGACGGTGATATATTACAATTGTTTTATTATATTGTGCTGATTTGTTTCTATGCAATAAGATTTGCCTTCTTTAGAATTCTGTCCTTCCTCTCTCCCCATCTCTCTCTGACGTAGCTCTGATGTCAGTGACCATTCCCTTCTTCCTCATTCACTGTCTGTCAGCCATCTTAGATGCTCATGTATTTGCATTGCTGGTTCAGAAAAGTCTTTTTACCTGCGGTATGTGTGCAGTACTATAAGAATTCAGCTGGAAAATAAACCTTCTTCTGGAATCTTCAAATGTGCCTCATGCAGTCGAGTTCATCTGACGATATCACTTTGTGAGTAACGGTACATAGAGACAGCCATAGAAATGGTGTCTGAAACCACCCTACATTCTCAGCTTAGTTATGGAGTCAAAATACAACTATTGGGTCCCGACACCTTACTTTCTCCTTCCTGTGTCAGTGAGAAGCTTGCACGGTTTTGGCAGTCAGGCAAATTTTAATAGCTAGTCCAGCTCGTACTAGGTCTTAGCTAGCTAGTTAGGTAGTAATAGTAGTAGTATTAGTAGCTACAGAAATGAACCTGAACATCAGCTACCTGCAGGCACATCACCAACCCAGACAGAGAAAAGTAAGCACTCTTATATGTCAAAGCAAGACAAGCAATGGTGCCAGAACCTGGGAAGCAAGCAGTGCATTAATGGACCTTAAAGGGACTCTGTCACCTGAATTTGGAGGGAACAATCTTCAGCTATAGGGGCAGGGTTTTCGGGTGTTTGATTCACCCTTTCCTTACCCGCTGGCTGCATGCTGGCTGCAATATTGGATTGAAGTTCATTCTCTGTCCTTCGTAGTACACGCCTGCGCAAGGCAAGATTGCCTTGTGCAGGCGTATACTACGGAGGACAGAGAATGAACTTCAATCCAATATTGCACCCAGCATGCAGCCAGCGGGTAAGGAAAGGGTGAATCAAACACCCAAAAACCCCGCCTCTATGGCTGAAAATTGTTCCCTCCAAATTCAGGTGACAGAGTCCCTTTAAGAATGAAATTACAGTATATTAGTAGGTTGCAGTAATTTTATTACTAAACACATCTGGGCAACTCTCTGCAGTAAAGTCTAGATTCCTGCATTCAGGTTACAGGTGAATACCAGAGACCTTTGACCCACTACCCAGTTTGGGCAAAAACAAGCTGATGGCTGTTGTTCTCTCATTGCCGGTGAGAACATCCATAACATAAGGACTGTGCATTTCATGGCATTTGAAATAAATGAGAGTCAGCAGGCAGTTACCTGCTATAGTCTCTCATGGAAGTGAAGAACAGTCCCTGCCACAGAGACCACAGTTGACGTATGCAGTGACCAGTAGTCAGTGGCCTAATTTGAAGCTCATGGATCCCAATGCACTAGCTCCAACATGGCCCCCAATTATTGCAAGCCTTTAACACTAAGTCTTTTCATATAGGCCAAAAATACTTTTTGGACCCCTTAGGCTCTAGGGCCAAGATGAGATTGCAACCACTGCACTTATTGTAGTTATATTCCTCTGTATAGTGTCCTCTGCTAACCCTGTCCAAGTCTATACATCACAGCTGTAACTTAGTTGCAGGGAATGGAATGTGTCAGCCGATTGTAAGTGCCGAGTGTGAAAACTGCGTGAATATTTTACATGTAGCTATAATTTCGGGAGACTTTTTCAAAGTAAACTAGCATATGTGTTTACGTGATGAATAACAGTATTTCCGTGCATTATATAACTTCTGCCATATAGTGGCCGGAGACTTCTTTATCTCCCATACACATGCACATGTCTTGCTCTCCTAAATGTCTTTCTCGTATACTCAGAAGCAGCAGTCACAGCACCGGAGACATTATTTGAGCAGCATTGCTGTGAATCCAGCACGGGGGTGAGACAGTAAAACTCTTATAAATTTTTCTCAAACTATTATTGCTTAGGCTGGTTTCACACTTGCGTTTCAAAACGCATGCGTTTAAAAAAAAACGCATGGTGAAAAAACGCATGTAAACGCGTGCAAACGCTGCGTTTTTTTTACGCATGCGTTTTTGCATGTGGTGAAAAAAACGCAGCGTTTTGACGCGTTTACATGCGTTTTTTCATGCGTTTGCGTTTTTTAAACGCATGCTGAGAAATGTGTGACAGCTGCCAATCATCAAAATAAAGTAAAAAACCCACTATAAACAGAAATAGTTAGGGTTAGGGTTAGGGGTAGGGATCATAACCCTAACCCTAAAGGGATCCTAACCCTAACCCTACCCCTAACCCTAAGCCTAAAGGGATCCTAACCCTAAACGGATTAGGGTTAGGGGTAGGGTTAGGATCCCTTTAGCGTTAGGGTTAGGGGTAGGGTTAGGGTTAGGATCCCTTTAGGGTTAGGGGTAGGGTTAGGGTTAGGATCCCTTTAGGGTTAGGGGTAGGGTTAGGGTTAGGAGTAGGGTTAGGGATAGGGTTAGAAATAAGGTTAGGATCCCTTTAGGGTTAGGGTTAGGATCCCTTTAGGGTTAGGGGTAGGGTTAGGGATAGAGTTAGGGATAGGGTTAGGATCCCTTTAGGGTTAGGGTTTGGGTTAGGATCCCTTTAGGGTTAGGATTAGGATTAGTGTTGAGCATTCCGATACCGCAAGTATCGGGTATCGGCCGATACTTGCGGTATCGGAATTCCGATACCGAGATCCGATACTTTTGTGGTATCGGGTATCGGTATCGGATACATAGAGATGTGTAAAATAAAGAATTAAAATAAAAAATATTGATATATTTACCTCTCCGGCGGCCCCTGGACTCAGCGCGGGTAACCGGCAGGCTTCGTTGTTCAAAATCAGCGCTTTTAGGACCTGAGAATCACGTCCCGGCTTCTGATTGGTCGCGGGCCACCCATGTGACCGCCACGCGACCAATCACAAGCCGCGACGTCACCGCAAGCTATTAACGCGCTCATTTTTAAAAATGAGCGCGTTAATGGCTTTCAAAGACGTAGCGGCTTGTGATTGGTCGCGGCCACGCGACCAATCACAAGCCGCGACGTCACCGCAAGCTATTAACGCGCTCATTTTTAAAAATGAGCGCGTTAATGGCTTTCAAAGACGTAGCGGCTTGTGATTGGTCGCGGCCACGCGGCCAATCACAAGCCGCTACGTCTTTGAAAGCCATTAACGCGCTCATTTTTAAAAATGAGCGCGTTAATAGCTTGCGGTGACGTCGCGGCTTGTGATTGGTCGCGTGGCCGCGACCAATCACAAGCCGCTACGTCTTTGAAAGCCATTAACGCGCTCATTTTTAAAAATGAGCGCGTTAATAGCTTGCGGTGATGTCGCGGCTTGTGATTGGTCGCGTGGCGGTCACATGGACGGCCCGCGACCAATCAGAAGCCGGGACGTGATTCTCAGGTCCTAAAAGCGCTGATTTTGAACAACGAAGCCTGCCGGTTACCCACGCTGAGTTCAGGGGCCGCCGGAGAGGTAAATATATCAATATTTTTTATTTTAATTCTTTATTTTACACATCCCTATGGATCCCAGGGCCTGAAGGAGAGTTTCCTCTCCTTCAGACCCTGGGAACCATGAGAATACCTTCCGATACTTGATGTCCCATTGACTTGTATTGGTATCGGATATCGGTATCGGCGATATCCGATATTTTTCGGGTATCGGCCGATACTATCCGATACCGACACTTTCAAGTATCGGATGGTATCGCTCAACACTAATTAGGATCCCTTTAGGGTTAGGGTTAGGATCCCTTTATCACCTTTATGGTGGGGGGTGGCATATCAGTGTGTTTTCTGTTTTTTTTTAATAAAAACGCATGCGTTTTTAAAGCAAACAAACGCATGTGCTTAAAAACGCATGCGTTTCCATTGACTCCAATGTATTTTTTGACACAAAAAAAATGCATGAAAACGCATGCGTTTTTATGTGTCAAAAAAACGCCTCTCAAAAATACTACAAGTTGCATTTCTGAAAAAGAACGCATGCAGCAAAAAAACGCATGTTCAATGTTAAATATAGAAAAAAAAACGCATGCTTTTTTTGTGCAAAAAACGCTGCAGACAAAAACGCAAGTGTGAAACCACCCTTAATCACTAACAGGAATCACACACGCAGACAAAAACATATCTAAAGAGCACAAAGTCTTCCTTTTTTGTAATGTACCTTGTATTAAACGCAATCTTAGGAAATGCCGGCCTATATAAAATATACCCAGGAAGCACATATGTATGTTCTAGGTCAATTTTGTATATTCATAGCAGGTAAAGATATGATTATATATGGGTTGAGATTTACCCTAATTGATTCTCATATAAATTCCCAAATGCCTAAAGGGATTGTCTCAATATTAAATGTGTAAAATTGCAAAGGGTTTGTAAAAACAAGTAACTTTTCGAATTACTCATTCTTAAAAATCGTGACTGTTGACAAGAATAAATGTTTTTTTTAAGGTCTTCTAGGCAAGGGGTAAAGCGCTTGCAAGCTTTATGCTATAGAGTATGTAAGCGCTGCTCTGAAAGTAACCAAGTTGTTGGATTTGGCCAGCTTCAGTACAGCTGCAGTCCTCCGAAGCTGCAGAGGCCCATGCTTGAAGAATGTAACAACACACATTTCAGGTTAGTGGTGCACCCCTGCAGCTGGACCAAACTGTTAATCAATCAGGAGCGCACAAAGCTCTACCAAGCAGGAATCAATGACACAACCCCTTTAACTATCTATTTATCCTTTTTATGCGTTTTACATGGGTTTATGTAACCAACTCTAGCACATGATAGGAGCAATTTCCAGTTTTTTCTCATTATTTGCATATGCCACTACAGCTAAGTGCCAGCTTAGAATGAAGTACATAATAGTTTACTTTGAACATACCATAAAGTGAGGCTCTTAGAGGCCATTCTACCGGGACTTCAATCCATCTGTCTCCACTTAATGTAAGAGGAAGTGTTTTGTTTATTGACTGGTTAAATGTATCCAGGGTTCTTGTATTCTGCATTTTTAAGTGTTGCAAAGATAACCTGCCCAGGTCTTCATGCCAGTTCTCAATGCCCAGCCTCACTTTAAATAACTCTCCGAGATCATGGGTGAGATTTACCTAGAAAAAGGCGAACGTTTCTGTTAACGTGCAGCTTATAACACTGATGGATGCCTAACTAACCCATGAATACTGTGCAATTAACTGAGGTTTGTGCCTGATCTGCTTATAAACTAATATTTCTAAAACCAATTAAAGGTTATTTTTTTAATTAGTTAATGGGAGGAAGGTGGCAGATATATCATCGGCAATTCCCACAGACATGCTTGATATTCTATTTTTATTAAAGGTGTCGTCCCGCCTTAGGGTGGAAGTCTGACGGCACCGTAGTATCCTCACAATGCGCAGGGCACACACTGTTAGGGTTCACAAGTCTGCAGTGACATACAGTGACTGCAGACTAGAACCCTTTACCCGGACAACCCTTTTAACCTTCATTTAGTCGCACCAAAATACTTACACTATTAGTCGCGTGGGGTACATGGGACCCCAGTTCTCATATTGTAAAATTAACATATATTGAAGAATTTTTATTTTATATAGAAACTTAAGCTTCAACATCTTAGCTAAATGATCATCTAAAATGTTTAGTAGTCAAATAAATTTAAACATCTACTTATGTGCTATGAAAAAACAAGAATCACATATCTTATGATGTTCACTGTATATACATTTCTTGCAATCATCGCATTTGGTTTTGATTTTTCGCTCACTAGATCTCACACACAAATGACATTGATCTTTGACAGTACTTGGGCTACTTCCAGAATAAGAAGGTTTGGTGTCATCGTTGAGTCGTTTATTCCATGGCGCTTTACATGTGAGGAGGGGTATACATAATGTAAACGAGTACAGTAATCTTAAACAATACAAGTCATGACTGGCACAGGAGGAAAGAGGACCCTGCCCGCGAGGGCTCACAATCTACAAGGGATGGGTGAGGACACAGTAGGTGAAGGTAGAGTTGGTCATGCAATGGTTTGGTGGAACGAGGGTTACTGCAGTTACATATATTCAAGTGTTGACACACTTTTGTTCCTTGATCCTGAAAATGGAGCCCATTAGCACTGTGGCCCAACAGCTTTGTCTAGAAGCCATGGAGGAAACGGCTACCCATATCCTTTCAAGTCAACAGAGGGTGGTGTTGGTTAGGGGCAATGAAAGACTCCGGTTGGGGAGGTGGCCTAAATGAATAATTCCCCTTTGTGAATGAGGGCCTAACTACGTTTCTGCTCTTTGATGCTATACAATTAAGCTCAGCAGAGCCATGTGGTGTGTCTACATCATATTTCTAGACTGGGAAATACAATCCATAACCTGTTTAGCTACAATGATGTAATGCCATACCTTGCAAATCAGACGGTCCTTCCACTGATCTAAGTTTTGTGCTTCCATTCTGAGTGGGTTTGACCTGCCTTTGTCTCCATAGAACACAATAAGCCATTGTAGATTATGTTGTTGAGTTTCTGAAATTTGGACTACTTTACTGGAAGTATACAAATAAATGTTCCATTCTCCATCTGTGTTAAATAAAAAAAAATATTAACTTTAAAACAATACACCTTCAGCCATACCCATTTCTGAGAGTACTAATTCTTAGATCCCAAGGAACATTTTATTGTGAACTATTTAACATATATTTTTGCCGAGTAATGAGAACTAAACCTGGATAGACTGTATAATCAAACACTAACAATGCAGATAGTGGTGTAGCTGGGGATAACATCATTTCTACAAACTATTTTTTTTAAATACCGCTGAAACAACTATTTAAGCCCTTAATCCCTTCCTGACATAAAAAGTAATAGTCCTATGTCAAGTCCCCAGAAGTGTGCGGAATCAGGAGCTGAGCACGCACCATGTCCAGTAGATGCCAGCTGTGTTACACAGTCAGCATTTGCATCTCACAGGTATGACAGGAGCTAGCTCCAATCACTGCTGTTTAACCATTTAAATGCTGCTGTTAATCACTGACTGAGGCATTGAAATGGCGCACGGGTACTAACTCCAATCATCTTACATGGCATGAACGAGGAGGGCAGTTGGGTTTTTATGGCAAACAGGGGCCTACTGAAGACAACCTTCCTGCCGTATCTGGCCATTATAGGCAAACATCATTTTGACTACATTGATAGAAGAATGTAATTTTGAATAAGTGACCAAACTATTGCAGGCTCTAAGGGAACTTAAAGAGAAAAGAAAAAGGAAACAGAAAATGTTAAAAAATAAAACCGTTAAAAAAATTCAGACTGGCCTTCTTTAGGTATCAGTACCCCATTAAAAAATGAAATAAAAAGTGTATGTACCCCAAAATTCTATCAATATCATCTGCTTGCCATGCAAAAAAAAAACAAAAAAACATTCCATCAGGGTATTCGACAATGGCAGCACAAATCAAATTTATTTTTACACTTCTGATTTTTTTTGTCACCTCTTAAATGAAAAAATAAATATCTACTCTTGTCAGTAATTACAGTAGGTGTATCAGCTCCATTTGGCTTTACAAGCTAATCACATATTCTCTGTTGCTTGTACCTGAGCAATCAGTCATTGACTGTTGGGAAATCTGTCAGGGAGTGATTAAAGGGACTCTATCAGCGCAGAATGACTGTTCAAACAAGTACAAGTGCTTGGTGCACCAGGGTAGGGCCGAACAAAAGATGCACTCCATCAAAGCTTTTATCCTCTTAATATATTGCAGTCATCATATTATATAGCACTTATGTGTACTTACAATTGCTCATTTTGCCTTTCTACCCAGATAATTCTTCTGTTTTCCATTAGGTCTATGACATCACATGAAAACTGACTGAATCATGCTAAGATCTATATACCAGTCATGAGTCACTGTACAAGTCCCTGGCAGAGGGTAGAGCAGAGCAGCTGGGTCAGGAATTGAGGAGTTGGATGATTTATGCAGAGAAAATGCTTCTACATAAAAAGAATAATTAGCTGGGTAGAAAGGCAAAATGAGCAATTGTAAGTTTACAGTGCTATATAATATGAGGACTGCAATCCATTAAGAGGATAAAAACTTTGATGGGAGGATTGTGTCTATTAGTGCACCGTCACACCTTCACCTGCTTGTTTTCCATCTATCTCAGCCCTTTTGCAAAGAGTTTGTATGTTCTCCCCTTGTTTATGTGCGTTTCCTCCGGGTTCTCAGGTTTCCTCCCACATTCCAAAGACATACTGATAGGGACGTTAGATTGTGAGACACAATTGAGACAGTGATGATAATGTGTGTAAAATGCAGCGGAATATGATGGCCCTATATTAGAAAAGGAAAATAAATAAATACTAATATAAAAAAAACTATTGCTCAGGGCCAGCTGTGATAAATTAGTAGCGTCTCACTGTTTTCCAATTTTTACTTAAAACTAAATTCCCATACTTTTTATTATTGTAATCTGTAGGAAGGGTTGTCCCAGATGGATTACTGAAGATTATCACAGTAAACATGCTGTACATCAAGTGACTTTCAAATAAATCCTATAATATTGTGTCTGTTACCTGAAGTCATTGATTGAATCTCATTGAGAAGAGCGCCAGAGCTGCGGTCATTCCTCGTTTCTGTATGAATAAAGCAACTCAACACTTAGATATCCAAACATGTGACAACATATGTTATACCTACTCACTATTTCAGATCTATCCTAAAAGAAAACATTGTACGTTATTAATAAGTGTAATTATTGCGCAAAAAAAATCAATGCAACATCAAAATAAAAATGATTCAGCTAAGAGATTCAAATATAATGAGATTTCATCAAACAGCACATTAGATTCAAAGGAATGACTGAAATTGGCATTTTGCGGTAATAACTGATTTTAGGGTCAACTCAGTGTGAAAAAAAGGATCTCTGCTATCTGTCCTGTCTACCAAACCTGTCACTTGTTGTTTTTGAGGGCAAACTTCCCATTTGAAAATGTACAATTATTTAAGGTTATCTGCCAAGTTTCATGATCGCTTGTCAAGATCACTCACGTTCATCTTATGTATGTTCATCTGTGTTCATGTGTAAATAGCACATACACAAACATATATATGTAGATGGATATGTGGATAATCACACAAATGTATTTTTACGGTGCATGCAGGTGGATGGGTGATCAAATATGGATATTGATTCCAGAAAGAAGAAGAAAAATGTAAACTTTGGAATTTCCATTTAACAATTGCCTCAAAAATAAAAAAAAAATGGTATCAATAAAAATGTCAGGTCGCAAAAACGCTCACGCAACTATATAACTATAGTCCGAAATAAAATGGAAAAGCGGATGTGCTACGCTGCTGCGAAATAAATAAGAAATTTAGAGTTTCTTGATGCAAGGAATAAAATGGGGTTTGGTCGCGATGCGTTTCGAAGTCTGACTGAGGAAGAAGTTGAGTAGACTTCGAAACGCGTTGAGGCCAAATGCATTCTTTCTTATTTATTTACGAGCAGTGCAGCTCATCTGCTTTTCCGTTCTATGGCTTGATTTCTACGTTGGATCCTCCAACCAGCGGAGCAGCAGCTGGATGTACTATTGAGCCCTTTAAGAGTTGCGCTTCCTCACAACTCAACCAAGTTTGCAGTTGTCGCATCACATTAATGCGTCTCTCTAGATAATGCCCTGAGTTTTTTTGGGCCATTTTAGCTTCTTTTTCACATATCAACATTGACATAAAAATGAAAATGGTGCACATCTCAGAAAATAGCAGGATATTTTTTTTAAACAAATTTCCGAAAGTTTTTCAAAACAAAAAAATTAAAAACAACTGGAGGAGTTTGAAATCACTGTAATTATGCTAACCTGGAGAGTCCTGTTATCAGGTCATTTTTTTACACAATTAACAGTGTAAAATCAAACCCCAAAAGGCAATGGCTCAATTGCACTGGGTTCTTTTTTCTCAATTTCACAGCATTTTATTTTTTCATTTTCCAAAATGAACTACAACTCGTCAGTTAATGATCTTTCATTAACAGATACAGCTCTGGCAAAAATTAAGAGACCACCACATCAAAACCCTGTCATGGGCAGCCCAATCTCTAGACCTGAACCCCTTTGAAAACCTCTGGAATGTAATCAAGAGGATGATGGATGGTCACAAGCCATCAAACAAAGAAGAACGGCTTACATTTTTGCCCCAGAAGCAGTGTGAAAGACTGGTGGAAAACATGCCAAGACGCATGAAAGCTGTGATTAAAAATCATGGTTGTTCCACAAAATATTGATTTCTGAACTCTTACTGAGTTAAAACATTAGTATTGTTGTTTCTAAATAATTATGAACTTGTTTTCTTTGCATTATTTGAGGTCTGAAAGCACTGGTTTTTTTTTTCATTTGTCCATTTTTCCATTTCAGAAAAAAAATACAAAATTTATTGCTTGGAAATTCGGAGACATGTTGTCAGAAGTTTATAGAATAAAAGAACAATTTACATTTTACTCAAAAATATACCTATAAAGAGAAAAATCTGACAAACTGAACATTTTGCAGTGGTCTCTTAATTTTTGCCAGAGCTGTACATGATGTAATAATGACTGGAGAGTGGAATAAAAACGTTAATTTTTAATTTCACCTCTAAAGCACGGTGGCGCAGTGGTTAGCACTGCAGCCTTGTAGCGCTGGGGTCCTGGGTTCAAATCCCACCAAGGATAACATCTGCAAGGAGTTTGTATGTTCTCTCCGTGTTTGTGTGGGTTTCCTCCGGGCACTCCGGTTTCCTCCCACATTCCAAAAGACATACTGATAGGGAATTTAGATTGTGAGCCCCATCGGGGACAGCAATGAAAAATGTGTGCAAATTGTAAAGCGCTGCGGAATATGTTAACGCTATATAAAAATAAAGATTATTATTATTACTTTGCAGAGATTAGCCATTAAAGTAGTTGGTACCTAATGAGTTAACTTTAGTTAAATTCAAGTGGGTGTTTTAATTGGAGGCTGCACCTCTTCGCCATGTATGAGTTGCTTTCTGATAACACTCACTTGAACTTAGAACAAAGTGCTCTTGACGGGATTATTACAGTTTTACACCTAAAAGCAGGCTCGGACTGGCCCACCGGAGAACAGGAGAATCCTCCGGTGGGCCTTTGTACCGGAATGAGCCGCCACCCACTTATATGAGCAGTAATTGGCACAATACACTTGATTCACTATATACAGGCAAAGGCAAAATCTTATTAATTTGTCAATCAATCCAGTTTATTGCTATGAAATTTTGTGAATGAGGCTAAAGTCATATTTGCATGTAGCTAAAATGTGGGGCCTTGGCGGCCCAGTCCTGCCTAAGAGCTAAACACTGGAAAGTAACTTTACTTAAAGTGGAATATATTTGGCTGAGCTCTTAGTGGGATGCATTTTGAGCTTGTTACACAGACTATTGGCACATTTTGCAAGGAACATGCTAAATTTAATTCAGGATATGGCCACCGCAAACAAGGATAAAAGAAAACAAAACAATAAAACTTTCCCTTTCAGCACTTATTTTTCACATTATTCTGACCTGTCACTTGTAGAGTCATGGACATCATTTTGGTTTTTTCTTTCTTCCACGGCTGGGCTATAAAGATGTATTTGTTCTTGATGAATGATCCTTCCTCCACCACAGCTTTCTCCAGCTGTAAATTAGTTTGCTGTTCTTTCTCTATGACCAGCTCGTGTATTACACCAATGTCAACAGTTTCCAATTGAAATCCAACCGTCTGATCAATAAAAGCATGGGGACATGATGTTCATGAGTCGCTCAGAGTAGTAGGACACTTAAGAGTCTTCTCTTTGATCACTAATCCGTCTATTGCTTCTCTCATTTAGCAAATGCAAAAGCCATATACATTAAATGACAGTTTAATTACATTAATCCTTTCCACACAGTATATCTACAATGTGTATAATGTACTCAGTAAGATGCAAAAGTTTTAGACAGGTGTAGAAAAAAATGCTACAAAGTATCTATCTTTTTTTATTATAATACAATTATAATTGAATTATGGTGCATATACATTCAGTGCAAACTTTATCTGAGAGCAGCCTAACGTAGGGAAAGAGACCCTGTGTTAGGGTTGGCGGAACGCACCAAATATATTGTTTATTAAAAGGAATTGGTGCGTTCGCAACCCGGGATCCACCGTGCAGGAAAGTACCTGCTGCTAAATAATGGCGGCTCTATATGGCGGTATATACTAACTCTGTTAGCTTCACAGAGTAACCGCGAGAGGTAAGCTCTGTGCCCTGTTAGACTTTCACAGAGGCACAGGCCAACTACCCAGATGTGAGCAGTGAGTGGTCATGCATGCATACTCAATCTCCTCGCCGGAGGAGCCAGCATTCTAGGGGCTTATTTTAGCCGGGTCCCTGAACACACTTATACACAATCTCCTCGCCGGAGGTGCCAGCATTCTAGGGGCTTATTTCAGCCGGGTCCCTGAACACATACAAACACATGACCACATTGGCGCAAAGCATATAGCAACAGACGATACTAGCGCATGGCCGTGCGGTCATGCGCAGTTTATATAGTTGCAGCACAGGAAGCTGCTACTGAAGTTTTTGCCCTTTCAGGACCTTCCAGAAGGACCAATGGAAAGTGCTGCAGTACCTGAGCATGTTTTGCCCTTTCAGGACCTTCCAGAAGGACCAATGGAATGTACTGCAGCACCTGAGCATGTGACCGAACATGTGGCCCTCGACCTCCAATGGGAGACCCTGCCCTGGGCATGCTCAGTGTGAGTAAACAAGGACTTAGTCCTAGAGAGGCTCGCTCGCCGCAGATCAGTGCAGGGTACCATAGGAAAGCCAGAAAAGGCAGTAGTGACCCTATGCACCGAATCAGCCCCAGCGAGACGCTGGGAGCGACGTCTCCGCTGAGCAGAGCCCACTGCGGCCGATACCGAATGGGAGACCGCAGCAGACACGGATCGAGATTCCCCCTGTGCAGCAGAGGAAACTCGACTCCTAACATTACCCCCCCCTCCTAGGGCCCCCCCTCCTTGAGCCTCACTACGCTCAAAAGCTGCGATAAGCAGCGGAGCCCGAATGTGCTCCACAGGCTCCCAGGTTCTATCCTCTGGGCCGTGACCCTTCCAGTCCACCAGATAAAATTTCTTGCCACGTACCAACTTGCACCCCACAATAGCATTCACCTCAAACTCATCCGTGGATGAACCCGATGTCCCAGCAGATGACTCGGAAAACCGGGACAAATGAACGGGCTTTAAGAGGGAAACGTGGAAAGTATCGGTGATACCAAGGCGTGGAGGAATAGCCAAACGGTAGACCACAGGGTTGACCTGTTCCAGAACCTTAAACGGGCCAATGTAGCGAGGAGCAAACTTAGTGGACTCAACTCGCAGCCTGATGTTACGGGCGGAGAGCCACACTAAGTCGCCAGGAGCAAAGACCGGAGCGGGTCGCCGGTGTGTATCAGCCGAAACCCTCATTCTCTCCTTGGAGGCCCGGATTGCATCCTGTGTGCGGTCCCAGATGTCACGTGCCTCCACCGCCCAGTCTGCCACCCTAGAATCGGTGGATGACACGGGCATGGGCACAGGGACACGCGGATGCTGGCCGTAATTAAGGAGAAAAGGAGTTTGACCAGTGGAATCGGCTACGGCGTTGTTCAGGGCAAATTCCGCCCAAGGTAGCAAAGATGCCCAGTCATCCTGCCTAGCAGAGACAAATTGTTGCAAATATGTCACCAGAGTCTGGTTGGTTCTCTCCACCAACCCATTCGTCTCGGGATGGTATGCAGAGGAGAGGTTTAACTCTATGCTGAGTAAACGGCAGAGCTCTCTCCAAAACCGAGATGCGAACTGGGGACCCCGATCGCTGACAATCTTATCAGGCATACCATGCAAACGGAAAACGTGTTTAATGAACAACACCGCCAAGGCCCGTGCTGAGGGTAACCGAGGAAGCGGCACCAAATGCACCATCTTGGAGAAATGGTCGGTGACAACCCAAATAATGGAGCAGCCACGCGACTTGGGTAGACCCACCACAAAGTCCATCCCGACCATCTCCCAGGGCCTGTCTGCCACCGGCAGAGGGTAAAGCAACCCAGCAGGCCGTTGCCGAGGAGACCGATTCTGGGCGCAAGAAACGCACGCCTGAATATAGTCCCTGACATCTCGGGCCATATGCGGCCACCAGTATGTTCTCGCCAAAAGCTCAGATGTCCTCTTGGTCCCAAAATGCCCACCCACTCTGGAGGAGTGAGCCCAAGAGAGAACCTCCGGTCGCAAGTTAGCTGGCACGAAAGTCTTGCCCGGGGGCACAGACTCTAGCGAAACCGGAGCTACAGTTCTCAGGCTCTCAGAAGGGACAATAAGCCGAGGCTCCTCCTCCTCAGATGACACTACGGAGCGGGAGAGAGCGTCGGCACGAACGTTCTTCTCCCCGGAGAGAAAATGGAGAGTAAAATGGAACCGGGAGAAGAACAGGGACCATCTAGCCTGGCGAGAATTCAGCCGCTGGGCCGTCTGTATATACACCAAGTTCTTGTGGTCAGTGAATACTTGGAAGGGAAAGCGAGCTCCCTCCAAGAAGTGTCTCCACTCTGAAAAAGCCTACTTCATGGCTAGCAACTCCCTGTCCCCGATGGAATAATTCCTCTCCGCTGGTGTGAAGGTCTTGGAGAAGAAGAAGCAAGGATGCTTCCGACCTTGAGCATCCTTTTGGAAAAGGACTGCTCCAGCACCAACGGATGAGGCATCCACCTCCAAGATAAATGGCTTATCAACATCGGGGCGATGTAGGATGGGAGCGCTAGCGAAGTGTGACTTAATCGAGAGAAAGGCCTTGGAGACCTCCTCTGACCACAACTTGGGATTTGCTCCCTTCTTGGTGAGGGCAACCAAGGGAGCTACCAAAGTTGAGAAGTGTGGAATGAACTGGCGATAGTAATTGATGAACCCCATAAAGCGCTGCACCGCTTTAAGAGAATGGGGTTCCTGCCAGTCCATTACAGCCTGTAGCTTAGCAGGATCCATAGCCAAACCCTGGGCAGAGATGATATAGCCCAGGAAAGGCAAGGACTCCTGCTCAAACACACACTTCTCCAACTTGGCGTAGAGGGAGTTTGCCCGTAAGAGGTCGAAGACTTTGCGAACATCTCTCCGATGGGAGTCAATATCTGGAGAGTAGATGAGAATATCATCCAGATAGACTACGACCGAGGTGGTGAGCATATCTCGGAAGATGTCGTTCACAAAGTCTTGGAAAACGGCTGGGGCATTACAGAGCCCGAAGGGCATCACCAGATATTCATAGTGCCCATCCCTGGTGTTAAAAGCCGTCTTCCATTCATCCCCCTCACGGATGCGAATCAGGTTGTAAGCACCCCGCAGATCTAACTTTGTAAATACCCTTGCTCCCCGTAGCCTATCAAAAAGCTCAGATATTAGGGGTAATGGGTACTTGTTCTTAACGGTGATGGCGTTAAGACCCCTGTAGTCTATGCATGGACGTAAGTCTCCAGTCTTCTTCTGTACGAAGAAGAACCCAGCCCCTGCCGGTGACACTGACTTCCTAATGAATCCTCTTGCCAGATTCTTTTGGATGTACTGGGACATTGCCTCCGTCTCCGGGAGAGATAACGGATAGACTCGACCCCGGGGAGGCTCAGCACTAGGCAAGAGGTCAATAGGACATTCATAGGGGCGGTGAGGCGGAAGGGTCTCCGCAGCTCTTTTGGAGAACACGTCTGCATAGGGCCAATAGTGCTTGGGGAGAGAGGAAAGATCTGCGGGTACCTGTGTAGTAGCAACCTGAACGCACTCCCTCTGACATCTACCCTCGCAGGATTTACTCCATCCCAAAATTCTCCCAGAGGACCACTCAATATGAGGAGAATGGTAGCGAAGCCATGGTATCCCCAACAGGACCTCATCAATTCCCTCAGGAATGACTAATAGGGAGATTATCTCCTGATGTGATGGAGACACAGATAGCGTGAAAGGAATGGTTTGGTGGGTAATCTGTGAAGGTAGTGTTGACCCGTTTACCACTCGAACGGTTACTGGCTTGGCGAGCATCACCAAGGGTATTGCGTGACGCTGGGCAAAAGCGGAAGACATAAAGTTACCCTCTGCCCCAGAATCCACGCATAGCTCGACCATAAGAGTGGATGGGCCTATGGTAATTGTCCCCTTGAAGGACAACTTTGAGGCAAACGTCGCCGTGTCTAGTGTACCTCCTCCAACTGCCACTAGACGCTGACGTTTCCCCGACCGCTGAGGACCCTTGGAGGCAAGATGTCCTAACTGCTGGCAAACATGATGGACCTTATGTGCACGGGCGGACTGAGACTTGGATCCCACTTGTGTCACCTGTAAGGCCTCATGTGACTCGGACGCCTGGACTGGAGATTCCAAAGGTTTGGCGAAGGTGGGAGCCAGCCGAAACCTCTGCCTACACTGGGCTCGCTCCAGCCTTCGCTCGTGAAAACGAAGGTCTATGCGAGTAGATACGGCTATGAGCTCCTCCAGTGTGGCGGGAATCTCCCTAGTGGCCAAAGCGTCCTTCACATGGTCAGCCAGCCCCCTCCAAAATACGGGAATGAGGGTTTTATCTGGCCATTCCAACTCAGACGCTAATGTCCGGAAGTGAACAGCAAAATGGCTGACCATGGTTGAACCCTGAGTCAAAGCCAGCAGTTGGAGCGCTGTATCATGGGTGACTTGAGGTCCTAAAAAGACCTGTTTCAGAGTGTCCAGAAACCTAGGAACACTCCGCACCACATGATCGTTGCGCTCCCACAGCGGCGTAGCCCACTCCAACGCTCTGTCCGACAGGAGAGAGATTATGAATCCCACCTTTGCCCGCTCAGTAGGGAAACGTGCAGCCAGAAGCTCGAGGTGTATACCACATTGGCTCACGAAACCCCTACAGGACTTACTGTCCCCAGAGTATCTCTCAGGCAAAGGAAGGTGAGATAGGGTCGGAACAGAGGTGGCAGTGGGTAAAGCTGCTGCAGCCACGCTAGCAGCCTGAACAGCTATTGCGGTAACATCCACCGCCGAGGTTGCACGCTCAAGAGACGCCAACCGCCCCTCCAGCAGCTGGATGTACCCCTGCAATCACTGTTCATCCGCCATTACTTAGCCAGATCCTGGCGCTAGTATACTGTTAGGGTTGGCGGAACGCACCAAATATATTGTTTATTAAAAGGAATTGGTGCGTTCGCAACCAGGGAACCACCGTGCAGGAAAGTACCTGCTGCTAAATAATGGCGGCTCTATATGGCGGTATATACTAACTCTGTTAGCTTCACAGAGTAACCGCGAGAGGTGAGCTCTGTGCCCTGTTAGACTTTCACAGAGGCACAGGCCAACTACCCAGATGTGAGCAGTGAGTGGTCATGCATGCATACTCAACCTCCTCGCCGGAGGAGCCAGCATTCTAGGGGCTTATTTCAGCCGGGTCCCTGAACACACTTATACACAATCTCCTCACCGGAGGTGCCAGCATTCTAGGGGCTTATTTCAGCCGGGTCCCTGAACACATACAAACACATGACCACATTGGCGCAAAGCATATAGCAACAGACGATACTAGCGCATGGCCGTGCGGTCATGCGCAGTTTATATAGTTGCAGCACAGGAAGCTGCTACTGAAGTTTTTGCCCTTTCAGGACCTTCCAGAAGGACCAATGGAATGTACTGCAGCACCTGAGCATGTGACCGAACATGTGGCCCTCGACCTCCAATGGGAGACCCTGCCCTGGGCATGCTCAGTGTGAGTAAACAAGGACTTAGTCCCAGAGAGGCTCGCTCGCCGCAGATCAGTGCAGGGTACCATAGGAAAGCCAGAAAAGGCAGTAGTGACCCTATGCACCGAATCAGCCCCAGCGAGACGCTGGGAGCGACGTCTCCGCTGAGCAGAGCCCACTGCGGCCGATACCGAATGGGAGACCGCAGCAGACACGGATCGAGATTCCCCCTGTGCAGCAGAGGAAACTCGACTCCTAACACCCTGATTCCAGTGATGGGTGCAGCAGTTGGGACATAATCAGTGTTTTCTCTGCTGAAGATATAGCTGTGATAAGAAAGCTAACCCTGCCCACACCACAGTTTTCTATGTACAGTAACCCTGGTTGCAGGGTTGGACCAGGAGGCACGTGGACAGCGGGTCCAGCAGTGATAATCTCCTGCTGATAAAACACTGATAGTATTGAAACAGCACCCAGCCTAATAAGTGACAAATCGCTGAAATCAGTGTCTCAGTCCCTATCTCATGCTGCTCTCGGATTACATAAAATACTGCTGACAGACTTAACTTAAAAGTACTTTGTTAATAAATTACTAGAATTATAGTTCCATGGTAGCTGCTTTTAAGTATGTAAGTAAAGAACTTCTCCTCATATTTAAATTTGACCTGGTAAATAAGTTAAAGAATAGAATTTAGACGGACTAAAAAATAAATGTTATGTAGTAATGCAGACATGGTACAAGGGGAGGCTCCTGCTGCAACAAGTTGTCAAATCGTACATTCACACTTAAGGCATCAAAACTACGAATTAACACACGTGGAATTATATACTTAACAAAAAAGTATGAACCAACTGAAATTATGTCTTATATTCTAGGTTCTTCAAAGTAGCCACCTTTTCTTTTGCACACTCTTCATGAGCTTCAAGAGGTAGTCACCAAGAATGGTTTTCACTTCACAGGTGTGCCCTGTCAGGTTTAATAAGTGGGATTTCTTGCCTTATAAATGGGGCTGGGACCATCAGTTGTGTTGTGCAGAAGTCTGGTGGATACACAGCTGATAGTCCTACTGAATAGACTATTAGAATTTGTATGATGACAAGAAAAAAGCAGCTATGTAAAGAAAAACGAGTGTCCATCATTACCTTAAGAAATGAAGGTCGGTCAGTCCGAAAAATTGGCAAAACTTTGAAAGTGTTCCCAAGTGCAGTGGCAAAAACCATCAAGCGCTACAAAGAAACTGGCTCACATGAGGACCGCCCCAGGAAAGGAAGACCAAGAGTTACCTCTGCTTCTGAGGATAAGTTTATCCGAGTCACCAGCCTCAGAAATCGCAGGTTAGCAGCAGCTCAGATTAGAGGCCAGGTCAATGCCACACAGATTTCTAGCAGCAGACACATCTCTACAACAACTGTTAAGCGGAGACTTTGTGCAGCAGGCCTTCATGGTAAAATAGCTGCTAGGAAACCACTGCTAAGGACAGGCAACAAGCAGAAGAGACTTGTTTGGGCTAAAGAACATAAGGAATGGACATTAGACCAGTGGAAATCTGTGCTTTGGTCTGATGAGTCCAAATTTGAGATCTTTGGTTCCAACTACCGTGTCTTTGTGCGACGCAGAAAAGGTGAACGGATGAACTCTACATGCCTGGTTCCCACCGTGAAGCATGGAGGAGAAGGTGTGATGGTGTGGGGGTGCTTTGCTGGTGACACTGTTGGGGATTTATTCAAAATTGAAGGCATTCTGAACCAGCATGGCTACCACAGCATCTTACAGCGGCATGCTATTCCATCCGGTTTGCGTTTAGTTGGACCATCATTTATTTTTCAACAGGACAATGACCCCAAACACACCTCCAGGCTGTGTAAGGGCTATTTGACCAAGTAGGAGAGTGATGGGGTGCTACACCAGATGACCTGGCCTCCACAGTCATCAGACCTGAACCCAATCGAGATGGTTTGGGGTGAGCTGGACCGCAGAGTGAAGGCAAAAGGGCCAACAAGTGCTAAGCATCTCTGGGAACTCCTTCAAGATTGTTGGAAGACCATTCCCAGTGACTACCTCTTGAAGCTCATCAAGAGAATGCCAAGAGTGTGCAAAGCAGTCATCAAAGCAAAAGGTGGCTACTTTGAAAAACCTAGAATATAAGACATAATTTCAGTTGTTTCACACTTTTTTGTTAAATATATAATTCCACATGTGTTAATTCATAGTTTTGATGTCTTCAGTGTGAATGTACAATTTTCATAGTCATGAAAATACAGAAAAATCTTTAAATGAGAAGGTGTGTCCAAACTTTTGGTCTGTACTGTATATATGTAGTTTGCAGCATGAAAAAAATAGGATAAAAAGATTAATGAAATATTTATGTGATTTTTTTTTGCCGACAGATACAGTACCCCCAACAGTAATAAATTAGATTATGATACATATTGCTGTACAACAAAGGTATGGTGCCTTCACCTTCCACAGAACGGGCATGGGGTACATGTACTGCAATCGGTAAGCCCAGTCTTAGGACAATGCACACATTTGTGTCCTTAGATCTGAGATGATGTTCACAATGAACCGTAGATACTTTGGATTGATCAGTGTACTTTTCCAGTTTCGCTAACACGATTTTGCTTCTCTAAGACATCAATTATACTTTTTGATTTTTATCTTGACTATGAAAATATGATTTAAGATTACATAAAAGACTAAAATCCTCTTAATGATTAGAAGAAAAACAAACACTTTTAGCATTTATAGAAATAATGAGAAGCAATAAGCTAGAAAAGCAAAGATCAAGTTTTGCTAATATTTCCCTCCGAGACTGCAGTTGCTATGGTACCATCATCACTAGGTGTATTGTATCTAAATATAGGGTAGAATCAACGATAACATCAAGAACTAGAAAGATTCAAGTTTTAAAGAATAATTAGACAAACAAATAGAATCATTGTTCCATTTTCCATTTACTACATTTAATGAATGTATCTCTATCACTCGTAAACTTGATACGTTCTGCTCATGCAAAAAAAAAGTTAACGTTAACCTAGAAAATGACAGGTTTGAAGATGGTCAGATCTACAGTAGATTTTTTTTCTCAATGGTACTACTGAAGAGTAACTTTAAAGAGGATGTCTTCTTTGTACACCCAATTTAAAATACTGTAAGAATTCTGTTTTAATAGAACTAATCATCGTCTATTAACTGGAGATAAAAATGGCTCCAAGGAGCTCTTTCTTTGGAGGATCCTATATTTTCATGCAGCCCTTTAAATTTTAATAATCATCATGCAATGCCCTATGTGGTGATGCAGAGAAAATGAACACTTGCTGCTGTACTCTCTATAGATGGTCCCAATAGTGGGTCACCCCCTTTCGCTTACATTTGACTGACTGTCCTACAATAGGATTTTTTTATAAGTTGACTTTCCATTTATTATTTTTAATTATATCAAAGCAGCACAAAGATATAGACATAATGAAGAAACATATGGCATTTCTTCGAGTAAATTTTGGGACCATCATATTGAATTTAGATTTACAACTTAGACTGGCGACTCTTTAAAATAACTGTATACCCCCCAGGGGGACACATTCTCCTCTATCAAGGTCTGCTTTATGTAGATAACGCATTCAAAAAGGCAATTAAGTTCCTTAGAAAGGAGATGAAAGACATGAAAAGAAGGCATTGCAGATCTTACATTATTTTCACAATATACTGAACGGCATTTAAATAAAATGTAACATAGTAACATAGTAACATAGTAACATAGTTAGTAAGGCCGAAAAAAGACATTTGTCCATCCAGTTCAGCCTATATTCCATCATAATAAATTCCCAGATCTACGTCCTTCTACAGAACCTAATTGTATGATACAATATTGTTCTGCTCCAGGAAGACATCCAGGCCTCTCTTGAACCCCTCGACTGAGTTCGCCATCACCACCTCCTCAGGCAAGCAATTCCAGATTCTCACTGCCCTAACAGTAAAGAATCCTCTTCTATGTTGGTGGAAAACCTTCTCTCCTCCAGACGCAAAGAATGCCCCCTTGTGCCCGTCACCTTCCTTGGTATAAACAGATCCTCAGCGAGATATTTGTATTGTCCCCTTATATACTTATACATGGTTATTAGATCGCCCCTCAGTCGTCTTTTTTCTAGACTAAATAATCCTAATTTCGCTAATCTATCTGGGTATTGTAGTTCTCCCATCCCCTTTATTAATTTTGTTGCCCTCCTTTGTACTCTCTCTAGTTCCATTATATCCTTCCTGAGCACCGGTGCCCAAAACTGGACACAGTACTCCATGTGCGGTCTAACTAGGGATTTGTACAGAGGCAGTATAATGCTCTCATCATGTGTATCCAGACCTCTTTTAATGCACCCCATGATCCTGTTTGCCTTGGCAGCTGCTGCCTGGCACTGGCTGCTCCAGGTAAGTTTATCATTAACTAGGATCCCCAAGTCCTTCTCCCTGTCAGATTTACCCAGTGGTTTCCCATTCAGTGTGTAATGGTGACATTGATTCCTTCTTCCCATGTGTATAACCTTACATTTATCATTGTTAAACCTCATCTGCCACCTTTCAGCCCAAGTTTCATTAACAGCTTTAATGAAGACATGAGTGGCCACTTAATAAGAGGTGACATTATTTTAGGTGGCCTTTTTATTTTCCAAATACATTCACATTTTGACGTTCAAGTTATTTTGAGTTTTGGCTTAGTGGAAAAAAAAGTTATAAAAACAGGTGAAAAATGAAAAGTGGAGATGTTATAAATTAAAAGAAAGCAATTAAATAAATTATTTTTAACTTAAGATATCCTTCCAAAAATGAGAATAGGAATGCTTCTACATATCATAGTGGTACTGAGATTGATTTTTCATGACATCGTGTATTTTATGTCAGTGGCAAACTTAGATCAATATGATTTGTTTTTATTTGTAAAACTCAAAATTTTTTATAAAAAATGAAGAAAAATGGCAAATTTTTAATTTTGACATTTTATGCCCTTAAGATAGATAGTAATAGTAAATAAATAACACTTAATATATGTCTACTTTACATCAACTTAATTTTTGAAATGTCTTTTTTTTGGTAGGATGAGAGAAGTGAGAAAAATGTACAAGAAAAACATCAGAAATCTGAAAAAAAACTCAGATGAAGGTAATGTGTTCCAAAAGGCACTATAAGACACGGAAAAACCCCAAAACTAAGCAAAAAATGCCAAGACTGAAAGCATTTGTGAAAAGCGCATTGGGTGAGTTTCCGTACTAAGTAAAATTTGTTACGGTATATAGGATTATCGTTGTAATGCCTTCAACTGTGGGATATATATATATTTTGTATACCAGATATATGTATATGGTTATTCATACTGACTGATTGTGCATTGTAACCACAGGCTTATTGCATCATACTTATATGATTGTTCGGTACATCTAAATTGCTCTATAAAAGGTAAAAATGTAGTTACAGTACTTACCGATAATGTTATTTCTCTGAGCCCATGACAGCACCACGGAGAGAGGGGATCCGCCCATCAGGGACAGGAAACCTACAGATAAAAAGGGCGGTACCTCTCTCCCACATCAGTTACTTACAGAGCACTAGAGGAACTTCAGCTTGATAACATAACAGAAAAAATATTTATCATTCCTATGAAGCTTAATGGAGACACCGCGTGGCAACCTCAAACATAATATCAACTAAACTAAGTGTGCACACCCACATGTGAATAGAGGAAATGTACGGGTGCCGTCATGGGCTTAGGAAGTCAATATCGCTCTTGTTGAGTGGGCCTTTGTTTTCTCAGGGATGACCACCCCACGCAAGGAGTATGACCGGGTGATGGCGTTCTTATCCATCTTGCCAGCATGCACTTAGAAGCTTTTTGCCCCCTTTTGAGGACCCTAAAATCACAGTAAGAGAGACCTATCCTTCCTTCACTCTCTTATGGCCGCTAGGTATTGAATTAAGCACGTTCTGACATCTAGTGTATGTAATTCTTTTCCTTCTCTATTTTTGGGTTTGGGACAGAAATAAGGGAGGGAAATCTCCTATCTATGGAAATGCGACACCACTTTCGGTAGGTAGGCCGGGTCATTCTTAAGAATAACCCACTCCACCGAGATTTGTGTGAAAGGAGGGCTGGCCAACTATGCCTGAAGGTCACTGACCTTACCCATACGAGAGCTACTAGATGTGACATTTTAGAAGACAGGATTCTCAGTGAAGCTTCTGTCAGGGGTTCGAAAGGAGGTTTGGTTAGGGCTTTGTAAGGACCAAGTTTAAATCCCCAGGAGCAGTTCTCCAAGAAAGGAATGGGTTTAGACCTGGCTGATGTTTTGATGAACCTGGATATCTACTGATTGCTAGCCCGTTTGTGATTGTATGGGGCCCCTAAAGCCACGACTTACATACAGATTGGTGGTTACAGGTTCCCTACTTTGTAGCAATGTAGAGATTAAGTTTGGTGAAAAACCCCTATTACCCAGACTCAGAAGGGGCTATTAAGATCACTTTTGCCCTGTCTTCCCGAATTTCCTTCAGAACCACCAGAATCAGGGCAATCGGGGGAAAAGCATACACTAGAAGGTGGTCCCCTGGGATCATGAAGGCATCCAATTCAATGGGGTTCCCTTTAGGGTCTATTGCCTTCTTGTTCTGACTGTTGGTGAACAGATCTATGAGTGGACAACCTCACCTTCTGCAATCTGATCGAACACTGCCCAATTCAGTTCCCCTTGCCCTGTGTCAGCTGGGTCCCTGGTGATTTAAGTAAGATACCAGAACTCGGTCATCTGAGAGTACTGTTACATGGTGACCCTGAAGAGTGTTCAAGAAATCTAGGAGGGCGAACTTCAATGCCAATAGTTCCTTCATGTTTGAGGATACTGATCTTAAGTCCTCTGTCCAGACCCTTTGAATTATCTGGTCATTCAGGAAAGCCCCCCAACCCCTGGGGCTTACGTGTGTGGTGGGGACCTGAGAGATTGGAGTAAACCACGGAATGTCTCTGGTTAAGTTGATTATCCTCATCCACTATTCTGGCAAGAGTACAGTTTTTGATGATACAGTAAATTGCCCTTCTAAATTGCCTTTTAGAGAGCTTTTGACTGACCAAAATTTCCCACTGCAACTCTCTGGTGTGTACCTGAGCCCAATGAACGACTGGAATACAGGATGTCCTGTAGCCTAGGAGGGACATTGCTTCCTGCAAAACCACAGAGGGGAAGTCCCTTGTTTGAGATACCCGGCCTATGATTTTCAGAACTTTTTCCGACAGAAGGCGACACTCCTGTTTGTTTGAATCTAGAATGATACTCAGGTATTCCTGTACTTGGCTCGCCACAGTTTGGATTTCCTTAGATTCAAAAGTTATCCTAAGCTGGTCAAGGAACCCATGACTTTTTCTAATTGGCTAATTGGTTCTTGCCACGCCGGGGTCTACTGTCAGAAAATCGTCTAGGTACGGGACAGTTATGGTATCTTGTTCCCTCAAATGTGCCATCACCTCCACCACTAATTGGTGCACACCCTTGGAGCTATGGCTAGACTGAATGGGAAGGCCATGAACTGATAGTGTTTTATCACCTCATTTATTGGGAATATCATCCTGAGAAAATTCCGATGGTCTTTGTGGATGGGGACGTGATAGTATGTGTCGTTTAACTCCAGAACAATCATGAAACAGAATGG
Organism: Ranitomeya imitator; assembly: GCF_032444005.1. Taxonomy (NCBI): domain Eukaryota; kingdom Metazoa; phylum Chordata; class Amphibia; order Anura; family Dendrobatidae; genus Ranitomeya; species Ranitomeya imitator. The sequence goes on along the minus strand of NC_091287.1, from coordinate 431,533,899 downwards.
AAACAGCCTTTTTCTAATGCCTTTATTGTTTCCATCCTGAAGATTTGAACTTTCAGCAGCTTGTTCAGTTTCCTTAAAACAGGATGGGGAGGAGAGAGGAAATAAAGATTTAGAACGGATTTTTATCAGGTCCTATATCCATGCGCTGTTGATATTCTTACCAGGCCGGGAGAAAGAGACACAACCCCCCCGGGAAAACTCTCATTGGGATAACCAGAATATCATCAGGCATGGGCCCAATCAAGAACTCTCCCTCACAGGAGATGGAGCAAAGTATTGATTTTGTCTGGAGATCTCCTGGCCAACACCTAAGCCATAGGGCTCATCGAGCTGCATTGGAGAAGACTGCAGATCTGGCAGCTAGCCTGACCGAGTCCGCTGTGTCCCTAGAGGTTTTCTCCTTTAGCTGTGAATCCAGCTGGTGGCCTCCCATGAACCCTTCAGAAACATATCTGCTTTTTTTGTCCATGGGGTCCTTTAACACCCCATGGCTCAAAGGGAACAGAAACCCAAATGGAAATTTCCTTTTTGGGAGTAGAAGGTTCTTTCTCTCTAGTTTCTTCCACCTTTTACGGTAAATTAGGGATGGAAATTTCTCATTTAGGGGAAAAAAATCCTTTTTTTTTTGGCGAGGGTCTGGGCGCCTAGATAAGGCTATCGGTCTCCTCTAAGAGAAAAGAGCTGCAACCACTCCTCCCCCCCCCCCCGATGATGATGAACTGGATATATCTGAGTCCCTTCTCCACTCTCTGCACTACTAGACCCGGCCTCAGGGGCATTTCCTACCTGCGATTTTATTAGGGATCTAAGAACTGAGGCAAATCTCAGGCTCTCTTCTCAGATTATTTGCTCTATGCAGGAGTTGCAGAGCTTTTTTTTCACACGTAGTGGGTAACACTTACATGCAGAGCGCACAGGTCCTCTGCCTAGTCTTGCACGTACTTTCCCTTCCTTAAAGGGAGAAAAGAACATGGGGCCCTAATTATAAGGTGGACGTTCACGTAGATCACTTACCATTCTGACGGAAGAAGGGGTACCCGGTTAGGAGGAGTAACAACTCTTAGAGATGAATTCTCACTTGCGCTCAATGCCACACTGGAGTTCTTGCTGCGCTGGGAATGCCTACTCCCATTGTTACCATGCTCCTGGTGATGGGACGGGTCCCCTTGATCTGCTCATTTTTCTTTCTGCTGTGACAGCCACTGCTGCTGCTGCTGTGCTGACCAACCCTGCAGTCTGCATTTCTAAATGCTGATCGCTCATGGCTAGGGGGAAGCCTGCCAGAGCCCACAATAGAAGCAGTGTCCTTAGTGCTTCCTGTGTTTAAAAATGCTTCTTGCCCCCACGTCTAATGCACCATCTAAGGCTACTTTATTATTATTATTTTTATTATTTATTGTTATAGCGCCATTTATTCCATGGCACTTTACTTTCACACTAGCGTTTTCTGCAATCCGTCACAATGCGTCGTTTTGCAGAAAAAACGCATCCTGCAAAAGTGCTTGCAGGATGCGTTTTTTCCCCATAGACTTGCATTGACGACGCATTTGCGACGGATTGCCACACGTCGCATCCGTCGAGCGACGAATGCGTCGTGCTTTGGCGGACTGTCGGGAGCAAAAAACGCTACATGTAACGTTTTTTGCTCCTGACGCCCCCACCTCCGCCCCCATGGAGCCCCCACGCTCCGCCCCCACCTCCCCGCACCTTACAATGGGGCAGTGGATGCGCCGGAGAAATGCATCCGCTGCCTCCATTGTGCAATGCGCTAAACGCTAGCGTCGGAATCTCTCCCCGACGCATTGCGACGGGGAGATTCCGACGCTAGTGTGAAAGAAGCCTAAGACGCCTGCCTGCCCTCCATGTGTTTTCTTTCTGGCAGTGCCGATTCCACTTATTATGACCACAGGTACATTATCTATTGCTATATGATATGGGCGCTTTAGCATTCATTTATGATTCTGTATTAGGGCAATACTATCTTTAAGCAAAAGGACTATTTTCCTACTGCCTATACATTTTATTATTTTTTGTTGCTGTTTTTTCAGCACATTTACAACATAATAATATGATTGGATGCAGTATAGTTATTATATTGATATATGAAGACAAGCATATCTCATAAGCTCCCATTTGATAGTTATGCCTGTGGTTTCTCTGATATCATGACCCATAATACTATTATAATCCATGATTCTATATTGTACTGTTAACTGCCAATATTTATAAAATGTATAATTTTATCAAAATGTATGATCTTTGCTCCTTGGCCCACACCGTGAGTGCGTACCCACACCTGGAAGTGCCGGGAGCGAGTCTGCCGGTACCAGCCCCTCATCGGCTGCTTGTACCCGGGCTGAAGAAGATTCTGGGAGAGGCAGCATGCAGCGATCCTCTTCTCTGCTGCCTCTCTCCACACACCCTAAAAGCCCACTGACCTCAGCAGTGGTGCCTCAGGATACCGCATCGGCCACAGCAGGGGACCTCTCCTGGATTTGTCTAGGCGGGCCTGGCATTCCCTGGTCTCAGCCCCAGTGGTTGCTTGTACCTGGGCTGGAGAAGATTCTGGGAGAGGTAGCATGCGGCAATCCTCTTCTCTGTTGCCTCACCCCGCACACCCTCAGGATACCGCATCAGCCAAGGCAGGGAACCCCCGGTGCCTGGATCGGTCTGGCTGGGCCTGGCATCCCATGACGATCCTCAGGTATGTTCCTTGTACGCCGACTGTAGGTTCCCCATCAGGGACAGGAAATCAACTGATGTGGGAGAGAGGTACCGCCCTTTTTATCTGTAGGTTTCCTGCCCTGATGGGTGGATCCCCTCTCTCTGTGGAGCTGTCATGGGCCAAGGAGAAAACTTTGTTTTTGGGTCCCTTCAGTTTCTTGCTCACCAATGTGTCTTTGTATCTATACTTTGGATTTTACGAACATTTCATATTTGTACTTAATAAACTTTGAATATTTTTACTTAATAGTCATGGTTTCAGTCCAGGCATTTTTTTTTTAATTTACAAAAGCTATCTTTTTAAGGAATGCTTTACTTCTGAAGAAACTTTCAGGGATGTATATGTTAGGAAAAAAAATCCAAAAGACTGCATTTTAAGCTGCACCTCTCAAAGTAATAAAAAAAAGCATTCATGAAGGTTATCTTTTTAGGAATTAATTCTAAGGGAATGAAAAAATGTATTGTTATTCCCCCTCCTCCCAAGAGTGTTATTTTAGCTCTAATTTTGTCATTGTCACAAGAGTAATAAAAAAGGCAACAATTTGTTGTACAGTTTCTCCTAAATGAGCAGATACCCAATATGTAGCCAGAAACTATTGTTTAGGCACACCATAGGGCTCAGAAGGGACGGAGCACTATTTATTTGGCTGTAATTTTGTCTGGACTAGATTTTGGACACCATATTGCATTTGAAAAGCCCCCAAAATGCTAAAACAGCAGAGTTCTACCAGAAGTGACAGCATTTTTTAAACTACAACCCTCAAGGAATTCATCTGTGGGTGTTGTGAGTTTTATGAACCCACAGGTACTTCATCGAATTTATAACGTGGAAATTAAAAATGATGTTTCTCTCTACTATTTCATTTTCACAAGGGTAACTTTAAAAAACAGGCTTCACATTGTACGCTGATACTCAAATTGTGGTTGGAAACTATTATTTGGCCAAATCGAAGAACTCAGAAAGGAAGGACCACTATTTAACTTTTGGTGCGTAAGTTTGGCTGGAAGAGATTGTAGATGCCATGTTACTTTTGAAGAGTTCGCAAAGTACCAAAACAGCAGAAACCCCCACATGTGACCCCATTTTGGAAACTACACAACTCCATCTAGGTAAGGAGAAGTAAGGAAATTAGCAAATGGGTGTGACAAAATTAATGTAGTGAATAAGTATATATAAATAATTCCACCTCCCAGTGGTGCACATTACAGTGATGGCAAAAACATGGACAGTCGGTATAATAACAATAGGAAGGAGGACAAAAAACTGACTGACCATAAAAGCCCAGTATAAACAAAAATATATATTAAAATATAATCATCCTTTATTAAGGATCAGGACGGTAACGCTAAGAATACAAAGATTCATAAATAGAGGAGTGCACACCCAGAATTTGTAAAGTACGGTGTATCATGGGAAGTCAATTATACATAATGGTATAATGCCAGCACTTGTATAAATTGTCACTGCGGTAACTCGCATGCTTTCTTCCTGCAAAAATAACATCCACCTCGATGCGCGTTTCGGCTATGGCCTCTCTCAGGGTGTCTAGTGAGCATAATGTGCCCACAGGTGATTTGCAAAATTTAATAAAGCAGTGACAATGAAAAATAACATTTTTCCTACTAAAATATTGCTTTAGGTTCATATTTTGATTATCACAAAGGGTAAAGCGGGAAGTCAACCCCATAATTTGTTACCTAGTTTCTCCTGAGTATGCCATATGTGGACACTAAGTGCTGCTCGTGAACACTACAAAGCTCAGATGGGAAGGAACACATTTTTGGTGTGCAGATTTTGATGGAATGATTTGTGAGCCTTACGTCACATTAGCAGAGCCCTCAAGTTGCCAGGACAGCAAACCTCCCCCAAAAGTGATCCCATTTAACAAACTACACTCTTGAAACTTCATCTAGTGGTGCAGTGAGCATGTTAACAATACAGGTGTTTTAAGGAATTTTACACCAATGGGCCATGAAGATAGAAACATTAAATTTTAACCACTGATATGTTGTTTTAACCTTAAATTTCAGTTCTACAAAGACTACAAGCTAAAATGGGACCCTGAAAATTGTTAAGCAATTTCTCCTGAATGCAGCAATACCTCATTTGTGGTCAGAAACTACTGTTTGGGCAAACCGCTGGGGGTTTCAAAGTCCCATTCTTGGGATCGCTGATGGTCGGCAGGTGGCTCCTCAGTGATTAGCAAGTTATTCAAGTATAGGGAATAACTTGTTATTTTGGAAATAACCCTTTAATATGCTAGAGAGGTTCAGGCATTGAAAATAAATATGTGAAGGGATTTTGTAGCAAAATAATGATCACCTTTGACTTATAACAAAAACAACATAATAATGAAACAAGCAACCAAACTGATAGACCAATGAAGAATGTAGAAGAGGATACCCTGACAGGTTGGCTTTTATTTTAAGCAAGCCTTTCTGGCATATTCAAGGAGAATTGCAGAATTGCTTTAGCATTATGATGTGAGGTAAAGCCATATCATTTACTTTAGAGAACAAAATTACTAATTAAAGGCCCCTTCACATTTAGCGACGCTGCAGCGATACCGACAACGATCCGGATCGCTGCAGCGTCGCTGTTTGGTCGCTGGAGAGCTGTCACACAGACCGCTCTCCAGCGACCAACGATGCCGGTAACCAGGGTAAACATCGGGTAACTAAGTGCAGGGCCGCGCTTAGTTACCCGATGTTTACCCTGGTTACCATCCTAAAAGTAAAAAAAAACAAACACTAGATACTTACCTACAGCTGTCTGTCCTCCAGCGCTGCACTCTGCTTCTCTGCTCTCCTCCTGTACTGTCTGGGAGCCGGAAAGCAGAGCGGTGACGTCACCGCTCTGCTTTCCGGCTCACAGCCAGTACAGGAGGAGTGCAGAGCACAGCGCTGGAGGACAGACAGCGTTAGGTAAGTATCTAGTGTTTGTTTTTTTTTACTTTTAGCATGGTAACCAGGGTAAACATCGGGTTACTAAGCGCGGCCCTGCGCTTAGTTACCCGATGTTTACCCTGGTTACCAGTGAAGACATCGCTGGATCGGTGTCACACACGCCGATCCAGCGATGTCTCCAGGGAGTCCAGCGACGAAATAAAGTTCTGGACTTTATTCAGCGACCAACGATCTCCCAGCAGGGGCCTGATCGTTGGTCGCTGTCACACATAACGATTTCATTAACGATATCGTTGCTACGTCACAAATAGCAACGATATCGTTAACAATATCGTTATGTGTGAAGGTACCTTAACATCATCCGGCATTCTACGTGGCTGATTAGAAAACATCAGCATTTTCAAATCCTGAAGTCCTCGGCTGAAGATATTACAGCTGTTTACTTCTATTTTGGTGCGCAGAAAACTAAATAACTACTTTTGATGAAATAAATCTAAGCTGAAAGACACATGCTATATTTCTAGCTTTAGACACCTGACCAGTCCATATGGCTTTTCTTAGAGAAGCTTTTATTAGATAGATTGGCGATGAGATTGTGTCTTCTTTCACTAAGCAAAATATTTAAGTACTCATCCCAAACTAGGGAGAAAAACAGAGTACATTGTGTGTCCCAAATTACTTTTACCTAATGCATGCAATAAACAGTAATTAAAGGGAATCTCTTGAGCTATTGCTATGGGCATACAGATAATAGAATGGTTAAACTACTCTTACCTGTATGCCTCTGTGCAGGCAGCAGGCTAGGCACTGCTACTGCGCAGTGACTCGCAAGCACCTGCACAGCAGCAGGATGAAGATATTGCCCATAGAAGGGCAGATAAGGTACTCATAACCGCACTAGTGCATGGCGCATGCGCGGGATTACGGCACCACAACTGCACGTCACAGGGAAGTGTGACGTGCATGGAAGGGGGTGGTATTGTAATGAAGACAAGAGGCAGAGATTTCTTCCAGGCACCCCACGCCCTGGAGCCTGGAAGGAATCATTAGCATAATAGATCACATCTAGACCACATCTATGAGTCATACAGGTAAGACTAGTTTAACCATTCTATCACCTGTATACCAGTAGCGTAGCTACCGGGGGGGGGGGGGGCAGAGGGGGCCATCGCCCCAGGCCCAGAGCTCAGAGGGGGCCCACCCGGAGCTGCGCTACTGTAACTGTATCAGTTACCTTCTGCGGCAGAGCAGGGAAAATCGATCTCACTACTCTGCCGCCTGCTATGGGGCCCCTGAGCAGGCCGGGGGGCCCAGTGCCAGTAGTAGGCCCCCCGCCCTTCACCATACTGATGAGGGAAGGAGCGCTGCGCTGCCCTCCTTTTGCCTTCATCCCCTGCTGTCAGCGTATGGCGTCACCGACGCTGACAGTGGACTCGATGACATCACCACCTGGTGCCCGCTGTCAGAAGATGAGCGGGAGGTCGGAGCACCGCTGGAACAAGGAGGAAGAGAGGTGAGAATTTATTTATTGCTTTATTTATGGGGCTGCCTTATACTTCAGGATCTGCCTATAAGGGTGCTGCCTTAAACTTCAGGATCTGCCTATAGGGGGCTGCCTTATACTTCAGGATCTGCATATAAGGGTGCTGCCTTATACTTCAGAATCTGCCTATAGGAGGCCTGCCTTATACTTCAGGATCTGCCTATAGGGGTGCTGCCTTATACTTCAGGATCTACCTATAGGGGGGCTGCCTTATACTTCAGGATCTGCCTATAGGGGGCTGCCTTATACTTCAGGATCTGCCTATATGGGTGCTGCCTTATACTTCAGAATCTGCCTATGGGGGTGCTGCCTTTTACTATAGGGTCTGCCTATGTGGTGCTGCCTTTTACTAGAGTCTGCCTATGAGGTGCTGCCTTATACTACAGGGTCTGCCTATGGGGTGCTGCCTTATACTTCAGAATCTGCCTATGGGGTGCTGCCTTATATTACAGGATCTGCCTATGGGGTGCTGCCTTATACTACAGGATCTGCCTATGGGGTGCTGTCTTATACTACAGGATCTGTCTATGGGGGTGCTGTCTTGTGCTATAGAGTAGGCCTATGGGGAGTGCATTATACTATGTGGAGTCCTATGGGGAGTGCATTAAACTATATGTAGTCCTATGGGGAGTGCATTATACTATATGGAGTCCTATGGGGAGTGCATTAAACTATATGTAGTCCTATGGGGAGTGCATTATACTATATGGAGGCTTATGGGGAGTGCATTATACTATATGGAGACCGATGGGGAGTGCATTATACTATATTTAGGATGATCTGGTGCATTATACTATATGGAGGCCATCTAGTGGGCCATCATACAGTGTGGAGATTACAGTGAAGGGGCCATCATACAGTGTTGGAGCCATCAAACAGTTTGAGGTCTGCTAAGGGGTCAGTATACTGTGTGGATGGTACTATACAATGAGGGGGCATTATACTGCATAGGGGAGCTGTACGGGGGGGAAGACTCGGGACATTATTAAATGTAAAGTGGGCACTTTTTGTAATAAGGGATCTCAGGTTACTGTGAATATCAAAGGGGCACACATGGCAATATTACTTTCTAGGGAGCAAAATGTGGGCACTGTTTTCTAGGGCACTTGCACCCAGCATTACTATATTCTAGAGGGTTGCTTTAGAATTTAGAAGGTGCAGAAAACCACACAGCAGGTGCAGTAATAGGGTCACATACGGCAGCAGCGGCTCAGTATTGGGGTATAAGGTGCAGTAATAGGAACACATATGGCAGCAGCGGCTAAGTATTGGAGTATCAGGGGCAGTAATAGGGACACATACGGCAGCAGTGGCTCAGTATTGGGGTATCGGGGCAGTAATAGGGTCACATATGGCAGCAGTGGCTCAGTATTGGGGTATCAGGTGCAGTAATAGGGACACATACGGCAGCAGCGGCTCAGTATTGGGGTATCAGGTGCAGTAATAGGGACACATACGGCAGCAGCGGCTCAGTATTGGGGTATCAGGTGCAGTAATAGGGACACATACGGCAGCAGCGGCTCAGTATCGGGGTATCAGGTGCAGTAATAGGGACACATACGGCAGCAGCGGCTCAGTATTGGGATATCAGCAGGATGAGCAGTTTATGCAGGTTGGGAATAGATGGTGATGGGGCTGGAATATGAGAAGTGAAATGTGTCTTAGTTATGTTCTCTGTAAACGAGTCTGAGCTGGAAGAAGTTGTCATGTTGGTCTGGGCCAGATGGAAAAGATGGGAAAAGTGAACAATTCCATCAGAGAACATCAGCAGTAAGACATTATCTGTAGCTGTGCTGTGATCTCTTACATGTTCTGTAGGGCTGGTATCTACCACTGACCATATGGCGGTAATATCCATGTTGGTTGTATGTAGAGTTTATCTTTAGTAATAGCGCAATCATCTGCTGAGGTTCTCCTCCACTATTTGGGTGCATCACCGAATTGTAATTGGTGGTTATAAATGGTATAGTCTCTAACTGGGTCGCTGTGACCAGTGGGGTACCGCAGGGGTCAGTATTGGGACCTGTTCTCTTCAACATATTCATTAATGATCTGGTAGAAGGTTTACACAGTAAAATATCGATATTTGCAGATGATACAAAACTATGTAAAGCAGTTAATACAAGAGAAGATAGTATTCTGCTACAGATGGATCTGGATAAGTTGGAAACTTGGGCTGAAAGGTGGCAGATGAGGTTTAACAATGATAAATGTAAGGTTATACACATGGGAAGAGGGAATCAATATCACCATTACACACTGAACGGGAAACCACTGGGTAAATCTGACAGGGAGAAGGACTTGGGGATCCTAGTTAATGATAAACTTACCTGGAGCAGCCAGTGCCAGGCAGCAGCTGCCAAGGCAAACAGGATCATGGGGTGCATTAAAAGAGGTCTGGATACACATGATGAGAGCATTATACTGCCTCTGTACAAATCCCTAGTTAGACCGCACATGGAGTACTGTGTCCAGTTTTGGGCACCGGTGCTCAAGAAGGATATAATGGAACTAGAGAGAGTACAAAGGAGGGCAACAAAATTAATAAAGGGGATGGGAGAACTACAATACCCAGATAGATTAGCGAAATTAGGATTATTTAGTCTAGAAAAAAGACGACTGAGGGGCGATCTAATAACCATGTATAAGTATATAAGGGGACAATACAAATATCTCGCTGAGGATCTGTTTATACCAAGGAAGGTGACGGGCACAAGGGGGCATTCTTTGCGTCTGGAGGAGAGAAGGTTTTTCCACCAACATAGAAGAGGATTCTTTACTGTTAGGGCAGTGAGAATCTGGAATTGCTTGCCTGAGGAGGTGGTGATGGCGAACTCAGTCGAGGGGTTCAAGAGAGGCCTGGATGTCTTCCTGGAGCAGAACAATATTGTATCATACAATTATTAGGTTCTGTAGAAGGACGTAGATCTGGGTACTTATTATGATGGAATATAGGCTGAACTGGATGGACAAATGTCTTTTTTCGGCCTTACTAACTATGTTACTATGTTACTATGTAATGAAGGTTACCTAGTTAGGGGCCCACTCAGAAGCTTCGCCCCCCTGAACCAAAACCCTAGCTACGCCTCTGCTGTATACCCATAGTAATAGCTTAAGAGCGTCCCAGGGGTGACAGGTTCCTTTTATTAAGCTCAGAAAGCTATCATTTAACAAATCACCAGCAAGGAACAAACGCCGGACATAAAGAAACTCTCTCATCAAAGTTTTATCCTCTTATTATATCGCAATCATCACATTACATAGCACTGTGTACTTACAATTGCTCATTTTGCCTTTCTACCCAGCTAATTGTTCTCTTTTCTCTGTTCTATGTAGAAATAGAATGTCTCTTGTCCCTGCATCTATCATTCCCCATCTTCAACTCCTGACCCAGCTGCTCTGCTCCTCCCGCTGCCAGGGACATTTGCAGTGAATCATGACTTTTACAGGGAAAATGTACCCACTTTTTTTTTACATAGAGCTTAGCATGATTCAGCTAGTCAGTTTTTAATCATGGGATGTCATAGATCTACTGGAAAAGAGAATAATTAGCTGGGTAGAAAGGCAAAATGAGCAATTGTAAGTACACAGTGATATATAATATGATGATTGCAATGAAAATAAAAACATTGATTGGAGGAGTGCTTCATTAATAATAAACAAATTTAATCTTTATTAATGAATCACTTAAAAAATCCAAACATAGGAAGGAGTAAAAAGCAAGTCTGACATTTGATTGTACAGCTAGTACAAAAAATATAATGCAGGTGACTAGAAATACTGACATACAGATATAACACTATATAACTCGTTACATGTTGCTACACCCATAATACTCATCGTAGGAACATATAGCCATCCTGTCTGAGCAAGATGGAATTGAGCTGTTTGTTTCTGAGCATATGATAAGTTCAGAATGCAGCCAGAACGGGAATATATGGGGAAAGAAGCAGATTTATTTGACAAGATATATTACAACATACAACATATTACAACATATTCCTTATGTTAACCTTTATTATTAATTAATGCAAAGTACAGCTCATTTTAATAGAGCAAAATCCATTGAGCATGTTACGTTAGGTGTCAAATTACACTTTTTTGCCCCATGATAACTTGCTACATTAGGGTATGTGTGTTATGTGAAGAAATGCTGCATCCGTAGTAGTATGTCCTAAAACCATATGCTTAATTTCATGTCTCATTCATTAACTACTTCCAGAATGCCCATAGGTGATGAATCTCCAGGCAGTCGGCCTTCTTCTCTGCAGTGATACTCTAAAACATCACTACTTAGTAGAGCAATTACACAACATCGTGCAGCTGTGGGAGCAGGGAGCCAGCTGATAGGCATAGCTGGACTTCACATAGAGAAGGCAGAGATGGTTTGATACCGTCTTTGCCTTCCCGATCGCTATATACATAGCATCAAACAAGAACTCTGTATACAGAAACAGGAAGCGCTAAGGGTGTCCTCCTCCGGACCCAGCAGTTATGGTATCACTAAGTGCAGGGAGGGAACAGAAGCTGCTTGGTCCTAGAAGACCCATTCAGCCCTGTTATGCTGCCAGGAGGCTGCATATCCTCTGTAACTGTGACTAATATATCATCCCCAGTTACAGGGGAAATCAAATAAATAATAACGTATGTAAATATAGTAATGTCCCATCAATGGTCTTTTATAATCTTATTGGGGACACAATATATAAAATAACAAAAAATACACGAATAAATAAAAAGTAGGAAAAAGATAGCTTAAAAACAATTGATAGGGAAAAGTGAACATATTTTAAAATGTATTTCAGTGGTTCTTTGTGGTAAAAAAATATGTGAAAAACAGACTCGTATTTCCTTTTTTCCCCTCTGATATCATCCTAGAACATGGGGAAAAAATGGGAAAAATAACAAAAAAATTTAAGCCACGCATATCATAAAAAAAGATGCAATAATGATTTGAACATCTGAATGAGAAAAAAACTGCCAGTATAAAAATAACACAAAATATGCCTGGTCAGGAATGAGGGTGAATGGCCTAGTCATGAACTGGTTAAACATGCCTGTAACAAGCAAAGTGCAACTTGTGGAAGGCAAACTGAAAATAGCATTAAGAAGATCTCCTGTAATTTTTTGTGCCAGCTATGTTAAGTATCCATCATGGTGTTTTATTATGTCCTCCTTGCTTGTGCTTTTTATCTATTTCCATGTGTTTTATTGAAGTGATGGATGGAGGATAAAAATGAAAAATATTTTTTTATTAAGTCAGGCATTTGTTGTTTGTCGGTGATTTGTTAAATGTGCCAATGCATTATGGACGGTAATTGATGGGACTAAAGCCACAAATGCTTTACATCGCTTTCACTGGGTAAACAATGAAGGGAATGAGGCACTTTGTTCTGCTTAAAGACCATTATTACTACCCATTGTTAACTTTTTATGGAAACTTGAATTATTAATTTAATTAAAACATTATACCTTAGAAGACAATGCTTTCCGTTTGCATTTAACCTTTCTTCTTCCAGTGTTGCCCATCGTTCCAGACAAGGTAATGAACAAATCTGTGTCTGTAGCTAGCTTTGGAACTTGACTGATGGCGATAGAAATTTTATAGGACTTTACTGTGAAAATAAAAAAAAATATTATTTTTCAGCATTGATATTCTTTCTTTCGTTGTAAGAAATACAAGTTAATTTCAGATTTGTACGATACCTTAATGTATGAAAAGTATATATGGGGGAAAAAATTAAAAGGTGCTCACTAGTATCAGAAAAATACCCTTCATTAAGGGTAAAACACTAATTTTATTAGATATGTATAAAAAGGAAAACTAACATATACCCACAAGACCGGATATAAACAACTTATTGAAGGATATAGGTTTGATGGGAGATAAAGAATTTGTCACTAAGCAGCTCTATTGTCTAGTACTGCCTAGCTGCGGAGGTTGGCACCTAGAAGCTACAAAAGTTGTGGTGCCCAAGTCAACGTAGACTTTCCCTTGCTGTCCCTAAAACCCTACATAAAATTCACCCATCAACAGCCAGAGTCCCGGGCAATTTAGAGTGCGTGGTCCTTCCCCCAAACACCCAATATATCACGTGACATGTCACATGATGTTTTTGGGAGTGGCCCTGGCTATCCTTAATCTGCCCCAAACCTTTAAAGAGTAACCATTGTTTTAATTTGTACTTCATAAATCAACAGTACATGTACAAATGAGAAACTTTTCAATATGTGTTATCAGGACTCATCATTTTCAAAAACTCTCAATTCCCTGGTAAAGTCTTAATTCAGTGAAGACAGATTTTTCCATTACTGGGATAAGCCATGGCGGCTGCTACTGATAAGATTCTATGTAGATGAGATTGGGAGGAGCTCTGCCTGTAGATCTTCCCTCCTTCTCCACTCCTCTGTATACAATATTTTCAGTAACAAATGCCATCTCCTCTCTTAAATATTATGTAAAAATCTGTCTTCACTGAATACAGATTTTACCCAGGAATTCAGAGTTTTGAAAATGAATGAAGAAAGAACCAGATTTTTTTTTTATTTATAACAAAGTTCTTTATTTTCCTGGGTACTATTCATTTATGCAATAAAAATTAAAATAATAGTTAACCTTTAGGTTTTCACAATCGATATATTTTATTATCTATTTAGAACCTGATGCTGACTTTTCTTTCTCCAATATGTTTTCATTTTTTTATTGTACACTTTTACTTTTCTTTTGTACATGATTGTAGGGAAACTTTTGCCTGAGCTGTTGTTCTTCTCTAATAACAGCATTTAGAGTATGTGCACACAAAGTCCTTAAGACGCTGGGGCACTGGAGAAGGTTTACCTAGGTACCGCTGCTTCAGGATAGGCGCTTTTTTTCCGGGAGCATCTTTGCTGCCAGTTTTCCCTTCAGGCAGGGTTCGTTTTCTATAATTCAAGCTACAACTAACAGGCTGCTTCCCAAAGAATAATCAAGCGGTTAAAACAAGCAACAAAAGACTGAACGTGTGCACAGCAATGTTGTTTTTTCCTTTTGCTTGTGTCGGTTTCGCTTTGGTTTTTCAGGTGAGTTCCAGATGTAATCTACTTGAAAAAGAAGTTGTGTGCACACACCATTGGGGATCTGTCTGATAGCATCTGCAAGAACCATAGTCATGGGCTCTTGGAGAAAGAACCAGAAGTGCAAAAATGAAAAATCACCCAGGGTTTAAGAATGTGGTTCATTTTGGCCTTGAGAAAGAAGAACATTTTGTGTTTATTGCCTTAGCGCATTGTTATGTCCCATAAGATTTTTTAGTTTTTTACCCATTTTTAGGTATTTTGAGCATTTTTACTTGCGCTATTATTTTTACTGCTTTTGATACATAACATTTCCTGTTTAATACACATTAATTTTTAATCGTCATTCTAAATTACATTCTTGTTGTTCATTTTTCATATTGTATTTTCCTAACACCTTAAATTACGGAAATTAAAGGCACTTAAATAAATAGCTAAAGGTACCTTCACACATAACGATTTCGTTAACGATATTGTTGCTTTTTGTGACGTAGCAACGATATCGTTAACGAAATCGTTATGCATGACAGCGACCAACGATCAGGCCCCTGCTGGGAGATCGTTGGTCGCTGGGGAATGATCAGGACCTTTTTTTGGTCGCTGATCACCCGCTGCCATCGCTGAATCGGCATGTGTGACGCCGATCCAGCGATGTGTTCACTGGTAACCAGGGTAAATATCGGGTTACTAAGCGCAGGGCCGCGCTTAGTAACCCGATATTTACCCTGGTTACCATTGTAAAAGAAAAAAAAAAAAAACAGTACATACTCACGTTCCGATGTATGTCACGTCCCCAGGCGTCAGCTTCCCGCACTGACTGTGTCAGCGCCGGCCGGCCATAAAGCAGAGCACAGCGGTGACGTCACCGCTCTGCTTTATGGCCGGCGCTTACACAGTGCAGGGAAGCTGACGCCGGGGGACGTGACAGACATTGGAATGTAAGTATGTACTGTTTTTTTTTTTTTACTTTTACAATGGTAACCAGGGTAAATATCGGGTTACTAAGTGCGGCCCTGCACTTAGTAACCCGATGTATATATTACTATAATACTATAGTACATACTATTAATAGTATGATAGTCTTCCAGGACTGTATCCCAGTTGGTCCTAAATCGTTACTAGATAAGATTAATTTGAGCCTGGAATGCAATGAACTGCTCTTCTTTATTATGTGTATTCTAGAAGATGTATATTTTTGAAATCATTATTAAAAACCTGTTAGTAAAGGTCCAGAAGGTTTCAAAACTGGTAGTTCAGCTGCCAAGTTGTTTTCTTTACTACCAAAAGTCTGTAGAAATGGAAATTCTAGAATCTCTCCACTTTGTGAATGCTTTAACTGCACCTGCACAACATAAGGACAAAAAGCTGGTCAGAAGTAGCGTACGATGAAACATACCAGACTCCGCATCAGAACATGGACCTTATACATTTTCATTTAGAGTTTTTAAAAGAGGTAGCACATTCTCAATAATCTCAAATCCCGTATGCACGTCCAGCACTTGAAGCTTTGCAGATGCTTCTAGACATAACACATCTAGATCACAACAGCACTGGTTACAGTTAGTCTGGATGTGCTGACATTAATTATTACTATGTGGAAGGCTGGGGGAATAGAGCTTATGCTTATTGAGGTGAAGGGACCCCACATGCATTAGGGCACTGGTGATTATATGTGGAGTCCCTGCACCTCAATATGGGTAAGCTCTATACTACCTTTATATTACATATGGACTGATGATTAAGCCTTTTTATCTTGTTTTCTAATATTATACTGCATGATATTCATATAGGAGCACTGATTATTTTTGTCACTATACTGTATTAATAGTGTGTTCTATGATTTACGGTATCATGCCTTACATGCAAATTCTTACGTGAATCATGAAGTTCATAAATATTCCCTGCTTTGTCTGATATGGACTGCCTTGCTACCCTTAACTTTTTGTAAAAAACCCCTCCCACTTTTATCTACTTGATTTTATCCCCTTTTGAATCCTCTTAAATGTCCCATTTACTCTCTGGTTCATGCCTTTTTCACATTTAATCCTTAATAAACATTTTTAGATTTTATACACTTTTGAGTGGTGTCTTTCTTTGTACCCAGACTTTGGTTGTATTGGTCTGCGTGCAATCTGTTGTTTTGTCAGATCGCACTCGGACTGAAAATACGATTGTCTGCACGAGCCCGAAAAATGCTGCATTAAAAGGGTTGTCCAAAAATATTGTATCTGTGTCATTATTATTCAAATAAACGGTACTGTGCTGAAAATCCAAACACATCCCTTGGATAAATGGGAAGCCGTTGATGGACATAGCAGATCCTTTATTTTCTAATGCTGGGCAACCTCCCGAAAATCCTTGCTTTTCTGCTAAAATTTTATATAAAACAATTTTCTAAAGACATTTTTAGCCCATTCTTTTATGTCATAGTAGTGATGCCCCTGTGGGTCTCATCACTACCTGCATGTGTGACCTGACCATACCTATAGAGTTCATGGTAAAACAATGCTACATTTCAGCGATTATCCTCATCGTTAGTAACAAATCTCACATCATAATGATCCCAGACTCTCACATTCCAGCCGGTTTATTCCAGAGACCTCTGAATGATTTTATTTAAGAGCATATAAACATTTGTGAACTCTTTGCAGCCGCACTTGTTGTTCTCATTATATATAACATCACAAAAGGAACATGCCAGGGGTGGCGGTATAAACACTATCAATTCTGCTCTTATTTCTTTCAATTTGACTTCATTACTAACAGTTTGCCCATTACTGGATGTGTAATCTCTGTTGGAAAATACCTTCCCCACGGTGATAAACTTTAGTAATGTAAGCTGCACTGTCTAGAAAAACAGTCCTACCTTTAGTGTGATATTTTCTTTGTTTTAAGTGTACCCTGGAGACTTGTAAAATGTATGTTAGAAAATATTGCATCACGGTGATGGCCTGATAATGGGGTATTATATTGTGATTAGGGAACGTTTCTGTAAGTATGTGGCCTCAGTCGTGCAGATAGGAGACGCCTTACATGATGTTCTCCGTCCTAAGTGGGAAGGGACTGGAGTTTTCCTTCATATTTTTCGTTAGTGGCTTCCATTAATGATCCTGAATCTCAATGAACTGTACATGCAATAACTTTGGCATTTTGCACAACAAATATTCTTTAAACTGGTTTTACTAATCCGGTTCTAATAGTATTTGCCCTGAAACAGCGCTTATTTAAAGTGAACCTTTCACTACTTTGAGCACATTGAACTGGCCACATCACGGAATAGTGGCTGCAGAGCTGAGCTGAGTAAAGCATACTTTTCTTCCAATTTCTATTCTCAGTTATGCACACATTATCTTGCAAAATTTAGGTCATTACTCATTACCCAAGATTTTTCACTGGTGGAGTGTACTTCTTACCCTGCATGAGGTTGACCAATCATAAGCAGGCAGCAATGCACAAGGGAAAAAAGAACACACCCCCACAAAACTTAGAGCAGCTTTTCAGTAAGAGACATATAATGTAAGACTGTCTGATCACCCCTCTCATCTAACTGCAAAGCTGTGTGTGATTACAAAGTGTCTGGAGCAGAGCAGAACTGTGTGATATTACTGACTACTTGTGCATCTGGATGGAGTCCATTAGTCTACTATCTTTCTTTCACCATCTCAAGTAATTCTATCTCTCAAGGTAGAGGAAATCTTCTCTGGATACATTGTTCTTTAATTAGAGTTTGGGGGCTTCCTCTGTAGTCCAGGAAAAGAGCCATGTCCATCATTTGTTTGTTTTCCTTTAATCAATAGTGCACTAAGGTACTTACGAGATGAGATGTCACTGTTGACTGAGTAAGACCGGATAACTGACATGTTTGTAAGGGTGCCCAGAGTGGTAGCCACAGGTGAGTGTCATGTGTCCGAAACCCCATGGCACTTTACAGACAATTGTGGGTCCTGGCTGGGTGTTAGTGTTGTGAGGACCTTGGGCCAGTACAGGCCGCTGGTAGCTGATGGTATTGGCTGGCCAGGACCACGAGTTTCACAGATTAGTAAAGGAGACTTCTGTTCAAACATAGGAACTATACTGAACTTGATGAGGGTTATATACAAGGGATAGCGAGTACACAGCCTTAAGCACTTTTCATTCACAGCAAGGAGCCTTGTCATTGACATTGTTTCCTTCCACTATAGTCTACTCTAGGGTTGGTACAGCACACTGTTTTGCCCTACTTTGTCACAGCCTGGCTTGTCTCCAAAGTACAGTTCAGCGAGTTTTTCTACACCCGCTCAGCGGCTCCGCATCCTATCGCTATGGATCTACTGCTCGGGACCCTCACTAATCCCACAGTCTCAGTCCTCTTTAGATCAGTACCTTCTTTGGCATTTATCAAGCTCAGGGTGTCTTGTGAAATGTCGTCCTTTACAAGGACTCCTAAGGTAGAAGGCCACTCTGCCTCTTCTTTCAGTTCGTAGTCAAGCTACCTCACTGTCCTGTCATCTCCTTTGCTGTAGTCTTCAGACTCTGACTTCTCTCTGACTAACTTCAGAAGCAGGTTACTTGCCTTAGCACTGAGATAAAGCATTTCCCTTCCTGTTTTTAAAAAAATGTTTTACCCCAAAGAAAGATATATTTGCGATCCGGTTCTGTCTTGTCTGTATACCTTTTTGCTTCCTCCCCTTCCCAGGAGAGCAACAAATTTCAGGGAAGTTCTTGTCCCCTGAGAAAATGTTATTGTATCTTATAGATTTTGATATGCTGAACACGAATATTTGCTCCAAAAGTCTGCATCACGTAAGGTTTTTAACCCCTTCATCACCGGAGCTTTTTCGATTTTTCATTCCCCTTATTTCCAGAGCCATAACTTTTTTATTTTTCCGTCAATATGGCCGTGTGAGAGCTTATTTTTTGCGGGACGAGCTGACGTTTTTAATGATACCACTTTTGTGCAGACAGATTCTTTTGTTTGCCCGTTATTGAGTTTTGATTTTTTATCACTACGCTGTTTAGCGATCATGTTAATTCTTTTTTTTTTATAGATAGATCGGGCGATTCTGAATGCGGCGATACCAAATATGTGTAGGTTTGATTTTTTTCATTGGTTTATTTTGATTGGGGCGAAAGGGGGGTGATTTGAACTTTTATGTTTTTTTTATATTTTTAAACACTTTTGTTTAACTTTTGCCATGCTTCAATAGCCTCCATAGGAGGCTAGAAGCTGCCAGAAAGCGATCGCCTCTGCTACATAGAGGTGATGCTCAGATCACCTCTATGCAGCAGAATTACAGGCTTGCTATGAGCACCGACCACAGGATGGCGCTCATAGCAATCTGCCATCAACAACCATAGAGGTCTCGAAGAGACCTCTGGTTGTGATGGCAACGCAGCGATGACCCTAGATCATGTGACGGGGTCATCGCTGCACGTAATTCGGGACATAATTCGGGACTGGCATCCGGAAGTGCATTTAAATGCATGCCGTCAGAGTTTGACAGCGGCATTTAACTACTTAATAGGCGCAGGCGAATCGCGATGTCAGTTGTTAAAAACAGCTGACATGTTGCGGCTTTGAGGTGGGCTTACCTCCGGAGCCCACCTCAAAGAGGGGGATACTGCCAGCTGACAAACTATTCCATCAGCTGGCACTAAGGGGTTAAGAAACAACAGTTTAAGTTGTTGTCCAATTTGTCCTGAATACGCTGATACCCCATATGTGGGGAGGGGGAACCATCGTTTGAGCGCATGGCAGAGCTCGGAAGGGAAGGAGCATCATTTAGAATGTAGACTTAGATGGATTGGTCTGCAGGCGTCACATTGCGTTTCAGAGCCTCTAATGTACCTAAACAGTAGAAACCCCCACAAGTGACCCCATATTGGAAACTAGACCCCCAAGGAACTTATCTAGATGTGTTGTGAGAACTTTGAACCCCCAAGTGTTTCACTACAGTTTATAACACAGAGCCGTGAAAATGAAAAATCTTTTTTTTTTCCACAAAAATTATTTTTTAGCCTCCAGTGTTGTATTTTCCCAAAAGTAACAGGAGAAATTGGACCCCAAAAGTTATTGTCCAATGTGTCCTGAGTACGTCGATACCCCATATGTTGGGGTAAACCCCTGTTTGGGCGCATGGGAGAGCTCGGAAGGGAAGGAGCACTGTTTTACTTTTTCAACGCAGAATTGGCTGGAATTGAGATCGGACGCCATGTCGCGTTTGGAGAGCCCCTGATGTGTCTAAACAGTGGAAACCCCTCAATTACAACTGAAGCCCTAATCCAAACACACCCCTAACCCTAATCCCAACGGTAACCCTAACCACACCTCTAACCCAGACACGCCCCTAACCCTAATCCCAACCCTATTCCCAACCGTAAATGTAATCCAAACCCTAACCATAACTTTAGCTCCAACCCTAACCCTAACTTTAGCCCCAACCCTAACTGTAGCCTTAACCCTAGTCCCAACCTTAACCCTAACCCTAGCCCTAATCCTAACCCTAATGGGAAAATGGAAATAAATACATTTTTTTAATTTTTTAATTTTACCCTAACTAAGGGGGTGAAGGAGGGTTTGATTTACTTTTATAGCGTGTTTTTTAGCGGATTTTTATGATTGGCAGCTGTCACACATGACATGCACTCTTGCAGGCTTACCATCGCTTGCTCTGAGCAGGCGCTGGTAAGCCACCTCCCTGCAGGACCCGGATGCAGCCCCGCTGCCATTTTGGATCCTGGCCTGCTGCAGGGAGGAGGTAAGAGGCCCTCGCAGCAATGCGATCACATCGCGTTGCTCTGGGGGTCTCAGGGAAGCACGCAGGGAGCCCCCTCCCTGCGCGATGCTTCCCTATACCGCCGGAACACTGCGATCATGTTTAATCGCAGTGTGCCAGGGGTTAATGTGCGGGGGGCAGTCCGTGACCGCTCCTGGCACATAGTGCCGGATGTCAGCTGCGATAGTCAGCTGACGCACGGCCGATCGCATATGACGTACTATCCCATCGGTGGTCATACGGGCCCACCCCACCTCGACTGGATAGTACGTCTAATGTCAGAAAGGGGTTGAGAGAAGCATAGAGTCTAGAGCACATGAAGTGATTATCCCCCTCCAGTTCTGGGCCCCACGTTTAAAAAAAAGGACATAGAAAACTGGAGCAAGTTCAGAGAAGAGCTACAAAAGATAGTGATCGGACTGCAAACTATGTCCTACGAGGAACAGTTAAAGGATCTGGGAATGTTTAGCTTGCAAAAAAGAAGGCTGAGATGAGACTTTATAGCTGTCTAGGAATGTCACATATAGAGGGATCATCCTTACTATCATTTACACATGGAAACACAAGAAGCAATAGAATGAAGCTGAAATGGGAGAAGATGCAGATTAGATATTAGGAAAATCTTCTTGACAGTGAGGGTGATCAATGAGTGGAACAGGCTGCTAGCAGAGGTGGTGAGTTCTCCTTCAATTCAAAAATTCAAGTTTAGAAACAGAGGCTGTACAGTACAGACATCTGTCTGAGATGGTTGAATTAATTTTGCATTGAGCAGGGGGTTAAACATGATGGTCCCTTCCAGAGCTAAAGCCACTGCTCTGTATTCTCAGAGCGGTAACTGAACCAGTGCCGGCGCAGCCCCGGTGACTGATACTGAACGTTGCCAGGGAGAATAAAGTTAACTTTCTCCTTGCAGTGTCCAGCAAAGTGCAGGTGTTAGACAGGTTAGTAACGCTACTGACCTGCAGATTAAGCCCATATCTGCAAGTTATTAGCCTTATTTGCTGTTTACAGGTCCCCTTTAATTTATGAAGCAATATAAGATGGATTCCTGGTATCATAGATCATCAAAGGGATTAATAAGATAAAAAAAAGTTGCAAACATAAAAGGTTTCATAGCTCCTCAAAGTGTCTGCTGTGGGCACTGTCTTTTTGTACTGAGAGACTTAGATAACACCTTTATAAGCTGCTTGGTCCAATTCTAGTAAATTGACTCTTTAGAAGCAACCTTGTCCTCCTTGTGCACATTAGTTCTTTAAAAGCAACTATGGCATGTCTTTAGAAGCATATGAGTCTTTTACGTTTATCTGGGGTTCAAAGAACAAGGGGCATCTTATCACATGGTTGACATATATCAATATTTTGCATTGAGAAAAATTCAGGAGCCTAGGGGGAGGTGAGAAAAAGGTTTCCTTAATTTGCCTTTTGCTGATTTGCAGTCTTTCTGATACATAATAATAATAATAATCTTTATTTTTATACATTATTTCATCATGTTTCTACTTTGCTTTTGGCATTATATAGAGCAGCGACTCGACCATATTACAAAACAGGTAAAATCGTGCAAAATCTGAGCACAAAGCTCTAGTTACCATCTAAATACTGTTTTTAATCCCCCCCCACACACACACACAGCAGTTGATGCCTTCAAGAAAAGAGAATCTCCCCAGAATTTGTGTTCACACTGGTAAAATAAATACAAAATGCAATACTTAGGAAAACTATCCGATTTGATAATGTTATGTATTTAAGGAAAGTTGAGAATCTAGTTTTATCTTGTGTTTTTCTCAGAAATGATAGGTTATATTTAAAAGCCAAAGTTCATCCATACAACTCAGAACAAAATCACTAAAAGTGTCAAGCTGTTATCCCGATTTTGGTAAAATGCTGCAAAAAACGCAGTGCGATCCTATTTTGTGTACATATGGCCTAAACATGGCAATTGCAACCTACCTATGCCTTGCCCGTCACACTGTTAATATCGTCTATGTGTCTTGTCCCACAAATCTGTGCTTCTCAATGCTGGTATAGTAGGTATCTATCCCTTCACACTGCTTTAAAGGTCTATAGTACTGGAAGCTGCTTAATACGTACAGTGATGAATGAGGTTAACCTTCTGAGAATCATTAGAAATACAGGTTCTCACTTTCACTTGTTAGTACAAAATGTCAGACGATCAGTAACATTACAGTAATAACTCCATAGTCTAATGCAGGCAGTAACGTTTGATTTAGGCCACAATTAGTGTCACTTACCATTTTACAGAACCAGCTATTATCTTTTTGGTCATCCTCCATTTCAAGTCGCACTTTTTGGATAGATCCAAGACTACCGTTGATCTCTACTGTGTGTATGGATTCACCCCCGGTTAGTTCTTCTTTTGCATATTCGACAGGTTTATAATTTCCATATTTACAGCAAATTGTTAAAGACACAGTAGAATTATTTACAAGGTTGTAAACATTTTCTGTTAGCAGAACGACATCGATCGTCCCTGTATAAACAGTTAATACAATTTTTGTCATTACTGTCTCACTGCAAAGTTAACTGTAAAGAACACATTTACTATACTGATGATGCAACAACTTCCCACAACTGATAAATGATGTCTCCTGGCAAATTGCACAGTAATCACATTGTCTCTTAAGCAGTTCTGTAAACTTTTTTTTGCTAAACCCTCCTAATTATGTATGTTATGTAGCGCAAGTACATAAAACTATTTATCGATCACTGTCTTCCCTGGTTTTCCTAAAAAAAAACCCACTTCAAATGTGCTTGGAACATTTTAAAATTTCAATGTAAACTTCACTTTGCTGTTCATACGAGGATGATGAGATTTGTGAGTATTTTTTTTTTCTAATGAGGATTTTAAGAACGCTGCATGGAAAGAAAGGAAAGCCATCACTTCTATGATGTGGATTCCTCATAGAATCGTCTCCAAATTTGACACTCTCAAGTAAAAAGTTTTCAAAACAAACACTTAAAGGTGAAGAAGCACTTCCATCTAAGTTTTTATCCTTTTAATATATTGCAACCATTATATAGCACTGTGTACTTACAATTGCTCATTTTGCCTTTCTTCCCAACTGATTCTTCTCTATGTAGAAACAGGAAATCTCTTTTCCCTTCATGAGTCATCCCCACTTCAACTCCTGATGCAACTGTTTCCTCCTTCCCCCACTGCCAGGGTCTTTACAGTAATGACTCAAGCAATGAAAAGAGACTTCCTGATTCTGCACAGAGCTTAGGGAGACTCAGTTAGTCATTTTTTAATCAGGTGATGTCATAGACATAATGGAAAAGAGAAGAATTAGCTGGGTAGAAAGGCAAAATGATCAATTTTAAGTACACAGTGCTATATAATATGATGACTGCAATACAGTATATTAGAATGATTCAAATTTCAATGGGAGTGTTTTTTGTAAGTTTCAAAAGTTTCTTCAAAAACTTCACAATCAGTTCATAAAATCCTTCAGGAAAAGAAAAAAAACAAGCATATCAGATTTTTATGTGTGTGTCCAGCACCTCTGTCTGAACCTATCATTAGGTTATGTTCTTATAACATCTTTTCCAAGTGGATTCCTGTCCAGAAACTGCTTTAAAATGTGCTAACTACACTGAAAAGAATGATCATATGTGCTTCCATGTAAACACTACTGTACTTGTTGTTCAAATGTTCAGGCTTTTAGGCTATGTGCACACGTTACGGATTTGCCTGCAGATTTTTCCGCACAGAATCTGCATCTCTTGTCGGAAAACGCAGCTAAAAATCTGCATGTTTTTGGTGCGTTTTTTATGCTTTTTTTTGTGCGGATTTGTATGAAAGCTAAATAAAGATCTATTATTGAACAAAAAAAAAAAGAATTGTGATGTCATTTCTTGTCCAACCTCTTAATTTACATACTCCATTGAAGAAGAATGTTTACACACACAGATAGATAATAAACAGATAGATCTATAGATAGATACAGTAGATAGATATGTAGATGGATATATAGATATATCTATAGATAAATAGAGAGATAGGTCTATAGATAGATCTATAGATAGATATATCTATAGATAGAGATCTGTCGATAGATAGATAATACCAAGCCCGATGTTTAGTAATAAACATAATAAAATGGTACATAAAGAGTTAAATAAAGACACACACACAAAATCTCTATTGGTCAGGTTCACACTTGCGAGAAACTTGCACGAGTCTCGCACCTCAATACCTGGCACTGCCGTCGGCACTGGGACCGGAGCATTCAGCTATAATTAATAGCCAGAATGGCTGTGGAGACAGCTGCGGGCTGATATTCATAGCCTAGGAAAGGGCCATAGATATTGGCCCCCCTGGCTACAAATACCAGCTCCCAGCCACCCCAGAAATGGCGCATCTGTAAGATGCACCAATTCCGGCGTTTAGCCTCTCTCTTCCCACTCCCTGTAGTGGTGGCATATGGGGTAATAAGGGGTTAATGTAATCATTGTATTGTAACGTGACATCAAGCCCGATTAGTAATGGAGAGGCGTCAATAAGACACCTATCCATTACTAATCCTATAGAAGTGAAAGAATTAAAAAAAAGACACAGCCAGAAAAAAGTATTTTAATATTCTTAATTTCAAGATACTTACAACCATGTCTAATTCCCCAAAGCCATCAATTGCCTGCAAAAAATAAAAAATAATAAACCAACCGTATACTCTGACGCAGTCCAATTAATAACGAGTGTCCCGCGACGATCTCACCTATAGAGCAGTCACATCAGGAGATCTATAGGCCTACAGTGACACACTGACAGGAGACAATGGCTCCTGCAGTGTTATCACTGAGGGTTCAATGAGTTCCTTGCTCTTACTTTACGGCACTGCTGCGTGAGACTTTTCCCACGCAGCTGGGCCGCAAGTGACAGTATGAACTTTACTGTACTCACAGCGGCGAAGAGATACAGTGCCGAAGGATACCTTCCGTCAATGTATCATCGGTGCCACTGGAGAGCGGTTGAATCTGCTGATGCGATAGCTCTCTATGGGAGATCGTCGTGGGACACTCATTATTACACGGATTACTGCGGGTCAGGGAGTATATTGTTGGTTTATTATTTTTATATTTCTTATAGGTGATCGAGGGCTTCGGGGACTAGGTGAGTATGTACTGTTTCTTGTATGTACTGTCTGTACTGTATGTGTGTATG
This sequence comes from Ranitomeya imitator, assembly GCF_032444005.1. Classification (NCBI taxonomy): domain Eukaryota; kingdom Metazoa; phylum Chordata; class Amphibia; order Anura; family Dendrobatidae; genus Ranitomeya; species Ranitomeya imitator. The sequence goes on along the minus strand of NC_091287.1, from coordinate 431,507,735 downwards.
TGTTGTGTTTTTTTTTACACTTGAACACAGTAGCCGGATGATGGGACTATACTGTCCCATCATCTGGCTACCTGTCACTGTAGCAGGCATAGCCGGATGGGACTAGTAGAGCCATCAAATGATGTCTGCCTACATACAGACTCGCACACACACAGCCCCCCCACACACACAGTCCCGCACACACCCACGCACACCCACCCACACAGACACACCCCCCCGCAGACCCTCGCACACAGACTCACACACAGCCCCGCAGACCCCTGCACATCCCCGCACAGCTCCACAGACCCCCGCACACAGACACACACACCCACACAGCCCCACAGACCCCGGCACATCCCAACACAGATCAGCCCCTCCCGATATGCAGCGTTTCGGGCACGCAACTCCGCAGCAAAACCGCAGATCTTTTTAAACCTTCGGTTTTGCTGCAGATTTGACTGAATCAATGGAAGTCAATGGGTGCTGAAATGCTGCAGATCCGCAAAAAGAATTGACATGCTACGGAAAATAAAACGCTGCGATTCCGCGCTTTTTTTCCGCAGCATGTGCACAGCATTTTTGTATTTTCCATTGATTAACATTGTGTGCACAATGCTCTGCGAATTTGAGGTAATTCCACGCGTCCACAAACGCTGCGGAAATGCATCTAAATCTGCAACGTGTGCACAAAGCATTAACTTTTCCAAAGATGCCAAGCAGTTAACCATTTTTCAGAAGTTTTCCCCTCTGAAGACGAACTATACTTTATAATAGAAATCAATTGGAAGAATCAAAAGGCCCGAAAGATGCCCAGGCATCCTTTTGAACATTTTGACAGCTCTTTTGCTTCAAAAACTGACATCAGTTTTTTCATTGTTGAATGGAGTTAAAAAAATGTCTTGAAAATGCTAGTGCAAACAATGCCACAAAAACACTGGAAAAATGGTAAGAAAAATGCACCGGGTCAAAAACATTGAAAAAGCACTCCAAAAACAGAAAGTAAATTTGATAAAGGCACTTAAGGAAAAAAGCAGGTATTTTCTGAAGCATCTTTCTCTGGAAAAACTTCATCAGCCTGAAAAAAATTTATGCACACATCTAATATTTGCAGCAGATAAATCTGTTGCAAATACTGAAATGTTGGTGGGAAAAACACTGTAAAATATGTACATTTTTGCGTGTATTTTGATGCAATTTTTTCACACTCATTTAATTGGTCAAAAACACATTAAAATAGTTGACTTGCTGCAGATTAGAAACTGCTTCAATATTCTTATCTATCAGGTAAAAATCTGCCTTCTGTGAGCACAGACTTTTCCATTATTGAGATAAACAATGGCGGCTGGTTACTCCCAAAGTTCTATGGAGAGTGGAGGGGAAGGAGCTAGGGGCAGACACAGCAATCCTGCTGCAAGTTCGCCTGAAATTATAGGAACGCTTTAAAGGGATACTGTCAGAAAGTTTTTGCTACCTCATCTGAGAGCAGCTTGATGTAGACAAAGAGAAGCTGAATCCAATGATTTATCGCATTCAAGGTGCAGCCGTTCTGACACAATCAGTTTTCATATTTAGAATGAAGCAGAGCGGAGTAAGCTAACTCCACCCACACTAGGCTCTCAGTGTACAAAGTCCATAGACAGTGACATGCTTAGTTGCTGGACTAGTCCAGCAATGTTAATCTCTTAGTGATAAATCCTTCACAGTTAGTAAATAACAGCATGCCCTTTGACAAGTGACACATCTCTGAATTCTGTGTTTCAGCCCCTATCTCCTGCTGTCTTCAGATTACATAGCAAAAACTTGCTGACAGATTCCCTTTAAAGGGTAACTATACTTTCAGGTAGCATTTCAGAATAAACTGTTCTGTATGAGTACATTAGGGATAACAATATAACTGGCCATTGTATGACTTGTATCCTGCGTTTTCCCCAGTTTTCCCCCATCTGTAGGTGCTTTCTCTTTCTCTCAATTAACATTGGGCCCTGAGTGGGAGGTGGGTGAATAGCTGCTATGATATTTCCCATACACACCACAACATAGAGGCATTCTTGCTCCTCATTCCGGTTTCAACACACAGATAGAAGCAGCAGCAGAAAGGAATTTTTAGAAGAGTACTGGGCTATATGGATGTGAATCAAGCTCTAATGTGTGGTATTAGATTTGTTAGAAATCTCAGAGAGATCTTTTAGCGTCTCCCCCTGTCTGCTCCTCATGCCTCGTAACCCCCACTCTGTAATGACTGTACTGCGCTGTGTAAAGGTACCTTCACACTAAACGATATCGCTAGCGATCCGTGACATTGCAGCATCCTCGCTAGCGATATCGTTCAGTTTGACACGCAGCAGCGATCAGAATCCTGCTGTGATGTCGTTGGTCGGGGCTAGAGGGCCAGAACTTTATTTGGTCGCTGGCTCTCCCGCTGACATCGCTGAATCGGCGTGTGTGACACCGATTCAGCGATGCCTTCGCTGGTAACCAGGGTAAACATCGGGTTACTAAGCGCAGGGCCGCGCTTAGTAACCCGATGTTTACCCTGGTTACCATCCTAAAAGTAAAAAAAACAAACGCTTCATACTTACCTTCAGCTGTCTGTCCTCCGGCGCTGTGCTTTCCTGCACTCACTGTGAGCACAGCGGCCGGAAAGCAGAGCGGTGACGTCACCGCTCTGCTTTCCGGCCGCTGTGCTCACAGCCAGTACAGAGAAGCAAAGCGCCGAGGACAGACAGCGGAAGGTAAGTATGAAGCGTTTGGTTTTTTTTTAGGATGGTAACCAGGGTAAACATCGGGTTACTAAGCGCGGCCCTGCGCTTAGTAACCCGATGTTTACCCTGGTTACCGGCATCGTTGGTCCCTGGAGAGCTGTCTGTGTGACAGCTCTCCAGCGACCAAACAGTGACGCTGCAGCGATCCGGATCGTTGTCTGGATCGCTGCAGCGTCGTTTAGTGTGAAGGTACCTTAACACTGCACCACAGTGACATAGCAGTTCAGATGTCAGCTGTTATTCCAGAGTGGTAGACAAGCTAAGGAGGCGAGTGCAAGAGGAAGAAGTAGCTCATAAGTGGGGAAAGAAACATATATTACACATTATCTTATATTAGCTTATAATATTGATTTATGCAAAATTTCTTGAAAGCTTCATTTCAATCAATGGACGAAGGTAGACTAGATTAATTATTTTGTTGACTTACAGTATATGATATAGAAAGTAAAGATGCAAATTGAATATAAAAGCATACTTTATTTATCAATCTATAATATATATAACCTCGACAGATTTGTCAGAAAACCTTTAGCTTCCTTTCAGAATCATCATTTTTTATGAAATACCATACTACAAAATAAATCAACAAATTTGGGACATTGATTGCAAACAAGTAATTTTCCTAACTAATTCATTCAAGACCATGTTGCAAAATGAGGACATCCCAATGAATGTCTAAAGGTACCGTCACATTAAGCAACTTACCAACGAGAATGACAACGATCCGTGACGTTGCAGCGTCCTGGATAGCGATCTCGTTGTGTTTGACACACAGCAGCGATCAGGATCCTGCTGTGACATCGCTGGTCGTAGCTGAAAGTCGGGAACTTTATTTGGTCGTCAGGTCGGCGTGATTCGTCATGTTTGACAGCAAAAGCAACGATGCCTACAATGTTTTTACATGGAGCTAACAACCAGCGAGAACGATAAGTACGTCACTGGATCGCCCCTGCATCGTTCAGCTGTTACAGTGTTTGACGTCTCTACAGCGACCTAAACAGTGACGCTGCAGCGATCGGCATCGTTGTCTACATCGCTGCAGCGGATGTGACGGTACCTTAAGGTATAAAGCTAAAGTTTAGACAACAAAATTATAATTAACAAGAATACAAGGCAGTTATTTAACAATAAATACCCCTTCCCATTTCATGTTGTCAGCTAAGGCACCAGTTAGAAGAGAAATGTCACAAAACCTGAGTGCCACGTTGGTTCTGTTCGTAGTCGCCTGTCAACTCCAAAACAAGCAACCGCAAACAGGCTTGGCTCAAGCTACTACACTAAACTACTACACAGAATCTAGGGGTTGCCCTGGCCTTCACCATTTAAGCCTAGTATAGGCATCTGGACTCACATACATGCCCCAGGCCAAAAGCCATAGAGTCAGCTACTGTTTGGTGGCGCAAGCTTGCAAGACTGATAGCCAGGTAGCCGGGTCAGTTCCAGGGGGTTACATCAGGAACAAAGTCATAAAACAAGAGGATGGTTAAAATACATGCCAACGTCAGAAAACAGGAGGAATCAGGAAAATAGCAGAAGCACAGACTGGAGCACAAGTCAGGTAGCAAAACTAATTGACTTGCAGTAGAAGTCAGAGACCCAGGGGTTTAAGGCTATGTTCAGACATTGCATATTTGCAGCATTTTTTTATTGCAAATTTTAAGTTGCGTTTTACAGTACCAGCAAAGTCTGTAAGATTTTAAATTGAGAGTCCTCAGCGGTTGATACCTTGTTAAAGGTATCAACCGCTGAGGACTCTCAATTCTAAATATTTTTTTATCTACTGGCTAACACTGTACCAAGATATATATCTTTCCTGTAAGATTAAAAAAAAAAAAAAAAAAACTGCTGCGTTTTTGCAAACTGTAGCATGTAATTTCTTTCAGCTATTTTTCTGCGTATTTGCAGCGTTTTTTCACCAATAGGAAAAAATGAGTAAGTGCAAAAAATGCAGGCATCAGTTTTTGCTGCGTTTTTGGTGCAAAAACCTAAAGAACTTAAATCACAACTTTTATATAGGCCACTAAACTTTATCAGCAGGCACAGGAGACAACAAAAGAGCAGCAATAAAAAGGCAGTAGAGATGGGAAAATCCGAACAGTAAAGTTCGGCGTCCGTACCGAACACCTACTGTTCGGGCACGTACACTGAACACAGACTTCACCAGGAGTGTTTGTCACTCTGTAATGGGCATGACAGCGAGACAAACACCGCTTCTGATTGGCAGTGAAATCATCCCCGCCGGTCAGAGAGCCGCGGTTCCCACACTACCAATAGACAGCATGAGCGCTCAGCCGTGATCAGAGGTGTAAAGTTTACCTCCGGTCACTGGTGTCAGCTGATAGGACTACAGCTCCCATCATCCGACACCTGCTGCTGCTAATAACAGCGAGAGCAGGAGAGGCTGATGGGTGCATTCATTAGCCGGCTCCTGCGCTGTAAATAAATAATTAAAAAAAAAAAAAACATGGCCTGGGTTCCCCTGTATTTTTGATAACCAGCCAGGCAAAACTCACAGCTGGGGGCAACCCTCCACTGTCAGCTTCAGCAAGGCTGGTTATCAAGAATTGAGGGGTCCCGACTCCCTACGCCATATTTTTTAATTATTTAAATAAATAATTTAAAAAAATTACATGAGGTCCCGCCATTTTTGACAACCAGCCTTGCTAAAGCAAACAACTGGGGCTGGTATTCTCAGGATGGTAAGGGGTGTGAGGCAGTGATGAGGGTCATATGCAAGGGTCATTATGTGTCTCCTAGGATGCGCACACAAGCATATTGAGGCCATGGGAGTGCATTGCAGTAACAGGCATAGCTGTGATTGCAATGTAGAAGAAAAGTGAGTGTTGGCTTTGGACAAGCTATCTGTCCAAAGCAGATTTAGGAAAACCTGTCCTGGGCTTTTATTTTTGAAACAGACTACAGGAAGGTAGTGGGGCAGTTTGTTTCCTCCCCGTAGTGGGTTTTCCATGTGGCCTACGGCCACAGGTTATTGTGAAAAACCCTTGCAGCAGAGGCTTGGGTGTGTCAGTGTGGAGTTTGCAAGTCGCAGAGCAGTTGGTTTTTCAAAAGCTCAGCCTGAGTGAGGGAACACAGAGCCAAGTGGAGTAAACTCCTGGCACCTTGCTGCATGATACGGTGTTGCAGTCGCCCTCGGCAACAAGACGTATTTACGGACTGTCTTGTTTCCAAAATGTTTATTTTGTTTGTGAGCTTTTGGACATTAAAACTACATCAACTTTGAACTTTCCTGGGTCACTGCCTCGTCACTGCACTGTGAGGACACCGCTGCACTACAGAGGTGATGGATATTGGCCCCCAGCCTAAAAATAGCAGCCTGCAGCTGCCCAGAAAATCTATTAGATGCGGAAATTCTGGTGCTTTGCCTGGCTCTTCCCACTTGCTATATAGCGGCGGCAAGTGGGGTTCACATTTGTGGGGTTGATGTCCTTTGTATTGTCAGGTGACATCAAGTCCACAGTTTAGTAATGGAGTGGGGTCTATGAGACACCTCACAGTCTCATAGACCTGAAGTAGCTAGCAATAAGTCTGGCTCTAAATCCCATTGAACATCTGTGGGGAGATCTTAAAATTGCTGTTTGCAAAAGAAGAGTGGTCCAAAATTCCAGATGTGAGGTCTAAGAAGTTTATTGATGGTTTATAGAAAGTGACTGATTGCAGTTATTTATTCCTAATGGTGTGCAGCTAAATATTAAGCTGAAGTTGCCAACAATTTTGACCTGCCCATGTTGGGGGATTAGTGTGAATTTATGTCCAATTTGTGTTTTTCACAGTTTTTTTCTGTTGATCCAATACACACAAATGAAATGTCACGGAGTTACTGCGACAGAGCAATACCAGAAGACCACGGTGTCTGACGGCTTCTGCTATATCGCTGAGGAGAAGCACTTCTCCTGTGTATTAAAGGTGTTTTGTTTTCTTTCAGCAGGACACAATAGGCCTTGTGGAAATTCCTGCTTTCAGCTGTGCTCGGTTAGCCACTCCTTTCTCCTATAAGAGCTAGGCTTTCTGATTAGATCCTTGTCTGAAATAGCACTTGCTTGATAGACCTGGAGTAGTGAGGAGATGGTGTTTGGAGAGCTGGAGGAATTTATTGTGCGACAGTTGTATGGTTTGTACGCTTAGAATATTCCTCATCCTTACCTGCTTTATTTACCCTCCCCGTCCTTCACACCCTGGTGGATACCTTTGTTATTTGTGTGAGCATATTTTGTGTGAGTGGAATTTTCTTTATACCCTTGTCCTTGTTCCCCTGTTTGTCCGGTTGATGTACTGTTGTACACTATAGCGCCTCTCTTCCCCGGGTGAAGAGGGGGACAGACGCAGGGCAGCGCAGTCAGGAGACAGGGCGAGGGCGGAGGCCCCGGCATCCTCACCATCTGAGGTATCCCGGGGAACAGGGCGAGTTAGGGCGCCCCCTAGAGCTAGGACCAGGAAAGGTGCCCCTGGTCCCAGTTTACTCGCCAGTCCAATCGTGACAGGAAATAAACGTGTGTATAGCATAACATGTGTAACTGCAATCATTTTCTGAGAGAAATGCATCCTTTTCTGAAACAATTTTAAGTGTGCCAACACTGCCAGCCATCACTGTATACAGTATATGCGAGAGAAAGAGAGAGACTTTGCAAGCTTTTAAAATTGATTGAATTCTATTACATTGATGCATATGTGGAAAGTCGAGGGCTGCAGTTGGGATGATTTCACAGCGGTAATTTCTCAGCTATGATGGTTTGTCATCTCGAAGTGTAACTGAGAATTATCAGCAGCAAATTTATGTCACATATATAAAAAGTTTGTGTGTTTGTGGTACATTATTAAATGTGTTTTATGGAGCGTTATAGCAAACTGTTTGTATATTTCACTCTGACACAAGTCCACCGGGACCTGTAACAAGTCACTAAATACTCCAGTTTTAAGATATTTATATCACAAATTGCATTCCTATGTTAGTTTCTCCTTTTTACGCTGTCCACTGAACCATCGCTAACACATAATGTGAGTTGACTAAATGATCGTCCTTTTCTGCTCTGAGGTATTATACACTGCTCAAAAAAATGAAGGGAACACTAAAATCCAACATCCTAGATATCTTGAATGAAATATTCAAGTTGTAAATTTTTATTCACTACGTAGTGGAATGTGTTGAGAACAATAAAACCTAAAAATTATCAACGTAAATCACAACTAATATCCCACGGAGGTTTGGAGTTGGAATGATGCTCAAAATCGATGTGGAAAATGAAGTTACAGGCTGATCCAACTTCAGTGAAAATGCCTCAAGACAAGGAAATGATGCTCAGTAGTGTGTGTGGCCTCCTTGTGCCTGTATGACCTCCCTACAATGCCTGGGCATACTCCTCATGAGGCGGCAGATGGTCTTCTGAGGGATCTCCTCCCAGACCTGGACTAAAGCATATGCCAACTCCTGGACAGTCTGTGGCACAACGTGACATTGGTAAATGGTGCGAGACATGATGTCCCAGATGTGTTCAATCGGATTCAGGTCTGGGGAATGGGCGGGCGAGTCCATAGCTTCAATGCCTTCATTTTGCAGGAACTGCTGACACACTCCAGCCACATGAGGTCTGGCATTGTCCTGCATTAGTAGGAACCCAGGGCCAACCGCACCAGCACATGGTCTCACAGGGGGTCTGAGGATCTCATCTCGATACCTAATGGCAGTCAAGCTACCTCTGGCGAGCACATAGAGGGCTGTGCAGCTCTCCAAAGAAGTGGCACTACACACCATTACTGACCCACTGCCAAACCGGTCATGCTGAAGGATGTTGCAGGCAGTAGATCGCCCTCTATGGCATCTCCAGACTCTGTCACATCTGTCACATGTGCTCAGTGTGAACCTGCTATCATCTGTGAAGAGCACAGGGGCAAATTTGCCAATCCTGGTGTTTTGTGGTAAATGCCAAGCATCCTGCACGGTGTTGGGCTGTGAGCACAACCCCCATCTGTGAACGTCAGGCACTCAGACCATCCTCATAGAGTCAGTTTCTAACCGTTTGTGCAGACACATGCACATTTGTGGCCTGCTGGAGGTCATTTTGCAGGGCTCAGGCTGTGCTCCTCCTGTTCCTTTTTGCACAAAGGCTGAGGCAGCGGTCCTGCTGCTGGGTTGTTGCCCTCCTTTTGCCACCTCCACGTCTCCTGGTGTATTGGCCTGTCTCCTGGCAGCGCCTCCAGCTTCTGGACACTATGCTGACAGACACAGCAAACCTTCTTGCCACAGCTCGCATTGATGTGCCATCCTGGATGAGCTGCACTACCTGTGCCACTTGTGTGGGTTGTAGAGTCCGTCTCATGCTACCACGAGCGTGAAAGCACAACCAACATTCAAAAGTGACCAAAACATCAGCCAGAAAGCATTAGTACTGAGATGAGGTCTGTGGTCCCCACCTGCAGAACCACTTCTTTATTGAGTGTGTCTTGATAATTGCCAATAATTTCCATCTGTTGTCTCTTCCATTTGCACAACAGCATGTGAAATTGTCAATCAGTGTTGCTTCCTAAGTGGACAGTTTGATTTCACAGAAGTTTGATTAACTTGGAGTTATATTCTGTTGTTTAAGTGTTCCCTTTATTCTTTTGTGCAGTGTATTTGACTGCCAGAAATGTAGCTACAGTATATTTAGGCCAAGCTCACATTCTGCAGTTTCCTAATAGTATGTTACATTTTAGCTATCCTTTTAGCCAAAAGCTGAGCCTAAATGGAGGGTGTGTTTACACGTGTTTCAATTACTGTAATAATTTATTGTTAAAACAAAATCCAGCTCACCATACCGACATTCCCAAGAGCTCGGAGCACGGAACCGCTGTGTCAGGGCGTAGACGAACAGGAAAGAGAAGGAGATCCAGCTCAACGAAATAGTGAAAAATCCATAGTTTATTTCACTTAAAATATAGTGAAAGGACAAAACATCAGCATACAAAAAAATATTTTAAAACCAAGGTCAACGCGTTTCCGGTGACTAAGCACCCTTAATCAATTTTTTTGTATGCTGATGTTTTGTCCTTTCACTATATTTTAAGTGAAATAAACTATGGATTTTTCACTATTTCGTTGAGCTGGATCTCCTTCTCTTTCCAATAATTTATTGTTACATTGTAGCAAACAGGATTTCAGAAATCTTATTAAGGCTGATGCTACACAGCATACATTTTCAGCACTTCTCACTAAAATCACGTTCCAAAATTTGTGCAACTTTTTTTTAGAGCTGTGAATTTGCAGCAAATAAATTGTGAAGCAACAGTGAAGAAGCAGATAAGTAATATTCCTGCAACTTGCAATAAAGTCTATAGCAAGTGATTCCCTTGCGACCTGCAACCAGTAATTGAATATCAGACAAAACATCAGATCGCACTGGGACCAATGTTATTCTGTGGGTCTGTACACAAGTCAAATTTTTTCCTCAGACACAACCAGTCTGAGGAAAAAAAAATATCACCAAAGGCCACAGATTGATCCGATATTCAGATTGCATTAGGCCATGCAAGTTATTGAGTCTGCGGAGACCATTGGACTGAACACGGATGACGTTTGAGTGCAGTCCGATTTTCATAAACAGAATGGAGAAGATGGAAGAAATGTGTTTCTACTTCTTCTCATCACCCATACTGCCCAGTATACAAGTGCACAAAGGTCCACATAGGGCATTGTTCACACAATGGTACTGCATAGTGTCTGGTTCACAGCCTATTAGTCACGCCCCTACTTTTCGATTAGGCGGGCTGGCCAGCACATTCTCAATGCATCCCAGTGCGAACACCCCTCATGCGAGACTGAACGTGTATACTGTGCAGTCACCCCCTCCATGAGTGGGTATGTGGAGAGTGGCTGTTGATCTGGTATTTTGCACCTGTGTTGCTAACATTTTGCTTTATGGGCTGGCTGCACCCTGCAGTGCATTTGTTTCAAGATCTGGGCAGGTAAGTGATGCTGCCTTTTTTTTCTGCTGTTGAAAACACTATGATCGCACTCTAATTAGAGTTTGATCAGAGTATGATTTGCATAAATCGACTCAATTCTCTCGGATGTGAGAATATACGGTCATCTGTACCTGCCCATAGAAACATTTACCACTTTGTGTAACAGTTGTAGTATGTCACAGGTCATAACGAAAAACCATAAGAAGTCAGAAGTCCGGGTACGTGCCCACGATCCGGAGTTGCTGCGGGTTGGACGCTGCGTACCTATGAAGTGTGAAACCCACAGTATTGAGATGTTACAGCATAGTGGATGTCATTTCAAGAAATCCCATGTCCACTGTGCTTCCTCAGACACCCGTGGATCATCCACGGAGATGGACATGCGGCGTGTCTTTCCAGACCCCAACGAAGTCTCTGCAACAGAAACTACATCAATAGAAATGTATTGAACGCAGTGACACTGCACGCTTCAGTAAACACATGCGGATTTACCTGCGTTCAATAAATGGCAGCGCTGCTAGTTCTGGATCGTGGGCACCTGGCCAACATTGTGTCACTGCCATTTCAGTGTCGCATGACACATATTGCCGTGGCCTAATGCAACCCAGCAAAAAAGATCTATTCTTCAAGGTCTTTACATGGCCACATGGCTTGAATAATGGATGTGTTTTCTACTGATTTCAATGAGCAGAATGACTGCATTGAAAGCATGAAAAATGGACTGTATACTGTACGTGATTTTTACTCATGAATTTCTGCCATATCATTTCTGTGTATAAAGAAAGTTAAAGAAAATTTCTCTCAAATTCAGGCGACTTTTTAAGTGTTTCAACACCGGCAGCAAACATATTTGTAAAAAATGCTGTCATTTGTTTAACAAGTCATAAACATATTTTAAATTGTAGCCATTCTTAAAAACAGTTCAAAAAGTCCTTAAAGTTGCCTCTCCAGTATTAGCTTTAAAAATGCTGCTTTTGCAAGTACTGCATGAAAATGCAAAGTGTGAACACTGCTGTAAGCCAGTTTCATGCACTGCAATTTTGATTTCACTGAATTTTCCTAAAACAATTAGTAGATAAGAAATAATTAGCTTTGGCTAAAGAAAAAAAAATCCAAAACATGACCGCGTATCGCCAATACTGGGTCCTTTCCGTAAGTAATCTTCCGCCCCAACTACCCTGCCCCTAAAAAACGCCACTTGCCAACCATTGAAATTAAAACGAAACACATTAATTTCTTTGGATAATTTGGCCACAGTGGCCATTTTTATTAAACAAACAATTACATGAATAACAACATGTATACCATTGCAAATGTAAAAAACCTTGAGGGGAGGGTTCTTGGAGCTAAAAAATCTGGCTCACAATAGGCAGAAAGCCACCACAACATTTTAAACCAAAAACACTTTTTTACCCTCTGCCGTAACCACCAGCTCGAGGGCACCATGTAACCCGTTTCGGGCAAACAAACCCCAAAGCTCCTGAGGTAAACTCCCCATCCAGAGCCCGTAACAAAAGCCAGATCAACCCCATAGGCATCATCACCAACTCCAAGAATCCCACCCCCGCCACACACGAACAGCCCTGACCACCTCAGGCTCGTGAGTGCCCCACCACCACCATAGCTCTTTCGACTCATTCCAGTAAACCGAGCGCCCACAAATCCATACCTATATCATTGAGATGCACTCCGTCATCACTTCAAAAGTTATCAATCCCGGACTCCACACCCAGAAATCCCAAACCTTTTTTTAATATGGCCATAAATTGAAAATGCAACAAAAAATCCCCCTTTTGGTGTCTTAACAAAGGGCCTGACCGAACCGGCCACAGACTCCAGTATGCTTCCAAACAATGTTGCGGGCACATCCCGCTACCGACAACTCTTCCCAACACCACCCACTTTCCCCTACCCAGCTGATCGGTCTTTGAACGCCTGATCCAGAAAACGATACCATCAGCCCAAAAATCGACATCTTCCGCTAGAAGACCACCCACCTTGTCTTTGCTCGGGGAAACCAACTCCCCCAAATGCAAAGCCCCAAAAAATGCTAACGAAAATGCTAACCAAAAAAGTACCACCTCGAACTGAGAGCAACAAATGTTCCCCAAGGCCTCACCCCACCGCTGCAACATCCCAAAGGAAATGGGCCTACGCTTATCAAAAGTCACATTGCCTTTTCGAAAACCCTTCAATTCTTGCCTTATCACAAAATCATTCGTCACATCCCTCGACCTTTGCAGCTGAAAACCGAAAGCCAAACCCGCAATAAATTTGTTTAACCTTGACACAGACCAACCCCATTCAACCACCTTACCTATCAGCGACAATAACGCCAGTGTCCTATCCTTTCCCACATACCCCATGCTGCTGTATAATCTGACTATGTCCTGCTCGACACCAAAGCTTGGATCAACCGACCTCCCCGTCCGCAACAATCTGCCACAAATGCGAAGGACATCCTGCTCCTGTAGCCTCCGAATCTGGTGCCAACTCCTGGAATCGTTCCCACTGCAAACGAGACAAAGCATTGGCTATAGAGTTTTGAACACCTGGCACGTGTACCACCAAAATCCATGCATTCAAATCCAGGCACTTCAACACCAATTCCCTTACCAACCTGATCACCGGGGGGGAGGAAGAAGATAGGCTGTTAATCACTGACACCACGCTCAAGTTATCACAATGAAAACGTACGTGGCGGTCCCTAAAAATGTCGCCCCAAATAAACACCGACACCACAATTGGGAACAACTCCAACAACGCCAAATTCTTGGTAAGCCCATTTTTCTGCCAGTCTTCTGGCCACACCCCGACACTCCATTTACCGCCACAATAGGCACCATAACCAACTCCACCTGCTGCGTCCATGTAGATCTCGCATTCAAATCCTCCTGCTGAATCAGCGACCTGCCGTTATAATTTTCCAAGAAACGCTGCCAAACGAGCAAATCCTCCTTATGCTCTCTACTCAAATGGATAAAATGATGAGCCATCCGGACCCCCGCCATAGCTCTGTACAATCTGCGGCAAAAAATCCTGCCCATCGGCATAATACGGCACGCAAAATTCAGGTGGCCAAGCAACGACTGCAACTCCTTCAATGTTGTTTTTCGCAATTTTCCAATCCTGAACAACTCCTGCGTAAGCAACAACAACTTGTCATCCGGCAACCTGCACTCCATTTTTCCCGAATTAATAAGTATCCCTAGATAACTCAAAACTGTGCAGGGGCCCTTAGTTTTATCCTGCACCAAAGGAACACCGAAATGTCCAGCCACCCATTCCATGGTAGCCAGTAAATGTCCACATGTGGCAGAATCCGGTGGACCTACAAACAAAAAATCATCCAAGTAATGAATGACCGAAGGAACATCCGAAACGTCTCTAACAACCCATTCCAGAAAAGTGCTGAAAATCTTGAACAATGAACAAGAAAGCGAACAGCCCATAGGCAAACACCTGTCCAAATTAAACCCTCCGTCCCAACAGCAACCTAATAAATGAATGCTCTCCGGTTGCACCGGCAGGAGCCTAAAAGCTGACTCAATGTCTGTCTTCGCCAGCAAGGCCCCGGCCCCGTACCTACGCACCCACTGTACCGCCGCATCAAATGACGTATATACAACGGAGCACAATTCTTCCACGATCCCATCATTCACAGAGCATCCCTTGGGATATGACAGATGCTCAATTAGACGAAACTTATTCGGTTCCTTCTTAGTTACCACTCCCAATGGGGAAACAATTACCCCTTCCATGGGCAACAAACTAAATGGCCCCGCCATTCTTCCCAACTCGACCTCTTTCGCCAACTTAGCCGTAACAACATCAGCATGTAAACTTGCCGACCTCAAATTTTTCGTAGAAAAGGGGATCACATGAGTCGGTTGAGGAATCTTAAAACCTTCAAGAAAACTTTCCCTAATAACCTCTGCCTTTAGATGGTCCGGGTATCTATTTAGATAGGGGGCCATCTTTTGAAGCCTCACTGGTGTCACCCCCCTGGCCGCCACCCACTGGTGGCTTGCCCCTTGATTTTTTAAAACACTTAGATGCCCCATGCGAGGCCCCATTACAATGGGAGCATACGTGTTTAAACTTGCAGGTATTGCCATACTTGCACTGGCCGTCATTAAATTGCCAACACGTACCCGTTTTCTCTTTTGACCCCTGTGACTCCTGTCCTCCTCCGCCTTGTCCTGGCTGCTGACCGCTACCCCCCGCCCCCTGAAAGGACTGACCATACCGCATCGGGGGCCATCACCTTCAACCACAATCCAATGTCCTTTTGATCCCATTTAATCTCAGGCCTAACCGCCTTCCGCTGTCTAAACTGCTCATTGTAGCGCAGCCACGCCTGGCCCCCATACGTACGATGTGCTTCCCCAATGGCATCCAAGTAACAAAAAAGACCCGAGCAATTTTCTGGGAATTTCTCCCCTATAACACTTGCCATAATAGCAAAAGCTTGCTGCCAGTTTACAAACGTTTGAGGAATCAGGCGCCAACGTCTCTTTTCCTCCTCTTCCTTTTTGCTATCATCTTTCTTTCCTTTGTCCAAGTTAAATTTTTCCAAAGAAAGGAGAGAGAAAATCTCCACGTATTCATCTTTCCAAATTTTTTCTTTCACCTCTTTCTTCAAATGGGCCCCGAGCGGGCCCTCAAAACACATGTAGACCTCCCCTTTTGCCCTATCATCTAATTTGACCGCATCACTCTTCCCTGTTTCAGCTTGAACCGACACCCCAGCCGCAGGAGTCGGTGACGCGCCACAAGACCTCGCTATCTCGCCAGCCCCCCCACTCCGCAACCAGAATCTGTCAACCAAGCCCCTGCGGGTGACCCTCCCACACTATCCACCACCCCACCATCCAATCTCCTCAAAATATGCGACATACCCACCAAAAGCTCTCTAACGCCCGGAAATCCTGAGCTACCATCCCCTCCCCACTCCCCGCCACACCCGGCACCGGAAAAGGACTAGACATATACTCACGAGGCTGCACGGGTGCTGTGTCCCCACCAGCCGTGCCTCCTGAATCCCGCCGCTTTCCATCGTCTCGATGATCGCTCCCGGATCCGGAGTCGTCGCTTCCACTCTGCTGCCCCAGGCCCGTGCCCCTGGCCTCCACATCACCAGGGGGGACCGAGACTGGTGAAACCGACCGATCCCTTGACCTCCTGCTGGATCTAGACCTGGCAATCTCCAGAAGTCCTCTGCGCCCTTCAGCCGGACTGGCCCCGCTAGCTGCCGCTCCCGCGTCCCGAGCCCTGCCGAAACGCTGCATTCGGCCTGCCCATCACCCTACTCTGCCGACCGGTTCCCGAGCCAAGTACACCTGGGGAACGTGGTCCCGGTGCGCCCGCCGCTGCACCACCAGCCTCCGAACTCCTCATCGCTGCTGTCCCCACTGGGCTCCTCCCATGCACTGTCGCCGCAGCCGATTGCGCTGCTCCCCGGCAGGTCCTGGATCCACTCCCGGGCGCCGAAGCCCCGTCGCGCCCGAGACAAGGCCGCACTTCCGGTGCGGCCCTGGCGTCCGGCCGCACCTGCACAGTACTCGCCGCGCACCACCGACTCATGCTGGCAGAGCTGCCAGGTGAATTCCTGCCTGAGGGGGGAGCGGGCGGGGTTGCTATACCACATCCCACAGCCCCCGCAGGGCCCCGGGAGGGGCTCCGTGGCCTGCGTCTGCCGCACGGTGTCATGTTGGGGGGCGTCTCTCAGGCGGCCTCGTCCTCCTGGTCCTGCTGCCTCGGCTCCCACTGTCTCCGAGATGCCCGGTGAGCTGCTCCTCCAGCCATCCAACCCTCCTGGACCATGCCTCTCTCCTAAGCTGTGTGACCAGGCTGTCCACCTTGGCCATGGTAAGTCATGCTGTGGCAGCAGGTCTTCTCGCTTCCACTGGCACCGCAGTAGTGATCCCGTCCCTCACTTTTCCTAGCCCCCGCCTCCTTGTCCCAACAAAACGCCCCCCCCCCATTCATAACCCCACCAATCCCGGGACAATACTTATTTACTTTTAAAACTTTCCATTCCTCCTCTTGGCAAAGCAGTCATGTGGGGGCTTCCTTCTAGCTGCGCCCATTACAGCCCCCCTCCCCCCGCTTTATATACTGCTATTTCCTCAACAAACTGGTAAGCAAAACAAGGTGGAAGGCAGACAAATAGATGGCATCCTATCAGACGTTCATAAAAATATATTGGTTGTTTTGCTTCATTCTTTTTTTCTTTCACTATTTCAGTTTATACAAAAATGGTTTTCTATTAAATGATTATAGTGAATCTCCTGATTTGTCTGAGCTTTTGCCTTAAATACAATCTTAATATAGATTTGCACAAGATCAGGCAAGAGAAGTAAAGGTTTTTATTTTATCAAAGGCATTCAAAAACGTCGACTGGAAGCCACTTAAAAAAATTATTTCTTTTGGGGAGTTTTGGAGGCTTTTTTCATTTACTAAAGCATTCCCTAATGTCTTTTGAAGAGTTTTGGAAGAGTTTTTTTTCTCATGCAGCCTATTGATTGGACATTGGCATGCTCATTAGTTTTTTCTTTCACCAGGTGTTTTTATAACCTGAAGTGGAAAAAAATTACTTAAATCACTGCACATATGATCAGCAATGTGGCTTTACAATACAAATTAAATTGAAGAATCCTTCAAATGTTTTTACATGATAATTCAGGTGCGTTTTGGAGTGAACCTGCTCCAAAAAACTCCAAAAAAACCTTATTAAGTAGAAACTCTAAGGCTGTGTTCACACAGTGGAAATTTGGTGCATTTTTTCCTTGCAGTTTTTCTAGATAAAAAAAACCTGAAGAAATCCTGATGCCAGCAAAGTAAAAGAGAAACCTGAAGTATCATGAGCTCACTCTGAGTACTTTTGACTTGCGGATTTGTGCAGAAAATAATCTGCAGCATGTCAATTTTCTGTGCGTTTTTCACCATTGACTTCACTCAAATCAGTAAAAAATGCAGGGGGAAATCACAGGCAAAAATGTGCGTTTCTTTCAGCTGCCAAGAGATACCGAAATGGGGCAGAATTTTTACTCAACGTGTGCACATACCCTAAGGGTATGTGCACACGTAGATTTTTCCACACCTGTTTTGTGAAATCCGCAGGTAAAAAGCACTGTGTTTTACCTGCGGATTTACCACGGATTTTATGCGGTTTTTGTGCGGATTCCACCTGCGGTTTTACACCTGCGGATTCCTATTATGGAGCAGGTGTAAACCGCTGCGGAATCCGCACAAAGAATGAACATGCTGTGGAATAAACAACGTAGCGTTTCCGCATGTTTTTTTCTGCAGCATGTTCACTGCGGATTCTGTTTTCCATAGGTTTACATGGTACTGTAAACTCATGGAAAACAGCTGCGAATCTGCGGCATCAAAACCGCTGCGGATCCGCAACAAAATCCGCATCGTGTGCACATACCCTAAAAGTTTGTCGGATCAAAATCAGAAATGCAAGTATATGGGTGTGTGAAATCATCAGAGCCAAGCATTGCTTCACAGACTTTCCCATAGTACAAGGTAGAAAAAGTTGCCATGTACGAGAAATATGGATGACACTCAGGCCACAATGTGATCGGACATCTGAATAAGTCCTTAGGGTTTCTTAATAAGGATTGTGAAGTTTTTACTAAAGCAGCCCATTGACAGTGGCTGTGCACATACATGGACTATTTTACTACAAGACTTTGTGATATTTTTTTTACTGGTAACATTTATTTTCTACATTACGTAGCATGTAACGCCTAAGTGTTGTATTGTAAAGTGGCCATACAGAACATTCAGAAGATTGGATTACTGGTCTGATTGTCTTAATTTAAAGGTTAAAATTTACCTTCAGTGGATGTAAGTAGTTTTTCATTAGTTCTGTTGAATTTTCCAAGAAGCTTTAACTTACAGTCAGTATGTTTGTCATTTATTGCGGTGTCTAACCAGCGTTGGCATGGAAACAGGTATTTAATATCCGCCTTATCTGACTCCTGTATGGTGATTTGATCTAGATACCATCCAGCTCCGTAACCAACAGCATCGTGTCCAATATGTATGCCAGTCAGCATGCCCAGGTCCACAGCCTTTATTCTAAAGACGTTTACCTACAATAAATGAAAGATACAAACTTGGAATTAGGTCTATATTTAAAAGACAATCAACCCAAAAAATGGAAAAAGTATCTTAAGCTTAGGCGAAAAATTGACACAAATGCATGAGCTAATTTCTCAGAGTCCAATTCATATCCTATTCCTTGAGGCATGGCCTCAAAGTGCACCTTTAAAGTAATATTTTTAGCCCCTTAATGATGTAACCAATTTTTTTTCGCAATCATTTCTTTCTTCCTCTTTTTCCAAGAGCCATATCTTTTTTATTCTATTGTCGACATTCCCCCATCACAGGTTTTTTTTTTTGGAGGATGAGATATAGTTTTTAATTTTTTAAATCCTCCACTAATTTTACCACATATGAAATGGTGAAAAAAATGAAATTCTGCCTTTGTTGAGTTTTGATTTTATGGCATTCATTGTGAAGCAAAAGATTCCTGACAACAGGATTCTTGAGGACCACGGGGTCATAAGAATACCCTAACTTAGACCAGCTTCACACGTCCTTATATTTCCGGTACCAGTAAACACGATACCGGAGATGTCCGTGTGATACATCCGTGTGGCAGCCGTGTGCCACATCAGGACCACACGGACGGCCGCCGGGAAGCAGCGCTACAAAAGCACTGTTCCCCTGCATGTGGGGCTAAAGCTGACTGTCATCTGTTCTTCCCTGCTCGGCCGGCGAGCAGCACGAGCAGGGGAGAATGGAGGAAAGAAAAAAACGACGTGGGGTCCCTCTTATATTTATAAACCAACTAGGCAAAACTCACCAGTGCGGGCTGCTATTCTCAGGCTGGTAAGGGGCCATGGATATGGGCCCCCAGCCTAAAAAAAGCAGCCCGCAGCTGCTCAGAAAAGACACATCTATTAGATATGCCAATTCTGGAGCTTTGCCCGGTTCTCCCTACTTGCCCAGTAGCGGTGGCAAGTGGGTAATGAGGGGTTAATGTCACCTTCCTATTGTAAGGTGACATTAAGCCGGCATAGTAATGGAGAGCTGTGAATAAGACACCTTTCCTTTACTAATCCTATAGTTTTTAAAGGGTTAATCAAACACACCACACAGTTAGAAAAAACTCTTTTAATGAAATAAAACAATATACAAATTTTTTCCATCTTTATTAGTCTGCCATTCCAAACGAAGCCCTCATCTCCTGGAAAAAATGGCAAAATAATAGATCAACAATATACCCATACCTGTCCCGCGTACAGTCAGTCCCACGTAGTAATCCATATCTAGAGGAATGTACAGTTTACAACCGGGAGCGATGCTAATGCGTGTGCATGTGTGCAGAACGTTTGGCGGGCCGTGTATCCGGGTAAAGACAGTTGCACACGGACACACGGTCCATCAAAACACGCTGACATCTGCATAGGCCCATTCATTTGAATGGGTCTACGTGTGTCAGTGTCTCCGGTACGTGAGAAAAGTTTCACTACACGTACCGGAGGCACTGACGTGTGAAACCGGCCTTATACAGTTTCTATAATATTAGTGGCTGAAAAATATTTTGATTCGTCCATTTCTTAAACTTTAAAAAAAAAAATTATTCCATTAATAGAGCTATTTGAGAGCTTCCTTTTTGTGTACCACGCTTTAACTTTTATTGATCATTTTATAATGAATGTTTCAGGGTATGATGTGGCAATTAAAAAATGGTAGTTTTGGTGTTTCAGTTTTTTTTATCACCTTTACATTATGGGTTATTATTACCTTTTGGTGGATATAAATTTTATGAGCATGGAAATACCAAATAAGGTATTTTTATTTTATGTTACTTCCTTATTATTGGATAAGGAAAAGGGGATGAACCATAGTTTTATACGTTTAACAGCATTTTATTTTTATTTTCACTTAATATCTTAATCCCCATAGAGTACTTAAAGCTGCAATTGTTTGCTTGCTTGTTCTGCATATTGCCATACCACAGTATTACACTGTTATCTTATGAAAGCCAGTCTATTGTTGGGCTTCAAAGGAATATCAAGATAGTCCTGGGATCAGGATCGCCATCAAGGCATTACTGGACCGGACCCCCCTCTGCTCACTGGTCCCCAGGGGCAAGAGGATCCTGATGGGTCAGTAACTGAACGTGTGTCCACGTTCAGATAAAAACTATAGCCGCGTGGGTCTGCATGGCAATAATTAAAAGCCGCCAGCCAATCACCGGCCGGCAGCTGATATTGGCAGTACGTCGCCGGCGTATGACGTAATTGTCATGTGCCGGCTAGTCGGCGCTTCATATACATAGAGGAGACTACGTCGCTCGACCAAGGCCCATAAAGGAGAAAGTGTTTTTGTTTTGTTTTTTTACTTAAAGTGGTAAGCCACAATATCTGGGCAGATTAGGCAGGATCATGGGACACATAGGGCAGGATGGAGACAGATGGGGCAGGATGGAGACAGATGGGGCAGCTGCAGCATCATGGGACACATGTGGCAGGATGGAGACAGATGGGGCAGGATGGAGACAGATGGGGCAGGATGGAGACAGATGGGGCAGGATGGAGACAGATGGGGCAGCCGGAGCATCATGGGACACGTGGGGCAGGATGGAGACAGATGGGGCAGGATGGAGACAGATGGGGCAGGATGGAGACAGATGGGGCAGGATGGAGACAGATGGGGCAGCCGCAGCATCATGGGACTCATGGGGCAGGATGGAGACACATTGGACAGGATCATGGGACACATGGGGCCGGATCTTGGGACATGTGGGGCAGGATATCATTTGCTGATGATGTCATTTTATACCCTTTGTTTTGTCCTATCATCTTTGTACACATATGATTTTTTATGGGTAGCGCTGTTATAACATAGCAGATACCAAGATATTACGTATTATTTAACATGTGGTTCATTTTAAGGAAGATTTTGGAAATATGTACTGTGATGTGTCACCGTGATGACAAATGTGACTGACATTTTGGCATTTGTGTAAAGTGAATAGATTTCTGATAATACAGTAGCTACATTGGTAGGTACCATTTTACAGCCTTGTAGAGGTACTCGTCATCAGAAATAAACATTTTATTTGTGATATGAATTTAACAAAAAGCTGGAAACATTCGGCTCCATTTTAACTTGATTTGTGGAAATGAATGTTAAGTTATGTTTTGTAACTGCTCGGCTGCCTAGCTGTGGGCTCAGGAGCCACATATGTCTTTCAGCCTTTCTCCTTATTGCAACAGACATAGGATTAAAGGGTCAATCAGCCGAGAGGGAAACACTGATTAGTGTACAGTCTGTGTTATGAGTGAGCCTTTAATTGGGAGCTTGGCCCAAGAGTTAAGGTACTGTCACACTAGACGATATCGCTAGCGATCCGTGACGTTGCAGCGTCCTCGCTAGCGATATCGTCCAGTGTGACAGGCAGCAGCGATCAGGCCCCTGCTGTGCTGTCGCTGGTCGGGGAAGAAAGTCCAGAACTTTGTTTCGTCGCTGGACTCCCCGCAGACATCGCTGAATCGGCGTGTGTGACACCGATTCAGCGATGTCTTCGCTGGTAACCAGGGTAAACATCGGGTAACTAAGCGCAGGGCCGCGCTTAGTAACCCGATGTTTACCCTGGTTACCATCCTAAAAGCAAAAAAAAAACAAACGCTACATACTTACCTACCGCTGTCTGTCCTCAGCGCTCTGCTTCTCTGGTCTGGCTGTGAGCACAGCGGCCGGAAAGCAGAGCGGTGACGTCACCGCTCTGCTTTCCGGCTGCCCGGCGCTCACAGCCAGAGCAGAGAAGCAGAGCGCCGAGGACAGACAGCGGTAGGTAAGTATGTAGCGTTTGTTTTTTTTTGCTTTTAGGATGGTAACCAGGGTAAACATCGGGTTACTAAGCGCGGCCCTGCGCTTAGTTACCCGATGTTTACCCTGGTTACCGGGGACCTCGGGATCGTTAGTCGCTGGAGAGCGGTCTGTGTGACAGCTCTCCAGCGACCAAACAGCGACGCTGCAGCGATCCGGATCGTTGTCGGTATCGCTGCAGCGTTGCTAAGTGTGACGGTACCTTAACATTCATAGATGCTGATAAAGTAATATAAATGGAATGTATCCTCTGTATTATAGTCTAATAATTAAAACCGGATTGTGATGCATTGTGTTGTTTTTTTAATCTGTTTTATATTACCTATTTTATACACATGATTATAGGCTTCCATCTTGCCTGAGTTGCTACCAACAATATTTACATATAGGTTTTACAGCAGCTTCATGGATAACTGACCACAATAGTCAGAATCTGACTCATTAACATCTATAGAAGAGTTTTGCAGCCTGTGATCTGTGCAGAGGTCATTGTGCAGAGAGAGATAAGACATGTGCTGTAATCATCAAATACTATAAAAGGTGTAATCTTGTGTTATCTACTGTACAGTTAGGGCCAGAAATATTTGGACAGTGACACAATTTTCGCGAGTTGGGCTCTGCATGCCACCACATTGGATTTGAAATGAAACCTCTACAACAGAATTCAAGTGCAGATTGTAACGTTTAATTTGAAGGGTTGAACAAAAATATCTGATAGAAAATGTAGGAATTGTACACATTTCTTTACAAACACTCCACATTTTAGGAGGTCAAAAGTAATTGGACAAATAAACATAACCCAAACAAAATATTTTTATTTTCAATATTTTGTTGCAAATCCTTTGGAGGCAATCACTGCCTTAAGTCTGGAACCCATGGACATCACCAAATGCTGGGTTTCCTCCTTCTTAATGCTTTGCCAGGCCTTTACAGCCGCAGCCTTTAGGTCTTGCTTGTTTGTGGGTCTTTCCGTCTTAAGTCTGGATTTGAGCAAGTGAAATGCATGCTCAATTGGATTTAGATCTGGAGATTGACTTGGCCATTGCAGAATGTTCCACTTTTTGGCACTCATGAACTCCTGGGTAGCTTTGGCTGTATGCTTGGGGTCATTGTCCATCTGTACTATGAAGCGCCGTCCAATCAACTTTGCAGCATTTGGCTGAATCTGGGCTGAAAGTATATCCCGGTACACTTCAGAATTCATCCGGCTACTCTTGTCTGCTCTTATGTCATCAATAAACACAAGTGACCCAGTGCCATTGAAAGCCATGCATGCCCATGCCATCACGTTGCCTCCACCATGTTTTACAGAGGATGTGGTGTGCCTTGGATCATGTGCCGTTCCCTTTCTTCTCCAAACTTTTTTCTTCCCATCATTCTGATACAGGTTGATCTTTGTCTCATCTGTCCATAGAATACTTTTCCAGAACTGAGCTGGCTTCTTGAGGTGTTTTTCTGCAAATTTAACTCTGGCCTGTCTATTTTTGGTATTGATGAATGGTTTGCATCTAGATGTGAACCCTTTGTATTTACTGTCATGGAGTCTTCTCTTTACTGTTGACTTAGAGACAGATACACCTACTTCACTGAGAGTGTTCTGGACTTCAGTTGATGTTGTGAACGGGTTCTTCTTCACCAAATTAAGTATGCGGCGATC
This sequence comes from Ranitomeya imitator, assembly GCF_032444005.1. NCBI lineage: Eukaryota > Metazoa > Chordata > Amphibia > Anura > Dendrobatidae > Ranitomeya > Ranitomeya imitator. Next base: position 431,483,456 of record NC_091287.1, on the reverse strand, counting down.
ATCCACCACTGTTGTCATCCGTGGACGCCCAGGCCTTTTTGAGTTCCCAAGCTCACCAGTCAATTCCTTTTTTCTCAGAATGTACCCAACTGTTGATTTTGCTACTCCAAGCATGTCTGCTATCTCTCTGATGGATTTTTTCTTTTTTTTTCAGCCTCAGGATGTTCTGCTTCACCTCAATTGAGAGTTCCTTTGACCGCATGTTGTCTGCTCACAGCAACAGCTTCCAAATGCAAAACCACACACCTGGAATCCACCCCTGACCTTTTAACTACTTCATTGATTACAGGTTAACGAGGGAGGCGCCTTCAGAGTTAATTGCAGCCCTTAGAGTCCATTGTCCAATTACGTTTGGTCCCTTGAAAAAGAGGACGCTATGCATTACAGAGCTATGATTCCTAAACCCTTTCTCCGATTTGGATGTGGAAACTATCATATTGCAGCTGGGAGTGTGCACTTTCAGCCCATATTATATATATAATTGTATTTCTGAACATGTTTTTGTAAACAGCTAAAATAACAAAACTTGTGTCACTGTCCAAATATTTCTGGCCCTAACTGTATATATACTGTGTTACCTATCATTGCAATCCTGTCTGCAAAGATAATAAGTTGACTGCTGAAAAGGGATTTCTACAGAAAAAGATGTATAAAGGTACCGTCACACTCAGCGACGCTGCAGCGATATAGACAACGAGCCGACTTAAACTAGATCGCTGGAGCGTCGCTGTAGAGACGTCAAACACAGCAACTCCAGAACGATGCAGGAGCGATCCAGTGACGTAATGGCGATTCACTTCTCGTTCTCGCTGGTTGTTAGCTCCATGTAAAACATTGCTGGCGTCGTTGCTTTTGATGTCAAACATGACGATACACGCCGACCTGACGACAAAATAAAGTTCTGGACTTCTAGCTCCGACCAGCGATGGTACAGCGGGATCCAGATCGCTGCTGCGTGTCAAAAACAACGAGATCGTTATCCAGGACGCTGCAACGTCACGGATCATTGTCGTTCTCGTTGCAAAGTTGCTGAGTGTGAAGGTACCTTTAGTCTAAAATTAGTTAGCGTCCAGAACAAAAATGACATGATTTTTATAGATTGATAGATAGATATCTATGGGGAAAAAATAAGGTGTTTTTTTTAGATAACACCATCCTTTTAAAGAGGATTTCAACTTTGACACATGTACAGGTGCATCTCACAAAATTAGATTATCATCAAAAAGTTAATTTATTTTAGTTCTTCAATACAAAAAGTGAAACTCATATATTAGATAGTCATTAAAAACAGAGTGATCTATTTCAAGTGTTTATTTCTGTTAATGTTGATGATTGTGGCTTACAGCCAATGAAAACCCAATAGTTATTATCTCAGTAAATTACAATACTTTATAACACCAACTTGAAAAATTATTTCAATATCCAAAATGTTGGCCTACTGAAATGTATGTTCAGTAAATGCACGCAATACTTGGTCAGGGCTCCTTTTCCATCAATTACTGCATTAATGCGGCATGGCATGGAGGTGATCAGTCTGTGGCTCTGCTGAGGTGTTATGGAAGCCCAGGTTGCCTTGATAGCAGCCTTCAGGTCATCTGAAGTTTCCATCTCCAATAAGCTTGTTGGCAGAGTGAAGCATGAAGTGCTCTAAAATTTCCTGGTAGACAGCTGCGCTGACTTTGGTCTTGATAAAACACAGTGGACCTACACCAGCAGATGACATGGCTCCCCAAACCATCATTGATTGTGGATACTTCACACTTCATGCTTCCCTCTGCCAACAAGCTTTTTGGAGTTGGAAATGTAATTTTCTAGCAGGACTTGGCACCTGTCCACACTGCCAAAAGTACCAGTGCCTGGTTTAAAAACAACAGCATCACTGTGCTTGATTGGCCAGCAAACTCACCTGACCTTAACCCTATGGGGTATTGTAAAGAGGAAGATGAAAGACACCAGACCTCACAATGCAGACAAGTTGAAAGCTGCAATTAAAGCAACTTGGGCTTCCATAACATCTCAGCAGTGCCACAGGCTGATCACCTCCATACCACACCACATTGATGCAGTAATTGATGAAAAAGGAACCACAATCAAGTATTGAGTGCATTTACTAAATATATATTTAAGTAGGCCAACATTTCGGATTTCAAAATAATTTTTTTCAAACTGGTGTAATAAAGTATTCTAATTTACTGAGATAATGACTTTTGGGTTTTCATTGGCTGTAAACCATAATCATCAACATTAACAGAAATATACACATGAAATAGATCACTCTGTCTATAATGACTCTATATATAATATATGAGTTGTTCTCTTCTTGTATTGAAGTACTGAAATAAATTAACTTTTTAATGATATTTTAATTTTGTGAGATGCACCTGTATATGAACAAATCACTATACCCATGGATTTGGTCGTTTTCTAATTAATTGAATGCAAATTATAAGACTGCCATCACACTATATGAACAACAACAAGAAAAAAACAGTATAGGGTGCCAATAAAAAACAACCTTTATTTAGACATGACATTATTATGACATTAGACATTATTCAGACTTAAAAACCATAGTAGCATACATGGTAACTGCATTCCAAACGGGAGAAGCCCGGCAGTGGGGGACGCCATACACAGACTCTGTACCAACGTAAGTGCTTTGATTTACTTTACTATAGCCAGACTCATGCAAGGGAACAATATATCCCACAAATAGTATACGGTACTTAAGGCTTTTGTTATAATATTCCTAGTAAAGCACATAGAGGACTACAATCTGTGTAGTGGCTTCTCCCGTTTTGGAATGCAGTTACCATGTATGCTATTATGGTTTTTAATCATGTCTAAATAAATGTTGTTTTTTATTGGCAGCCTATACTGTTTTTTTCTTGATGTTGTTCATATAATATATCCAGTTCTTTGTGCCCTGTTACGTTTTATGGGTCTTGCTGTGTAGTTATGCCGTCACACTATCAGTATTTGGTCAGTATTTTACATCAGTATTTGTAAGCCAAAACCAGGAGTGGAACAAATAGAGGAAAAGTATAATAGAAACATATGCACCACTTCTGCATTTATCACCAACTCCTGGTTTTGGCTTACAAATACTGATGTAAAATACTTACCAAATACTGATAGCGTGACAGCAGCCTAAGTGTAACATTTATTTGGATTCAGTATTTTTTAAAAATATATCCTGACACCTGATGCTTAATGCCCGATCCACGCACAGTATGTTTCTGACCCTGGCTGTATGATTTAGACCATGAATATTTTACTCTGAAATGCTGCGGCATTTCATAGAAAAGTGCAATTTTAGCTGGAGACTGAACGCAGAGGAGACTAGTTGGACAGATGGATCCCTGGCGGTTTCTCCTTACCCTCTCTCCTTAAGTGACTGGTCTCTTTCTGTGTGTATATAGAAACAAACCTGTCAGTCATTGGCAAAAGGCGGGGAGAAGCCATTGGGGATCCACCTGTTCGACTAGTTTCCTGTGCACCTCGGTCCCCAGTGGCTTTTAAAGTATGTTTTTCTATAAATCAAATGTATATGGCTGCAATCATAGAGCCTGATACATGCTGCCAAAATGTCAGGTTCCTTGTTCTACAAAATATGGCTCTGCATCATTCTTAAATGTGTGAATGTGGGTTTTCATCTGAAATAAGTTTGGAGTGTCCTGATCTACAGTCATCTCACTGATACCATGTGAGAGGCAGCGCCAGGGCGTGCCCTGGCCTCCCGCCACATATAAACAATGTCCCTTTCCTTGCGTACCTTCTGCTGCACCCTCTGCACCATCAGGGTCCCATTGGACTGTCTGAGGTTCTGCTGCTGGTGTTGTTGTGCCCAAAGAGACAGAGTCCAATTCAAACTTTAAGCGAAGAACTTTACTGGGTTCCAATCGCAGCACATCCACCTCTGTTATAGCATCAACACTGAGTACGACATCGTTCACATCCTTTCCTTTTCCTATGTCTTCACTTATTCCTCCTAGGGTTTCCCTGGAATGTACCAACCCGTTTGTTACTGCAGCATCCTCGCTGTTCAGCATGACTACTCTTCGTCTGTTTCGCCCCAGACAGCTCATCTGCCCACATAGAAAGCTGCCACATCTTGAAGCGACCTGCGCCTTTATCCTGCTGCAATTCTTTAATTGCTGACCCACTGGCACTGGATGGCTGGGCCCTTTTCTTCAAACGTTTCGGAGCTGCTGCACTGTCCCGGGCTCTTAAGCCCTCCGGGACGCCTGGGACTCCTCTAAGCTGTCCCAGCTCCATGTCTACACTGACTCTAAACAGGAAATACTCCTCGCTTACCCACAGCAGACTCCTCCTATTAGTTAATTATATACACTACTGTGCCCCATCTAGTGTTCCACTTGAGGTATTGCACTTTTCCTAAAATAAAGTAATATACATTGTCCAGCAGCACATAAAATGGCATATCAAATACGGCCACATAGCAGCAAACATGAACATAACAGCAATTTCAACCATATAGAACATTCACATATTACAATGAAAACGGATCGATTCTTAAAGGGGTAGGTGCGAGTCCTCAGAGCCCCTTACAACCACACACAACAGGGCCCTGTTTGACATTAGCTTTTACCCATGATGCTAAACTTGACATCAAACATACATACCTTTCCCTTGTCAAATATTGTAGGTAATGCTTTTGTTATCAACTGTCTTTTGCTTGAATCTCCATTTTCTCCAAATATTATAATAAAAACATCTGCATCTGTACTAGATGCAGGGAAATCTCCTGTCCTGATGTAAACTGAATAAGTCACTTCTACAAATAGACAAAGATAGAATATGAGCTTAGTTCTAGAAATATTATCAAAACCTATAAAGTTGTCACATTCCAAAAAACACCTCAGATTATGAAATACATATTTTTAGTTTTCAACATGGCTCTCATGAAACAAGCGAGCTGTCAGCTCAAAGACTGTGGAAGATATAAGCTGTCCTGCTCAGTCTTGATCAAATACCAACCATTAATGGGGTCGTTCAGGAATTTATTGGCAAGATACCGCATATACTTTTTTGTATGGTAACCTGCTGTATTCGGTTTTTCCCCTGAAGTTTGTGATGGATACTTAACCCATTTTACACTTTCATTTTTTCCTCCTGTGCTTCCAAAAGCATTGAAATTGAAAAAAGGTGCAATTTCTCAGTTTTTCTTTTCTATGGAGGGGGTTATTTACCATGTTCACTATATGGTAAAACTGACCTGGCAATATCATTCTCCAAGTCAGTACGAGTATGCAGTGTAAGGTAGCAGCTGGACAGGCTGTGGATGTGAGGTATGTGTCCCTGAGGTGCCAAGCCTCTGTGATGTAGGACCATGAGAACCAGATTATTTTCCATTTTTGTTCTGTTATACCTTTTCGCACCTGGAAGAGGCTGGTTAAATTTATTAAACCAGATGGTGGATGAACATTTAATAACCCACCTGTTTGTTTTAAATCGACAAACTGAATCCTGGTTGTGAACCAGTGTCTGCAATAGAGCTGATCCTCAGTCCCAGAGGACATGTGATTACTTGCCTGGTAACTGCATGCCCTAGGACAAGGCAGCCATAGCAGTGCAAGGGCAGCCTACAACCATGGAGGAGCTGATTAAACAGCTGGCACAGGAGAAAATCTGCAGCAGCAGCAAGCTCAGCAGGAGACCAACAAGCTTTTGATACAATAATTCCATCTATAGCAGCTGTAACAAGGTGGCACGGGTAGTAGTTGTGGGCGAGCCTCTTAAGTCACAGTCAGTGAGTACCCCGGCCCCTTGCACATAAAACGACAGGTGAAGTTCCAGTCCTGCAGTGCAGTCAGTTACCTTCAGCTCACAGTCACTTAGGATGCAGGGGATGAAATCTCAGGAAAACAGCAAAGTTCTGCTCCAATGGCAAAACTTTACTGAACACGGTGCAAATAAGACAATGCTTCTTGCTCTTTCCCTGTGGTAAATAAACTGTAGGACAGCAGCTCCTGTCCTGGTTCCGAGCCCTGTATTTCTCCTGGGCTTGATCTCGCTGAGCCAGTTTTCGTCCACACTGCACCATCAATCATCAATCTAGGGCAGCTGTTATCCCCATGACCGGGGAATCCTCTGTTCTCATTGTGGTGCATGTCCTGTCCTGGGCAAAGTGCCGTCTGTCTTAAGAGCAGGATGTGCCTTCCATAAGTCCAGAGGCTTTGCACCTTCCCTCTTTTAACTCTTCTCAACAATTTTTAAATCTATATTGCCTAAGCTTGCGCATAAGAAACACAGCACATTACAGTATTCACAATATAAGAACAGGCATAACAAACACAGCACATGACACATTACACATTAATACACAACATATCAATATACAACATTAGTGAGCCATCAGGGTGCCGCATGGGCTCGGTGTGTAGGAGAGAGAAGGCAACTAAGGGTCTCCGCCACCTCCTTATACAGCCACTAACATAGCTGCAGCAATGACAGTAGCATGAACTCATGACGCTCCTGGCAGAGGCCGTCCGTGTCAGAGAAGCTGCATTGCCTCAAGGCTGAAGTGATAAGGCAGGTGGAGTTGCTTTAAATAATAAGTGTCTCCCAGCCATTGTCACATGCAACCTAAGCACAGTTCAAGGGGATGTGCGTGTTATTGGAGAAAGTGCAGGATGGGGGCCATGGTGGTGAGTGAGTAAGCACGCTGCTACTCTCCTCTGGCAGGAATGCTGGCACTACAAGGGGCTTTGCAAATATTACTCCAGGGTATGACATCGAGGCATTCCTGGCCATGGTTGAGAGAGTGGTGGACCATGAGAGAGTGCCACCAAAGCAGTGGAAATAATCAGTCCCATGCTGTTTTCTGTGGGAGATATCATGCCCCTGGCCAAATAGCCACCCAGTGTCCCATTAATTCAGAGTCAATAGACTGCAGCAAAGGCCGGTGTTGCATCTATTTTGCCTAGCCCACCTGTAGCATGGCTCCTCAGCCTTGCGAGGATCCTCAGGCCATCTCAGTGTCTGTAAACAGGATGAGAGTGATTGGACTTTTGAACTCAGAAAGTTTGTGCGTGTTTGTGTATCCATGAGGATGCTAATGTGGCCCAGGTGGATGTAAAAATGGACTGTGGACCGCCTCACAGGAAGTGGGAGTCATGAAGGACTTTTCATACCCCATAATCATTGGATGGGACTTTGTATTGTTCAGGGACTTGTGGGGGAAAGCAACGACCCCTGGTTGCTCGGTCCAAAACCAGATCACCCCTAAAGAAACCTTATTGCAGTCCGTGGCAGATGAGTTTCTCTTGTGTGTGCCTATTGGCGATGAGGATGAGGTAGCATTCCCTGAGGCCACCATCTCTGAGATGGAGGTGTGCAAGGGAAATTTTTGGACTGCCCAACTCAGAGACATAACTCTTAAAGGGTTTGAAAATGTGACGGTGTTAAATGGGGTGCCTCAGGAGTTGTGAGACGATCGTTGGTTCCCTCATTTTGCTATGAATGGGGATCTCCTATATAGAGTAACCAAGTCAAGGGATGAGGTGATAGAGTAGTTACTGGTGACACTGCCCTATAGATGCAGGGTGTTAGACATAGCTTATTCCCATGTGTTAGTTGGTCACCTGGGGCAGATAATAACCAGGAATGGATTCTTCTGAGACTCTACTGGGTGCTACAGGGAAATTATGGGCTATTGCTGTTCATTCCCCACATGCCAGCTAACCTACCTCCTGACCCACTGCTGCAGTCCCCTAGCACCGTTGTCCGTCATCGAGATTCTATTCGAACACATATCAATGGATTTGGTGGGACCCCTGGTGAAGTTCGCAAGAGCACATCAATATATATTGGTGGTCCTGGATTATGCTACACAGTACCCCTCCACATCTTCACCTGAACAGGTCTGCTGAAGTTGATACTAATGGATAAAGGGACCCCCTTCATGTGGAAGCTCATGAGGGAATTGTGCAACACAGTGCAGATTTCACAACTCACAATTTCAGTGTACCATTCCTAGATAGATGGACTAGTACAAAGGTTTAACAAAACCTTGTAGGCTATATTGAAGAAAGTGGTGGAGAAGGACGGCCAAGACTGGGACTGTCTGCCTCCCTATCTGTTATTCTCTATCAGGGAAGGTCTCCAAGCTCCCACTGGCTTCTCCCCATTTGAATGACTCTATGGCCGCACCCTCGAGGACTGTTCGATGTGGTGAAAGCGTCCTGGGAAGTAAGATCACACCCTATAGAAGAGTGTTAGAGCGTTTCACCCATAAACAAGAGAGGATTGCCAACGTGATGCCCATTGCGAAGGAGCATCTCCTCAAGGCACAGTAAGCACAATCCAGGGTGTATAATAGGTCAGCCATGGTGAGACATGGTGGAGAGCAAGCTCCTGGCCAAGTGGCAGGTCTCCTATGAGGTAGTAGAGAAAATTGGTGAAATCAACTAGGAAGATCACCAACCAGGGAAAAGGAGGCTTTACCAGGTTTACTGTGTCATTTTGATTAAGCGGTGGCAGAGCAGAGAACCCCATGGAAGCTACCTGTCTGGTGGCCAAGTCCAAAGTCGGCCAAGTGCATTACCACCCTTGACCTCATGAAAGGGTATTGGCAAATTCCTATGTCTCAAGATGCCAAGGAGAAGGGGACCTTCTCAATGTCAGACAATTGTTTCCAGTACACAAAGATGCTGTTTGGGTTGCAAGGTCCTGCTATTTTCTAGAAAGCCATGGACTGTATCCTATCTCCCCACAAGAATTACGCAGCAGCCTAACTGGATGACATCATAATCTTCAGCCAGGATTTGGGAAGTTATCTGAGTAAAATAGGAGATACTTGAAGCTCTATGGAAGGCAGGATTTTCCATGAACGCAAGGAAATGTGCCATGGGCATGGAGGAAGCTAAATATTTGGGCTATGTCATAGATAGTTGCAAAATATAGTCTCAAATAAAGTTGACACAATCCAGAGTTGGCCACAACCTCTCCAAAATATGCAGATCAGGGCGTTTCTGGGCATTGTGGGCTACTACCGCTGGTTCATCCCTAACTTCGCAAACTTCTTAATTGGACAAAGTTGACTATGGCTAAGTGGTCTCCAGAAGCTGAGACGGCTGTCCAGGAACTGAAGCCCTGTGTAAACATTCGATTTCTCTAAGGAGTTGGTGGTCCAAACAGACACGTCAGATGTTGGGCTGTCTTATCACAAGAGGTGGATGGGAAGAGCCCCCCATAATGTATTCAAGTCAGAAGCTGTCATCCTGCAAGAAGAATTACTCCACAATGGAGAAGGAATGTTTGGCCATCAAGTGGGTGTTGAACACTCTAATGTACTACCTCTTAAGCAGGAATTTCAGGCTAGTGTACTTTAAAACCATTAATTCATCTCAATCCCAATAAATAACATATTAGAATCACATTAAGACCAATGTCCACCTAGTATTAGATAGGCGACCACCCAATAACAAACACCGTGACAATGCATTCTTCAACCATAGGGGAGGGACAATGTTTTTCTTCCAGGATCCTGAGGTAAACTGCTTCAAACCAGCTTGCATGGGAGGAGTTTAAGTGGCTACTGTATATTTCAGCTCGCCAAAAAAAACCCTCAGACAATCAGAAACCTGTTGCCATGCAGAAGCTAATCACGTTACACCAGGAACGAAATCACTTCGTTCCAAAAACCAGGGATTTTTGCCTGTAGGACATTATTGCAAGAGAGCTTGGCTGAGTAGATTACACAAGAAGGAAAACACACAGCAAGTCAGCAGGATCTAGGAGCAACATGGCAGATGTGACAACCTACATGGTGAGCTGCAGCATGTGCTACATGTTCACAGATCGACCAGAAGAAGAATCCAATTTCACCTGTCAGAAGTGTAGACTAGTGGCCCTTTTAGAAGAAAAGGTGAGGGGTCTGGAAGAAAGAATAGCAACTTTGAAACTCATCAAAGAGAATGAAGACTTTCTAGACAGAACAGAAGCATCTCTACTGGTCACAGAAGGTGCAAAAAGTGTCAGAGAACCTCCAAAAGCAGATGAGTGGAAGCATGTGACCAAAAGAAGCAAGAAGACCATGGAGAAATCACCAACCACACAACTGAAGAACCGATATCAAATCTTTGTAGAGGATGAAGATGGCACACCTAAGAATGAAGCAATACCAGCAAGCAAAAAAGAAAAGGGCACACAGCAACAAGTGACAGCAAAAAGTACAGCCAAGAAGCAACGAAGAGTGGTGGTGGTGGGAGACTCACTACTGAGAGGCACCGAAGCAGCCATCTGCAGACCGGACATAACTGCAAGAGAAGTATGCTGCCTTCCAGGTGCGATGATCAAGGATGTGACCGATAGGATACCAAAGCTCTTCAGCTCCAAGGACGTCCACCCATTTCTTCTGATACATGTTGGCACCAATGACACGGCAAGGAAGGACCTACCGACAATCTGCAAGGACTTTGAAGAGTTGGGGAAGAAAGTAAAGGAACTGGATGCACAGGTAGTTTTTTCTTCTATCCTTCCAGTAGACGGGCATGGCACCAGGAGATGGAACAGGATCCTTGATGCAAACAACTGGCTAAGACGATGGTGCAGACAACAAGGATTTGGATTCCTGGACCACGGTGTGAATTACTGGTATGATGGACTCCTCGCCAGAGACGGACTACACCTCAACAAACCTGGGAAACACACATTCGCCAGAAGACTCGCTACACTCATCAGGAGGGCGTTAAACTAGAAGAAGAGGGGACGGGAAGAAAAACATTAGACTCGAACAAAGACGACCCAGGAAAACATACTCAGAAGGGAGGTAAGAACATTTCTAAAACAATCCACAGTGAGGAGATTGGAACAAAACAAAATCCTCTAAACTGCATGCTCGCAAACGCCAGAAGCCTGACAAACAAGATGGAAGAACTAGAAGCAGAAATATCTACAGGTAACTTTGACATAGTGGGAATAACCGAGACATGGTTAGATGAAAGCTATGACTGGGCAGTTAACTTACAGGGTTACAGTCTGTTTAGAAAGGATCGTAAAAATCGGAGAGGAGGAGGGGTTTGTCTCTATGTAAAGTCTTGTCTAAAATCCACTTTAAGGGAGGATATTAGCGAAGGGAATGAGGATGTCGAGTCCATATGGGTTGAAATTCATGGAGGGAAAAATGGTAACAAAATTCTCATTGGGGTCTGTTACAAACCCCCAAATATAACAGAAAGCATGGAAAGTCTACTTCTAAAGCAGATAGATGAAGCTGCAACCCATAATGAGGTCCTGGTTATGGGGGACTTTAACTACCCGGATATTAACTGGGAAACAGAAACCTGTGAAACCCATAAAGGCAACAGGTTTCTGCTAATAACCAAGAAAAATTATCTTTCACAATTGGTGCAGAATCCAACCAGAGGAGCAGCACTTTTAGACCTAATACTATCTAATAGACCTGACAGAATAACAAATCTGCAGGTGGTTGGGCATTTAGGAAATAGCGACCACAATATTGTGCAGTTTCACCTGTCTTTCACTAGGGGGACTTGTCAGGGAGTCACAAAAACATTGAACTTTAGGAAGGCAAAGTTTGAACAGCTTAGAGATGCCCTTAATCTGGTAGACTGGGACAATATCCTCAGAAATGAGAATACAGATAATAAATGGGAAATGTTTAAGAACATCCTAAATAGGCAGTGTAAGCGGTTTATACCTTGTGGGAATAAAAGGACTAGAAATAGGAAAAACCCAATGTGGCTAAACAAAGAAGTAAGACAGGCAATTAACAGTAAAAAGAAAGCATTTGCACTACTAAAGCAGGATGGCACCATTGAAGCTCTAAAAAACTATAGGGAGAAAAATACTTTATCTAAAAAACTAATTAAAGCTGCCAAAAAGGAAACAGAGAAGCACATTGCTAAGGAGAGTAAAACTAATCCCAAACTGTTCTTCAACTATATCAATAGTAAAAGAATAAAAACTGAAAATGTAGGCCCCTTAAAAAATAGTGAGGAAAGAATGGTTGTAGATGACGAGGAAAAAGCTAACATATTAAACACCTTCTTCTCCACGGTATTCACGGTGGAAAATGAAATGCTAGGTGAAATCCCAAGAAACAATGAAAACCCTATATTAAGGGTCACCAATCTAACCCAAGAAGAGGTGCGAAACCGGCTAAATAAGATTAAAATAGATAAATCTCCGGGTCCGGATGGCATACACCCACGAGTACTAAGAGAACTAAGTAATGTAATAGATAAACCATTATTTCTTATTTTTAGTGACTCTATAGCGACAGGGTCTGTTCCGCAGGACTGGCGCATAGCAAATGTGGTGCCAATATTCAAAAAGGGCTCTAAAAGTGAACCTGGAAATTATAGGCCAGTAAGTCTAACCTCTATTGTTGGTAAAATATTTGAAGGGTTTCTGAGGGATGTTATTCTGGATTATCTCAATGAGAATAACTGTTTAACTCCATATCAGCATGGGTTTATGAGAAATCGCTCCTGTCAAACCAATCTAATCAGTTTTTATGAAGAGGTAAGCTATAGACTGGACCAAGGTGAGTCATTGGACGTGGTATATCTCGATTTTTCCAAAGCGTTTGATACCGTGCCGCACAAGAGGTTGGTACACAAAATGAGAATGCTTGGTCTGGGGGAAAATGTGTGTAAATGGGTTAGTAACTGGCTTAGTGATAGAAAGCAGAGGGTGGTTATAAATGGTATAGTCTCTAACTGGGTCGCTGTGACCAGTGGGGTACCGCAGGGGTCAGTATTGGGACCTGTTCTCTTCAACATATTCATTAATGATCTGGTAGAAGGTTTACACAGTAAAATATCGATATTTGCAGATGATACAAAACTATGTAAAGCAGTTAATACAAGAGAAGATAGTATTCTGCTACAGATGGATCTGGATAAGTTGGAAACTTGGGCTGAAAGGTGGCAGATGAGGTTTAACAATGATAAATGTAAGGTTATACACATGGGAAGAGGGAATCAATATCACCATTACACACTGAACGGGAAACCACTGGGTAAATCTGACAGGGAGAAGGACTTGGGGATCCTAGTTAATGATAAACTTACCTGGAGCAGCCAGTGCCAGGCAGCAGCTGCCAAGGCAAACAGGATCATGGGGTGCATTAAAAGAGGTCTGGATACACATGATGAGAGCATTATACTGCCTCTGTACAAATCCCTAGTTAGACCGCACATGGAGTACTGTGTCCAGTTTTGGGCACCGGTGCTCAGGAAGGATATAATGGAACTAGAGAGAGTACAAAGGAGGGCAACAAAATTAATAAAGGGGATGGGAGAACTACAATACCCAGATAGATTAGCGAAATTAGGATTATTTAGTCTAGAAAAAAGACGACTGAGGGGCGATCTAATAACCATGTATAAGTATATAAGGGGACAATACAAATATCTCGCTGAGGATCTGTTTATACCAAGGAAGGTGACGGGCACAAGGGGGCATTCTTTGCGTCTGGAGGAGAGAAGGTTTTTCCACCAACATAGAAGAGGATTCTTTACTGTTAGGGCAGTGAGAATCTGGAATTGCTTGCCTGAGGAGGTGGTGATGGCGAACTCAGTCGAGGGGTTCAAGAGAGGCCTGGATGTCTTCCTGGAGCAGAACAATATTGTATCATACAATTATTAGGTTCTGTAGAAGGACGTAGATCTGGGTATTTATTATGATGGAATATAGGCTGAACTGGATGGACAAATGTCTTTTTTCGGCCTTACTATGTTACTATGTTACTATGTTACTTGAAGATAATAAATCTTATAACACAAATTAACCCTGCAACCACTAAAAAAAGGAGAAAGATAGAAAAATAGAAAGTAGGAGTGAGGGGGAGTAGCACGACCCAATGTGCCTCTAAAATATACGTTATCCAGGGGCTTCCATGGGATTGTAACTACACCCCCACACATCCCATGACAAGAATCACAACACACAAAGCAGAATTTGGCAGTAAAAGGCTTTGGTGTTTATTTTGGGCTACCAATTAAATTTTTAAATATTACTTTCAAATCTTCAATTCGTCCCAATCCCAAAAAATAACATATTAAAATCACATTAAGATCAATGTCCAGCTAGGCAACCACCCACAAGCTGCCTCTGTTTTTTCAACTGGAGAAGACCCCCCAACAACAACGCTCTCTCAACCAAATTCTGCAGGTCAACATTTAAAAATATCTAACCGCATGTCCCACAAATGCACCATATCCGATCTGTATAAACCTGATGAAAAACCCTCTAAATCCACATGCCAATATGGCACATCTCCAACAGAACTGAGCATTTTCACCATACCCTTATTTAAATGTTCCTGATCTTTTCAAGCCACTTATATTGCCTCATTAAAGGCAAATCATATTCCCCTGCAAAAAGTAGATGTATTAGTAGCATCAACATAACCCAAAGACACACATCTTTTTTACCCAATTTCATTGAAGGGTGCACTGCCAACCTTTGCCTAAACATGTAATGATATAATAACCAGGCGCTCCTATATGCTGTCCACATATTGGAAAAGACCTGAACATTTTTCAGGACACTTCTCTCCCAATACAGATGGAAAAACTGCATAATGCCAGCAACCAATTATTACATTACTTTACAACACTTTGACTCTTCTCCTCCTACTTCACTTTTTTATTTCAGTTTTATGTAAATCCTTGTTAACTAGCAGGCAGAAAAACAAATCATGCTGTGCTCTTGACATCTCACCCGCTGGTGGGTTCGGCTACACGCTCTGCTCCACTACTCCTGTACTTTCTGCTTCATGAGCGCGTACCTCAGGTGGTGAATCGAACCTTCGGTTGCCTCGACTTCTTTTCCTGGACTTTGGAGGTGAGTAGCAATGGCGCTGCTTCCGACTTCTCTTCATTAACCTCCAAACCTTCATCTTCTCTTGATGCCTCTTTGTTTCTTCTCTCTGACATTACAGTGACAACTTCCCCATGCAACGCACTGGGGGACTGGAATGTTGGGCTTCATTTTCCTGCAGGCATCTTTAGAGCCACTTCTCACCCCCGCTCACCGAAGCTTTCCTCAGCAACTGATTCAAAAGGTCTTCCATCAGAATGATGTTGTTGTTCTTCGTCCAGAACTCAGAAGTAAACTACCCAGAAGTGGCGTGCAGGTGGAATTTTTAAGTAGCTATGTTTGAGCCCAACAAAATACCCTCTGCCAATTACAATCTTGTTGCCATGCTGAAGCTAATCATGTAACTTCAGGAATGAAATCACCTGTCGATGACAAATCTAATAACACAAATTAACCCTGTAACCACAAAACAAGGAAAGAGATAGAAAAATGTAGAGTAGCAGTGAGGGGGGGGGCAGCATGATCCCATGTGCCCCTAAACTATATGTCATCCAGGGCTTTCCAAGAGTTATAAGTCAGAAGTCATCTGGAGTGCCACCCACACAGGGCCACAGGTTACTCAGTACCGGTCCTCTCTGTCTCAGTTCTGGGGTTGTCACGGTGGCTGGACCCGGTCCGTGACCCTGCTAAGGGGTGTCCAATAAAAGGGGTGATGGTAGTTTGTCAAGGTTTCGTGACGCCACCTGTGGTATTCGGCCAGTGAGACCGACGCTGCTTGGGGTCCTCTGGGGTGATGTTATGGCAGCTAGATGGTATACCTTCCCACAGGTGAAGTGTGTCCCCAGGGCTTCCCAATAATGTAGGTGGCGATGGTGTGAGGTGCAGTCAATAACGAGGACACAAGGTTGCAGTCTCTTTACCTCTTTACTGAAGGCTTCAGGATCCGCAAGCCAGAGCACGGTTAACAGGGCTGTCTGAGACCGGCCGGTCCGAAGGCACATCCAGAGTTCCCTTTGCAGGTGGAAATCGTGGCCTACCACTAGCGCCTGTGTGTTGTAGTGCTTCCCTGCTGAGCATTCGGGATAGTCCTCACAACTTCTGTTCTCGTTCGTTCCAGTTCTTTTTAGTTCTTTCTATTCTTCGTCCCCCAGGTTTGTTATGGCTAGGACGCACCCGTTTGCCAGGAAGGCTCAGAGCTCTTCCGGGACCCTAGAGATGCCCCTCTCCACGTGTTGCCCCCTATGTCTGCTTAGGTGATGTAAGGTAGACAGCCAACCTATAATTAACTGTCCTGCGGTATTTGAAGTAAGGCATAAAGTCAGTTACTTCCTCGGTGTTCCGAGCACCGGCTACGCGCCTCAGTAGGATGTTGCCGTTCTCCGGGCACGACTCCTACTGGCTCTCCTTTGTGCTTTGATCTTGTTTCTCACTGTCCACAATATCCTTCGCTTCTTGTCCTTTCTTTGGATGTCGCCGCAGATAGCGCAGGCGCGGCTCCGTAACATTCTGTCCTTGTCGCTAGGTGCCTGCCAGGTTCCTATGCCTGACAGGGACCTCCCTGAATCTTCCCCCGCAACACCCTCTGCCACGGGATGTTGCCTGAACAAAACCCAGTCAGCTTCTGACTAACTTCCTATCCATCCCCTAGTTTTACCAGTGTGAGGAGTGGCCTAATAAATAAAACCCTTTGCTCCCCCTAGTGGCCAGAGAGTGAAGTATAATGTGTGCTGGTGATACCTGGTCAGATGAACTCCTTTTGTGCCATCAGACGTACCATCACTCTCCTTAGCGGCAGAGCGATATTACTGCAACGACCAGGTCTCTGGGGCGCTGCACATCTTTTTAGGGAACGTCACAAGTCTTTAACCACACTCTTTCCATTTACCATAGAATAAAACATCAAAATTCTGAGAGCCTGATTTTTGGAAGGATAAAGTAAAGTAAAGTACATTTGGTCATGGTGAAACATAAAATTGGACTGTAGAGCCTTGAAAAGCTTACTACTGAGGCTATTGTCCACTCGTTTGCCTGTGTTTCAGTTCACCACACAGGTATGGTCCTCTTTTGCCAGCATTTGCCGGACTACATCATCTCGGGCTCCAAAATAAACAGAGGAAAATGAACTGTTATGCACAAGGAGATATAATTTTACTAGAGTTGGAAATGTATTCCCAGAATCCTCACTTTATTGAAGGCCATGTTTGTGTCAACTTACAGAGTTTTGCCATTTAGCCCTCTGGTTTCTCTGGATATAGAAGAATGGATTGGTTTCACTGAAGTTAATGTATAACCCAGTAACATACAGATGCTCTTCAATATTGTGAACAGCTGGAGGCTGGGTGCAAGACACAGCTATATAAGAATACCCTACATCCTAAAACAGCACATTTGGAAAGGACATATTGAAAGTGCAGATCACCTTTCAGTTTAAAACCTTACCATCCAATGGTGGTTGGTTGGGGAAAACCGCTGCTAATTCGGCCACGTTCTCTGTGCCATCATCACCAGGTAAGTAGACATTATCTGGATAAAAGCCTATTTCTTGGTTGGTTTCCACATCTCTCATACGGATCTTAATAGAGAAATATATTGTTGAGAAATCAACTGGGTGACAATACTGTTTCTTATTTCAGTCATACACACATTTTTTTTTATCTAGATTTTAAATAAAATTGATTTAAAGATATTGCTAAGCATAATATTACACGTTATCTAGTGAAAATTTGAACACGATTAATTTCAGACTAATGAAACCAGACAGAGCTGCTTTAAGTGGATATCAAGTTTCTACTAAAAATAATTTTGCAATAATATTTTGAATCCATCACCCCATAACTGATGTAAACAGGTTTAGATTCCTATACGATCAGTGACTGCAATTTAAATGCAGCGTAGTCTTAGGAAATCACAGTAATGAAAAACATAGAATGAAACGTGTGTACTGTTTCATTTAAAGGCATTGCTTCATCGTTGCAAATGCTTAAAATTAAAAAATCCCTGTAAAAACTAGCAACAACAAACTGTATATACAGTACGTGTGTTTAAGCCGAGTTTTTCAGTACATTTTTTTTGTGCTGAAAACGCCACCCTTGGCTTATACACAAATCTTTGACCCAGAAAGATGGTGGGGAGGTGGAGCAGCGGGTCACAGACGCAGGAGCCTGCAGCTGTAACTTTCCCCACTGCTAAAGAGAAATGAATATTCACTGCGCTGAATATATTAATTTCTCTTAGCACGCACAGTCACAGCCGCAGCCTACATACCTTCCCTGTGCACCCTCACTGCATCTCTTTCCGACGCCAGTCTCCTGGCTGAGCAATCACGTGTACCCCGCTCGTTAAGATAATGAATATTCACCCCTCTCTACTCTCATAGGTGTGGAGTGAATATTCATTACTTTAATGAGCGGGGACACGTGATCGCTTGGTTGGAAGAGCTGCTGGCGCCAGAACGAGATGCAGCGAGGGCGCGCAGGAAAGGTAAGTAGGATGTGTTTTTTTCTATAGGAACCATGCATACAATGATAGGAAATAAGGAGCCATGCATACAAGGAAGGGGAGCCATGCATACAAGTGTAAGGAGAAGACCCGAACCAGGCAGATCTTTTCCGTGAAGGGTCCAGGACCAATGGTACTGTCACACAGGTTATACAGGGAAGAAGGGAGCATGGGCAAGCTAATAGGGCTGCAGCATGCGAGAGACCAGGTATATTTGGCGGGAAGGCAGAGCGCACGGTTGGGAACCAAAAGGGGGGGAGCTTGGTTAACGGTAAAAAAGAAGGATGCGCATCAGGTAGAGAGAAGGTTAGGCTGACAGGACGGGGATGAAAAGCTCGCTGGACTGAGGTGGCTCCCATTACATTGAGGTGCAAAACTGACAGATATAGCGGGGGCTGTGCGCGTGCCTTTAGATAGAGACTACCGACCACAATGTACTGGGTTTCTGCCGACATTGTGCACCATGAGGAAAATATCCCAGAGACAGTACGTAAATCACCAACATGCTTAGATGGGGAAATTAGATATTGGCTTTGAGGAGATGTCTTCCTTGACAACAGAGACAGGCAACACGAGATCTCGGTACGCTGAGGGAAAGAGAAATTGTGTGATACCCGGCTCATCACATCCCTATCGATTGCACACTGACAGTACTCCGGGGAATCCCCACCGCCATCAAGAGGATACACGTCAACATTAAGAAAAATACTCCAGATCTTGAGGTATTAATACCATCGCCAGGATCACAGACGTCATTATTCTGAGGATCATAACGGACATATATGTGCACAGTTTTGACACCAACAAACTTTCTGTAACGGACTGGTTTCCTGAAGTCGACGGTAGTTGAAGAAATTATTTTTGTTTTCTCCCCTGGAACTAATTTTTTTTCTTTTCTCTTTTTTTTCCCTCCACATACATTTTTTCCTTGCTCCTGATTCTGTGTTCTGCTGACCTATTATCCCTGTTGTGTTTTCTCCCTGAGGGGAGTAGTTATTGTGAAAAATAAAATTTTGCGTTAACCCTTGCTCTACCTCTGTCTGTCACTGGATCCCATAACCTGCTTACACAAGGACGGAGAGCCATGCATACAAGGGCAGCGAGCCATGCATATGGGGATGGGGAGCCATGCATGCAAGGATGGGGATGGGGAGCCATGCATACCAGGATAGGGATAAGGGGACAATGCATACCCGGCTTATACTCAAGTCAATAAGTTTTCCCAGTTTTTCATGGAAAAATTAGGTGCCTCGGCTTATGCTCGGGTCAACTAACACTCGAGTATAAGTACAAGAGAGGGCCGCCCACCAAAACTCTCAGCCAGGGCAAGGAGGGCATTAATCAGAGAGGCAGAACAGAGACCAAAGGTATGCCTGATGGAGCTGCAGAGACTGAAGTATCTGTCCATATGACCAAAAAAAGCTGTACATTCCATAGAGGTGGCCTTTATGGAAGAGAGGGCAGAAAACAGCCTTTACTTACACCCAAATTTGTAACGCTCATTTTGAGTTTGCCAAAAACAATTGGGAGACTCACCAAATGTATGGAGGAAGGTGCTGTGGTTAGATGAGACCAAAATTTAACTTTTTGGCCAGCAAGGTAAGTGTTATGCCTGGCACCAAACCAACACAGCTCATCTCCCCAAGAACACCATTCCCACTGTGAAACAGGGAGGTGGCAGCATCATACTGCTGGGATGTTTTTTGGCAGCAGGGACAGGAGAAAGGAGCTCAAGTAGTTTTGTCTTGAAGAAAGGGCAAAAATTTCAGTGGCAAGATGTGGAAATGTCACAGAGACGTATCCAAAGTGAGTTGCAGCTGTAATTGCTGCAAAGGGAGGCTCTACAAAGTACTGACTTTAGGGGGATGGATAGTTATGCACACTGAAGTTTCAGTTATTTTATCCTATTTGTTGTTTGCTGCACAATAAAAAGAAAACCAAATGTTCACAATTGTGGACAATGTTCTGTACAAGAACTGGTGCAAACCCTCAAAAAAACTGAAATTCCAGGTCGTAAGATAGCTAGCAGGGACGGGATGGCTTTAATACTTTTCCAAACCACTGTACATATAAGAAAATGTTGATTGTTAAAAAGAAAAAGTGCCCATTGCATGGACATCAATAAAAACTATATTCTCTGCACTGTGGTATTTCGGATGAATACTGCATGATAGGAAGACATAAAAGAACATCTTGTGCATAGTTAAAGCTCATTTGTTATGTATTAACCAGGCTGGAAATTATTCAAAGGGCATTTGTTCATTGCAATGCATATGACTTTAAAGAGTTTTTCTTTTTAGGAAATTACTGGTGAGAACCACTGTAGAATTTCTATCAAGCAATCACAATCAATTAACGTGACATGTACCTTCTGTAAGTGGAGTCTTCTCTCAAAGCTCAGACCCGTGGACAGGAAGGAGGCCTTTATTATATTCCCGATATCTCCAATACTCAGCTGTCAGAAGGGATCATATAAGAAATTACTTCTAAATCAGAATATTTATGTATAATACTAGGTACAATAATGCAAGTAATAGAATTTGTTCTATGAAGCTGGAAAATTTGTCTTTTACATTGCAAAATTTTTTGAATATTATGGCACGTTATCTATGTACCGTAAGTGTCATTTTCTAAGGTAGAAATATTGATAAAGTTAATATGTTTTGTAGATCCATAATTTGGTATATGATAATATCAGGGATGCCTCTAACTAGCTATAAGCTGAACAACTGGATAATTTTTCCCTTTCATTTTTATTTCCCCTTTTACCAAGCATACTTTTTTAATTTTTTTGTCAACATAGACATATAACTTATAAGGTCTTGTTTTGTTTGCTGGACGAATTGTAATATTGAATGACCTCATTCATTTTACTATACAATGTACTGAAAAATCTGAAAAAAGTTCCAATTGCGATGAACTAGTGAAACCAATGTCATATTTGGGGTTTTATTTTTCCAGTATTCATTGCACAGTAAAAATTGCGGAATTATGAAAGCAAAATTCTCCAGGTCAGTGCAAGTGGTGGCTTGATGGTTTTATTGATACTATTTTGATATCTTCTATTTGCATTTTTGGGGGAAAATTCTGATTTTTCTGTATGGGTTAATTAATTTATATTTTCTGTATTTTTAATGGAAGAAAACGTAGTGATTTAAATATATATATATATATATATATATATATATATATATATTTTTTTTTTTTAATCTTCACAGGGGAGTTGAACCTGCAACTACCTGGTCACTTTAGTGTACACTGCAATACTACAGTAATGAGCTTGATATTACAGTTTATACAGTTCTGTATACTATATACTATACTGAAAGTGGTACACATGAGCATTTCTGTGTGTTACATTTAAATACTGCTTAGAGCAGGCATGGGCAATTAATTTTCCCAAGGGGCTACATGAGAGACCATGACCATTGTGGATGGCCAAACCAATAGGCCGAAAATAATTCTGCTCAGTATTAATATCAATATATTATAATTATTATATTATTGATCATTTTATTTATATTAATTGTATAACTTAATATTGAGCAGAATTAAGTATGCTGACATCCCTCTATAAATCGTTTAAAATCGAGCACAGACCCTCGTATGAGCCTCCCCAACAGCCCCACACAGTCTCCCCCAATATGCAGCATGAGCCCCACACAGCCTTCCTATATATTCTGCATGAGCCCCACACCCTCCCTATATACACTGCATGAGCCCCACTCAGCCTCCCTATATATACTGCATGAGCCCCACACAGCCTCCCCATATACTGCATGAGCCCCACAAAGCCTCCCTATATACACTGCATGAGCCCCACACAGCCTCCCCATATACTGCTTAAGCCCCACACAACCTCCCCATATACTGCATGAGCCCCACACAGCTTCCCTATATACAGCATGAGCCCCACACAGCCAACCTATATCCAGCATGAGCCCCACACAGCCTCCCTATATACTGCATGAGCCCCACATAGCCTCCCTATATACTGCATGAGCCCCACACAGCCTCCCCATACACTGCATGAGCCCCACACAGCCTCCCCATATAGAACATGAGCCCCACACAGCCTCCCTATATACTACATGAGGCCCACACACCCTCCCCATACACAGCATGAGCCCCACACAGCCTCTCTATATACAGCATGAGCCCCACACAGCCTCTTTATATACAGCATGAGCCCCACACGGCCTCCCTATATACTGCATAAGCCCCACACAGCCTTCCCATATACAGCATGATCCCCACACAGCCTCCCCATATACAGCATGATCCCCACACAGCCTCCCTATATATTGCATGAGCCCCACACAGCCTCTTCATATACTGTATGAGCCCCCAAACATTCTCCCCCAATATGCAGAATGAGCCCCACAAAGCCTCTCTATATATACTGCATGAGCCCCACACAGCCTCGCCATATACTGCATGAGCCCCACACAGCCTCCCTATATACAGCATGAGCCCCACAGAGCCTCCCTATATACTGCATGAGCCCCACACAGCCTCCCCATATACTGCATGAGCCCCACACAGCCTCCTTATATATACTGCATGAGCCCCACACAGCCTCCCCATAAACTGCATGAGCCCCACACAGCCTCCCTATATATACTGCATGAGCCCCACATAGCCTCCCCATATACTGCATGAGCCCCACTCAGCCTCCCTATATATATTGCATGAGCCGCACACAGCCTCCCTATATACAGCATGAGCCCCACACAGCCTCCCCATATACTGCATGAACCCCACACAGCCTCCCTATATACACTGCATGAGCCCCACACAGCCTCCCCATATACTGCTTAAGCCCCACACAGCCTCCCCATATACTGCATGAGCCCCACACAGCTTCCCTATATACAGCATGAACCCCACACAGCCAGCCTATATACAGCATGAGCCCCATACAGCCAACCTATATACAGCATGAGCCCCACACAGCCTCCCTATATACTGCATGAGCCCCACACAGCCTCCCCATACACTGCATGAGCCCCACACAGCCTCCCCATATACAACATGAGCCCCACACAGCCTCCCTATATACAGCATGAGCCCCATACAGCCAACCTATATACAGCATGAGCCCCACACACCCTCCCCATATACTGCATGACCCCCACACAGCCTCCCCATACACAGCATGAGCCCCACACAGCCTCCCTATATACTGCATGAGCCCCAGCACAGCCTCCTATATACTGCATGAGCCCCACACAGCCTTCCCATATACTGCATGAGCCCCACACAGCCTCCCTATATACTGCATAAACCCCACACTGCCTCCCCATATACAGCATGATCCCCACACAGCCTCCTTATATATACTGCATGAGCCCCACACAGCCTCCCCATATACTGCATGAGCCCCACACAGCCTCCCTATATATACTGCATGAGCCCCACATAGCCTCCCCATATACTGCATGAGCCCCACTCAGCCTCCCTATATATATTGCATGAGCCGCACACAGCCTCCCTATATACAGCATGAGCCCCACACAGCCTCCCCATATACTGCATGAACCCCACACAGCCTCCCTATATACACTGCATGAGCCCCACACAGCCTCCCCATATACTGCTTAAGCCCCACACAGCCTCCCCATATACTGCATGAGCCCCACACAGCTTCCCTATATACAGCATGAACCCCACACAGCCAGCCTATATACAGCATGAGCCCCATACAGCCAACCTATATACAGCATGAGCCCCACACAGCCTCCCTATATACTGCATGAGCCCCACACAGCCTCCCCATACACTGCATGAGCCCCACACAGCCTCCCCATATACAACATGAGCCCCACACAGCCTCCCTATATACAGCATGAGCCCCATACAGCCAACCTATATACAGCATGAGCCCCACACACCCTCCCCATATTCTGCATGACCCCCACACAGCCTCCCCATACACAGCATGAGCCCCACACAGCCTCCCTATATACTGCATGAGCCCCAGCACAGCCTCCTATATACTGCATGAGCCCCACACAGCCTTCCCATATACTGCATGAGCCCCACACAGCCTCCCTATATACTGCATAAACCCCACACTGCCTCCCCATATACAGCATGATCCCCAAACAGCCTCCCCCATATGCAGCATGAGCTCCACGCAGCCTCCCCATATACAGCATGAGCCCCACACAGCCTGCCCTTATACTGCATGAGCCCCACACAGCCTCCCTATATACTGCATGAGCCCTACACAGCCTCCTCATATACTGCATAAGCCCCACACAGCCTCCCCATATACTGCATTAGCCCCACACAGCCTCCCCATATACTGCATGAGCCCCACACAGCTTCCCTATATACAGCATGAGCCCCACACAGCCTCCCCATATACTGCATGAGCCCCACACAGCCTCTCCATATACTGCATTAGCCCCACACAGCCTCCCCATATACTGCATGAGCCCCACACAGCCTCCCTATATACAGCATGAGCCCCACACAGCCTCCCCATATACTGCATGAGCCCCACACAGCCTCCCTATATACTGCATGAGCCCCACACAGCCTCCCCATATAACGCATGAGCCCCACACAGCCTCCCCATATACTGCATGAGCCCCACACAGCTTCCCTATGTACTGCATGAGCCCCACACAGCCTCCCTATATACAGCATGAGCCCCACACAGCCTCCCCATATAGTGCATGAGCCCCACGCAGCTTCCCTATATACTGCATGAGCCCCACGCAGCCTCCCTATATACAGCATGAGCCCCACACAGCCTCCCTATATACAGCATGAGCCCCACACACCCTCCCCATATACTGCATGAGCCCCACACAGCCTCCCCATACACAGCATGAGCCCCACACAGCCTCCCTATATATTGCATGAGCACCACACAGTCTCCTCATATACTGCATGAGCCCCCCAGCCTCCCTATATACTGCATGAGCACCACATAGCCTCCCCATATCCTGCATAAGCCCCACACAGCCTCCCCATATACAGCATGAGCCCCACACAGCCTCCCTATATACAGCATGAGCCCCACACAGCCTCCCCATATACTGCATGAGCCCCACACAGCCTCCCTATATACTGCATGAGCCCCACACAGCCTCCCCTGGAGGCCAGGATCAAAGCACCAGGTGGAGTTAAATAGAGCAGCACCTAACGACTTAACCTCATCACCTGAGGAAGGAGACTCAGAAGCCGCAGTACCACTCTCATCCACCAAAGGAAGCTCATAGACAGAACCAGCCGAAGTACCACTCTCGACCACAGGAGGGAGCTTGGCCACAGAATTCACAACAGTACCCCCCTCCTTGAAGAGGGGTCACCGAACCCTCACCAGAGCCCCCAGGCCGACCAGGATGAGCCACATGAAAGGCACGAACCAGATCGGCAGCATGGACATCAGAGGCAAAGACCCAGGAATTATCTTCCTGACCATAACCTTTCCACTTAACCAGATACTGGAGTTTCCGTCTCGAAACACGAGAATCCAAAATCTTCTCCACTATATACTCCAATTCCCCTTCAACCAAAACCGGAGCAGGAGAATCAATAGATGGAACCACAGGTGCCACGTGTCTCCGCAACAATGACCTATGGAACACGTTATGGATGGAAAAAGAAGCTGGAAGAGTCAAACGAAAAGACACAGGATTAAGAACCTCAGAAATCCTATATGGACCAATGAAACGAGGCTTAAAGCATGAGCCCCACACGGCCTCCCTATATACTGCATAAGCCCCACACAGCCTTCCCATATACAGCATGATCCCCACACAGCCTCCCCATATACAGCATGATCCCCACACAGCCTCCCTATATATTGCATGAGCCCCACACAGCCTCTTCATATACTGCATGAGCCCCCACACATTCTCCCCCAATATGCAGAATGAGCCCCACAAAGCCTCCCTATATATACTGCATGAGCCCCACACAGCCTCCCCATATACTGCATGAGCCCCACACAGCCTCCCTATATACAGCATGAGCCCCACAGAGCCTCCCTATATACTGCATGAGCCCCACACAGCCTCCCCATATACTGCATGAGCCCCACACTGCCTCCCCATATAACGCATGAGCCCCACACAGCCTCCCCATATACTGCATGAGCCCCCACACATTCTCCCCCAATATGCAGAATGAGCCCCACAAAGCCTCCCTATATATACTGCATGAGCCCCACACAGCCTCCCCATATACTGCATGAGCCCCACACAGCCTCCCTATATACAGCATGAGCCCCACAGAGCCTCCCTATATACTGCATGAGCCCCACACAGCCTCCCTATATACTGCATGAGCCCCACACTGCCTCCCCATATAACGCATGAGCCCCACACAGCCTCCCCATATACTGCATGAGCCCCACACAGCTTCCCTATGTACTGCATGAGCCCCACACAGCCTCCCTATATACAGCATGAGCCCCACACAGCCTCCCCATATAATGCATGAGCCCCACACAGCCTCCCCATATAATGCATGAGCCCCACACAGCCTCCCTATATACAGCATGAGCCCCACACAGCCTCCCCATATACTGCATGAGCCCCACACAGCCTCCCTATATACTGCATGAGCCCCACACAGCCTCCCCATATAACGCATGAGCCCCAGACAGCCTCCCCATATACTGCATGAGCCCCACACAGCCTCCCTATATACAGCATGAGCCCCACAGAGCCTCCCTATATACTGCATGAGCCTCACACAGCCTCCCCATATACTGCATGAGCCCCACACAGCCTCCTTATATATACTGCATGAGCCCCACACAGCCTCCCCATATACTGCATGAGCCCCACACAGCCTCCCTATATATACTGCATGAGCCCCACATAGCCTCCCCATATACTGCATGAGCCCCACTCAGCCTCCCTATATATATTGCATGAGCCGCACACAGCCTCCCTATATACAGCATGAGCCCCACACAGCCTCCCCATATACTGCATGAACCCCACACAGCCTCCCTATATACACTGCATGAGCCCCACACAGCCTCCCCATATACTGCTTAAGCCCCACACAGCCTCCCCATATACTGCATGAGCCCCACACAGCTTCCCTATATACAGCATGAACCCCACACAGCCAGCCTACATACAGCATGAGCCCCATACAGCCAACCTATATACAGCATGAGCCCCACACAGCCTCCCTATATACTGCATGAGCCCCACACAGCCTCCCCATACGCTGCATGAGCCCCACACAGCCTCCCCATATACAACATGAGCCCCACACAGCCTCCCTATATACAGCATGAGCCCCATACAGCCAACCTATATACAGCATGAGCCCCACACACCCTCCCCATATACTGCATGACCCCCACACAGCCTCCCCATACACAGCATGAGCCCCACACAGCCTCCCTATATACTGCATGAGCCCCAGCACAGCCTCCTATATACTGCATGAGCCCCACACAGCCTTCCCATATACTGCATGAGCCCCACACAGCCTCCCTATATACTGCATAAACCCCACACTGCCTCCCCATATACAGCATGATCCCCAAACAGCCTCCCCCATATGCAGCATGAGCTCCACGCAGCCTCCCCATATACAGCATGAGCCCCACACAGCCTGCCCTTATACTGCATGAGCCCCACACAGCCTCCCTATATACTGCATGAGCCCTACACAGCCTCCTCATATACTGCATAAGCCCCACACAGCCTCCCCATATACTGCATTAGCCCCACACAGCCTCCCCATATACTGCATGAGCCCCACACAGCTTCCCTATATACAGCATGAGCCCCACACAGCCTCCCCATATACTGCATGAGCCCCACACAGCCTCCCCATATACTGCATTAGCCCCACACAGCCTCCCCATATACTGCATGAGCCCCACACAGCCTCCCTATATACAGCATGAGCCCCACACACCATCCCCATATACTGCATGAGCCCCACACAGCCTCCCCATACACAGCATGAGCCCCACACAGCCTCCCTATATATTGCATGAGCACCACACAGCCTCCTCATATACTGCATGAGCCCCCCAGCCTCCCTATATACTGCATGAGCACCACATAGCCTCCCCATATCCTGCATAAGCCCCACACAGCCTCCCCATATACAGCATGAGCCCCACACAGCCTCCCTATATACAGCATGAGCCCCACACAGCCTCCCCATATACTGCATGAGCCCCACACAGCCTCCCTATATACTGCATGAGCCCCACACAGCCTCCCCATATAACGCATGAGCCCCACACAGCCTCCCCATATACTGCATGAGCCCCACACAGCTTCCCTATGTACTGCATGAGCCCCACACAGCCTCCCTATATACAGCATGAGCCCCACACAGCCTCCCCATATACTGCATGAGCCCCACACAGCTTCCCTATGTACTGCATGAGCCCCACGCAGCCTCCCTATATACAGCATGAGCCCCACACAGCCTCCCTATATACAGCATGAGCCCCACACACCCTCACCATATACTGCATGAGCCCCACACAGCCTCCCCTGTTATGAACAGGTAATTCAGAACCTCAGAAGGGGTGGATGATGAGATAGACAAAAAAGGAACATCACCATGTACCCCCTGACAACCCCAGCTGGACACAGACATTGATTTCCAATCTAATACTGGGTTATGGACTTGTAGCCATGGCAACCCCAACACGACCACATCATGCAAATTATGCAACACCAGAAAGAGAATATCCTCCTGGTGCGCAGGAGCCATGCACATGGTCAGCTGGGTCCAATACTGAGGCTTATTCTTGGCCAAAGGCGTAGCATCAATTCCTCTCAATGGAATAGGACACTGCAAGGGCTCCAAGACAAACCAACAGCGCCTAGCAAACTCCAAGTCCATCAAATTCAGGGCAGCGCCTGAATTCACAAATGCCATGACAGACTAGGAAGACAAAGAGCAGATCAAAGTAACGGACAAAAGAAATTTTGACTGTACCGTACCAATGGTGGCAGACCTAGCGAACCGCTTAGTGTGCTTAGGACAATCGGAGATAGCATGAGTGGAATCACCACAGTAGAAACACAGCCCATTCTGACGTCTGTGTTCTTGCCTTTCAGCTCTGGTCAAAGTCCTATCACACTGCATAGGCTCAGGTTTATGCTCAGATAATACCGCCAAATGGTGCACAGATTTACGCTCGCGCAAGCGTCGACCGATCTGAATGGCCAAAGACATAGACTCATTCAGACCAGCAGGCATAGGAAATCCCACCATGACATCCTTAAGGGCTTCAGAGAGACCCTTTCTGAAAATAGCTGCCAGCGCACATTCATTCCATTGAGTGAGCACGGACCACTTTCTAAACTTCTGACAATAAATCTGTATCTCATCCTGACCCTGACACAGAGCCAGCAAATTTTTCTCTGCCTGATCCACTGAATTAGGTTCGTCGTACAGCAATCCGAGCGCCAGAAAAAACGCATCAATATTACATAATGCAGGATCTCCTGGCGCAAGGGAAAATGCCCAGTCTTGAGGGTCGCCACGTAATAAAGAAATAATGATCTTAACTTGTTGAACTGGGTCACCAGAGGAGCGGGGTTTCAAAGCCAGAAATAGTTTACAATTATTTTTAAAATTCAAAAACTTAGCTCTATCTCCAGAAAATAACTCAGGAATAGGAATTTTAGGTTCTAACATAGGATTCTGAACCACTAAATCTTGAATATTCTGTACATTTATAGCGAGATTATCCATCAAAGAGAACAGACCTTGAATGTCCATGTCCACACCTGTGTTCTGAACCACCCTGATGTAAAGGGGAAAAGAAAGACAGAACACAGTGCAAAGAAAAAAAAATGGTCTCAGAACTTCTCTTTTCCCTCTATTGAGAAGCATTAGTACTTTGGGCCTCCAGTACTGTTATGAACAGGTAATTCAGAACCACAATGGACATAGAAGTTCAGAGCACACAAAATGACCTGACAATTACCAAAAAACAAGGACGAGCTCTGAGACGTGGGAACTCTGCTGACTGCAATCCCTAATCCTATCACACCACACTAGAGGTAGCCGTGGATTGCGCCTAACGCTCCCTATGCAACTCGGCACAGCCTGAGAAACTAACTAGCCCTGAAGATAGAAAAATAAGCCTACCTTGCCTCAGAGAAATTCCCCAAAGGAAAAGGCAGCCCCCCACATATAATGACTGTGAGTAAGATGAAAATACAAACACAGAGATGAAATAGATTTAGCAAAGTGAGGCCCGACTTACGGAATAGACCGAGGATAGGAAAGATAGCCTTGCGGTCAACACAAAAACCTACAAACAACCACGTAGAGGGGCAAAAAGACCCTCCGCACCGACTAACGGTACGGAGGTGCTCCCTCTGCGTCTCAGAGCTTCCAGCAAGCAAGAAAAACCAATATAGCAAGCTGGACAGAAAAAATAGCAAACAAAAATAACACAAGCAAAACTTAGCTTGTGCAGGATAGACAGGCCACAGGAACAATCCCGGAGGAAGCAAGACCAATACTAGAACATTGACTGGAGGCCAGGATCAAAGCACCAGGTGGAGTTAAATAGAGCAGCACCTAATGACTTAACCTCATCACCTGAGGAAGGAAACTCAGAAGCCGCAGTACCACTCTCATCCACCAAAGGAAGCTCATAGACAGAACCAGCCGAAGTACCACTCTCGACCACAGGAGAGAGCTTGGCCACAGAATTCACAACACTCCCCATACACAGCATGAGCCCCACACAGCCTCCCTATATATTGCATGAGCCCCACACAGCCTCCTCATATACTGCATGAGCCCCCCAGCCTCCCTATATACTGCATGAGCCCCACATAGCCTCCCCATATACTTCATAAGCCCCACACAGCCTACCCATATACAGCATGAGCCCCACACAGCCTCCCTATATATTGCATGAGCCCCACACAGCCTCTTCATATACTGCATGAGCCCCACACAGCCTCCCCCTATATGCGGCATGAGCCCCACACATTTTCCCCCAATATGCAGCATGAGCCCCACACAGCCTCCCTATATATACTGCATGAGCCCCACACAGCCTCCCTATATATACAGCATGAGCTCCACACACCCTCCCCATATACTGCATGAGCCCCACACAGCCTCCCTATATATACAGCATGAGCTCCACACACCCTCCCCATATACTGCATGAGCCCCACACAGCCTCCCCATATTCTGCATGAGCCCCACACAGCCTCCCTATATACAACATGAGCCCCACACAGCCTCCCCATATACTGCATGAGCCCCACACAGCCTCCCCATATACTGCATGAGCCCCACACAGCCTCCCTATATACAGCATGAGCCCTACACAGCCTCCTCATATACTGCATGAGCCCCACACAGCCTCTCTATATACTGCATGAGCCCTACACAGCCTTCCCATATACTGCATTAGCCCCACACAGCCTCCCCATACACTGCATGAGCCCCATACAGCCTCCCCATATACTGCATGAGCCCCACACAGCCTCCCCATATACAGCATGAGCCCCACACAGCCTCCCTATAAATAGCATGAGCCCCACACAGCCTCCCTATATACTGCATGAGCCCCACACAGCCTCCTTATATACAGCATGAGCCCCACACAGCCTCCCCATATACTGCATGAGCCCCACACAGCCTCCCCATATACTGCTTGAGCCCCACACAGCCTCCCTATGTGAAGGATGTTGCCTCCATATGCAGCACCATGTGCCGCATGTCACCGCCTCATGTGCAGCACCATGTCGCCCCATGTGTGCAGCACCATGTCCCCCCATGTGTGCAGTACCATGTTGCCCCATGTGTGCAGCACCAAAGAGGT
Source organism: Ranitomeya imitator (assembly GCF_032444005.1). Classification (NCBI taxonomy): domain Eukaryota; kingdom Metazoa; phylum Chordata; class Amphibia; order Anura; family Dendrobatidae; genus Ranitomeya; species Ranitomeya imitator. The sequence goes on along the minus strand of NC_091287.1, from coordinate 431,451,328 downwards.
CAGTGGTGGGTGCAGAACAGAGCTGCACATGGAGACAACGAGCGGGCAGGCACCATGCGGCCCGTGGACCTCTGATTTCCAGCCCATGGCTGTCTTTGTCTGCAGGCCGGACTGAGACAGCCAGAGGGCCAGATATGGCCCACAGGTAGCACTTTGCTCAGGCCTGGCTTAGAGGGATTGACAACAACCTCTAAATGGATAGGAGTGAGCAGAGTTAAGCTCCAGCCATGGCTGTTAGAGGCAGATGCTGGCTATGTAACTTAGAAAAAGCAAATGTTCCAGCTTCCTATGAATAAAATGTAAACTCTTTAATTCAAAAATTTAAAAGATACATACTCCTTGGATCTCACCATGACCCCGTGAGGAGAGTTCTCCTCACGGGGTAATGGTGAGATCCAAGGAGTATGTATCTTTTAAATTTTTGAATTAAAGAGTTTACATTTTATTCATATGAAGCTGGAACATTGTTTTTTTCATGGACTCCACTATTCATCAAGATTGAGTTCCGTGCTTCTCCTGAGGACAGGTAAGCTGGCTTTTTTTTTTCTTTTTCGTTAACTTAGCCAGCATCTGCCATGTGTGGATTGAGCTTAGCTCCTGAACATGATCCACACTCCCCTCACTTGCTCCATGACTTATACATTCCTCATAGGGCGATAAGAGATTAAATACTGTGAATACACACAAACCTAAATACTGTACAAGTGAAAATATAGAAATAGTAAAGTTACATTTGCCACGGTTAAAGTTACATTTGTAGAGTTAGCATACCCCCCAGGCTACGAGAGGGTTCTCTGATGGATCCAGGTTCTGGGACAAAATTGGGTCTCTAACACTAATTTTGTAGCATAAAATAGATGGCTTCATATGCTGATCTAATTTTTTTTGGCCGGAAGAAGGCATGCACGCAGAAATGCGCGTAGGGGTGGTGGCACCGCTGGTCCGAGGTAAATATGCTGCAAATAACCTTGGAATTCCCCTTTAACCTTTATGATTTTTTTTTGCTGGATGCTATTTACTAGCATAGTGATATTGTGTCCTATTATATAGTGGACCTTCTGTGTGTATGTTCTAAGGTTAATACAGGGTGCAAGTATAATTAGATTGCATAGCATTTGCCTTTGACCTGTGGCTCCTCTGTAGTTGTACACATCATAGAATCCCATAGTAGTGTTATGGTATGTATTTTTATGTGATTATAATTATTTTCTCACTTGATCCTGTTTATGCAAATCTTTTCTATGTAGGAGCTATTTTTTTTGGCTCTCTCTTTAAGCTTTTTTGCCCCATAATAACTATGCCAAAAAGGACCTTAATTAATGATCAGTTGATTTTTGGAAATTCAAATTTGCTGGTTTTGTGAAATTTTCTCGCTTACACTTTATAGAAGAGAGCTCCGCAAACCATAAGAACTTGCACTCTACAGGAGAGAGAGGACCCCACTGTCCATAAGAGCTTACACTCTACAGGAGGGAGGAACCTGTTGACCATAAGAGCTTACACTCTACAGGAGGGAGGAACCTGTTGACCATAAGATCTTACACTCTACAGTAGAAAGAGGCTTGCCTAGAGACTCTTTAAATGGAAAACAATTCTGCCGTACAAATTGTGCTCCACTGATCTGTGATGGACCAGATTCTGACCCAATAATCTGCTAGATGTCATAGCTACAAAGCATTTTGATGCTTCAGCAGTGTGAGAAATGGTGCCAGGAAATTTTTGTTGTTGTTCTGCAAATTAAGTTTCAAAGTGTTCAAATTTGGTTGAAACCATGAGTTTAAGGAAATTCAACTTGAATTTGATACTCCTCTGGTCAATCCACTTTTCTGTAACCTTACTGACATACATTTTTTTTGTTTTGCCCATAGCTTTTCAGCAGCCATAACTTTATTTATTTTTTCACTGATCTTGTTGCATAAGGCTTTGTTTTCTGACCGAGAAATGTTATCACTCTTCTTCTTAACACTGTTTTGGTGTATATATAAATTAAAAATGTAATTTATAATTTTATTTTGTAATTCACATATTGAAGAAAGTGATTTTTTGTTCAACTTTGGTATATATTTTAGAGTGTTCATAGTTTACACCAAAAAAACTGCTGAATTACTTGTACAGGTAACTATGGTCATCTAGATGCCTGATGTGTATGGTTTTTTTTCTTGCATGTATTTGTAAAGGTATAAAATATGAAAATATCTGATTTTATTACTTCTTTGCAATGGGGATTTTTTTGTTGCATGTTTTTATGTATATATTTATATTGCATATCATTTGTTCCACAGGAGATCATCAAAGATCTGATTTTTTTTTTTTTTTTACTTTACTGATATTTTTTCCACTGTAACTTAGGCATCTATAGAGTCCAAGTTAAAGGGGAAAGCAGCACACTACAGTAACATAAGCTACTGACAGAACTGATCTGGGTCTGCTGGGACCCAGGAGCACTGCTATGCCAGCAGACACCCAGCAATCATGTGATTGCTAGGTCTTACAAAAGCAGGTGCCGATGTTAGTGAAATAGAACATAGAAGAACTAATAACCTGCTTCTGTATTCTCTTCAGTATATTTGTTTGTGTATGACAGCCAGAGACCTGACCTGCTTCTGCTCAATTGCAGGAGGAACTTTAACACCAAGCCATAAATTTGAAATAATTTTTTTTTTTATGTTGGATTTTTAGAAAATATATTATAATTGAAATGAATACATACAGCCTAAGTATGCAAAACTGTAAAGGCTCCGATTATTTTAAAAATGATTACAAATACGGTAGATTTTGGTGGATTAATCTTATTGGAAGTTGCATATTAGAAATCCTTATAGACAAACCTTATTATTTAAAACACGCTTTTATAAAATGAGCAGCGTATTTGGTACAGATTCCATAAAAAATGAGCATTCAGATGTATTTGTGGCAGGTTAATAAAGGTCCAAAAAGCCAACATATGAGTGATTGCTTGGCGAATTAAATGGCCTTTTTCCTACGAATGGATAAAAATTAGGGCCTTGTTAAGGAATAAAAATATATATCTATTCTCTCTAGAGGTACAATTTTGTTAAGGGAAACAAATAACCAGTAGTCATCTTTTTGCTATATTGAAGAGCAGGTTTCTATCTCAGCAACGCTGTAAGGATAGCACCAAGAAACAACCCATACATTTTGGTCACACATGGTCACATCTGAATTTTTTGATTTTGAGTCATTTTCTTACGGTGCATGTTATTTTATAATCCTGATATAATGACATTTAGAGAGAGGGCATCGCAGTCAAATGAGAAAAGGCTTCAACAGAAGAAATGGAACTGAGAAAATAAACTATCAGTCAATGTTTGACCCTTTAACAAGCCTTACGACATGACCAAGAATAGATGGCAAGCCAGAAACTCATTTGTAGACGGCCTGCTACAGGGTGTTTGCCGCTCAATAGTGCAAAGCTCTTGATGCCACATGGTGAAGTGTTGATTCTCCTTAAAAAGACCAGAAGAATATAGAGGCAGCACATCTTCCAAGCCAGACTGTACACTACATTGTGGACAAATGCCCAGAAAAATCTGTCTGGAATAGAGTTTTTGGCTTGGTACTTTACTTGGTTGTGCTGCAAAGCTCATTACCGTGTCGACCATAAGACACTAACATAGTGTAGATATTGCAAACATATGGTACTTGAGAGGTTTATGAAAGACAATTTACATACTTTTCTTACATGGAGCTTTAACTGTAAGACTCAACTTTCAGCTGGTCTCTTTAAGGAGAACCATTACTTCACCCATCTTACATCAGAAGAACATGTTACATATACTGTTTAATAAACTGCAAATATAGCATGATACATATAATGTTAGGGTAGTTCGCACCATAAAAGAATCCCAGTTCATGTTTGTTACTTTCTGCGGTGACGATTTCCCACGTTTGCCAAAGACAACGACAGACAAATCGACGTCCTCTTCTAATGTTGGAGTGCCCAGCACTTGTAGTTGCCATTTTCCTTTTGTTGATGTGTCGAAAGAATTTATCTTATTCAGTTCCACAGCGGATTCTAAAAAGTAATGAATGCAGGGATTTGACATAATCATCATAAGCACACACAGACGTGTTTAGTTTATGAATAATATATTAATCCAGGAATCAGATCTGCTATACAACAAGTAATTCACATTTGTATCTTGTTATTGGATATTATACCAGTTTGTATTAGTGATGCTGAATAGTCTACATGGGAAGAGAACAATTCTAGGACTGTGAATGCTTCGGGATTTGTTGATAACAAAGAACTAAAATATCTATTCCTATTTTATTGAAAATATTAAAAAAATGCTAACTTCTCTTTGACAAACGTATACAGTTAGGGCCAGAAATATTTGGACAGTGACACAATTTTCGCGAGTTGGGCTCTGCATGCCACCACATTGGATTTGAAATGAAACCTCTACAACAGAATTCAAGTGCAGATTGTAACGTTTAATTTGAAGGGTTGAACAAAAATATCTGATAGAAAATGTAGGAATTGTACACATTTCTTTACAAACACTCCACATTTTAGGAGGTCAAAAGTAATTGGACAAATAAACATAACCCAAACAAAATATTTTTATTTTCAATATTTTGTTGCAAATCCTTTGGAGGCAATCACTGCCTTAAGTCTGGAACCCATGGACATCACCAAACGCTGGGTTTCCTCCTTCTTAATGCTTTGCCAGGCCTTTACAGCCGCAGCCTTCAGGTCTTGCTTGTTTGTGGGTCTTTCCGTCTTAAGTCTGGATTTGAGCAAGTGAAATGCATGCTCAATTGGGTTTAGATCTGGAGATTGACTTGGCCATTGCAGAATGTTCCACTTTTTGGCACTCATGAACTCCTGGGTAGCTTTGGCTGTATGCTTGGGGTCATTGTCCATCTGTACTATGAAGCGCCGTCCAATCAACTTTGCAGCATTTGGCTGAATCTGGGCTGAAAGTATATCCCGGTACACTTCAGAATTCATCCGGCTACTCTTGTCTGCTCTTATGTCATCAATAAACACAAGTGACCCAGTGCCATTGAAAGCCATGCATGCCCATGTCATCACGTTGCCTCCACCATGTTTTACAGAGGATGTGGTGTGCCTTGGATCATGTGCCGTTCCCTTTCTTCTCCAAACTTTTTTCTTCCCATCATTCTGATACAGGTTGATCTTTGTCTCATCTGTCCATAGAATACTTTTCCAGAACTGAGCTGGCTTCTTGAGGTGTTTTTCTGCAAATTTAACTCTGGCCTGTCTATTTTTGGTATTGATGAATGGTTTGCATCTAGATGTGAACCCTTTGTATTTACTGTCATGGAGTCTTCTCTTTACTGTTGACTTAGAGACAGATACACCTACTTCACTGAGAGTGTTCTGGACTTCAGTTGATGTTATGAACGGGTTCTTCTTCACCAAATTAAGTATGCGGCGATCATCCACCACTGTTGTCATCCGTGGACGCCCAGGCCTTTTTTAGTTCCCAAGCTCACCAGTCAATTCCTTTTTTCTCAGAATGTACCCAACTGTTGATTTTGCTACTCCAAGCATGTCTGCTATCTCTCTGATGGATTTTTTTTTTTTTCAGCCTCAGGATGTTCTGCTTCACCTCAATTGAGAGTTCCTTTGACCGCATGTTGTCTGCTCACAGCAACAGCTTCCAAATGCAAAACCACACACCTGGAATCCACCCCTGACCTTTTAACTACTTCATTGATTACAGGTTAACGAGGGAGACGCCTTCAGAGTTAATTGCAGCCCTTAGAGTCCATTGTCCAATTACTTTTGGTCCCTTGAAAAAGAGGACGCTATGCATTACAGAGCTATGATTCCTAAACCCTTTCTCCGATTTGGATGTGGAAACTATCATATTGCAGCTGGGAGTGTGCACTTTCAGCCCATATTATATATATAATTGTATTTCTGAACATGTTTTTGTAAACAGCTAAAATAACAAAACTTGTGTCACTGTCCAAATATTTCTGGCCCTAACTGTATATATATATATATATATATATATATATATATATATATCAAGTCAAACGTATGAGCGAATAGAAAATAAAGCAGAGACCAATTTTTTTTTCCTTCAGTCTGGTGGTGTCTTCCCCAATTGTGTGATTCATGAAATTTGGTTGGAGGTAATCTATATCCTAAATCTGCCAAAAATATGTTCTCTCAGGGCAGCAGTTGAATTAACATTGATGTTGACATTGATGAGTCAACAGATCTTTGGTATCTTGATACAGCCTGTTGAATATAAATACCGGTAAGTAAAATGTGGAGAAGGTTCTTCAGTAGCAAATTTTACATTCAAATATATATGAATGGATGCTGAAAGATGGATCCGTATTTCACCATTTTAGATTCTGGTGTCTTTTATGTGACCTTCTTTTCTCCACTACAGAAAACTGGTTCATTGGAAAAAATGTTGAGCTTTGCCCATCTCCAAACCTAGACCAAATAATGGTGGATTGCTCAGCTACTATGGCGGCGTGCCTATTTCAATAGCTACATAGACTGCTGATTGTGCTAAGGGCATTCTGAAGACCTATATTAGTAGAAAGTTCTGGTCATTTCCATGATCCTTAGGTCTCTTTCACACTGTGTTCTTGTCCACACTCAGTGGGCTTATCTGGTCTTGCTTCGGAACCACCGGCAAAATTGGATTTGGGCGCATGTGCAGACCTGGCCATTGACTATAGTGGTGTCAACGTGTGCTCTGCCGTGCATCATTTTCAGGCATATACACCAACAGAAGCTAGACATGTAGGTGCATTCTGCTACTTCTGAGTGCCACATCCAGTAGGTGTATATGGCTGAACATGATGAACTACAGAGCATTTACTCTGTTGACATCATTCTAGTCAATGGCTCTGTCGGTGCATACATCCAAATCCCATTTTGTGGGAGGTTCGGATGCAAGCCTTGACAGAACCACTGAGCATGGTCAAGAACACAATGTGAAAGCCCCCCCAAGGTCATCCCACTCCACTTGCTAACATTGTTTCTTTTATATGGGAGAATCCAACACAACTTCTCACTACCCAATGAACAAAGAGGAACCTACAGGGTCCAATAGCACTTGCACGGACTACCTGTACTGCTTTATTAAAGGGCAACAACGATAAATATGATGTTCATGACATCTTTGTATGAGGGATTATTAAAACGGCATTTTACGACATGTTTTTCTAATTAATTCTCACCGATGGTACACATTAGCTTTAATCATTCTCAAGGATTTTTGTTTTGATGTTGGTTTTTAATTAGGATTTCTCTTGATGTGTTGTAATGTAGACCCTGTCATCAGTTATTAAGATTTGTTATTGCAGGTGCTAGTGTGGCATCCACTTTGTGATTTTAGGAATATCTTTATGAACAGTCACAGAAGAAACTCGCTAGTATGTCATTCCCCTCATTAAGAGTCTAGTAACACATTAATATTTTTTTGGCTGTAGTATTGTCAGTGATTCATTTGCTGAAAACAGAGTTCCCATATGTTCCCATAGAAAATTGATAAAATTGCTAGTATAGATGTAAGTCAACAATAAGGCAAATGGATGACATGAATTTCGCACAGCAGGTGATCCGCTCATTTAGGCTCCGCAATGAAAATCAATCTGAAATTGAAAATCCTGCAGCAATTAACAAGGGTTTTTCAGCTACTCCAGAAATTATGATCATATAAAGTACAATTAACATTATCTAACTCTACATAATCCACGTTTATTTATCTACTGTACTTGTTGTCCACAGCTATAGCAAGAAGCGGGCAACTAAAATGAGGAATAGGGCTTGTCCCAAAAATGTTACATGACATGAAACCCAGATGAGAAAGGCACAGTTCATTGTAAAACTGGAAATAATATACATACTGTAAATTTTATGTGGAACTGTGGATGATGTCCCAAAACAACTACTAATTGTGACTAGTTAGTGTTGTAAGTGTTCCGGAAATTCCTAGAAAAAACAAAACAGTTGGCTGTATCTACAGTGTCTTGTGAAAGTATTCGGCCCACTGGAACTTTTCAACCCTTCTTCCACGTATCATGCTTCAAACATAAAGATACCAAATGTAAATGTGAAGAATCAAGAAGTGGAACACAATTGTGAAGTTGAATGAAATTTATTGCTTATTTGAAATTTTTGTGGAAATTCAAAAACTGAAAAGTGGGGCGTGCAATATTATTCGGCCCCTTTACTTTCAGTGCAGCAAACTCACTCCAGAAGTTCATTGTGGATCTCTGAATGATCCAATGTTGTCCTAAATGCCTAATGATGATAAATATAATCCACCTGTGTGTGATCAAGTCTCCGTATAAATGCACCTGCTCTGTGATAGTCTCAGGGTTCTGTTTGAAAAACAGAGAGTATTGTGAAGACCAAGGAACACAACAGGCAGGTCCGTGATACTGTTGTGGAGAAGTTTAAAGCTGGATTTAAATACAAAATGATTTCCAAAACTTTAAACATCCCAAGGAGCACTGTGCAAGCGATCATATTGAAATGGAAGGAGCATCATACGACTGCAAATCTACCAAGACCTGGCTGTCCCTCTAAACTTTCATCTCAAACAAGAAGAAGACTGATCAGAGATGCAGCCAAGAGGCCCCTGATCACTCTGGATGAACTGCAGAGTTCTACAGTTGAGGTGGGACAGTCTGTCCATAGGACAACAATAAGCCGTACACTGCACAAATCTGGCTTTATGGAAGAGTGGCAAGAAGAAAGCCATTTCTCAAAGACATCCATAAAAAGTGTCGTTCAAAGTTTGCAAAAAGCCACCTGGGAGACACACCAAACATGTGGAAGAAGGTGCTCTGGTCAGATGAAACCAAAATCGAACTTTTTGGCAACAATGCCAAATGATATGTTTGGCATAAAGGCCCTGAACACACCCTCCCCACCGTCAAACATGGTGGCGGCAGCATCATGGTTTGGGCCTGCTTTTCTTCAGCAGGGACAGGGAAGATGGTTAAAATTGATGGGAAGATGGATGGAGCCAAATACAGGACCATTCTTGAAGAAAACCTGTTGGAGTCTGCAAAAGACCTGAGACTAGGACTGTGATTTGTCTTCCAACAAGACAATGATCCCAAAGATAAAGCAAAATCTAGAATGGAATGGTTCACAAATAAACGTATCCAGGTGTTGGAATGGCCAAGTCAAAGTCCAGACCTCAATCTACTCGAGAATCTGTGGAAAGAGCTAAAAACTGCTGTTCACAAACGATCTCCATCAAACCTCACTGAGCTTGAGCTGTTTGCCAAGGAAGAATGGGCAAGAATTTCAGTCTCTCGATGTACAAAACTGATAGAGACATACCCCAAGCGGCTTGCAGCTGTAATTGCATTAAAAGGTGGCGCAACAAAGTATTAAGTTAGAGGGGCGAATAATATTACACGCCCCCCATTTCAGTGTTGGAATTTCCACAAAAATTTTAAATAACCAATAAATGTTGTTCACTTCACAATTGTGTTCCACTTGTTGTTGATTCTTCACCAAAAATTAACATTTGGTATCTTTATGTTTGAAGCATGATATGTGGGAAAAGGTTGAAAAGTTCCAGGGGGCCGAATACTTTTGCAAGGCACTGTACATAAGCTGAATGGTAAAATTGTTGCTGCCAATATGGAAAAGTGTAAAAATGAATTTGGCACCATGTTTTTACTACCAATACCCCAGGGGATAAACCATCCTATGCCAAACTATACTCATGGGTGTAAAATAGCCTAGGGAAATAGTAGTGGAAAGGTATTTGTGTTGTTAATCACATGATGAAGATTGATGTTACAGTACAATGTGACTGGTAACTGATAACAGTTATTACATCTGAGACTACATTGTTGTCCATTAGGATAAGTGCTTTAACTTTAGAATACAAATGTAACTTGATCTTATCACTTCATTGGTTTTCTCACCTTGTCTCTGATTGGTTGAAAACTGTGCAGATCTCTTTCTCTCATACTCAGACACACAGCTAATTTTAATGTATAACTACTGAGAAGTGCGGTAGGATTTTTCACCTCACTAGATCTTTGAGGAAGTCTAATCTTCTTAGTGATAGACTTGAACCATATAAATTCATTGTGCTTAGAACTTTAAGATTTAAGCCAGTTATCTTCTCACATAACTTCTCAATCTCAATCCTCAATAAGATGTTGAAAAATGAAGTATAGGCCCCTTCACATTTAGCGACGCTGCAGCGATACCGACAACGATCCGAATCGCTGCAGCGTCGCTGTTTGGTCACTGGAGAGCTGTCACACAGACCGCTCTCCAGCGACCAACGATGCCGGTAACCAGGGTAAACATCGGGTAACTAAGCGCAGGGCCGCGCTTAGTAACCCGATGTTTACCCTGGTTACCATGCTAAAAGTAAAAAAAACAAACACTAGATACTTACCTACAGCCGTCTGTCCTCCAGCGCTGCGCTCTGCTTCTCTGCTCTCCTCCTGTACTGTCTGGGAGCCGGAAAGCAGAGCGGTGACGTCACTGCTCTGCTTTCCGGCTCACAGACAGTACAGGAGGAGTGCAGAGCACAGCGCTGGAGGACAGACAGCGGTAGGTAAGTATCTAGTGTTTTTTTTTTTTTACTTTTAGCATGGTAACCAGGGTAAACATCGGGTTACTAAGCGCGGCCCTGCGCTTAGTTACCCGATGTTTACCGTGGTTACCAGTGAAGACATCGCTGGATTGGTGTCACACACGCCGATCCAGCGATGTCTCCAGGGAGTCCAGCGACGAAATAAAGTTCTGGACTTTATTCAGCGACCAACGATCTCCCAGCAGGGGCCTGATCGTTGGTTGCTGTCACACATAACGATTTCATTAACGATATCGTTGCTACGTCACAAATAGCAACGATATCGTTAACAATATCGTTATGTGTGAAGGTACCTTATCTCTTGTGTATATCACTCAATGCTGCTGATATCATGGAGGGTTTAATCTGGCATAAGGGGGTATGAAATGGCCTCTGCCAATTTATACCCTGGAGTATAAATTGGCCTAGGCCATAATATTCCTGGAGTATAATGAAGCCTAGGTCGCTTTAACTCTGGGCATAATCTGGACTCTGGGTATACTATGGTTTGTTACACCAGCATCCTTCGTCCTTGGTCACCTGAATAGCATCAGACCTGGAAGCAATGGTATCCCACCTCCCATCCACAGCACATCCTGAGGCAGGCCCCCTTGAATGGAGTATACAGGTAAGGCAGTAACTGCGCCGACCCCCCCCCCTTGCCAAAAGAGGCAACCCATCAGAGAGCCAGAATCCACCTGAAAGCACGAAGGATACGCTTGCACACACACCGCCTTCCCGAGTCTTAAACCTCTGATTCCCACTGCCAGTTAAAGGTTTACTTTCTCTGGTTCAGTCCTGTGTTTCAGCTCCTGCTTAGTCTAAATTCACATGTTCAGTTATCATTAATTTGAAATGAATCCAGAAGAAATGCATTGACAAAAAAGTTGCACAGACACAATTTTTTTTGTCCTGTAAAAGAACTTGACTTTAACTGGATCTGTTTTTTTAACATTGAAATGTATAAAAATGGATCCGTTAGGTCAGGGGTGGGGAACCTCAGGCCCCAGGGCCATTTACGGCCCTCGATGACCTTTTATTCGGCCCCCAAGTAGATTCTCAGGACCGCATTCTTGCCCAGGGAGCTATATTTTGATTACAACCAGCTCATTAATTTCTTCTTGCTCTGTTAGCACACACATGCAATTTTCACTACTGAATACTGAAGGGCATGCAATGAAAGATTGCGTTCTGACACCAGTGCCCGAGTCAGAATGCACTTTGTGGGTGGAGTTTGTACGGCCCCCAAAGGACAGTATAAATATTCAAATGGCCCTTGGCAGAAAAAGATTCCCCACCCCTGATATAGAGGAAGGGGGATAAAATACACAGGTACATAAGGCAGGGTCTCCAGCACAGGGTATTTCAGGAGAGACACATACCTGTCCCCTCATCAATAAGATAGTGAGGAGGGGGCTGTACTGTATGTGCCAAGGATGGACGATATAGAGGAAGGGGGAAATCATACACAGATACATAAGGCAGGATCTCCAGCACAGAGTATTTCAGGAGAGACGCATACCTGTCCCCTCATCAATAAGATAGTGAGGAGGGGGCTGTACTGTATGTGCCAAGGATGGACGATATAGAGGAAGGGGGAAATCATACACAGATACATAAGGCAGGATCTCCAGCACAGAGTATTTCAGGACAGAGACGCATACCTGTCCCCTCATCAATAAGATAGTGAGGAGGGGGCTGTATGTGCCAAGAATGAACGATATAGAGCAGGGGTGGGAAACCTCAGGCCCCAGGGCCATTTACGGCCCTAGATGACCTTTTATCAGGCCACCAAGCAGATTCTCAGGGACCGCATTCTTCGGCAGGGATATACAGTACAGACCAAAAGTTTGGACACACCATCTCATTTAAAGATTTCTCTGTGTTTTCATGACTATGAAAATTGTACATTCATATTGAAGGCATCAAAACTATGAATTAACACATGTGGAATTATATACTTAGCAAAAAAGTGTGAAACAACTGAAATTATGTCTTATATTCTAGGTTCTTCAAAGTAGCCACCTTTTGCTTTGATGACTGCTTTGCACACTCTTGGCATTCTCTTGATGAGCTTCAAGAGGTAGTCACCAGGAATGGTTTTCAATTCATAGGTGTGCCCTGTCAGGTTTAATAAGTGAGATTTCTTGCCTTACAAATGGGGTTGGGACCATCAGTTGTGTTGTGCAGAAGTCTGGTGGATACACAGCTGATAGTCCTACTGAATAGACTGTTAGCTGCTTTTTTCTTGCCATAATACAAATTCTAAGTAAAGAAAAATGAGTGGCCATCATTACTTTAAGAAATGAAGGTCAATCGGTTTAGAAAATTGGTCAAACTTTGAAAGTGTCCCCAAGTGCAGTGGCAAAAACCATCAAGTGCTTCAAAGAAATTGGCTCACATGAGGACTGCCCCAGGAAAGGAAGACCAAGGGTCAACTCTGCTTCTGAGCATAAGTTTATCTGAGTCACCAGCCTCAAAAATCACAGGTTAACAGCAGCTCAGATTAGAGACCAGGTCAATGCCACACAGAGTTCTAGCAGCGGACACATCTCTACAACAACTGTTAAGAGGAGACTTTGTGCAGCAGGCCTTCATGGTAAAATAGCTGCTAGGAACCACTGCTAAGGACAGGCAACAAGCAGAAGAGACTAGTTTGAGCTAAAGAACACAAGGAATGGAAATTAGACCAGTGGAAATCTGTGCTTTGGTCTAATGAGTCCAAATTTGAGAACTTTGGTTCCAACCACCATGTCTTTGTGTGACGCAGAAAAGGTGAACGGATGGACTCTACATGCCTGGTTCCCACCGTGAAGCATGAAGGAGGAGGTGAGATGGTGTGGGGGTGCTTTGCTTGTGACACTGTTGGGGATTTATTCAAAATTGAAGGCATTCTGAACCAGCATGGCTACCACAGCATCTTGCAGCGGCATACTATTCCATCCGGTTTGCGTTTAGTTGGACCATCATTAATTTTTCAACAGGACAATGACCCCAAACACACCTCCAGGCTGTGTAAGGGCTATTTTACCAAGAAGGAGAGTGATAGGGTGCTACGCCAGATGACCTGGCCTCCACAGTCACCAGACCTGAACCCAATCGAGATGGTTTGGAGTGAGCTGGACCGCAGAGTGAAGGCAAAAGGGGCAACAAGTGCCAAGCATCTCTGGGAACTCATTCAAGATTGTTAGAAGACCCTTCCCGCTGACTACCTCTTGAAGCTCATCAAGAGAATGCCAAGGGTGTGTAAAGCAGTCATCAAAGCAAAAGGTGGCTACTTTGAAGAACCTAGAATATAAGACATAATTTCAGTTGTTTCAGTATATAATTCCACATGTGTTAATTCATAGTTTTGATGCCTTCAGTGTCACTGTACAATTTTCATAGTCATGAAAATACAGAAAAATCTTTAAATGAGAAGGTGTGTCCAAACTTTTGGTCTGTACTGTATAATGTGTATGTAATCCTTTTCTTTCATGATATCCATAAATTTCTTACAAACAAAAAATCAGTTTGAAAATGGTGTGGGCCGCGCCTGCGCAGTAGCAGCTATTGGTGATCCATATTGCTAGTCTCCACTAAGATGGTGCCAAGCGCAGGCGTGACTGGCACCATTTAAAAATTGTTTTTTTTGTTTTTTTTTAGGAATTTATGGATAACATGAAAGAAAAAGATTATATACACGTTATACACTATATGAGATGATGCTGCAGTGCAGGCACCACCGGTGACGCCTGTCTTCGGAAGAGGATTTTTTTTTCAAGATATATATAATATTTATTATGTAAACTAGGGGCAGGTCACTGATGGGTCAATGACCTGTAAGAAGCCATACAGATGAATAGCTAAACAGAGCACCACATAAAGGCCTGCCCCACAGGCCGGCACAGGCATATCATTAACTCAAAACTGAAAATAAAGATTAAAAAACAACGACAAGACAGGTTTCATCAATCAAGATATCACTTTAATCAGTATAATGGCGCCAATCTGACAGTGTATTTAGGTTACTCACCTCAATCCTGCTGACAGGTTTCTTTTAAAAAGATAACCCAGCATACCAAGACATTTGGAATGAAAATGAATAACCCGCTATAACTACCATAATTTGGGCCTTAACTATGGCATTACCTGTCAGCATAATTACAGATTCAGTCAATTCTTCTCCCGAAAGGCTTGTGATCCAGTCATTGTAATAAAATGTGTGACAGGTACAAGAGTAATCTTCTTTGACAATGATTTTCTCTAGGAACCACAAATCTAAACAAAAAAAAATTGTCAAATGGAAATTAGTTTTCATGTTTAAAATGTCTCCAGATAATCATATTTCCTCATTAGTAGGTCTGATAGATATACTAGATAAAACCATATCTCTATATAGTTTTCTGTTATTATTACTTTGATTAGATAATCATTATTGCACCAAAGAATAGCTTCATAAAGTAAATAATGTAAGTAAATAAAGCTTTATAAAGTCATGCAAAATGCTATGAAAATCATAGTAATTCGGATGATATTTTGTGATGTATGCCTATTTCTTTTTTTTATGTTAATAATTAGAGATGATCGGATCTTTTGAAATTTGGTGAATTTTCCTTAACAATTTGATTTGAAGTGAATTTATTCTATGCAAATTGCATAGTTAACAATCCTCCAATTGCCTAGAAAATATGTGTATACCACTCTGAATTCCCCTTGGAATCTATTCAACTTGAGGTGAGTAATGCAAACACAGCATTTGTAATGTCCAAATGATCTCAACCTATCTGGACACAGATAGCAACTGATGTTAACCAGCAGCCAATTTAACAACACACAGCAGTTTCCCATTTTTTAAGCTACTTAGGCTGCTGTCACACGCTCAGTATTTGGTCAGTATTTTACCTCAGTATTTGTAAGCCAAAACCAGGAGTGGGTGATAAATGCAGAAGTGGTGCATATGTTTCTATTATACTTTTCCTCTAATTGTTCCACTCCTGGTTTTGGCTTACAAATACTGATGTAAAATACTGACCAAATACTGCTAGTGTGACGGCAGCCTTATATTGTACAAACAGTTAAAAAATCTCTTACAGGGTGCAGATGCATGCGTTGCTGTGCTTTTTTTAAACAGGCGGTGCAAATGGAGGCTTTTTACACAAGCAGTTCAAAAATTATATTAAGGCTGTGTGCACACGTTGCTGTTTTTTCGCGTTTTTTTCGCGTTTTTCCCCGATAAAAACTCTATAAAACTGCAAAAAAACCCGCATACAATAAGTATCCCATCATTTAGAATGAATTCCGCATGTTTTGTGCACACGATGCGTTTTTTTCTGCAAAAAAAACGCATCGCGGTAAAAAGCGCAGCATTTTAATTAATTTTGTGTTTTTTTTGCAGATTTCCCACTACAAAAAGCATTGGGAAATGTCCGGAAAAACCGCGGCAAAAACGCGGCAAAACCGCATCAAAAACGCATGCAGATTTCTTGCAGAAAATTTCCGGTTTTTCTCCGGAATTTTCTGCGAAAAATCCTGAAAGTGTGCACATAGTCTTACTGTAATTAGGTACACACAGATGTACTATTTTGAACGTGAAGAAGTTATTATTTGACAACTACAATGTAAAAATATTCCCTTTTTGGGTGTTCACAACTGGGCTGCAAAAAAACAAAATGATTAGGCAATTGCAAAGGCTCAAGATGTATAAAAATGATCCCTTTTTATGGGAGACTAAACAGGAGTGCTGTTTTCAAATTGAAGAAGCTATGGCTGAGGCTGCCATCACACTAGCAGTATTTGGTCAGTATTTTACATCAGTATTTGTAAGCCAAAACCAGGAGTGGGTGATAAATGCAGAAGTGGTGCATGTGTTTATACTTTTCCTCTATTTGTTCCACTCCTGGTTTTGGCTTACAAATACTGATGTAAAATACTGACCAAATACTGCTAGTGTGACGGCAGCCTTATAGTTACCATGTGAAGGATAGGCTGATGTAATGGCAGCTCACAATCGTCCTGTAAGCATGTGTAGCTGTAACAAGACATCTGGTGATGCAACTGGTCCCGCCTGATTTGTTCAGACAGTTAGGATATCATAAGGATAATATGGGTTTATCATGTGCCCTGGCCGGACACGGTTACATTTTCATGATCTCTGGATCGGGCCGAATGCCTTCCAGAGTCTCGATCCATTCTAGCACCCAGGGGTATGGAGCTACATAGAACAGCTAATAGAAGCCAGGTAGTAAAGCTGTGTTTGGTCTTAAAGAAATAGCAGAGGCCTGACCAGATCCCATGGTGCCAGAACTGCTACCCTAGGACTGTCCAGAAAGGAGTTATGACCTTTCATAGGTTTTGGGAGATTTTGCTACAAACCTCCAGGGGATGGGATTTAGGTTCAGCCCAGAGGGCAGGAGGGGAGTGACCCAAAGGGGATAAAAGCTAGTGTAGGGCCATGTGGTCTCTGTCTCTCTCTCTCAGATATGCAGTCCACTTCGAACAGGGTCACATCAAGAAATGTGCTGTGAAGGACCTAGGATCCAGCTGGAATGCGATGCCCCCTGAGGCCCAGCATACACATGACTGAACATCACCCGGTAATTGACATGATCCATCTTATATCTTTTGTCTTACTGATGTTGTATTTGCATATGTGACTACTGTATATGTATAACCATTGTGTATATAGTGTAATGTCTATTGTGCCCTTAAGGCAATTACATATATAATTTAACCTTGGGCTGCTCTTTTATCTCGATCCACTAATCCAAATGTCTATTTTTCGGTTTAATTTTCCATGATACCGGGGCTGGTTTCTGGACCAATATAACCTTGTTAACACACCAGGCTTATATCGAATGAGGAACTGGGGGAAGTCTTACCGGTCTGACCAGGTTACACTGGTGCTAGTGAGAGGGGCCTCTCAGTCTGTCAGGGTTGTGGACGAGTGCGATGCCACATCAGTGTCTGCATGGTCTAGATCATCTCACTGTCCGTGCCTCCCTGGGCCCATGTGGGCAGGGGGTGTCTGTGTAAAACCTTACCAATTTGAACCTTATGTGTGCTCAGGAGGTGCAACGTCATGTTGGTACAACTGGGGAAGCCTTACGACATGACCCCGCTGATGTGATATTGACGTCAGGCGGGTGGCGAGGTACGGAGCCTTCACACCATGCCATTTCAAAAATGCACCCTATTTTAGGAGCTGTATCATGTTTGTTTACCCTCAAAAGAGTAAATTTCTCAGCATAAGTACTACTGTCTAGAACTATAACATACAATGGGTGGTCAGGAAATGTGTGATTGGTTTTACTGTGCAGTGGCTGCAACAGAAGCAATAGGGTGGAGAATTCAGGTGTGGCATGCAAGGACATGTGTGGCAGTTTAGTCAGTCCTGGTAGCAACAGTATTTCAGTATAGATGACATGATGGACAGGGAGTAGATGCCAAGCTGAGCATGGCCCTCTAGCACTGACGGCAGAATGATTTAGAAGACAGACAGTGGACAGTCAGGCTGGTAGGAGGCATGACCAATTTAATCATTGACACCAGCTGTAGGTGAATGAAATTCAGCACTAATGATTCCTGATTTATTTTGACAAATGTCGGGTGATGGATAACCTGCTCTGCTTTAGTGTGACAAAGCCACCAACCACTTTGAACACCCTTACTAACAGTAGACTGGAGGTTGGACATGGCAGGGCCCCCGAAGCAAACTGGGTGAGTTCTTGCCACTGATCCAATCTTAATCATGGGATTAGAGCTCAGGGTACCTGCTGGAGAAAGGACACTGCAGGTAGAACTGAACCTGACTATTTGGGTGATGCAGCTATGTTTACTGCTGTATATCAAGTTTTGCACTGGCAGATAAATTATCTGAGCTATCATGCCATATATCTTCTAATTGGAGCTACTGCAGATGCTTGGGTTATTTGTGAAATTAAATAATAATCTTTATTTTTATATAGCGCTAACATATTCCGCAGCGCTTTACAGTTTGCACACATTATCATCACTGTCCCCGATGGGGCTCACAATCTAAATTCCCTATCAGTATGTCTTTTGAATGTGGGAGGAAACCGTAGTAACCAGAGGAAACCCACGCAAACACGGGGAGAACATACAAACTCCTTGCAGATGTTGTCCTTGGTGGGATTTGAACCCAGGACTCCAGCGCTGCAAGGCAGCAGTGTTAACCACTGAGTCACTGTGCTGCCCAAGTTGTTAATATTGTAAAAATAAAATTACAGTAATGGATAATTTTGGTGTGATCATTTTAAACAATGTTGCCCTTTTGATCTGCCCTGTACACAGGTTTCGCACCTGTGGAAGTGTTGACTGTGCAGGCATTGGAAAGGGGTCATCTGTTCACACATGGAGTTGGCAATGGTCCACTGTGCAAAAGCTTCTCCTGGTTATGGAACACAGATTTATCTGGATAATACACAAGTTCCTCCCTTCATAAGATTTTCTAACAATTTTGGAAATAATTGATAATTTTTTAATAAAAATTTCTCTTAATTAATTTAATTTGGTGTGACATATTTGAGATTCTGCTATGAGCAACATTAAGTGTTATGGAGGCTGAGCAGAACACTGACTTCAGTTGAAAGTGTCTCCGTCAGAGGCAACATCATCCTGCTGTGGTTGACATGAGTGATGAGACATATACTCCTTTACGGCCTCTGCTTCCTTTCCACTAATGTGCTTGCCAGAGGCAAAGTAGGCCAAATGTGATCTGTGTTTGGTTCTGCTAACGACAGTGGTTAACAGATTCTTATCTGTGACACTAGGTTTTTATTCTATTGCCCTACCACAACCATTGCCCATGCCAGGTTGGGGTTTAGCATACATGTTGGACACAGTGATAATGTTTAATTTGTTTCTAAACTTTGTTGACAAACTTAGACATCACTAGAAGTATATGACATCAACCAGAAATGCTAGGCAGTGCCAGGGTTGATCTAACGGACAAAAAGGATAATTTGACAATAACCTGCCCATAATATCAGTGTGTCTCCAATGTTGTGTCTGCATTTATATGAGTAATCTATCGCCAGACAATGCACCATTTGTGAACAGTGAGGAACTTTGCACAAGTTATTCAATATTCGTTTTCTGGCCTGTTTGCTTAGGCTGACAATGATATGGAAGGAAGAAATACTAATACAAATAGTCTGTTCCCATACAGTCTCATGTTACAAGCAGCACATCCCATATTTATACAGGGTGCTATGCTGCATTAGTGATCCGATAATCCACCAAATGAGCGTTATACTCCTTCATAACACTGCCGTCAAAACTTTACATGACTAAAAACTAAAACTAAAGTTTACTCCTACTAACTGTGTTTAGCCAATTCTATTGGTGTAAATGCACGATACTCTCTACAGGAGCAATCCTTACTAGAGTCTTTAAACATCTAGCAACGGTTAAATGAATTGGCAACTACTATCTTCTAATTCTTCTGGAATACTGCAGTGTTTGATCACCGACTCCAACTCATTCTGCTTCGCTCTACCGGCCTTGAGGATACTGCTCTGTCTTAGTTAACCTCTCTGACTGCTCTTTTCATGTATCTTTCTTTCTCGCTCTTCTTTCTTTTCTCACTCCAGTGTTAAGTCCTAGGTCTCCTTCTTGTTCTCTTTTTAAAGTCCCAACTGGAAAAAACTATCAGCAGATTTGTCGTTCAGCATGTTAATGGCACACAATTATACACTTCTCCTATACTGTAAACAGGTGCGTGACAATGTAGAGACAATCTATTTATTAGACTAACACAAAAAGGAAATCCAGTTATTAGTATTTATATTCATAAAATCAGCACAATATTGTGGGAAACAATAACAAGGTCAATACTGTACAATGTATTATTACACTATCAAAATACGGTGATGCAACTCACTATGATATGTATTCAACATTTTATTTATGTACATTGCTCTTATTATCTAGTGGTTAGATGGTGGTTGGTCAGTATGCTTAGTATTCCTATTTCAGTTCACCGGACGTTATTCTCACTACTATACCCATTATCATTGTATTCCCTTTAAGAAACTCTGCTCATTTTACTGGCCCTTACAAGGGTCACCGGTATTTCCCACTAAGGTGCAAGTCCTATATATGAGAGTCATTTGCTGCGCAACATGCTTGTCACACTGGCAGTCTCCGTTGCCGGAGCTCTGCCCCATCCCACACTCTGTACCGTTCGTCTATGCTGGAAGTAACATCCCACACAGATGTTCCTTTCTGCAGTGACCTGGTATTCTTCCTCTCGTACTTAACCCCGCTCACTTCACCATTCTTCCAAATCCATTCTCTTGTCTCTGGATCTTAGCTCTAGGGACCTCTCATCTGCAACCCTCACTCTTTGGACCAGGGGTGTCAAACTGCATTCCTCGAGGGCTGCAAACAGGTCATGTTTTCAGGATTTCCTTGTACTGCACAGGTGATAATTTAATCACCTACACAAATAATGAGTTGGTGATTAAATTATCACCTGGGCAGTACAAGGAAATCCTGAAAACATGACCTGTTTGCAGCCCTCGAGGAATGCAGTTTGACACCCCTGCTTTGGACTTCACTCTTGGGACTTCTGTCAATGATGGTAAGAAGCCAGTTACGCTGCCTGCATGTTAGAACTGTTTCAGCTTTGGGAGCTTACTACTCTCCTTCCCAGGCTCTTATAATTAACCTTCGTCCGGGTGAATAGGTACAATTGTAACTATTCCGTTTTAAAATTGCAATAGTAGTATAGAGCACAGAGCCATGTAGTATATTGGCCAGTCACGTAGTAAATTGCCCAGCTACGTAGTATATTGCCCAGCCAGGTTTGTCACAGGTTAAAAAATAAAAAATAAACATATACTCACCTTTCCGAGGGCCCCTTGTAGTCCACGGCAGCTTCCAGTCCCAGGGTTGGTATGAGCGCAGGACCTGTGATGACGTCGTGGTCACATGACCATGACGTCATGGCAGGTCTTTCTAGCGCAGGCGTGCAGGGCCTGTGATGACGTTGCGGTCACATGACCGTGACGTCATGGCAGGTCCTTCTCGCGCAGGCGCGCAGGGCCTGTGATGACGTCACGGTCACATGACCGTGACGTCATGGCAGGTCCTCCTCCCATTCTCCCATACCATCTTTACCGCCGGAACCTGCAACGGAAGATGGCGGCCGGCGCTAGCGACTATGGAGGGTGAGTATAGCAGGTTTTGGTTTTTTTAAAATTATTTTTAACATTACATTTTTTACTATTGATGCCGCATAGGCAGCGTCAATAATAAAAAGTTGGGGACACACAGGGTTAATAGCGGTGGTAACGGAGTGCGTTACCCACGGCATAACGCAGTCCGTTACCGCCGGCATTAACCCTGTGTTAGCGGTGACCGGAGGGGAGTATGCGGGCGCCGGGCACTGACTGCGGGGAGTAAGGAGTGGCCATTTTCTTCCGGACTGTCCATGTTGCTGATTGGTCGCGGCAGCCATGACAGGCAGCTGGCGAGACCAATCAGCGAATGAATAACCGTGACAGAAGGACAGACAGACAGACAGAAGTGACCCTTAGACAATTATATATAAGATATATATATATATATATATATATATATATAATTTTTTGCATTATTATAACTTGAATATATGTTATTAGTATATGTAGATGGCTGGGTATAAACACACAGTAATAGTGTGTGAGAGTGTGTGTGTGCCATGCACATTTTTAATGCTGGCTGAACAGACTAGAGTTTATATATACTGTATATACAGCCCTGCTGCTTATAACATGATACTATATGGGGACAGATTGATCTACTAGTGTTCTGTCCCCATCATTCTTCCTCAGACGGTGTAAAGAGGCCAAGAAGCAAGAGCCAAATGACTTCAATATTGTCAATCACACACATTGAACGGTCTGAGCTCAACGCATGTAAATGCAACCAAAATGTTTGAGCGTCATGGTGCAATATGTGAGCATTAGGGGCCTCATTTTAAACTTTTACCTAGGGCCCCACTTTGTCCAAAACCGGCCCTGCTCCCGAATATCCCCCATCCTCTGGAATTCCATGCCTCAACACGTCCGATTATCCACCACCATCGCATCCTTCAGATGGAACCTGAAAACCCATCTCTTCAAGAAAGCTTACAGCCTGCAATAACCATTCTGCCGCCTCACCACCACCCAAGCTGCCCCCTCACCACCACTGGAGCTGCTGCACCCCCGACCTTCTGTCTCTTCCCCATTATCCCGTAGAATGTAAGTCCGCAAGGACAGGGTACTCTCCCCTCTGTACCAGTCTGTCATTGTAAATTTGTTTACTGTAAACGATATCTATAACTTTGTTTGTAACCCCGTCTCATGTACAGCACCATGGAATTAATGGTGCTATATAAATAAATAATAATAATCAGTAGCTCCTGCTATCACTGTTATCATTGACAGCAGATGTAGCCTGATGGGAGGAGCAGTCTCTCATCAGTCGGCGCCTGCTGACATGTGGTAAGCTTTTTACCGCGGGTCACCACTGCGGGTCTCAGTATCTCTGCGAGGTCATGCCGACATCTGATAATGTGACCCTGCAATGCTCTGACGGCAGTAGCGATCTTACCGGCGGTAACAATACTGCCGATCAGTACCACCGCGCCGGTGTTTCCCACCCTGTCACACAGATGACAGCTTGGGAAACACCATAGGAAGCCTGTAAAAATGCAAACAAAAACTCAGCAAATCCGTAAACATTTTTAATCCTGCGTTTTTGCTGCAGATTTGACTGACTCAATTGAAGTCAATAGGTGAAAAACGCTAAAAGTCCACACAAAGAATTGACAAGCTGCAGGAAAAAATGCACTGCAACACTTCAGGATTCTCATTGAATTAGCTGGCAAAATCATCTCCACACTGTCATGGCATCTGCCCCATTGCAGTGATAGTTTTGCAAGTGAGTTATTGTACAGTATATGCAATTTTAGTCCACAAATTCGGCAAAATCACAAGGATTTTACAAAACACTGGTATCCACTCTTCCAGCACTTATTTCCATTACACAAAAATGTATAAAATTGAATGCAGGACATTTTTTGCCTTTTAGTCAAATTGCTCATCTTACTTCTTATTTGTATTCATATGTGATAATCATCTCACTATTCAACAGATTGAGTGCATGAACTATTAGAAATAGGTTAAGCCTGGTATAATAGAGGGTCACGACATGATGTAATCAGGGGCGGCAAGGTCTTCAAATGCTACGAAAAGCAGGTGGAATTCTAACCAGTACATTTGCATTACATTACATTGCAGAGCTATAGAAATGCATTTGGAAATGTTATGAATCCTTAGATAAAACTTTACATGTATTACCTAAATTCAGGAGACTGGTTCTATTATAAAAGCTAACTATTGTCTAGCATTGCAGCTTGGCCATATTCACTTAGATGGTAAAGAACTGCAATTCCGGAAGCAGCCTACAAATAAGAGAGGTGCTGCCGCTGTAGTAAAGTTTCTTTTTGTGATTTCATACTATAATTTTATTAGTTTGCCTAAAAATCAGTTTGTCAAATTACTTTTCTTCCCCTGAAAAATTAGTACCGGTACTTACTTTTCTTCCCCTGAAAAATTAGTACCGGTACTTACTTTTCTTCCCCTATAGCCAAATCTTGAGGGTGAGCTAGTTAGTTTTTTTTCTTACATTACTTATGTAAATCAAATCTCCTGTACTAAAGTGGGTTTACTTCGGTATAAGGTGCCAATCACTTGAAGATCTGCCTTTTCTCACTGGTTAGCTGTCTACAGATGTAGCAACCATCGACTTGGCGTCTGAGACAAGCAATAGTGTATCTTGCCTATGTTGTCTGCAGAGCGCACTGCTTATTCGGAGTAAATGAGAATAATGACAACGGTAAATGGATAGCGTAAAGAGCAGAGATCTGCTACAACATTAACATAAACATAATATGTCAGCCGTCAAGTTGGCAGCTGCGACTTCTGTACTTGTAGTTCGTTATCATTCTCTTCTTGCTGTAATAGAATTCTCAGCATACAATGGGCTTACACAGAAACACATCAGCCAATCTGATACAGCAAAATCACAGTATAAGGCTTCTTTCACACTTGCGTCGTTTGGCATTCGTCGCAATCCGTCGTTTTGGGAAAAAAACGGATCCTGCAAATGTGCCCGCAGGATGAGTTTTTTCCCATAGACTTGTAATAGCGACGGATGGCCACACGTCGCGTCCATCGTGCAATTGATCCATCATGTTTTGGTGGACCGTCGTCACGAAAAAACGTTCAAGGGAACATTTTTTTGTACGTCGTGTCCGCCATTTTCTACTGCATATGCGTGGCTAGAAATCCGCCCCCTCTTCCCCAGACATCAGAATGGGCAGCGGATGCGTTGAAAAACTGCCGACGCAAGTGTGAAAGAAGCCTAACGCAGTCAGAAAGTGCTTGAATGTCTGTTAGCACAGGTCAGGGGGTATGCTAGATTTCAGATTCCTGATAATCATTGAGGCTCATTAATCAAACTAAAATGTATGAGAATTGTGCTGTAATTTGCAGCAAAAAAACCTGTCTTTTATGGCTTGCACCATAATTATGTGTTTTAGACACTTTTTATCTATTGTCCAACAACTAGGGCACGAGGTTCGTTGAAAAGTGCAGCATGGATTAACATGTGGAACAAGGAGGCAAATATTTGCCAAAATTCTGGTGCAGGTTTCTGCTGCAAAGTAAGTGTAATGGGGCTCTGCCAGTGGTCGCCTGGCAGCTCTATAATAGTAAACCATGGACAAGTAAGCATCTCTGCTTACCAGATCCCATGGGTTTCCCTGACTTTCACCCTTTAATCGCTGTACAAGGTATCTGGACTTAAACATGGGCCCCTGAGCAGTGGTCATAGGATAAGCAGCTATCCGATAGTGCAGGCTTGCAGGAGTGGTCAGGTAACTGGATCAGAACCAAGAGGGCAGGAAAAGTACAAAATCAGAAGATGTAAGAATAGTCAGTAAAACAAGATGCAGTCAAAACAGGAAACAAATTCATGTCACACCAGAGTCTCGAACGCTATCTCAACGCTGCCCTACTAAATGCATTCACCACTCTGCTTTCCCATCAACCTGAGCTGCTTAAGCTCACTGCCAGCTCTGCTCAAAGAGAATCTCCACCTGACTTTAGGGCAACAGAGCCAGATCCTACAGTAATATAACCCTGCTGTGTCCTGCAAGGTTTGCCTTCCCCAGCCAAACTGTACGCAGCAGCAGTGCAAGGGTTCTGGATGTTCCTTGGAGCCTGTTTTGCCCTTGTCCAAGATGGAGTCTGGTACTTCGCCCTGCCCTTGAACTTCCTGTTGGTCCTGCTATTTTAGTCCAGATCAGGAGATCCTCCTTGCTTCTTGACTCCCTGCTGCTGCTTGTTACTCAGTGCTCTACCTCTCCACATTCAGCTGCCTTCAGTCCTCTGTGCGGCTCCTTGACCCTGACCAGGGTTACCTATTGTCCGGACTGCTAGTGAGGAGCTACTCACCTCTGGATTTATTGTGGTCCGTAAGAAATCCTAACATCATTATCTCTTCTCGGACCGTGTCTGTTGGGCTGCGGTATTGGACTTGAGTGGGACTTTTCAGCCTAAAGGTACATTTAGAGACTTTCTCCTGTTAACGCTCCACCAGTGTATTACTGGACTTCCACATATAAGTGCTGTGCGTGCTTGTGATCATATTATTACTGGACTTCAACGTTTAAGTGCTGTGTGCATTCTCACTCATATTATTGCTGGACTTCCTCGTTTAAGTGCTGTGTGCACTCCTACATTATATTACTGCTGGACTGGTTTGTATTAGCGGTAGCGCCACACTATTCAGTTTGCTGAACATTTCTATATTTTGCTGTGTACTTCGCTACAATTGCAGAAAGATCTCTGTTAGTTTTTGTTCCACTTCTTACTTTGTTAAATACACTTGTTTGCCTCAGCTTTGGTCTCAGGTTCATTTTTCCCACACTATCATATTCCATAGTAGAAAAGCAGCTAGAAGAGCATAACCCAATAGACTAAAACGTAACTTTTACTGTTAATATTAAAAAGTGGACAAAACAATACAACATATAAACAAAGTGCTCATGCCGAAAACCGTGCTCTATTAAAAAACTGGTTTGATCTCACCAATTATGGACGAAGGGTACCCAAACCGATGCAAAAGGGTCCCAGGGAGGGTCCAGTAGTTGTGGGGTAAGAATGAAGGAACGGGGGATCTCTGTCCTATATCCCCTGTCGTGCCCCAGCAATGACTCCTGTCCTAACAAGGACAGGCCCAAATCAGCCCCACTATGGACACCCCTCCACCGTGTAAGATGTAGTATAGCGCCTCCCTACGCGTTTCTTCTCCAATCTCGGAGATTCATCAGGGGAGTTTCAGTGGCCAACAGGCCCAAATGTAGCTTACAAGTCCATAAATGTAGTTAGCAGTCCATAAGTTGGAGCTATATGCAGTGGCTGTATAGCCTCCAAATACCGGCAGTCCTGTGTGGTGTCTGCCACAAGAAGTGAGGCTGACTCACTTCTCACTGACTACTGGACCCTCCCTGGGACCCTTTTGCATCGGTTTGGGTACCCTTCGTCCATAATTGGTGAGATCAAACCAGTTTTTTAATAGAGCACGGTTTTCGGCGTGAGCACTTTGTTTATATGTTGTATTGTTTTGTCCACTTTTTAATATTAACAGTAAAAGTTACGTTTTAGTCTATTGGGTTATTCTCTTCTAGCTGCTTTTCTATTATCCACCCAAAGAGTTGTGCAACAGCTTGGTACTTCTAGCTGCAGCTGTTTCATCATATTCCATAGTACCCACATAATTTTTACAACCGGGTTTATTAGGCAGCTCCTCCTACTACTCTTTGCTCGATCATTAGTTTCCAGTTGCTTGTTTCTGGATCCCTGTGTGTGCATGTGTGTTCTGTCTCCCCTGCAATTGACCTGGATCATTTACAGTTTATCCAGACCTTGGCTTTGTAGACTGAAACTGTGCTGCCTGCCCTGACTCGGATTGTCTGACCATGTCATTATCTCTGTCCTTCTGTACCTTTTACCCGTGTCTCTGACCCTCTGTCAGCTGCTGTAGACCTGGGGACTGCCTTGGAGTGGTACCTTGTGTATACCAGTGGCCCAGCCTATCCTCACCATCAGAGGCCCTAGGGGAGACCCTGTATCACTTACTGATGCCATTCCAGCCTATGGCGCAGTGGGTCTACACCCGGCCTGTGGGGCAGTGGGTCCACACCCTTCAGCATTCCAGTACAATCTGGCTATTGTCCCTGCTGACAAATCGAGACCATTTGACCCCAAGTCTCTAGCACAAGTCTTGTACGAGGATGTATGTTCTCAATGGGAGCGTCAACACCAACTGATGCCGCCAATTAATGTGGTGGGGTGGCAACTCAGCTGCATGATTTGTTCACTTCTGTGTCGTGGCTCAAGCATGACAGGTTCACTTACCTCAGTGTCTACATCATTTGCAGGGGAACTGCAGAGTTCCAGTGTCTGGTGAAGAATCTAAGCTTCAGCTTCCACTTGTGTCCCGCTTTGATGGAGATCCCAAGAAGAGCTGCGGCTTCTTAAACCAGTGCCAGATCCACTTCATTCTCCATGCTCATCTTTTCCTTTTGACTAGACCAAGTTTGCATTCCTGGTCTCTCTGCTTTCTAGACAAGCCCTGGCCTGGGCAAACCCCATATGGGAGCATGGGGGTCCCAAGATTCATGACATTAGGATATTCTTGGAGATGTAATGGGTAGGAAAGAATGAACCTATGAATGTTCAGATTCGGCTAAAGTAGAGTTTAAAGTTTGATTCAGTATCCAAACTTAATCCCAAACTTGACCCCGAACCCGTATCCAATAGAAGTCAATAGCAAGCTGAACTTTGGTGCTTTAAAATGGATATCAAAGAAAGTTAAATGGGGATAAAAGCAGGATAAATGGCCTGCAAACAAATGTGAATATGGAAATGCCTTAAAATAATGTAGAATACAAAAAAGAACAAATTATAATCTTGAACTTGGAAGCGGAGGTCCAAGTGAAAGAGGAGGTTGAGGAGGAGATGGAGATAGCATTGTAATTGGAAGAGTCGAAGGTGGAGCAGGTACTGTTTGGGTTTTTCTATTGATTTTTTTGGGGTACTCTGAAAATGGGCAGTGTAATTATCTACTGGCCATGCTCTCTCTGTATACAAACACTGTAATACTCTTTTTTTGGGTGAAAACAATAATGAGAGCAACAAATTGTGGATATAGCTATGTTGCTGGGGTGTGGTGGTGTAGCTGCTGCAGGGAGAGAGAGGCCGTGGTAGATCTATGCCTGCTATGCGACCAAAAGGAACATCTTCGTCCTCCGGTGTATACAGGTTACAGAATGTTCTGTGTAATTTTGTAGGCCTGAGTATCGCTGGATGAATGGTGAGGTTAGAACAAGTAGAGATGGTTTTAGAAGCAAAAGAAAAAAAGTGGTTAGCACTCACATCTGAAGGATGACAGCTGTTTCTCGCTACATGCGCTTCCACAGATCCCGATCACAGTTGGTTCAATGGGAGGTGTCAGGTGTGGTGTCAGAAGTGGGGAGGTGTTAGGGCTGCTTTATTAGTTGCCTCACTTCCCCCCTCTGACATCGGGATCTGTGGAAGTGCATGTAGCGCGAAACAGCTGTCATCCTTCAGACATCATGTTCTCCCTGTCCATGTCCATGTCAAAATAAAGACTTTTTACAGCATCGGGTTTGGTGAGTGCTAACCACTTTTTTTCTTTTGCTTTTGAATTATATATCTTTTTGGTTGAGCACCCCTTATGCCCATGCATTGAGTAGGAGGTATAGGGGCTGGTACAGCATATTGTAGCACGCCGATAGGTGATCGCGAATGACAGCAGTGCGGGTATACTTTGTTTCTTCTTTTTTTGGACTTGATAGAGATGGTTTTAGATTCGTTGATGGAGAGTACCTTCAGTTCTTTTGCTTTGTCTTCCACCTGGCCCCGTGCTAAAAGTGCAGATTTTGCACATGGGGACCTTGGGCATTTGTCTGCCACCTCAACCCCTTGCAAATCAGGCAAGCAGTCTGAACCACAAGTCATGCGTCAGTCATTTCTGATTTTTAATAACAGTGCTGGCTGTGGTTGCATGGGCCATCCAGCTGGCCATGCCCCACAAATGGAAGAGTTTGAGTGCACTGATGCCCAACCACTTGTTCTGTTTGAGGATGAGAAAGTGGGAGGGGTAGTGCAAATGGTCAGTGCACCACCACAGCACATCTCTGATGATGATGATGATGATGATGAAACACAGGTGCCAACTGCTGCAGCTTTCTGCTGTGTGTAGTCCGGCAAGGAGGGCAGAGGTGAGGACTGGGTGAAACTTCTCTGAGAGGATAATTATTTCTTTTTTAAAGCATCATTGATTCCATGGTTATGTACATGAGAAGGGGTTACATACAAGACACAAATAGAAATTACAATGACCAAACTAATATTGACAGACAGGTACAGAGGGGAGAGGACCCTACACTTACGGCATTACACTCTACAGGATAATGGGGAAGGAGACAGGAGGTTCAGGGGTTCCAGCAGTTCTGGTGTTGGTGAGTAGGGTTGAGCGACCTTTACTTTTATAGGATCGGGTCGGGTTTCACGAAACCCGACTTTTTCAAAAGTCGGGTCGAGTGAAATCGGCCGATCCTATAAAAAAGTCAGGGTCGGGGTCAGTCGAAACTCGAAACCCAATGCAGTGCATTGGGTTTCCAATGGTTCCCAGGGTCTGAAGGAGCGGAAACTCTCCTTCAGGCCTTGGGATCCATATTTAAGTGTAAAATAAAGAATTAAAATAAAAAATATCGCCATACTTACCCTCTGACGCGCCCTGGTACTAACCGGGAACCTTCCTTCCTTAGAATCAGCCTTCCAGGACCTTGCGGTGACGTCGCGGTGACGACGCGGCTTGTGATTGGTCGCGCGGCCGCCCATGTGACCGCTCGCGCGACCAATCACAAGCCGCGACGTCACCGAAGGTCCTGGAAGGGCTGATTCTTAGGAAGGAAGGCTGCCGGAAAGAAGCAGGGCGCGTCCGAGGGTGAGTATATACCTAATAGGAATATACTCACCCTCGGACGCGCCCTGCTTCTTTCCGGCAGCCTTCCTTCCTAAGAATCAGCCCTTCCAGGACCTTTGGTGACGTCGCGGTGACGTCGCGGCTTGTGATTGGTCGCGCGAGCGGTCACATGGGCGGCCGCGCGACCAATCACAAGCCGCGACGTCACCGCGACGTCACCGCAAGGTCCTCGAAGGCTGATTCTAAGGAAGGAAGGTTCCCGGTTAGTACCAGGGCGCGTCAGAGGGTAAGTATGGCGATATTTTTTATTTTAATTCTTTATTTTACACCTAAATCTGAATTCCGATACCAATTCCCGATATCTTAAACATATCGGGAATCGGTATCGGAATTCCGATTCCAGATTCAGAAGATCGCCGACTTCATGGCCGACCCCACACAGGGGTCGGGTCGGGTTTCATGAAACCTGACTTTGCCAAAAGTCGGCGACTTCTGAAAATTGCCGACCCGTTTCGCTCAACCCTATTGGTGAGGTGTCAGCTGGATCATTGTAAGCTGTTCTGAAGACATGAGTTTTCAAGTTCCGCTTTAAAGTTCCGAATGTAAGAGATAATTGGATGTGTTGGGCCACAGAATTCTACAGAGTGGGGCAATATTCAGGCAAAATCTTGCAGGCGATTGGATGAGGAAAGTACAATTGTAGAGGAGAGAAGGAGGTCTTGGGAGGACCAAAAGGTACTGTCACACTAGACGATATCGCTAGCGATCCGTGACGTTGCAGCGTCCTCGCTAGCGATATCGTCCAGTGTGACAGGCAGCAGCGATCAGGCCCCTGCTGGGAGATCGCTGGTCGGGGAAGAAAGTCCAGAACTTTATTTCGTCGCTGGACTCCCCGTAGACATCGCTGAATCGGCGTGTGTGACACCGATTCAGCGATGTCTTTGCTGGTAACCAGGGTAAACATCGGGTAACTAAGCGCAGGGCCGCGCTTAGTAACCCGATGTTTACCCTGGTTACCATCCTAAAAGTAAAAAAACAAACACTACATACTTACCTACAGCCGTCTGTCCTCCAGCGCTGTGCTCTGCTCTCCTCCTGCTCTGGCTGTGAGCGTCGGTCAGCCGGAAAGCAGAGCGGTGACGTCACCGCTCTGCTTTCTGGCTGCCCGGCGCTCACAGCCAGACCAGAGAAGCAGAGCGCCGAGGACAGACAGCGGTAGGTAAGTATGTAGCGTTTGTTTTTTTACTTTTTAGGATGGTAACCAGGGTAAACATCGGGTTACTAAGCGCGGCCCTGCGCTTAGTTACCCGATGTTTACCCTGGTTACTGGGGACCTCGGGATCGTTGGTCGCTGGAGAGCTGTCTGTGTGACAGCTCTCCAGCGACCAAACAGCGACGCTGCAGCGATTCGGATCGTTGTCGGTATCGCTGCAGCGTCGCTATGTGTGACGGTACCTAAAGATTATGTCGTGGTAGATAATGGGAGATTAGTTCAGAGATATATGAGGGAGATAGATTATGGACCGTGCTAGAAGCTTGAAGTGGATAAATTGTGGAATTAGGAGACTAGCAGGGATTTGCAGAGGGGAGAAACAGAGGAGTAGCGAGGACAGAAGTTGATTAGCAAAGGATGAAAGTGGATTAGCAGGGCAGCAGAGTAAGGGTACCTTCACACTAAGTGACGCTGCAGCGATACCGACAATGATGTCGATCGCTGCAGCATCGCTGTTTGGTCGCTGGAGAGCTGTCACACAGACAGCTCTCCAGCAACCAGATGCCGAGGTCCTCGGTAACCATAGTAAACATCGGGTTACTAAGCGCAGGGCCGCGCTTAGTAACCCGATGTTTACCATGGTTACCAGCGTAAACGTTAAAAAAACAAACACTACATACTTACCTTCAGCTGTCTGTCCTCCGGCGCTCTGCTTTCCTCTGCACTGTCAGCGCGGTCAGCCGGAAAGCAGAGCGGTGACGTCACCGCTGTGCTTTCCAGCTGGCCGGCGCTGACACAGGATGCAGGAGGAGTACAGAGAAGCACAGCGCCGGGGACAGACAGCTGAAGGTAAGTATGTAGTGTTTGTTTTTTTAACGTTTACGCTGGTAAGCAGGGTAAACATCGGGTTACTAAGCGCGACCCTGCGCTTAGTAACCCGCTGTTTACCCTGGTTACCAGTGAAGACATCGCTGGATCGGTGTCACACACGCCGATCCAGCGATGTCAGCGGGAGATCCAGCGATGAAATAAAGTGCTGGACTTTCCTCAGCGACCAACGATCTCCCAGCAGGGGCCTGATCGTTGGTCGCTGTCACGCATAACGATATCCTTAACGATATCGTTGCTACGTCACAAAAAGCAACAATATCGTTAACGATATCGTTATGTGTGACGGTACCTTTACGGACAGACTGGAAAGGTGTGATGATGCTATGGGGTATGATGAGGTCGTACACCCCACATGGAGTCAAGGTCATCTAAGTGACTTGGGCAGTTCAGAGGAAGAGGTGAAGGTCACGCTGCCCCAGCTGCACAGCAAAAGAGGGAGCATGGTGCAAAAGCACCAAGGTGCCTTCCAGCCATAAACTTGGCTGCTACTGCGCACCAAGGCTGACCTCTAGCCTTTTCTCTGTTCATGTTGCCTCATCATCCTACTCTGCTTCCTCCACCATCTCCTCATCCGGTGAGAAAGTGTGGGAAATCTGTGTGCGCTTTTGGCGTTCTCATCCTGATGCTGCTCACCTGTCTGTGATGCAGTGTCACATCTGCCATCCTGCTTAGTGCCTCCCTACCCCACAAGGTGGAACTTCACCTTACATATGCTGGAGAGACTGTGTGAGCAGCAGCAGGCGATACTGGAGTTTGCGCTGCAGAACACACAGGTGAGTCGCTCTGCGAAACAACACCACTTCATGACTAATGAGTTTGCCACCATGTGGGATGTTAGTGTCATTTTGCACTGCCTCAAGTACTCTATGAACATGGCCAACGCTGATGCGTTACTATCCCATTTCTATGCTTCCTTGAAAAAAATGCTTAAGGTGATGATGGATAAGGTGGTGGCAGAAGAGGAAGATGAAGTTTAGTCCAGGTATATATGGGGGAGACAGATTATGGATGGCTTTGTAGATGGTAGTAGCTTGAA
The DNA here is from genome assembly GCF_032444005.1 of Ranitomeya imitator. Taxonomy (NCBI): domain Eukaryota; kingdom Metazoa; phylum Chordata; class Amphibia; order Anura; family Dendrobatidae; genus Ranitomeya; species Ranitomeya imitator. The sequence goes on along the minus strand of NC_091287.1, from coordinate 431,417,553 downwards.
GTGGATATGAAGTGGGCAGTACTGATGACACCATCATCAGCATTACTAACCCTCTTCTATGCCTCCTAGATAAACAACACTTCGGGCGATGATGTATGAGATGGTGGCACAGGAGGAGGAGAAGGAACAAGGGCCATTCACACTATTATCAGGCCAGGCATCCACACATGTGTTGGAGGATGGGTTCCTGTACGAACAGCAGCCAGGTATACAAATTTCTAGCAAGGGGACAGTTGTGTTTCTAGGATTACTCTCTATTTCCATGAGCAAGCTCTGAAACAGGCTCACTTGTATTTTCTCTTCAGGGGAACCTCCCAGGTCGGTTCCAACCTTTCAGTAAACTTTGCTACCACAAGTTCCATCTCCTGCTATAGTGCCACTCAGGTAGAGTGGGCCAAACTCTCTGTGTAAGAGCGACAGCAAAGGTATCATCACAATATGTGCATGTACTGTGGAAGTGAGGGACATTATGTTTGTCAGTGACCAGAGAGGCCCGGGGGCCTCGAGTACCTTGGGACAGTCGAAGAGTCAGCCCTAGATGGGAAAGTTAGTTTTCCAAAACTTTTGACCCAAGCTACCTTAGTTTGGGGAGAAAGGTATCTCTCCATGGCAACCCACTAAGACTCCAGATCTGTTGCCAACCTCATTCACCCCGACCCGCTTCATCAGGTTCCTATGCAACAGCTAGTTCATCTCCTTGTTGTTGCCTCCATTGAAGGTCAACCCCTGGCACAGTCTATTCATTATGTCACACTGCCTGTCACCCTGCAGATTAGAACCCAGCACTCTTAGAGAATCTCTTTTTATATGCTATCTAGCTCTGTAAACTCTGTTCTTCTGGGTCTTCCATAAGTTTGTGAACATGTGCTGGTTGTTGATTGGACCTCCGGTCAGGTGCTTCAATGGGGATTGCCGTGTTCTTCCAACTGCCTTGCCAAGGTTTTGCCCAAGTCCACTCCTTCCATGCCTTCAGTCCTGCCTTCCTTGCCTGAGACTCATGTGTTGTCTTGATTCTTTGAAGTGTCTGATTCTGAGGAGGAATCACAGCACATCTTTAACCCCGCTAAAATTATAGAAGTGGCTCCTGTTCTTGTAAAAGATGTCCCTCTGGATAAGACCTTTACTTCAAATAATAGGAGAATCCTGTCCTGGCAATCTTGCCTTGCGCAGGCGTGTACTATGGAGGACAGAGAATGAACTTCAATCCAATATTGCAGCCAGCATGCAGCCAGCGGGTAAAGAAAGGGTGAATCAAACACCCGAAAACCCCGCCCCTATGGCTGAAAATTGTTCCCTCCAAATTCAGGTGACAGAGTCCCTTTAACCGTGCTGTGTCTTGTAGGGTTTGCCTTTCCCAGACTATCCCTAGGCAGCAGCAGGTTTATTAGGCAGCTCCTCCCATGACTCCCTGCCCAATCATTGGTTCCCAGTTGCTTTTCTCTGGATCATGTGGGTTCATGTTTGTTCTGCCTCTCCTGATTTGATCCAAGCTCGTTTGCGGTTTATCCTGACCTCTCTGCTCCTGACCTCAACTTTTTATACTGATAAAATGCTGCCTGTCCTGCCCTGGATTGTCTGACTAAGACTTTCCCTCTTTCCTCCTGTACCTCATACTCATGTCTCTGTCCTTCCAGTCAGGTACTTCTGACCAGGGGACTGCCCTGGAGTAGTACCTCATGTCGACCATCGGCCCCGCCTATCCTACCATCAGGGGCTCTAGTGAAGACCCAGTAGACACTTAGTCACTTAGACAATTAGTCATGCTCCTCCAGAATGAGGCCAGCCCGTGGCACAGTGGGTCCACACTCTCCAGTGGTACATACGCTACACAGGAGATGGATAGTACTAAAGTAGAAGAACACAAGGCTATATCTGTCAGCTTCCAGCAGTAAGCTGAAAGCTTAACCCATTTACAGCCTTTAATATACCCATTCATCATGGTCGAATAGATGTTCCCGAACTTTGACATATGAGTAGTCATGGCTATTGTGTGCGGCACAGGAGCTGTGTCTATGTGATCACTACTGTGAGCTCGGCTTACGTGATAGCCGAGCCTCAGCTGTCATGTAAAAAAAAAAAAAAGTACACATACTTGGTATTGCTGAGTCCAGAACGACCTGACCTATAAATCTGTCACACTAGTTAACCCCTTCAGTGACCACCGTAAATAAAATTAAAAACTTGGCAACAAACCATACTGCCGAACAAAAAGTAGAATAAAGCACAATCAAAAAGTTAAATGAAAATAAAAATGGTATAGCTGAAAACCTCATCCCAGCCAGTAAAAAATAAGCTGCCATAAAGCTCCATCAGCGGAGAAATAAAAAAGCTATAGCTCTCAGAATATAGCAATGCAAAAACAAATATTTTCCTATAAAATAGTTTTCGCTGTATAAAAGCGGCAAACATACAATAAATTATATAAATGTGGTATCTCTGTAATCGTACCGACCCAAAGAATAATCACTTTTTCACCATTCAGTGAACAGCTTAAAAAAACGTTCCTGAATTCATGGATTTTGTTCAATCTGCCTCTCAAAAATCAGAATACGTAGAAAGTGACATCAAAGTGTTATACGCCAGTAAATGGTACCAATAAAAACGTCAACTCATCCCGCAAAAAACAAGCTCTCACATGACTGTCAGCTGAAACATGGAAAAATTAAAACTCTCAAAATAAGATTAAACTTTTTTTATTGGAGAAAATTTTGTCAATAGTCCATTTTTTTTACCTCCCACTGTGGGAGCGCCACATACCTGGATTATTCACAGCCATCACACACTTCACTTGAGGAACTTCCTGCAGCACAGCAGGTCTGTTGCACCCTTTGCATCTTGGGCAAATTACTCCTAGTGTTGTGCCTCAGTTAGCACAACCCATTCAAGTGAGCACACAATTTGTTTCTCACCTGATGATTACACATTCACTCACTACACTTAGGCTACTTTCACACTGGCGTTTTTTCGAATATGTCGCAATGCGTCGTCTAGGGTAAAAAAGGGAATTACACTTACCGGTAATTCGGTTTCCAGGTAGTCCATCAGGACAGCACCCTGGAGGACGTCCTTCCTTGACCTATAGCGGGACAGGATCATAGAGAGGTTAAAAGGACCCTCCCACCTCCACCCTCCAGTGTTGTTTCAAAGTACCACCGAAGGATGGAAATAAATGGTCTATACATGCCCTTACAAACACGTGTGTAGTAAACCCTTTAACGCCTCCATCTTAATTTCGAGCCATGGTGACCCAAAGGATGAACGATCTGCCGGTAGCTTAATCCCGTGCAAGCCTAAAAAGGGAACATAAAGGAGGGAACTATGGGTGCTTTCCTGAGGGACTACCTGGAAACCGAATTACCGGTAAGTGTAATTCCCTTTTTCCATTACGTCCCTCAGGCCAGCACCCTGGAGAATACCAAAGCAACTCTCCCAGGGTGGGTACAAAAGCCAGGAATCAAAGTCCAAGGCAAAAACCGGACTAGATGATAAATAAATGATCTGAAAGATCAGAAAAACCATAGATATCTAAAGAGATCTGCAAAGAGAATCACCGTAGTGTCTGATATACATCTATAATGGCCAATTTCAGTATGAAATGTGGTAAACGAAATAAGCATCAGAAGTAGAGAGTGAAATACACCCATTGTACTCCAATACCAATAATGAACCACAGCAAGTTATTTTTTTTTTTGTGATAGATACTTATAGACATCACAGCCCCAGAATAGGGTTAGAAAACCTTATTGCCCAGCAAAATATGGTGAAAGTCCCAGCCACCACACCATGAGGACTGTACCGACCAATAATAAGCTCCATGTGCTTATAACGGGACTGTTCCTTCATCGGTCCTTCTGGGCTCAGGTTAAACCTTGGTTACAGACCAGCTTACCGTACTACAAGGAGACCTGCAGGACAGAGGCCCTGGACTGCGGGAAGATCAAACCAATAACAGTTAGTACATGGATAATGGCAGAGCATTGGGATGTACGCACATTACTCATCCAGGAGATCACGTCTATTCCAAATCCTTAGATGTCTAACCCCAAGTAAGGGTTATATATTGTTGAAACTAAGGAATACACCATCCGGCAGGTAACCTCTCATACAACCGTCCCTGTAGGGACAGGAAAAACACTGGAGGGTGGAGGTGGGAGGGTCCTTTTAACCTCTCTATGATCCTGTCCCGCTATAGGTCAAGGAAGGACGTCCTCCAGGGTGCTGGCCTGAGGGACGTAATGGAAAAACGCATCCTGCAAAGTTGTTTGCAGGATGCGTTTTTGCCCCATAGAGTAACATTACCGACGCATTGCGACGTATTGACACACGTTGCAACCGTCGTACGACGGTTGCGCCGTGTTGTGGCGGACCGCCGGGAGCAAAAAACGTTAAATGTAACGTTTTTTTGCTGCCAACGGACCGCTTTTTCCGACTGCGCATGCGCGGCCGGAACTCCGCCCCCACCTCCCCGCATCTCACAATGGGGCAGCGGATGCGCCGGAGAAATGCATCCGCTGCACCCCGTTGTGCGGCGCATCAAACGCTAGCGTCGGAATCTCGGCCCGACGCAATGCGACGGGCTGAATCCGACGCTAGTGTGAAAGTAGCCTTAGATAGCGCCACATTTTTCTCCTTTCCCCAAGGGATTTCCATAATTTTTATGCGGTAAATATTATTTGCTAACTACTTTGTGTGATATAACTATCTGGTTCAAGGGCAAAAAAAATTCAAAGTTTGAAAATTGCTAAATTTTAAAAAAATTTTGTCAAATTTTCTATATTTTCATAAATAAACAAATCATGTTGACCAAAATTTACCACTAACATGGAGCACAATGTGGCACAAAAAACTATCTCAGAATCACTGGGATATATTGAAGCGTTCCAAAGTTGTAGCCTCATGTGACACTGGTCAGGAATGTGAAAACAGGCAGGGGTGTGAAGGAGTTAAGTAGGGTGTGGTGCTCTCCAATTGGCTGGAGCAAGGAGATGATAACTCCAGCTGGACAGCACATACACCCATACTGTTAGATTGGACGGCACTGCAGATCCCAACCACCCCAATCTTTTTGGTTGAACAACACATGCGCCGTCCAGAGCCTCTTGTTTCGACGTCTCTTCTATCACCAGCACCACACATAGAATGAACATGGCAGTATAAAGCAACAGAAGCAGACGTTGCAGGAACAGGTCCTGGAGGAGGTGTGACAATAAGCAAACTAGTCAGTGTAAACTGGACAGTCTTAAAATTAGACAGCATGAACCATTTTGATAATTCTGGTGCATTTTATGACTCTGTAGTCTAAATTTGCACTGTCTGAGTATTAGACAATTTTCATAAAATTGCTCCACTGTGACTAAATGATCGTAATGGTTATAGCTCATGTTAGTACAATGAAACTAAAAAAATAGCAGTACAGAAGAAAATAAAGGGCATATAATTATATTTTGAAGGTAGTCCGGTACATCTAATTTTAAGCCTATAACTAAAGATTTACTTTACTACATGCTTCTACACAACTATATAATCATGAAACCCTGGAAGAGTTTGTCCATTGTGGCATTTTACATACCTGACTCTAAATTGTTAAAACCAAGAGCAATCTCCTGTAGTTGACCAAGATATACAGCTTTGATGGGAAAAACATCCACCTAAAAAGTAAATACACAATCATATGTACAATGTATAATACTTAGTACACCCTATAATTACTAATGTGACTTACAGTTAGGTCCATATATATTTGGACAGAGACAACATTTTTCTAATTTTGGTTATAGACATTACCACAATGAATTTTAAACAAAACAATTCAGATGCAGTTGAAGTTCAGACTTTCAGCTTTCATTTGAGGGTATCCACATTAAAATTGGATGAAGGGTTTAGGAGTTTCAGCTCCTTAACATGTGCCACCCTGTTTTTAAAGGGACCAAAAGTAATTGGACAATTGACTCCAAGGCTATTTCATGGACAGGTGTGGGCAATCCCTTCGTTATGTCATTCTCAATTAAGCAGATAAAAGGCCTGGAGTTGATTTGAGGTGTGGTGCTTGCATTTGGAAGATTTTGCTGTCAAGTAAACATGCGGTCAAAGGAGCTCTCCGTGCAGGTGAAACAAGCCATCCTTAAGCTGTGAAAACAGAAAAAACCCATCCGAGAAACTACTACAATATTAGGAGTGGCAAAATCTATAATTTGGTACATCCTGAGAAAGAAAGAAAGCACTGGTGAACTCATCAGTGCAAAAAGACCTGGGCGCCCATGGAAGACAACATTGGTGGATGATCGCAGAATAATCTCCATGGTGAAGAGAAACCCCTTCACAACAGCCAACCAAGTGACCAACACTCTCCAGGAGGTCGGCATATCAATGTTCTAATCTACCATAAAGAGAAGACTGCATGAAAGTAAATACAGAGGATTCACTGCACGGTGCAAGCCACTCACAAGATTCAAGAATAAAAAGGCTAGACTGGACTATGCTAAAAACCATCTAAAAAAGCCAGCAAAGTTCTGGAAGAACTTTCTTTGGACAGATGAAACCAAGATCAACCTCTGCCAGAATGATGGAAAGAGAAAAGTATGGCAAAGGCGTGGTATAGCTCATGATCCAAAGCATACCACATCATCTGTAAAACACGGCGGAGGCAGTGTGATGGCTTGGGCATGCATGACTGCCAGTGGCACTGGGTCACTAGTGTTTATTGATGATGTGACACAGGACAGAAGCAGCCGAATGAATTCTGAGGTATTCAGAGACATACTGTGTGCTCAGATCCAGCCAAATGCAGCCAAACTGATTGGTCGTCGTTTCATACTACAGATGGACAATGACCCAAAACATAATGCCAAAGCAACCCAGGAGTTTATTAAAGCAAAGAAGTGGAATATTCTTGAATGGCCAAGTCAGTCACCTGATCTCAACCCAATTGAGCATGCATTTCACTTGTTAAAGACTACACTTCAGGCAGAAAGGCCCAAAAACAAACAGCAACTGAAAACCACTGCGGTGAAGGCCTGGCAGAGCATCAAAAAGGAGGAAACACGGCGTCTGGTGATGTCCATGAGTTCAAGACTTCAGGCAGTCATTGCCAACAAAGGGTTTTCAACCAAGTACTAAAAATGAACGTTTTATTTAAAATTATTGAATCTGTCCAATTACTTTTGGTCCCTTTAAAAACAGGGTGGCACATGTTAAGGAGCTGAAACTCCTAAATCCTTCATCCAATTTTAATGTGGATACCCTTAAATGAAAGCTGAAAGTCTGAACTTCAACTGCATCTGAATTGTTTTGTTTAAAATTCATTGTGGTAATGTCTATAAATAAAATTAGAAAAATGTTGTCTCTGTCCAAATATATATGGACCTAACTGTAGTTGATCATTGATGCTCCATCTCTTTTACATTAGTACCACTTTTTCAGATTTTTGTTAACCCTGTCCCAACTTTTTTGAGATGTTTTGCTGCCATCAATTTCAATGATACCTTGATATCTGAGATCTGATGTCTTGTTAGGCAATCTCTGCATGTACTGCAGGTATCGATCAGCTGCGAGACATGCAGCCGCGGATCCTCAAACATGTTTTTCGAGCACACCGAAGACACTCGGTTAGCACCCGAGCATGCTCGGATAACATCTTATCTGAGCAGGTTCGCTCATTATTAGTCCCTCCTTTTTCCTGTTCCCTACAAGTCTTTTTGACTTGGACATGCACATTGTCAGGCCTAAGAGCAGTTGAGCTTGAAACGTGTAGATCCGTGTCCTTCTCTTTCTCCCCCCACCCCTTTTATATTTTATGATTGTAGATGTTTTTGCTCTTATGTATATTTTTATTATGTCACCATTAAAAGTCATGTTTTAATATTTTACCCATTGCTGCGGATGCTGGATTTTTCTTCTCTTGTTGCCTTCACTGGCCATAAGCTGGTCTGGAGTTCGTGCACAGCATCCTTGCTGAGGCAATACTTTCCACACTTGATGAAACAATTTTACCTTTTACTCCGCCCCACTCCTTGGTTATTTGTGATTATGAGAGTAAAGTGTAAGGGTACCGTCACACTATACGATTTACCTACGATCACGACCAGCGATATGACCTGGCTGTGATCGTAGGTAAATCGTAGTGTGGTCGCTGGGGAGCTGTCACACAGACAGCTCTCCAGCAACCAACGATGCCGAGGTCCCTGGGTAACCAGGGTAAACATCGGGTAACTAAGCGCAGGACCGCGCTTAGTTACCCGATGTTTACCCTGGTTACAAGCGTTAAACTAAAAAAAAAAAAACAGCACATACTTACATTCTGGTGTCCGTCAGGTCCATTGCCGTCTGCTTCCTGCACTCAGTGACTGCCGGCCGTAAAGTGAAAGTGAAAGCACAGCCGCTGTGCTCTGCTTTCACTTTACGGCCGGCAGTCACAGTGCGGGAAGCAGACGGCAAGGGACCTGACGGACACCAGAATGTAAGTATGTGCTGTTTTTTTTTTTTTTAGTTTAACGCTTGTAACCAGGGTAAACATCGGGTAACTAAGCGCGGTCCTGCGCTTAGTTACCCGATGTTTACCCTGGTTACAAGCGAACGCATCGCTGGATCGCATCGCTAGATCGCTAGATCGGTGTCACACACACCGATCTAGCGATGACAGCGGGAGATCCAGCGATGAAAGAAAGTTCTAAACGATCTGCTACGACGTACGATTCTCAGCAGGATCCCTGATCGCTGCTGCGTGTCAGACACAGCGATATCGTAACGATATCGCTGGAACGTCACGAATCGTACCGTCGTAGCGATCGAAATGTTATAGTGTGACGGTACCCTAAGTCATTACGTCTCACACTGGTAACTGCGCCTTTCATTTACATAAGCTATGGAGCCAGATTCTCAGCAAGATCTATGTCCAACCCATAGATCTTAAAAGCTAATTTACATATTAAGAAAAACATGGATTTCTATGGAATAAGACATCAGATTGCAAGCATCATGGTAACATTTTATTCAACCTTCTATAACCTGCATGCTCTACATGCCTAGATGGCTTAGGAGGGTTGACCCCACTAATGGATTTCATTTAATAACAATATATGTATGCAGTCTCAAAGTTCCCTCAAGTGGTACACTCTGTAATTACAATATTTGTATAATATTAATATACTCTGTCATTACAATATTGAATATTGTAATAAAATAAACACATAGACACACTATATAATACTATTACATTCTGTAAGTTCACTGTATTACATGTTTGCAGTCTGTAACTACACTGTATAATAATCTACTCCATAAGCGCTATATACAATATTAGTACACCTATAATTACACCGCAAAATACTAGTAAACGCTATAAATATTCTGGATAATACTAGTTACAAATATAGACAGTTTGTCCAAAGGGAGCATCAGATATACTAAAGCTAACACCTCTATATTAAACTAATGTTTTTTTAAGGCTGATCGGTCAGCACATTTAACAATATAAACTGTATCAATTATTAAATAAATGTTAGTCCTAATGAGACTGGTTGTATTTTCCCTGAAAATCTATGTCAGAATGGTCCGCCCAGTGGTCGGCTCTCTTAGCAAGTGAGCATTTCTACTACACACAGGCGCAGGGCTGGCTCCAGGTTTTTGAGGGCGCCAGGTGAAAGAGTCTCAGTGGGCCCCCCCCCCTTTAACGCATACCCCGATTTATGATGCACAGATATGGCAGAGAAATATAGGTATAGTACAATGCCAGATTTCACTTGTTATGAGTGACAGCTATTGTAAATTCTGCAGTGTATATATACAGGACAGGAGGAGCGGTACTGTACAGTGTATATATACAGGACAGGAGGAGTGGTACTGTACAGTGTATATATACAGGACAGGAGGAGTGGTACTGTGCAGTGTATATATACAGGACAGGAGGAGTGGTACTGTACAGTGTATATATACAGGACAGGAGGAGCGGTACTGTGCAGTGTATATATACAGGACAGGAGGAGCGGTACTGTACAGTGTATATATACAGGACAGGAGGAGTGGTACTGTACAGTGTATATATACAGGACAGGAGGAGTGGTACTGTGCAGTGTATATATACAGGACAGGAGGAGCGGTACTGTGCAGTGTATATATACAGGACAGGAGGAGCGGTACTGTGCAGTGTATATATACAGGACAGGAGGAGCGGTACTGTACAGTGTATATATACAGGACAGGAGGAGTGGTACTGTGCAGTGTATATATACAGGACAGGAGGAGTGGTACTGTGCAGTGTATATATACAGGACAGGAGGAGCGGTACTGTGCAGTGTATATATACAGGACAGGAGGAGCGGTACTGTGCAGTGTATATATACAGGACAGGAGGAGCGGTACTGTGCAGTGTATATATACAGGACAGGAGGAGCGGTACTGTACAGTGTATATATACAGGACAGGAGGAGTGGTACTGTACAGTGTATATATACAGGACAGGAGGAGTGGTACTGTGCAGTGTATATATACAGGACAGGAGGAGCGGTACTGTGCAGTGTATATATACAGGACAGGAGGAGCGGTACTGTGCAGTGTATATATACAGGACAGGAGGAGCGGTACTGTGCAGTGTATATATACAGGACAGGAGGAGCGGTACTGTGCAGTGTATATATACAGGACAGGAGGAGCGGTACTGTGCAGTGTATATATACAGGACAGGAGGAGCGGTACTGTGCAGTGTATATATACAGGACAGGAGGAGCGGTACTGTGCAGTGTATATATACAGGACAGGAGGAGCGGTACTGTGCAGTGTGTATATACAGGACAGGAGGAGCGGTACTGTGCAGTGTGTATATACAGGACAGGAGGAGCGGTACTGTGCAGTGTGTATATACAGGACAGGAGGAGCGGTACTGTGCAGTGTGTATATACAGGACAGGAGGAGCGGTACTGTGCAGTGTATATATACAGGACAGGAGGAGCGGTACTGTGCAGTGTATATATACAGGACAGGAGGAGCGGTACTGTGCAGTGTATATATACAGGACAGGAGGAGCGGTACTGTGCAGTGTATATAAACAGGACAGAAGGAGCGGTACTGTGCAGTGTATATATACAGGACAGGAGGAGTGGTACTGTGCAGTGTATATATACAGGACAGAAGGAGCAGTACTGTGCAATGTATATATACAGGAGGAGTGGTGCTGTGCAGTGTGTATATACAGGGGAGAGGTACTGTACAGTGTGTATATACAGGAGGAGAGGTGCTGTGCAGTGTATATATACAGGGGGAGAGGTGCTGTGCAGTGTATATATATATACAGGAGGAGAGGTGCTGTACAGTGTATATATACAGGAGGAAAGGTGCTGTACAGTGTATATATACAGGAGAGGTGCTGTGCAGTGTATATATACAGGGGGAGTAGTACTGTACATCATGCTGCTCTCAGGTGAGGTAGCAAAGACCTGCTGACAGATCCCCTTTAATACCTAGATGCAATTCTGCCGCCTTTGTCTGATTTATGCTGCCAGTGGTTAGGACAGCATGAATCTGATGACATAAAAGGTGAATTAATCAATATATTTACACTTATTCAATAAATGTAAACCTTAAAAAATAATGTTAGGTACAGTTATGTAAAAAAATAGGTGTAAAAAATACATGATATCCGTTATCTGTCTAAAACAGAAGCTGAATAAAAGTTGTCTTCCTTCACGTGTGGATGAGATACTTCCCTGTGATTAATGGTCCTATAATGGGAGCATCAGCTCGGTTTGGCTGCTATTAAATGCTTTACTATTCCTTAAAACATTTATACAGTATGCTGCCAGCGTATTTGCAAATTACTGATAAAGTCCTGTAACAGTTCCTCAGGTTTATGGGCATCAGCGGCTATTCATTCCTAATTAATAGATCTTTCAGACAGAGGGATAAACTGTCCCCATGAGAGTACGCAGGTTTTATTTTTTCATCACAGCCCGTGTTTTGTGAAAGCCCTGAAATTACCGCTGTTTACAGGAAGCAGATCCTGTAGTCTATACTTATATACCAGTGAGGCACGGAAACTACGGGAAGACGTATAGAATTGGTATTCCTGGCTGCGGTGGAATATTGTATTTGTGTATATGGGAACATCCATGTGCTTGGTGGATATCTACAAAGCCTCCATGGCAGCACTGTACCTACAGTTGTTGTGAGGAGTGCAACGTTTACAATCCAAGCTTTGGATCTTTAATGAATTTATCATGTCTTTAAATGCATTTAATGGTTAATTTCTGTATTAAAATGGTTTTCAAATTTTTATACATTATGGGCCTTCTAAAAAAGGACAACTTCTAGTAACAGTTACTCAAATTGATAAAATCAGTAAAATGCCAGGTTCTTAAAGAGAACCTTTCAGAAACTTCTAACGTAACAAACCATGTATGAAATGGATTAGCCATTATTCCCTTTATAATCTGGAGGACTGGAAGTGCATTGGGTGTGACGATGCACTTCCAGCTCCTCAGCCTCAAACTCTATTATCTGTCTAGTGCCGCCCACTTTTGATTGATTGACACGTCTGTGACTGCGTACCAGTATAAACACTTTGTCAATCAATGAAGGATGGTGGCGCTAGGAACAAGTACAGGAAGTAGAGTATGAGAGGAATGGACAATTACTGCCTGGCAAGCAATTCAGCTGTATAAACCAATGAATAAAGTTTATCATGCTTCTCCTTTCATTTTTTTTGTCTGTGAGCTTTTTCCACTTTTTGCCCATAATCCCAGCAAAACTGTGGTTCTGTGTAAATTGAAGTAAAACTACAGCCTTTTTTTGTTCAAAATGCGGCAAAACAACAACTAAAAATTTAGGCAGCATCAATAGTAAAAACTTGGTCACACAGGGCAAATAGCGGCGGTAATGGAGTGAGTTACCCACGGCATAACGCGGTCCGTTACCGCTGGCATTAACCCTGTGCGAGTGGTGACTGCGGGGAGTATGGAGCGGCCACTGATGGCAGGGGAGTAGGGAGGGACTAATCGGATTGTGGCCGTCGCTGATTGGTCGCGGCAGCCATTACAGGCAGCTGGCGAAACCAATCAGCGACTTGGATTCCATGACAGACAGAGACCGCGACCAATGAATATCTGTGACAGACAGACAGACAGACAGACAGACCTAAGTGACCCTTAGACAATTATATAGTAGATAATGCCACAAAGAAGACATTGTTAATTTACTGCATCACAATGAGGCGCATTGTTAATGTTGTGACCTTATTATGTCCCTCTCTTTGGTCCACATCTATCTATATAATTGTCTAAGGTCCACTTCCGTCTGTTTGTCTGTCTGTCTGTTTCTCTGTCACGGAAATCGTGCTTTGCTGATTGGTCGCGGCCAGCTGGGCATGAATTGGCCCCTCCTTACTCCCCTCAAGTCAGTGCCCCCTCCATACTCCTCTCCAGTCAGCACCCACATAGCGATTTAGCAGTCAGTTAAACAGACTGCATTACACCGTGGCATAATGCGGTCTAAAGCAGTCCGTTAACACTGCCATTACCCCTGTAAGTGTGACCAACTTTTTACTATTGATGCTGCCTATGCAGCATCAATAGTAAAAACATATAATGTTCAAAATAATAATAAAAAAATCATTATATTCTCACCTTCAGGCGTCCGCGGCAGCCTTTCCCACTCCTTGCGACGCTCCCAAGAATGCATTGCGGCAATGACCCCAGATGACGTAGCTGTCTCGCGAGACTGCTACATGATCACGGGTTATTGCCGCAAGGCATTACTGAGAACGGAGCGTTGCGAGGAGCATCGCTAAAGGCCTGGGCTGAATCCGGGAGCCGCCGGAAGGTGAGTATATAACAATTTTTTATTTTAATTCTTTTTTTAACAGGGATATGGTGCCCACATTGCTATATACTACTTGGGCTCTGTTATCTACTACGTGGGCTGTGTTTTATACTGCGTGGGCTGTGTTATATACTGTGTGGGCTGTGTTATATACTACGTCACTGTGCTATATTCTACGTGAGCTGTGCAATGTACTACATGGCTGTGCAATATACTACGTGGCTGTGCTATATACTACATGGGTAGTGTTATGAACATATAGCTCAGGCCCATTTTCTTACGCTGAGGATGGGCAACACTTCAATATATATATGAACATACTGACTACAGAGCTAGTTATTAAACTACACTGAATCAAGAAGTGTCATTTTAATTAAAAATTATGACTTTATTAACATATATACAATACACATTTAAAATAGTGCCTCAAAACCAGAACAATTCATTAATAGAAGGTAATCGATGGCACATACAGGCATCCAGAAAAAGATCAATCTAATATGTTCCCTTTCATACAGTACTGCTTGTAAACATTCTTGAGGATTTGATCACAAAAGTTCCCTTAAAATGATTCTCTCGGAGAATACGACATGGGCTGTGCTATATACTACGTGGGCTGTGTTATATACTGCATGGGCTGAGCTATATACTATGTAGCTGTGCAATATACTACTTGGGCTGTGCTATATACTACGTGGGTTGTGCAATATACTACGTGGCTGTGCAATATACTACGTGGCTGTGCAATATACTACGTGGCTGTGCAATATACTATGTGGCTGTGCTATATACTATGTGGCTGTGCTATATACTATGTGGCTGTGCTATATACTATGTGGCTGTGCTATATACTACGTGGGCTGTGTTATATGCTACGTGGGCTGTGAGACTCTTTTGCCCGGGGCCCTCAAAAACCTGGAGCCGACCCTGGCTTCACTGATTGGTGGCGCCCAGCCGGCCGCGAACAGTCAGCGACAGATGCAGTCCGGCTGCGAATTGGCACGGGATTTGAACCACGCTTTGCTAATTGGCCGCGCCTGGCCAGCCAAATCCTGTGTATTCATTGCATTATTCTGAAATCTTCATAAATAAACTACATACATACAAATTCTAGAAAACCCGATGCGTTAGAATTGGGCCACCATCTAGTATAGTATAATGTCCACCATTGTGGCCCCATAGTGAATGTCTCCTTCTCTGGCTTCCATACAATTTAATGTCTCCCATTTTGGTATCCATTTAGTTTAATGTTCCCCTCTCCGGTTCCTATATAATATAATGTCACCTCGCCGGCCCCCATATAGTATAATATCCCCCTCTTTACCTGGCAATTAAAAAAGAACCATTCCGCTCACCTGTTCCTGCTCCCATGATAAGCTGCTCTTTCTCCTCTCTCCATTGAACCTCACAGGCGGCACAATGCAGTGTCATAATTGTGCCATTGCCACCTTCTGATATCGGCCTCTGATAGGCTGGCAGCATATACAGGTATTGTGGAGCAGGGAGTCATTGGTTCTCTGCTCTATGTTTCCTTTCAACGGGATGTGCACCCAAGGTGAAACTAGTGCTGGTATCAGGAAGCCCCCTCTACACTATCTGTGACTGCAATAGTTATGCCCCCCTTATAACATCTGCAACTCAAATAGTTATGCCCCGGCTCAGTGGCCCACCAGGGGATTCGTCGTTACTCAGTTGGGCCGGTCTGAGTCTTTATTCTAATTTGCATTTGCAGCTTTGACTGAAGTGGTCCATTAAACATCTGTAGCCATCTATTCACAATATGTTAGGCCTATTCTAGATGTTATATATTTGTTTGCTCACATAATGCAGCTAAAGAGTAGGGTTATTTCCCTGTCTAGCTTATGAATGTTAGAAAATCACATAATACACAAGGCTGTTGGACTCGCCACAGAATAATATATACCTTCACAAACCTTCCTGCCGCTAAGCAGAATGCCTGTACACCGTATATATAGGTTTTATGTGAAGGTTGAAGTATAACCTAGCAGTTCATAGCCATGTGTGTCCATTCTACTGCTAGTAATCAGCTCCTAAGGAGTCACGCTCACCACTGCTTCGCCTGTGGGTTTCAAATAGTAGACCAGTGCATATTCTTTACCCCGTGTGTTGTATGAACCTAAGAGAATCGTATGAATACAAGTCTTTTCATTGCTATGTGCCAGCTTCTAAAGATTATCATTTTTTTTATCATTTTCAAGGAAAGGAAGCCATGACAAAACGAAATTTCCTTGCCGCATATCTCAAGCCATATTTCTAGATGTGGAGTTAGATATACAATATTAGATTCGAGAGTACCAGATTTTCATTTCTAAATAGTAATATGCTGTAGAACTAATAAAATGGAGTAATTATATGTAGGAACCAGCGGAGATGCTGCTTGGCTCTGTTTCTTATCATTACTGTATCGGTCTGGTCCTTACCCAGCTAACCCAGTACATTGTCCAATGTGGCTCAAGTCTTCACATGAAATGAGTTTGGGGCCATCATTTCTTTGTGTTGTGTAGTTATTCTTTGTACATATTAACCACTTCATGACCTTGTGTTTTTTGGGGGGGTTTTTTCCCCCCTTCTTCCAAGAATCATAACTTTTTATTTTTCTGTCCACATAGCTGTATGAAGGATTTTTTTTTTGCGGGCTGAATTTTATTTTTGAATGACACCATTCATTTTAACATATGATGAACTGGAAATCAGGCAAAAAATTGCAAGTGTGTGGAAATTGCAAAAAAAAGTTTTTTATTTACCATGTTCACTATATGGTAAAACTTACCGGGTAATATGAGTCTCCAGATCAGTGCCCCTTTAAGTGACTATTAACAGCCAATATTATGGTTATCCATCAATGCAACTTGTTGTTCATAAGAATCGATTTTATCCCCGCCTTGTGCCAATTTAATATCTTGGGACCTGGATCAGCATTTTTTATTAAAAAGTTGCTAATGCATATGAGTTTTTGGAATCTTTTGGTCACCTCAAGTCATGGACTATACTGCCATGGCACGTCCATTGTAAATTATGGTTTAAACACCGCCTATTGGCTCTTTCGTATATAGGCACCTGAATTGGTCTTAGTAATCTATACTACTCTGTTCCGTGTGCCTACAGCATTTTTGTATAAGCGTTGCCTTGGTAATCATGCCGGGCCTTTGATGATGCGTTTCCGACGCTGCGGTCATCGGCGCATGCGCTGATACTACTGAGTGCATGCAGCTCATGGATGACTCCATTACAGCGTTCTCCACGCTTCCCTGGTAAGCAGCACAGCTGCGATAGATTTACAATTAAGATGTATATAAAATGACACAGATTACTTGCGGTTAGTACCACTGACGAAGCCACTGAAGGTGGTGACACGCGTTGGGTAACAGCTCTGCCTTGGCTCCACTCCTTATGGTTCCCTCTAATCTTTGGTGCCACTCCATGATATCGGCCATGGGTGGTCTATCTTGTGTGAGCTTTTAACCTTTATGTGCTCATCCTGGGTTGGACTAATGGCTCACTCATTGCATATGTCCTAAATTTTGTTGCTAGAGTCCTAGATTTTTATTAGTGACAGCTTTTTGAACGTGTATCTCTTTAACATCTTTTTCATTATACAGAGGGAGGCTGCTCACTACAGTGCCATTGTTCATGTTTTGCACATTGCATATTATTCCGTGCATTCACACTGGTTTATTGTGTTTTGTGTCACTAATACGGCCTCTGCCTCATAAAGCCACAGGAGGGCACAAATTGACAGTGATGCTCTGAGAGGTTAGTCCTTGCCTAGAATATTGTGCACATTGACAGTTGTTGTGTACAAGGACCCCTGATATGCTGTTTATATAGGCAGTAGACTATTGTGCATAGCACATTTATTGTTGGAGTCATTGGCGGTTGGCCCTATTATGAGCCTTTGGTCTACAGATATCATTGTCACAAGTGTGACTACTTTTAGTGTTTTTAACCCCTTTCTGCCATTAGACGTCCATGTGGGGTGGGCTTTACTTCCCAAGGACACAATAGTACGTCATATGCGATCGGCAGCGCTCACGGGGGGAGCGCCGCCGATCGCGGCCGGGTGTCAGCTGTTTATCGCAGCTGACATCCGGCACTATGTGCCAGGAGCGGTCACGGACAGCCCCCGGCACATTAACCCCCGGCACACCGCGATCAAAGATGATCACGATGTGCCGGCGGTACAGGGAAGCACCGCGCAGGGAGGGGGCTCCCTGCGGGCTTCCCTGAGCCCCCCGCAGCAACGCGATGTGATCGCGTTGCTGCGAGGGTCTCACCTCCCTCCCTGCTCCCTCCAGCCCCGGATCCAAGATGGCCGCGGATCCGGGTCCTGCAGGGAGGGAGGTGGCTTCACAGAGCCTGCTTAGAGCAGGCACTGTGAAGGCTGCAGCGCTGCATGTCAGATCAGTGATCTGACAGAGTGCTGTGCAAACTGTCAGATCACTGATCTGTGATGTCCCCCCCTGGGACAAAGTAAAAAAGTAAAAAAAAAAAATTTCAAATGTGTAAAAAAAAATAAAAAAAAATATTCCAAAATAATGAAAAAAAAAATAAAAATATTATTCCCATAAATACATTTCTTTATCTAAATAAAAAAAAAAAAACAATAAAAGTACACATATTTAGTATCGCCGCGTCCGTAACGGCCCGACCTATAAAACTGGCCCACTAGTTAACCCCTTCAGTAAACACCGTAAGAAAAAAAAAAAAAAACGAGGCAAAAAACAACGCTTTATTATCATACCGCCGAACAAAAAGTGGAATAACACGCGATCAAAAAGACAGATATAACTAACCATGGTACCGCTGAAAACGTCATCTTGTCCCGCAAAAAACGAGCCGCCACACAGCATCATCAGCAAAAAAATAAAAAAGTTATAGTCCTGAGAATAAAGCGATGCAAAAATAATTATTTTTTCTATAAAATAGTTTTTATCGTATAAAAGCGCCAAAACATAAAAAAATTATATAAATGAGGTGTCGCTGTAATCGTACTGACCCGAAGAATAAAACTGCTTCATCAATTTTACCAAACGCGGAACGGTATAAACGCCTCCCCCAAAAGAAATTCATGAATAGCTGGTTTTTGGTCATTCTGCCTCACAAAAATCGGAATAAAAAGCGATCAAAAAATGTCACGTGCCCGAAAATGTTACCAATAAAAACATCAACTCGTCCCGCAAAAAACAAGACCTCACATGACTCTGTGGACCAAAATATAGAAAAATTATAGCTCTCAAAATGTGGTAACGCAAAAAATATTTTTTGCAATAAAAAGCGTCTTTCAGTGTGTGACGGCTGCCAATCATAAAAATCCGCTAAAAAACCCGCTATAAAAGTAAATCAAACCCCCCTTCATCACCCCCTTAGTTAGGGAAAAATTAAAAAAATGTATTTATTTCCATTTTCCCATTAGGGCTAGGGTTAGAGTTAGGGCTAGGGTTAGGGCTAGGGTTAGGGCTAGGGTTAGGGCTAGGGTTAGGGCTAGGGTTAGGGCTAGGGTTAGGGTTAGGGTTAGGGCTAGGGTTAGGGTTAGGGCTAGGGTTAGGGCTAGGGTTAGGGTTAGGGCTAGGGTTAGGGCTAGGGTTAGGGCTAGGGCTAGGGTTAGGGTTAGGGCTAGGGTTAGGGCTAGGGTTAGGATTAGGGTTAGGGCTAGGGTTAGGGCTAGGGCTACAGTTTGGGTTGGGGCTAAAGTTACAGTTAGGGTTTAGATTACATTTACGGTTGGGAATAGGGTTGGGATTAGGGTTAGGGGTGTGTCAGGGTTAGAGGTGTGGTTAGGGTTACTGTTGGGATTAGGGTTAGAGATGTGTTTGGATTAGGGTTTCAGTTATAATTGGGGGGTTTCCACTGTTTAGGCACATCAGGGGCTCTCCAAACGCGACATGGCGTCCGATCTCAATTCCAGCCAATTCTGCGTTGAAAAAGTAAAACAGTGCTTCTTCCCTTCCGAGCTCTCCCGTGTGCCCAAACAGGGGTTTACCCCAACATATGGGGTATCAGCGTACTCAGGACAAATAGGACAACAACTTTTGGGGTCCAATTTCTCCTGCTACCCTTGGGAAAATACAAAACTCGGGGCTAAAACATATTTTTTGTGGGAAAAAAAAAGATTTTTTATTTTCACGGCTCTGCGTTATAAACTGTAGTGAAACACTTGGGGGTTCAAAGTTCTCACAACACATCTAGATTAGTTCCCTGGGGGGTCTAGTTTCCAATATGGGGTCACTTGTGGGGGGTTTCTACTGTTTAGGTACATTAGGGGTTCTGCAAACGCAATGTGACGTCTGCAGACCATTCCATCTAAGTCTGCATTCCAAATGGGGCTCCTTCCCTTCCGAACTCTGCCATGCGCTCAAACGTTGGTTTCCCCCAACATACGGGGTATCAGCGTACTCAGGACAAATTGGACAACAACTTTTGGGGTCGAATTTCTCCTCTTACCCTCGGGAAAATACAAAACTGGGGGCTAAAAAATAATTTTGGGGGGAAAGATTTTTTTTTTTAATTTTCACGGCTCTGCGTTACAAACTGTAGTGAAACACTTGGGGGTTCAAAGCTATCACAACACATCTAGATGAGTTCCTTAGGGGGTCTAGTTTCCAAAATGGTGTCACTTATGGGAGGTTTCTACTGTTTAGGTACATTAGGGGCTCTGCAAATGCAATGTGACACCTGCAGACCATTCCATCTAAGTCCTCATTCCAAATGGAGCTCCTTCCCTTCCGAGCCCTCCCATGCGCCCAAACAGTGGTTCCCCCCCACATATGGGGTATCAGCGCACTCAGGACAAATTGGACAACAAATTGTGGGGTCGAATTTCTCCTGTTACCCTCGGGAAAATACAAAACTGGGGGCTAAAAAATAATTTTTGTGGGAAAAAATTTTTGTTTTATTTTTACGGCTCTCCATTATAAACTTCTGTGAAGCCCTTGGTGGGTCAAAGCGCTCAGCACACATCTAGATAAGTTCCTAAGGGGGTCTACTTTCCAAAATGGTGTCACTTGTGGGGGGTTTCTACTGTTTAGGTACATTAGGGGCTCTGCAAACGCAATGTGACACCTGCAGACCATTCCATCTAAGTCTGCATTCAAATGGCACTCCTTCCCTTCTGAGCCCTCCCATGTGCCCAAACAGTGGTTCCCCCCACATATGGTGTATCATCGCACTCAGGACAAATTGGGCAACAAATTTTGGGGTCTAATTTCTGCTGTTACCCTCAGGAAAATACAAAACTGGGGGCTAAAAAAATAATTTTTGTGGGAAAAAAATTTTGTTTTATTTTTACGGCTCTGCATTATAAACTTCTGTGAAGCACTTGGTGGGTCTAAGTGCTCACCACACCTCTAGATAAGTTCCTTAGGGGGTCTACTTTCCAAAATGGTGTCATTTGTGGGGGGTTTCAATGTTTAGGCACATCAGTGGCTCTTCAAACGCAACATGGCGTCCCATCTCAATTCCTGTCAATTTTGCTTTGAAAAGTCAAATGGCGCTCCTTCCCTTCCGAGCTCTCCCATCCACCCAAACAGTGGTTTACCCCCACATATGGGGTATCAGCGTACTCAGGACAAATTGTACAACAACTTTTGGGGTCCAATTTCTTCTCTTACCCTTGGGAAAATAAAAAATTGGGGGCAAAAAGATAATTTTTGTGAAAAAATATGATTTTTTATTTTTACGGTTCTACATTATAAACTTCTGTGAAGCACTTGGTGGGTCAAAGTGCTCACCACACCTCTAGATAAGTTCCTTAGGGGGTCTACTTTCCAAAATGGTGTCACTTGTGGGGGGTTTCAATGTTTAGGCACATCAGTGGCTCTTCAAACGCAACATGACGTCCCATCTCAATTCCTGTCAATTTTGCATTGAAAAGTCAAACCTCGCTCCTTCCCTTCCGAACTCTCCCATCCGCCCAAACAGTGGTTTACCCCCACATATGGGCTATCAGCGTACTCAGGACAAATTGTACAACAACTTTTGGGGTCCAATTTCCTCTCTTACCCTTGGGAAAATAAAAAATTGGGGGCGAAAAGATAATTTTTGTGAAAAAATATGATTTTTTATTTTTACGGTTCTACATTATAAACTTCTGTGAAGCACTTGTTGGGTCAAAGTGCTCACCACACCTCTAGATAAGTTCCTTAGGGGGTCTACTTTCCAAAATGGTGTCACTTGTGGGGGGTTTCAATGTTTAGCCACATCAGGGGCTCTCCAAACGAAACATGGCGTCCCATCTCAATTCCAGTCAATTTTGCATTGAAAAGTCAAATGGCACTCCTTCGCTTCCGAGCTCTGCCATGCGCCCAAACAGTGGTTTACCCCCACATGTGGGGTATTGGCATACTCAGGACAAATTGTACAACAATGTTTGGGGTCCATTTTCTCCTTTTACCCTTGGTAAAATAAAACAAATTGGAGCTGAATTAAATTTTTTGTGAAAAAAAGTTAAATGTTCATTTTTATTTAAACATTCAAAAAATTCCTGTGAAGCACCAGAAGGGTTAATAAACTTCTTGAATATGGTTTTGAGCACCTTGAGGGGTGTAGTTTTTAGAATGGTGTCACACTTGGGTATTTTCTATCATATAGACCCCTCAAAATGACTTCAAATGAGATGTGGTCCCTAAAATAAAATGGTGTTGTAGAAATGAGAAATTGCTGGTCAACTTTTAACCCTTATAACTCCCTAACAAAAAAAAATTTTGGTTCCAAAATTGTGCTGATGTAAAGTAGACATGTGGGAAATGTTACTTATTAAGTATTTTGTGTGACATATCTCTGTGATTTAATTACATAAAAATTCAAAGTTGGAAAATTGCGAAATTTTCATAATTTTCGCCAAATTTCCGTTTTTTTCACAAATAAACGCAGGTACTATCAAATAATTTTTACCATTGTCATGAAGTACAATATGTCACGAGAAAACGATGTCAGAATCACCAGGATCCATTGAAGCGTTCCAGAGTTATAACCTCATAAAGGGACAGTGGTCAGAATTGTAAAAATTGGCCCGGTCATTAACGTGCAAACCACGCTTGGGGGTAAAGGGGTTAATGTTTTGTGCATGTTGTCTTGTGTTGTCAAGTTAATAAAGAATTATCTATTTAACACTATGTCCTTGTGTCTGGTGATCCCCTCTTTATGACCTATTTTTTTCTCTTTTGTTATGGTGAGGGTTTATATTTGCGCTCTAAGCAGACATTTTAACCTATACCATTTTGGATAGATACAATGTGTTGATTGCCTCTTATTGCATTTTATTGCAATGTTGCAGCTGACAAAAAAATGTAATTCTGACATTTTGATTTTTTCTCTCGTTACGCTATTTACTGATCGGATTCAATTATTTTATGTTTTGATTGATTGAACTTTTACAAATGCAGCGATAACAAATATGTGTATAATTGAATTTTTGTAATCGTTTTATTTTTAATGAGGCAAAAGGGGGGTGATTTGAAATTTTTTTTTTTTAATTTTATTCATACTTTTAAAAATATTGTTCTCACTTTGTATTGTATTTGTTAGTCCTCTAAGGGGACTTGTTGAGGAAGGAACCTCAGCACCACGAAAAAAAATGTGACAGACAGCGGTTTAAACCCTGCTTGCTGCATTTCCTGTTTTCCAGCTCCTGCTCCTCACAGGTCCGCTGTATGAGCGGTCACGTGGGGCCGCCGATTACAGTCATGAATATGCAGCTCCACCTCCCATAGGGGTGGAGCCGCATATTCATTACTGTAAATGAGCGGCCCCACGTGACCGCTCATACAGTAGAAGCTGCGGCCAGGACAGGAAGCAATGCCAGCGAGGGAGCCGGGTGAGTATTTTAATAACAGCGGGCAGGCGCACAGGGGGTGGGAGGGGGGTGGGGACATGGATCTTTATGTTAAACACGAGAAACAAAAAAAAAAAAGGAGTATTCATATCTTCTCTACAGCAAACGCTGCTGCAGAGAAGATATGAATCGCGGCTTCAGCACCATGTGGGGGGGACAGCGCTTACTGTAGCACTGTCTCCTGCATGGCACACGGACTGCACACGGACAACGTCCGTGTGCGGTACGTGTTTTACATGGACCCATTGAATTTAATGGGTCCGTGTAATCCGTGCGCTCCCACGAACACTGACATGTCTCCGTGTTTGGCACACGGAGACACAGTCCGCAAAAAATCAATGACATCTGCACAGATGCATTGATTTGAATATGTCTACGTGTGTCAGTGGCTGCGGTACGTGAGGAAACTGTCACCTCACGTACCGGAGCCACTGACGTGTGAAACCGGCCTTAATGCAATGTTGCAGGGACCAAAAAAATGTAATTCTGGCTTTTTTACTTTTTTTCGCTACATCGTTTACCGATCAGATTAATTCTTTTTATTACTTGATAGATCGAGCAATTCTGAACATGGCAATAACAAATATGTGCAGTTTTTATTATTGTTTTAATGTGAATGGGGCGAAAGGGATGTGATTTGAACTTTGTATTTTTTGTATTTTTAAAAACATTTTTTTTTACTTTTCACTTGCTTCAATAGTCTCGATGGAAGACTAGAAGCTTTGATCTTCTAATTGCTTGTGCTACACACAGGTGATGGTTAGATCACCTGCATGTAGCAGAAATGCTCACTTTCTATGAGTGCTGACCGCTGGGCGGTGCTCACAGCAATCTGGCAATGACAATTACAGGGGTCTGCTACAGACCCCGGGTTGTCATGCCAACCCATCTGCGACCTGCGGTCATGTGACACAGGTGGCAATGGGAGGGATTAGTGATGCGCTTTCAGCGTGATCACATTAAATGCCACTGTCAGATTGACAGCGTCATTTAACAGGTTAATAGCCACGGGTGGATTGTAATTCCACCCGTGGCTGTTAGGGGCACATGTCAGCTGTTGCAAAACAGATGACGTGAAGGGAAAGATGTGGGCTCAGCGCCGAAGCCCACATCAAAGGGAGAGACACGACATACGCAGTACATGTACGACGCACGTCGTAAAGGGGTTAAAATACCACTCCCAGTGCAGAATGAATTAATATGTCACTTTTTTCTGCATGTCTATATAATAATGAGAATACCAAATTTATTTAGTTTTTTTTACTACTTTGCCAAAACAAAAATCTTTAAAAAATCATTCTCTGTCTTCATTTTCTGAAACCCATAACTTTTTTTGTCTGTAGACAGAGTTGTGTGAGGATTTCTATTTTGCAGGATACATGGCTGCCGACTCACCAGGGGCAGATAGAGGAATCTAGACAGTGTGCATGGAATCTGTGGGTATGATGAATTGCTACGGTTGTGAAGGTAAAAGAAGATCAATACCCCTCTAGTTGGGTGTATCCAATAATACAGAATGAGGAATTACAAAACTTAAAGCACGGGTAGCATTCACACATTGAAATATATTGTGTTTTTTGTGTGGTCCTTGAGCATTCAACTCATGAACTACTGAGATGGGCATATAGAGTGGAGAAATTAAATGAACTATCATAATTACTTTATTACATTTACACAGCCAACCTAAAATACTGTCCCCGAGCATTACCTGTCCTTTGGTTAAAGAAATGACATCATTGCCAGACACATTGAGAACTCTTTTTCCTGTTTCTCCATGTTCTCCTTGCATGCAGATGTACATTCGGCCTGCGCTCCTTCCAGTCATTTGATCTCCGGTGTGTATAGAAATTGTGTATTCCACCACTGGAAATAATTTTCATGCACATTTTCATTAAATGTAATTTCACACCATGTGGATGTGTAATGGAAAAATGAAAAAGCCAATATTCACCTGGGAGGGGATCTTTATATGGATACAGTGCCGGTATTTCGACACATCTGTCCTCATTAGGTCTCATCCAGCATTGAAAACTGAACCACATCTCCTGATTCGTCACTGTGTGTTTCATGTGTATTGAGGATAAATGCCATGACTGGAACACCTGTGTATGTGACCAAGAAGCCTGAACCTTAAAGAACGTGCCAACTTGTAGTTCATCCTGAAATTAAAACAGGAGGGTAAATGGTTAAATAAATGCCAGAGGAAAAAACAATAAAATGGGTTGTGCAGTGTCAATCATATCCGCATCGGGAGGTAAGTAAATCTGATGGTGATGAGTTGGCAGGTCCTTCCAGGAAGGTGGCACCATCAGCAGGTTAAAGCCACTACTCCTATTCATTTCAATCAATGGGAATCGGATATGTGGATGACAGGGTAACTTAAATTTCTAATCCGATAGATACAATACTTCAATCATTATAATGCAAGCAATCATTTGTTTTCTTTATTTTAACAATCTGCTTTGTCTTCATTCTTCGTTAGTGTGCTATGCATTCTCATATTCTGGTTCAGCATTGTCTTTCTGCTGACCTAAATGAGCTATTGTGACAGTGCGCTTGTTCCAAATTCTGCACTGTTTTCTCTATATTTACAGTGGGTACGGAAAGTATTCAGACCCCTTTAAATTTTTCACTCTTTGTTTCATTGCAGCTATTTGGTAAACTCAAAAAAGTTTTTTTTTCTCATTAATGTACACTCTGCACCCCATCTTGACTGAAAAAAACAGAAATGTAGTAATTTTTGCAAATTTGTTAAATCAGAAAACTGAAATATCACATGGTCATAAGTATTCAGACCCTTTGCTCAGTATTGAGTAGAAGCCCCCTTTGAGCTAGTACAGCCGTTGAGTCTTCTTGGGAATGATGCAACAAGTTTTTCACACCTGGATTTGGGGACCCTCTGCCATTATTCCTGGCAGATCCTCTCCAGTTCTGTCAGGTTGGATGGAGAACGTTGGTAGAAAGACATTTTCAGGTCTCTCAGAGATGCTCAATTGGGTTTAGGTGAGGGCTCTGGCTGGGCCAGTCAAGAATGTTCACAGAGTTGTTCTGAAGCCACTGCTTTGTTATTTTACCTGTGTGCTTAGGGTCATTGTCTTGTTGGAAGGTGAACCTACGGCCAAATCTGAGGTCCAGAGCACTCTGGAAGAGGTGTTCATCCAGGATATCTCTGTACATGGCCGCATTCATGTTTCCTTCAATGACAACCAGTTATCATGTCCCTGTATCTGAAAAACACCCCATAGCATGATGCTGCCACCACCATGTTTCACTTTTGAGATTGTATTGGTCAGGTATTGAGCAGTGCTTGGTTTTCTCCACACATACCGCTTAGACTTATCACCAAAAAGATCTATCTTCATCTAATCAGACCAGAGAAACGTATTTCTCATAGTCTGGGAGTCCTTCATGTGTTTTTTTTTAGCAAACTCTATGTGGGCTTTCATATGTCTTGCTCTGAGGAGAGACTTCCGTCTGGCCACTCTACCATAAAGGCCCGACTGGTGGAGGGCTGCAGTGATAGCTGTCTTTGTGGAACTTTCTCGCATCTCCCTACTGCATCTCTGGAGCTCAGCCACAATGATCTTGGGGTTCTTTTTAACCTCTCTCACCAGGGCTCTTCTCCCACGATTTCTCAGTTTGGATGGACGGCCAGGTCTAGGAAGACTACTGGTGGTCCCAAACTTCTTTCATTTAACCCCTTAAGCCCGGAGGGTGGTTTGCACGTTAATGACTGGGCCAATTTTTACATTTCTGACCACTGTCCCTTTATGAGGTTATAACTCTGGAACACTTCAACAGATCCTGGTGATTCTGACAGTGTTTTCTCGAGACATATTGTACTTCATGATAGTGGTAAAATTTCTTTGATACTACCTGCGTTTATTTGTGAAAAAAATGGAAATTTGGCAAAAATTTTGAAAATTTTCGCAATTTTCCAACTTTGAATTTTTATGCCCTTAAATCACAGAGATATGTCACACAAAATACTTAATAAGTAACATTTCGCACATGTCTACTTTACATCAGCACAATTTTGGAAACAACATTTTTTTTGTTAGGGAGTTATAAAGGGTTAAAATTTGACCAGCAATTTCTCATTTTTACAACACCATTTTTTTTTTAGGGACCACATCACATTTGAAGTCATTTTGAGGGGTCTATATGATAGAAAATAACCAAGTGTGACACCATTCTAAAAACTGCTCCCCTCAAGGTGCTCAAAACCACATTCAAGAAGTTTATTAACCCTTCTGGTTCTTCACAGGAATTTTTGGAATGTTTTTAAAAAAATGAACATTTAATTTTTTTTCACAAAAATTTATTTCAACTCCAATTTGTTTTATTTTACCAAGGGTAACAGGAGAAAATAGACCCCAAATGTTGTTGTACAATTTTTCCTGAGCACTCCGATACCCCATATGTGGGGGTAAACCACTGTTTGGGCGTATGGCAGAGCTCGGAAGGGATGGAGCGCACTTTGACTTTTCAATGCAAAATTGACTGGAATTGAGATGGGACGCCATGTTGCATTTGGAGAGCCTCTGATGTGCCTAAACATTGAAACCCCCCACAAGTGACACCATTTTGGAAAGTAGACCCCTTAAGGATCTTATCTCGATGTGTTGTGAGAGCTTTGAACCCCCAAGTGTTTCACTACAGTTTATGACGCAGAGCTGTGAATATAAAAATTCTTTTTTTTTTTTTTCACAAAAATTCTTTTTTAGCACCCAGTTTTGTATTTTCCCAAGGGTAACAGAAGAAATTGGACCCCAAAAGTTGTCCAATTTGTCCTGAGTACGCTGATACCCCATATGTTGGGGTAAACCCCTGTTTGGGCGCACGGGAGAGCTCGGAAAAGAAGGAGCACTGTTTTACTTTTTCAATGCAGAATTGGCTGGAATTGAGATCGGATGCCATGTCGCGTTTGGAGAGCCCCTGATGTGCCTAAACAGTCGAAACCCCCAATTCTAACTGAAACCCTAATCCAAACATACCCCTAACCCTAATCCCAACCACACCCCTAACCCCAACTCCAACACACCCCTAACCCTAATCATAACCGTAAATGTAATCCAAACCCTAGCCCTAACCCTAACCCTAGCCCTGAAGAGGGGTTTGATTTACTTTTATAGCGGGTTATTTAGGAGATTTTTATGATTGGCAGCCGTCACACACTAAAAGACGCTTTTTATTGCAAAAAATATTGTTGCATTACCACATTTTGAGAGCTATAATTTTTCCATATTTTGGTCCACAGAATCATGTGAGGTCTTGTTTTTTGTGGGTCAAGTTGACGTTTTTATTGGTAACATTTTCGGGCACGTAACATTTTTTGATCGCTTTTTATTCCAATTTTTGTGAGGCAGTATGACCAAAAAACAGCTATTCATGAATTTCTTTTGGGGGCATTTATACCGTTCCGCGTTTGGTCGAATGGATGAAGCAGTTTTATTCTTCGGGTCAGTGCGATTACAGCGATACCTCATTTATATCATTTTTTTATGTTTTGGCAATTTTTAACGATAAAAACTATTTTATAGAAAAAATAATTATTTTTGCATCGCTTTATTCTGAGGACTATAACTTTTTTTTTTTTTTGCCGATGATGCTCTATCACAGATCTTTTTTGCAGGACAAGATGACGTTTTCAGCGGTACCATGGGTATTTATATCCGTCTTTTTGATTGCGTGCTATTCCACTTTTTGTTCGGCGGTATGATAATAAAGCGTTGTTTTTGCCTCTTTTTTTTTTATACGGTTTTCACTGAAGGGGTTAACTAGTGGGACAATTTTATAGATTGGGTCGTTACGGACGCGGCGATACTAAATATGTGTACTTTTATTGTTTTTTTTTATTTAGATAAAGGAACGTATTTATTGGAACAATTTTTTTTTATTATTATTTATTTAGGAATTTTTTTTTTCTTACACATATAAATATATTTTTTTTTCCTTTTTTTCTTTGCCCCAGGGGGGACATCACAGTACAGTGACAGATCGCTGATCTGACACTTTGCTGTGCGCTGTGACAGATCAGCAATCTGACTTGCACAGCAAGGAGGCTTTCCGGCGCCTGCTCTGAGCAGGCACTGGTAAGCCACCTCCCTGCAGGACCCGGATGCAGCTCTGCGGCCATGTTGGATCCAGGCCTGCATGGAGGAGGAGGTAAGAGACCCTTGGAGCAATGCGATCACATCGCGTTGCTCTGGGGGTCTCAGGGAAGCCCGCAGGGAGCCTCCTCCCTGCGCGATGCTTCCCTATACTGAGGAGGTTATCACTCAGGATTTTATGGTACACTAGATGGCAGCCCGATTCTAAAGAATCGGGAGTCTAGAATCCATATATACTTTATTTATTCAAATGTAAGAATAATACAATTAATAAATAATAGTAAGAAAGAACAAAAATAATATGCAGTATATGGAGAAAACACCAAACAAAAGTTCAAAATTGGTGTGAAAATGTCACTGAACCACTTCACAACTAAATATATATAGTTTTGGTAAATGGTATTATCATTTTTTTGACGAAATTCGGCAGGAGCTTGAAGAGCAACGTCACTGGGCCCGCCTCCACGCAGTAGAAACTTGCTGTGAGGTAAAAATTAAAAAATCACACCAAAATGGCGGGCGGAGTGTGTCACAGTACGGCACGTTTCTGATTGGTCGCTCGCAGCAGGCGGCAACCAATCAGACACTGGACACTGTTGACGTCACTTATCTCCGGACATTAGCTCCGGACATTAGCTCCGGACATTAGCTCCGGACAAAGCCACGGAAGTTGGCACAAATTGCAGGAAGTAGTATTCTAGGCAATTAATCTCCGGACATTAGCTCCGGACATTAGCTCCGGACATTAGCTCCGGACAAAGCCACGGAAGTTGGCACAAATTGCAGGAAGTAGTATTCTAGGCAATTATATATTAGATGACTAGTGTTGAGCGATACCATCCGATACTTGAAAGTATCGGTATCGGATAGTATCGGCCGATACCCGAAAAATATCGGATATCGCCGATACCGATATCTGATACCAATACAAGTCAATGGGACATCAAGTATCGGAAGGTATTCTCATGGTTCCCAGGGTCTGAAGGAGAGGAAACTCTCCTTCAGGCCCTTGGATCCATAGGGATGTGTAAAATAAAAAATTAAAATAAAAAATATTGATATGCTCACCTCTCCGGCGGCCCCTGGACATCACGCTGGTAACCGGCCGGCTTCTTTGTTTAAAATGAGCGCCTTCAGGACATGCGAATGACGTCGCGGCTTCTGATTGGTCGCGTGCCGCCCATGTGACCGGCACGCGACCAATCAGAAGCCGCGACGTCATTCGCAGGTCCTTAATTCCTAGAATTAGGAGTTTTGTGAATGAGAATGATGTCGCGGCTTCTGATTGGTCGCGTGCCGGTCACATGGGCGGCACGCGACCAATCAGAAGCCGCGACGTCATTCGCAGGTCCTGAAGGCGCTCATTTTACACAAAGAAGCCGGCCGGTTACCAGCGTGATGTCCAGGGGCCGCCGGAGAGGTGAGCATATCAATATTTTTTATTTTAATTCTTTATTTTACACATCCCTATTGATCCGATACCGATACCCGATACCACAAAAGTATCGGATCTCGGTATCGGAATTCCGATCCCGCAAGTATCGGCCGATACCCGATACTTGCGGTATCGGAATGCTCAACACTATACATGACTCCATCCATTCTCCCGTTGATGCGGTGAACTAGTCCTGTGCCCTTAGCAGAGAAACACCCCCAAAACATAATATTTCCACCTCCATGCTTGACAGTGGGGATGTGTTCTTTGGTCATAGGCAGCATTTCTCTTCCTCCAAACACAGTGAGTTGAGTTAATGCCAAAGACCTCAATTTTTGTCTCATCTGACCACAGCACCTTCTCCCAATCACTCACAGAATCATCCAGGTGTTCACTGGCAAACTTCAAATGGGCCTGCACATGTGTCTTCTTGAGCAGGGGGACCTTGCGGGCACTGCAGGATTTTAAACCTTTACGGCGTAATGTGTTACCAATGGTTTTCTTGGTGACTGTGGTTCCAGATGCCTTGAGATCATAATCAAGTACCTCCCATGTAGTTTAAGGCTGATCTCCCACCTTCCTCATGATCATGGATACCCCATGAGGTGAGATTTTACATGGTGCCCCCGATCAATGTCGATTGACAGTCATTTTGTATTTCTTCCATTTTCTTACTATTGTACCAACAGTTGTCTTCTTCTCACCCAATGTCTTACTCATGGTTTTGTAGCCCATTCCAGCTTTGTGCAGGTCTATGATCTTGTCCCTGACATCCTTATAAAGCTCTTTGGTCTTGCCCATTTTATAGAGGTTAGAGTCTGACTGATTAATTGAGTCTGTGGACAGGAGTCTTTTATAAAGGTGACTATGTAAGACAGCTGTCTTTAATGCAGGTAAAGAGCTGATTAGGAGCATCTAACTGGTCTGTAGGAGCCAGAACTCTTGTTCTGGCTTGTTCTGGTTGTTCTACAACTAATGGTTGGTAGGGGATCAAAAACTTATTTCTCACTGCAAAATACAAATAATTTTATATAATTTATACAATGTGTTTTTCTGGATTTTATTTTTGAATTTCTATCTTACAATGTTAAAAAATTAACCTACCCTTAAAATTATAGACTGTTCATGTCTTTGTCAGTGGTCAAAATTACAAACTCAGCATGGGATCAAATACTTATTTCCCCCACTGTATGTGAGTTATTGCACTACCCCTTTAAATAACAAAAATGATGGCAGTCTCCTTCAAGGCTGCATAATGCATGCGTACCCCATTTTTACAAATCACTATAATGTAGAAACTAGGAACAGCCTGAACACACAAAATATAAGAGATGTAATACAACAGAAGTCTGCTTTATATTTTCATACAGCGTAATTCATTGTTAGTGAGTTATAAATACCTTGACCTGCAGCGTGTTCCCACTAATTGTTACTTCCATTTGTTCTTTACCCCCATTACCATAAAATGAAAGAGAAAAACTGTTCAGATTCTCAGCACTTTCAAATCCAGAGCCAGAAATATCAATTATCCATAAGCCGCCAAGCTGAGCGATAGGTATGGGGCTTGTTGATAATCTCCTGCCTTAAACATGAGA
This sequence comes from Ranitomeya imitator, assembly GCF_032444005.1. Lineage (NCBI taxonomy): Eukaryota > Metazoa > Chordata > Amphibia > Anura > Dendrobatidae > Ranitomeya > Ranitomeya imitator. Next base: position 431,384,754 of record NC_091287.1, on the reverse strand, counting down.
AAACAGAAAAATACAAGAAAAAGACCATAAAATGAGTAAGAAAATCATGGAATATTTATTTGACACATTACAGGTTAAGACGTCTTGCACTAATGGTTACCATGGCAACAGTTCTTGAAAACTGTCCTAGACAAATCAGGTCTTTTTAGTTTTTCTTTGTGAGATACCCAGTTGTAACTTTGTCCATCAAAAAGGAATATTTTCGCTTTCATGTGAAATTTTGTAGAACAGGAAGAGCAAAAAGAGCACCGGAGTAGAACTGCTGGCAAATTAGAGAATCTTCACAATCTGACCAGGTTCACAAGAGCGAAATCTTGGCTCATCTGGGCTCATTTATGGCAACAGTATTAAGGCCAAAATTAAAGGGTTGTCTAGGACTTTAACATTGATAGGCCATCTGCAGGATAGGTTATAAATGTTTGATTGGTGGGGGTGCGACACCTGACACCCCCATTGATAACACCCCCGCCGATAAGCTGTTCCCGGTGTTGGCGGTGGACAGAACTGGTCAGTTACTGAGCTGCACAGCACTGCTTGCATTGTTCATAGTTACAGAAGAGTGAATCCGAACTTAAAAGATCTGGGTTCATACCGGACACTTAGGCTGGGGTCACACTTGCGACTGCAATGTGTGAAACTCGAGCGAGTCTCTCACCTCAATACCCAGCACTGCCTCTGGCACTTGGGACTAGAGTGTGCAGCTCCATGTATTTCTATGTAGATAAATGCTCCGGTCCGAACCACCGGCGGCAGTTCCGGGTATTGGGGCGAGAGACTCACGCAAGTTTCTCGCATTGCAGTCAAAAGTGTGACCCTGGCCTTAGCGTTGGGACTAAACTCCAAACACTGATTTCTCCTGGATGTCCACTGCAATGGAGAAAGGAAGAGAAAGAGAAAACAGGACAGAAAAAAATGCGATAAAACTCATGTAAAAAACTCACTATGCGATCACAGAGATTTTCTTTTTAGGAAGTTTTAGAGCAGAAACTACAAAGAAACTCTCCAAAAACCTCCTCAAAAACAATATAATTTCTCAAAAACTTGGAACTTAGGAGGTTCTGCCCAGATTTTGCTCTGAAAATGCTGCCTAACGTGTACACTACATACCTTAAAAACTCAATTAAAGGAAACCTGTCACCTGAATTTGGTGGGACCAGTTTTCGGTCATATGGGCGGAGTTTTCAGGTGTTTGATTCACCCTTTCCTTACCCTCTGGCTGCATGCTGGCCGCAATATTGGATTGAAGTTCATTCTCTGTCCTCCGTAGTACACGCCTGCACAAGGCAAGATTGCGAAAACCGGTCCCGCCAAATTCAGGTGACAGGTTCCCTTTAAAAAAGCAAGTAGCCTACTTATGCTAATTGTTGTAGAAACTCTGAAGCATCAAAAATGCACTAAAAGCTGGGGTCACACTTGCAATTTCAAATGGAGAAACTAGTAACATAGTAACATAGTAACATAGTTAGTAAGGCCGAAAAAAGACATTTGTCCATCCAGTTCAGCCTATATTCCATCATAATAAATACCCAGATCTACGTCCTTCTACAGAACCTAATAATTGTATGATACAATATTGTTCTGCTCCAGGAAGACATCCAGGCCTCTCTTGAACCCCTCGACTGAGTTCGCCATCACCACCTCCTCAGGCAAGCAATTCCAGATTCTCACTGCCCTAACAGTAAAGAATCCTCTTCTATGTTGGTGGAAAAACCTTCTCTCCTCCAGACGCAAAGAATGCCCCCTTGTGCCAGTCACCTTCCTTGGTATAAACAGATCCTCAGCGAGATATTTGTATTGTCCCCTTATATACTTATACATGGTTATTAGATCGCCCCTCAGTCGTCTTTTTTCTAGACTAAATAACCCTAATTTCGCTAATCTATCTGGGTATTGTAGTTCTCCCATCCCCTTTATTAATTTTGTTGCCCTCCTTTGTACTCTCTCTAGTTCCATTATATCCTTCCTGAGCACCGGTGCCCAAAACTGGACACAGTACTCCATGTGCGGTCTAACTAGGGATTTGTACAGAGGCAGTATAATGCTCTCATCATGTGTATCCAGACCTCTTTTAATGCACCCCATGATCCTGTTTGCCTTGGCAGCTGCTGCCTGGCACTGGCTGCTCCAGGTAAGTTTATCATTAACTAGGATCCCCAAGTCCTTCTCCCTGTCAGATTTACCCAGTGGTTTCCCGTTCAGTGTGTAATGGTGATATTGATTCCCTCTTCCCATGTGTATAACCTTACATTTATCATTGTTAAACCTCATCTGCCACCTTTCAGCCCAAGTTTCCAACTTATCCAGATCCATCTGTAGCAGAATACTATCTTCTCTTGTATTAACTGCTTTACATAGTTTTGTATCATCTGCAAATATCGATATTTTACTGTGTAAACCTTCTACCAGATCATTAATGAATATGTTGAAGAGAACAGGTCCCAATACTGACCCCTGCGGTACCCCACTGGTCACAGCGACCCAGTTAGAGACTATACCATTTATAACCACCCTCTGCTTTCTATCACTAAGCCAGTTACTAACCCATTTACACACATTTTCCCCCAGACCAAGCATTCTCATTTTGTGTACCAACCTCTTGTGCGGCACGGTATCAAACGCTTTGGAAAAATCGAGATATACCACGTCCAATGACTCACCGTGGTCCAGTCTATAGCTTACCTCTTCATAAAAACTGATTAGATTGGTTTGACAGGAGCGATTTCTCATAAACCCATGCTGATATGGAGTTAAACAGTTATTCTCATTGAGATAATCCAGAATAACATCCCTCAGAAACCCTTCAAATATTTTACCAACAATAGAGGTTAGACTTACTGGCCTATAATTTCCAGGTTCACTTTTAGAGCCCTTTTTGAATATTGGCACCACATTTGCTATGCGCCAGTCCTGCGGAACAGACCCTGTCGCTATAGAGTCACTAAAAATAAGAAATAATGGTTTATCTATTACATTACTTAGTTCTCTTAGTACTCGTGGGTGTATGCCATCCGGACCCGGAGATTTATCTATTTTAATCTTATTTAGCCGGTTTCGCACCTCTTCTTGGGTTAGATTGGTGACCCTTAATATAGGGTTTTCATTGTTTCTTGGGATTTCACCTAGCATTTCATTTTCCACCGTGAATACCGTGGAGAAGAAGGTGTTTAATATGTTAGCTTTTTCCTCGTCATCTACAACCATTCTTTCCTCACTATTTTTTAAGGGGCCTACATTTTCAGTTTTTATTCTTTTACTATTGATATAGTTGAAGAACAGTTTGGGATTAGTTTTACTCTCCTTAGCAATGTGCTTCTCTGTTTCCTTTTTGGCAGCTTTAATTAGTTTTTTAGATAAAGTATTTTTCTCCCTATAGTTTTTTAGAGCTTCAATGGTGCCATCCTGCTTTAGTAGTGCAAATGCTTTCTTTTTACTGTTAATTGCCTGTCTTACTTCTTTGTTTAGCCACATTGGGTTTTTCCTATTTCTAGTCCTTTTATTCCCACAAGGTATAAACCGCTTACACTGCCTATTTAGGATGTTCTTAAACATTTCCCATTTATTATCTGTATTCTCATTTCTGAGGATATTGTCCCAGTCTACCAGATTAAGGGCATCTCTAAGCTGTTCAAACTTTGCCTTCCTAAAGTTCAATGTTTTTGTGACTCCCTGACAAGTCCCCCTAGTGAAAGACAGGTGAAACTGTACAATATTGTGGTCGCTATTTCCTAGATGCCCGACCACCTGCAGATTTGTTATTCTGTCAGGTCTATTAGATAGTATTAGGTCTAAAAGTGCTGCTCCTCTGGTTGGATTCTGCACCAATTGTGAAAGATAATTTTTCTTGGTTATTAGCAGAAACCTGTTGCCTTTATGGGTTTCACAGGTTTCTGTTTCCCAGTTAATATCCGGGTAGTTAAAGTCCCCCATAACCAGGACCTCATTATGGGTTGCAGCTTCATCTATCTGCTTTAGAAGTAGACTTTCCATGCTTTCTGTTATATTTGGGGGTTTGTAACAGACCCCAATGAGAATTTTGTTACCATTTTTCCCTCCATGAATTTCAACCCATATGGACTCGACATCCTCATTCCCTTCGCTAATATCCTCCCTTAAAGTGGACTTTAGACAAGACTTTACATAGAGACAAACCCCTCCTCCTCTCCGATTTTTACGATCCTTTCTAAACAGACTGTAACCCTGTAAGTTAACTGCCCAGTCATAGCTTTCATCTAACCATGTCTCGGTTATTCCCACTATGTCAAAGTTACCTGTAGATATTTCTGCTTCTAGTTCTTCCATCTTGTTTGTCAGGCTTCTGGCGTTTGCGAGCATGCAGTTTAGAGGATTTTGTTTTGTTCCAATCTCCTCGCTGTGGATTGTTTTAGAAATGTTCTTACCTCCCTTCTGAGTATGTTTTCCTGGATCTTCTTTGTTCAAGTCTAATGTTTTTCTTCCCGTCCCCTCTTCTTCTAGTTTAACGCCCTCCTGATGAGTGTAGCGAGTCTTCTCGCATCAAGTCCCAAACTGCCGCCGACACTCGGGACCAGAGCATGCAGCTGCATGTATTTTTATGTAGCTGTACGCTCCTGTCCCGAGTGCTGTTGGCAGTGCCGGGACTTGATGCGAGTTTCTTGCATTGAACTTGCAAGTCTGACCCCAGCCAAATACTCATAGTGGGAACTGAGCCATAGCCCCTTCAATCCCAGGTTATTTTCCCTTTTTTCATTTTCGTTGTTTTCTTCCCTTCTCCAAGACATAACTTTTTTAATTTTTCCATCAATATAGCCATAAGAAGGCTTGTTTTTTGCAGCACAAGTTGTACTTTTGAATTATATCATTCATTTTATCATATGATGTACTGGAAAATGGGGAAAAAGATCCAAGTGTGTTGAAATTGCAAATAAGGTGCATTTCCATAACTGTTTTTTTTTTTTAATTATTTTCCTTATTCACTATATGGGAAAACTGCTCTGACAATATGATTCTACAGGTCAATATGAGTCCACAGATACCAAACATGTATACTTTTTTTTTTTTTTACTTAACCCCTTTACCCCCATGGGTGGTTTGCACGTTAATGACCAGGCCAATTTTTACAATTCTGACCACTGTCCCTTTATGAGGTTATAACTCTGGAACACTTCAATGGATCCCACTGATTCTGACAATGTTTTCTCATGACATATTGTACTTCATGATAGTGGTAAAATTTACTTGATATTACCTGTGTTTATTTGTGAAAAAATGGAAATCTGGCGAAAATTTTGAAAATTTAGCAATTTTCCAAATTTGAATTTTTATGCTCTTGAATCACAGAGATATGTCACACAAAATACTTAATAAGTAACACTTTGCACATGTCTACTTTACATCAGCACAATTTTGGAGCCAACATTTTTTTATTAGGGAGTTATAAGGGTTAAAATTTGACCAGCAATTTCTCATTTTTACAACACCATTTTTTTTTAGGGACCACATCACATTTGAAGTCATTTTGAGGGGTCTATATGATAGAAAATAACCAACTGTGACACCATTCTAGAAACTGCACACCTCAAGGTGCTCAAAACCACATTCAAGAAGTTTATTAACCCTTCAGGTGTTTCACATGAATTTTTTGGGAATGTTTAAAAAAAATGAACATTTAACTTTTTTTCACAAAAAATTTACTTCAGCTCCAATTTGTTTTATTTTACCAAGGGTAACAGGAGAAATTGGACCCCAAACGTTGTTGTACAATTTGTCCTGAGTACACTGATACCCCATATGTGGGGGTAAACCACTGTTCTGGCGCAAGGCAGAGCTCGGAATGGAAGGAGCGCCATTTGACTTTTTCAATGCAAAATTGACTGGAATTGAGATGGGACGCCATGTTGCGGGTCTGGAGAGCCCCTGATGTGCCTAAACATTGAAACCCACCACAAGTGACACCATTTTGAAAACTAGACCCCCTAAGGAACTTATCTAGATGTGTGGTGAGCACTTTGACCCACCAAGTCCTTCACACAAGTTTATAATGCAGAGCCGTAAAAATAGAAAATCATATTTTTTCACAAAAATTATATTTTCGCCCCCAATTTTTTATTTTCCCATGGGTAAGAGAAGAAATTGGATCCCAAAAGTTGTTGCAAAATTGACTGGAATTGAGATGGGACGCCACATTGCATTTGGAGAGCCCCTGATGTGCCTAAACAGTGGAAACACCCCAATTCTAACTGAAACCCTAACCAAAACACACCCCTAACCCTAATCCCAAACACAACCCTAACCCAAACCACACCCCTAACCCCAGCACACCCCTAACCCTAATCCCAACCCTAACCAAACCTTAACCCTAATCCCAACCATAACCCTAACCAAACCACTAACCCTGACACACCCCTAACCCTAATCTCAACCGTAAATGTAATCCTAACCCTAGCCCTTACCCTAGCCCTAAACCTAACCCTAGCCCTAATCCTGGCCCTAACCAGAGCCCTAACCCTAGCCCTAACCTGTTATGATCCGGTGACCTTGGAGCTGCATGAGAACTTTCACTGGAGAAGGTGGCCACTGTACTAACCGCAATCCTGAACTTAACACCGCAACTAGAAGTAGCCGTGGAGTGTATCTAACAATCCTAGACACCTCGTCACAGCCGGAGGGCTAAATACCCCTAAAGGTGGAAATAGCAATACTATCTTGCCTCAGAGAAAATCCCCAAAGGATAGACAGCCCCCCACAAATATTGGCGGTGAGTCAGAGAGGAAAAAACATACACAGGCAGAAAACAGGATTTAGCACAGGAGGCCACACGAGCTAGATAGGACAGGATAGGACAGAGTTCTGTGCGGTCAGTATTAAAACCCTTCAAAAACATCCACAGCAGAAATTACAAAAACTTCCTACATCTAACTAATAGATGTAGGAGCGTAAATCTGCAACTCCAGTGAATCCTACAATCAGAGCAGGAATAAAACTGAAACAAGCACACAGCAGTGTGCCACAGATACAAAAAAACCCAAACACTTATCTTTGCTGAATTTGGCAGCAAGCAGGAGAAGCCAGAAAGTGATCCATCACTTCACAAGGAACATTGACAACTGGAAAGGGCTAAAGGATCCTGCACACCTAAATATCCCAGTCCGAATTGTAATCATCAGATACACCTGGCCAGGACTGTGACTCAGAGACAACTGCATTCCCACCTACAACCACCGGAGGGAACCCAAGAGCAGAATTCACAACAGTACCCCCCCTTGAGGAGGGGTCACCGAACCCTCACCAGGGCCCCCAGGACGATCAGGACGAGCCAGATGAAAGGCACGGACCAAATCAGCAGCATGGACATCAGAGGCAAAAACCCAAGAATTATCCTCCTGGCCATAACCCTTCCATTTGACCAGGTGCTGAAGCTTCCGCCTTGAAAAACGGGAATCCAAAATCTTCTCAACAACATATTCCAACTCCCCATCAACCAACACAGGGGCCGGAGGATCAACAGAGGGAACAACGGGCTCCACATATTTCCGCAGCAAAGATCTATGGAAGACATTATGGATAGCAAAAGAGGCCGGAAGCGCCAGTTGAAAAGACACCGGATTAATAATCTCAGAAATCCTATAAGGACTGTAAGACTCATGCTGGTGTGGTAGTTGGAGGCAGGTATATCTCGCCTAGGTGTTTGTCCTATGTGAATTAGGCCACTCAGTATTTTCAGGGTACTAATGGGTTAATGATTGCAGGAATAAAAGATGACCAGCTGGGGGTTTCCAGCGTCTACCTGGGGCACACAGATTGCCTGTCTGTGTGAGACAAACGTGAGTGAGAGCTCTGCTCAAGAATTGTGTGATGTTAGCTGGGTGGGAGAAGCCCCCCCAGTTGTTAAGTTAGCAACGTGTTTGTTTAGTTAGTGCCGGACAGGCTAGGATTTATTTTTATGTTTTGTTTTTCTGTGTTGCTTTCACTTTAATAAATCTGACCTGAGGTCAGCCTACTTGGAAACCTGCTGTACGCCTCAGAAATTCAATGCACAAACCACGTGACCTTTGACCCCAGCAAAGGCGATCCCGGAGTGTTTTGTCACATTGTGGTGGAGAATGAGGGCATACCGTGGCTCAGGCGACAGCATGGAAGACGTGGTGAAAGCCTTAGTACAGTCCACTGCCGTACAGCAGCAGGCCACTGCCGCACAGCTTGAAGCTAATCGCTTGATGGCCGCACAGCTGAAGGAGTTAGTGGACATGACGGTTGCAGACCGCCAACTTCTCCAACAGGTGGCGCAGCGCCTGGTGAGCATGCCTGACGCTGACCCGGAAGCAGAGTCCAGAAGGATCCATGTGAGTCGATACTGGCAAAAGCTGACTGCAGAAGATGACGTCGAGGCATACCTGACAACGTTTGAGCGGACGGCATTGAGAGAGAAGTGGCCGAAGGCACTATGGGCCGATTTGATTGCCCGTTTCTCTCCGGCGAGGCCCAAAAAGCTTACCATGATTTGGACCCGGAGGTCGCTCAGGACTTTGAGAAACTGAAAGCTGAGATCCTGGCCCGGCTGGGTGTGACGACGGCTGTCCGGGCACAGAGGGTACATCAGTGGACATACCAGCAAGATAAACCGGCGCGGTCTCAGATGTTCGGCCTGATCTACTTAACAAAGAAATGGCTGCAACCCGAGGTACTGACAATACCCGAAATAATCCAGCGGGTTGTCCTGGACAAGTACCTGAGAGTACTACCCCCAGCGATGAAAAGGTGGGTAAGCCAAGGAAATCCCACGACAGCGGATCAACTTGTGGAGTTGGTCGAGCGTTATTCCGTGGCAGAAGGACTTCCCGAAAACACCGCCAACCCCCGGTCTGTGCCTCCTCCTCGTGGAATCGGTAAGACTGTTCCAGGGACCACGGGTGAAGGAAAATCGCTTAAAACTGTGGGGGAGGAGTCCGGGACTGCTCGCACTCCGAGACCGAGAGTATTGGACGGTGGTCTCAGTAGGGGACCTGTTAGGTGTTTCCGCTGCCATGAGAAGGGTCATGTTTCGGCGAACTGTCCTGTTACCGCTGAACCCATGCAATGCGACATTATAGACTCTAGAAAACGCATGTCTTTGGTTACACAGCTAGTGAGTGTGAATGCGGGTCAAAATGATACAGCGAAACACCTGTGTGAATTATCTGTTGATGGGAAAAATGTTGTGGCATTACTAGACTCTGGAAGTGTGGTGACTCTGGTGAAAGCTAGTCTGGTGGCACTTCCGTCTGGTCCGTCTGACAAGTTTTCTGTGACGTGTGTGCATGGTGACACCCGCTCGTACTTAACAGCGGTCATATGTATTTCTACTCCCTATGGGTCAGTGCAGCACAAAGTGGGACTCGTTCCCGCATTGTTACAGGATGTAATCCTGGGCAGGGATTTTCCCTATTTCTGGCAGTTGTGGGAGAATCAGTTGCTCCTTCACGGTAGCTGTACCCGTGAATCTTCTCCCATGCCATCTGGAGGTCCCGAGTCCCTAGAGGAGACCCCACAGGAAGATGTTGCTGGGGAGGTTAGTGAATCTAACCTTCAGTACCCCTTCTCCGTCATGGCGGGGGAAGCAGAGGAAACTGAGGAACCTCAGTGAGAGGCGGAGGCAGACAGCCATCCGGCACCCTGCCTGCCAGATTTGGGAGTCCAGGTGGATGACTTCCACAGCGAGCAAATGAAAGATCCTACCCTGACTCCGGCTAGGAAAAATGTAAAAATGATAGATGGGGTACCCGTAGAACCTGACACTAGGCTAGGGTACCTGTATATGGTTCTTGAAAATAATTTGCTCTACCAGGTAGAAAAAAAAGGGGAAGACACAGTGCAACGGTTAGTGGTACCCAAACCTTATCGGCGGAAGGTACTGGATTTGGCCCACGGACATATTATGGGGGGACATCTGGGGGTACAGAAAACCACAGAAAGGCTATTGCATTGTTTTGTGTGGCCGGGAATACATTATGATGTGCGTAACTATTGTGAGTCCTGTCCAGAGTGCCAAATCGCGGCCCCTAAATCTCAGTTCCGTAGCCCTTTGGTACCCCTTCCTATCATCGGGGTCCCTTTTGAGAGAATTGGGATGGATTTGGTTGGGCCCCTTCCCCGATCCGCACGTGGGCACCAACATATCCTCGTCATCGTGGACTATGCCACTCGTTACCCGGAAGCCGTCCCTTTGCGTAACACAGCTACCAAGACGATCGCCAAGGAATTGGTACAAGTGTTTAGTCGGGTGGGAATTCCAAAACTGATACTCACCGACCAGGGGACTCCCTTTATGTCGACTCGAGGGTAATGAAGGAGCTCTGCAGGCTCTTACAAATAGAACCGTTGCGTACGTCTGTCTATCACCCTCAAACAGATAGCCTGGTTGAGCGCTTCAACAAAACCTTAAAACAGATGCTCCGGAAGGCGATAGACAAAGATGGGAAGAACTGGGATTACTTGTTACCCTATTTGCTGTTTGCCATTAGGGAAGTTCCCCAGTCTTCCACAGGGTTTTCGCCTTTCGAACTGTTGTACGCCCGTTGTCCCCGGGGACTGCTGGACGTCGCAAAAGAAACCTGGGAAGGTCAAGTCACTCCCTTTAAAACGGTGATCGACCATGTAACACAAATGCAGGATCGTATTGCCGCTGTCATGCCCATTGTTAGGGACCATATGTTACAGGCCCAGGGAGCCCAGAGGCAAAGTTATGATAGAGGCGCTAAGGTCCGTACATTTGCACCCGGCGATAGGGTGTTGGTCCTAATCCCTACGGTGGATAGTAAATTCCTGGCGAAATGGCAGGGCCCATTTGAGGTCCGAGAAAGAGTTGGTGAAGTGAACTATAAAGTGTACCAGCCGGGTAAGAGAAAACCGGAACAGATTTATCATGTGAATCTGATAAAATCCTGGAAAGACCGCTCTGCCCTAACGGCGGATCTGCCCCGTCCGGTTTGTTCACCTACTGTACCGGAGGTGCAGTTGCCGAGACTCTCTCAGAACGACAAAAATCTGAGGTTAAGCAATTTTTGTTACAGAACCGACAGTTTTTCTCCGAAAAACCTGGCCGTACTAAGTTGGTGAAACATGAGATTGTCACAGAGCCTGGCGTCACCGTTCATGTGAAGCCCTACCAGATTCCGGAAGCCCGCCGTGAAGCCGTCTCCCGGGAAGTGATGGCAATGTTGGACTTAGGAGTCATTGAGGAGTCGCACAGCGCCTGGTCCAGTCCAATTGTGTTGATACCTAAACCGGATGGCTCCATCCGGTTTTGTAATGACTTTAGGAAACTGAATGCAGTTTCTAAATTTGATGCGTACCCTATGCCCCGGGTCGATGAGTTGATCGACCGGCTTGGTAAAGCCCGATACATTACGACCCTGGATTTAACAAAGGGGTACTGGCAGATTCCTCTGGCCGAGGCGGCCAGAGAGAAGACGGCATTTGCTACACCGGAAGGTCTGTTCCAGTATGTCTATATGCCGTTTGGACTTCACGGAGCTCCCGCAACGTTCCAGAGATTGATGGATCGAGTCTTGAGGCCTCACAGACAGTACGCTTCTGCCTACCTGGATGACATCGTAATTTACAGCATGGACTGGGAAACTCATCTCCAGAAGGTACAAGCGGTGATTGATGACCTGCGAGATGCAGGTTTAACGGCAAACCCCAAGAAATGCCACATCGGGCTTGAAGAAGCCCGATACTTGGGCTACGTGATTGGCCGAGGAGTGGTTAAACCCCAGATCGACAAAATACAGGCAATTCAGGGCTGGCCACAACCAGTGAGCAAAAAACAAGTACAGGCTTTCCTGGGGATTGCCGGCTATTATCGCCGGTTCATACCCAATTTTGCAGCCATGGCTACTCCCTTGATGGATCTTACCAAGGGGAAGGGTTCCGTCATGGTAAAATGGACCTCAGCTGCTGAAGAGGCCTTCCACAGCCTGAAACGGGCTTTGTGCTCTCAGCCCGTACTAGTGACTCCTGATTTCAGCAGCGAGTTTGTGGTACAAACTGATGCCTCTGATACTGCTGTCGGAGCTGTACTTTCCCAGGTGAGGGACGGAGTCGAACACCCGGTCCTCTATCTCAGTCGGAAACTGAATGTACATGAGCAGAGGTATGCAGTGGTTGAAAAAGAGTGCCTAGCCATTAAATGGGCTCTCGACTCCCTCAAGTATTACCTGGCCGGTAGGAAGTTTAGGCTGGTCACAGACCATGCCCCTCTCAAGTGAATGCACCTCCACAAAGACCGTAATAGTCGGGTAACCCGGTGGTTCCTTGCCCTGCAGGCTTACTCTTTTACGGTGGAGCACCGACCTGGGGTGCAGATGGGGAACGCCGATGCCCTATCCCGAGTGCACTGTTTCAAGAGTGTTCTTGCTCGACCGGAGTGGCCTGAGCAAGGGGGGGGGATATGTAAGACTCATGCTGGTGTGGTAGTTGGAGGCAGGTATATCTCGCCTAGGTGTTTGTCCTATGTGAATTAGGCCACTCAGTATCTTCAGGGTGCTAATGGGTTAATGATTGCAGGAATAAAAGATGACCAGCTGGGGGTTTCCAGCATCTGCCTGGGGCACACAGATTGCCTGTCTGTGTGAGACAAACGTGAGTGAGAGCTCTGCTCAAGAATTGTGTGATGTTAGCTGGGTGGGAGAAGCCCCACCAGTTGTTAAGTTAGCAACGTGTTTGTTTAGTTAGTTTGTTTTTCTGTGTTGCTTTCACTTTAATAAATCTGACCTGAGGTCAGCCTACTTGGAAACCTGCTGTACGCCTCAGAAATTCAATGCACAAACCACGTGACCTTTGACCCCAGCAAAGGCGATCCCGGAGTGTTTTGTCACAGGACCAATAAACCGAGGCTTAAACTTAGGAGAAGAAACCTTCATAGGAACATGACGGGAGGACAACCAGACCAGATCCCCAACCCGAAGCCGGGAACCAACACACCGACGACGATTAGCAAAACGTTGAGCCTCCTCTTGAGACAACAACAACTTGTCCACCACATGAGCCCAAATCTGCTGCAACCTGTTCACCACAGAATCCACACCAGGACAGTCAGAAGGCTCAACCTGCCCAGAAGAAAAACGAGGATGAAAACCAAAATTACAAAAGAAAGGCGAAACCAAGGTAGCAGAACTAGCCCGATTATTAAGGGCAAACTCGGCCAATGGCAAGAAAGCCACCCAATCATCCTGATCAGCAGACACAAAGCATCTCAAATAAGTCTCCAAGGTCTGATTAGTGCGCTCGGTCTGGCCATTTGTCTGAGGATGAAATGCAGAAGAAAAAGACAAATCAATGCCCAGCCTAGCACAAAAGGCCCGCCAAAACCTAGAAACAAACTGGGAACCTCTGTCGGACACAATATTCTCTGGAATACCATGCAAACGAACCACATGCTGAAAAAACAACGGAACCAAATCTGAAGAGGAAGGCAATTTAGGCAAGGGCACCAAATGAACCATCTTAGAGAACCGGTCACAAACAACCCAGATAACAGACATCTTCTGGGAGACCGGAAGATCAGAAATAAAATCCATCGAAATATGCGTCCAGGGCCTCTCAGGGATTGGCAATGGCAAAAGCAACCCACTAGCATGGGAACAACAAGGCTTAGCCCGTGCACAAGTCCCACAGGACTGCACAAAAGAACACACATCACGTGACAATGAAGGCCACCAAAAGGACCTACCAACCAAATCTCTGGTACCAAAAATGCCAGGATGACCAGCCAACATGGAACAGTGAACCTCAGAAATCACTCTACTAGTCCATCTGTCAGGAACAAACAATTTTCCCACAGGACAGCGGTCAGGTCTGTCAGCCTGAAATTCCTGAAGAGCCCGTCGTAAATCAGGGGAAATGGCAGAAGGGACCACCCCTTCTTTCAGAATACCGACCGGCTCCAAGACCTCAGGAGAATCAGGCAAAAAACTCCTAGAGAGGGCATCAGCCTTAAAATTCTTAGAACCCGGAAGATACGAGACCACAAAATCAAAACGGGAAAAAAACAAGGACCATTGAGCCTGTCTAGGATTCAGCCGCCTAGCAGACTCGAGGTAAATCAAATTCTTATGATCAAGACCACAATACGGTGCTTAGCTCCCTCAAGCCAATGTCGCCACTCCTCAAATGCCCACTTTATAGCCAACAACTTCCGATTGCCGACATCATAATTACGTTCAGCAGGTGAAAATTTACGGGAAAAGAAGGCACACGGTTTCATTAAGGAACCAACAGGATCCCTCTGAGACAAAACGGCCCCTGCCCCAATCTCAGAAGCGTCAACCTCAACCTGAAACGGAAGAGAAACATCCGGTTGGCGCAACACTGGAGCAGAAGTAAATCGACGTTTAAGCTCCTGAAAGGCAGAGACAGCCACAGGGGACCAATTCGCCACATCAGTGCCTTTCTTCGTCAAATCGGTCAAGGGTTTAACCACGCTAGAAAAATTAGCAATGAAACGGCGATAAAAATTTGCAAAACCCAAAAATTTCTGAAGGCTCTTCAAGGATGTGGGCTGAATCCAATCATGAATGGCCTGAACCTTAACCGGATCCATCTCTATAGACGAGGGAGAAAAAATGAAGCCCAAAAAAGAGACTTTCTGCACCCCAAAGAGACACTTAGACCTTTTCACAAACAGGGCATTGTCACGAAGGATCTGAAATACCATCCTGACCTGTTGCACATGAGACTCCCAATTATCGGAAAAAATCAAAATATCGTCCAAATATACAATCAAGAATTTATCAAGATAAGTCCGGAAAATATCATGCATAAAGGACTGAAAAACAGATGGAGCATTAGAGAGTCCGAATGGCATCACAAGGTATTCAAAATGGCCTTCGGGCGTGTTAAACGCAGTTTTCCATTCATCACCCTGCTTAATACGAACAAGATTATATGCCCCTCGAAGGTCAATCTTCGTAAACCAACTAGCTCCCTTAATCCTAGCAAACAAATCGGAAAGCAAAGGTAAAGGGTATTGAAACTTGACCGTGATCTTATTCAAGAGGCGATAATCTATACAGGGTCTCAAGGAACCATCTTTTTTAGCAACAAAAAAGAACCCCGCTCCCAATGGTGAAGAAGATGGCCGAATATGCCCTTTCTCCAAAGACTCCTTAATATAGCTCCGCATGGTGGTATGTTCAGGCACAGATAGGTTGAAAAGTCGACCCTTAGGAAACTTACAGCCTGGAATCAAGTCAATAGCACAATCACAGTCCCTGTGCGGTGGAAGGAAACTGGATTTGGGCTCATCGAATACATCCTGAAAATCAGACAAAAACTCTGGAATCTCAGAAGGTGAAGAAGAAGAGATTGACATCAAAGGAACATCATTATGAACCCCCTGACAACCCCAACTAGTCACAGACATGGACTTCCAGTCCAACACAGGATTATGTACCTGTAACCACGGAAAACCCAGCACGACAACATCATGCAAGTTATGCAACACCAGAAATCGACAATCTTCCTGATGGGCTGGCGCCATGCGCATGGTTACCTGTGTCCAAAACTGAGGCTTATTTTTAGCCAAGGGTGTAGCATCAATGCCCCTTAAAGGAATAGGGTTCTGCAAAGGCTGCAAGGGAAAACCACAACGCATGGCAAACTCAAAATCCATTAAATTCAAGGCGGCGCCTGAATCCACAAACGCCATGACAGAAAATGATGACAATGAGCAGATCAAGGACACAGATAACAAAAATTTAGGTTGTACAGTACTGATGGTAATTGAACTGGCGATCCTCTTTGTCCGCTTAGGGCAGACAGAAATGACATGAGAAGCATCGCCACAATAATAACACAACCTATTTTGACATCTGAAACCTTGTCGTTTCGTTCTAGACAGAATTCTATCACATTGCATAGGCTCAGGAATTTGCTCTGGGGATAACGCCACAGCTCGCACAGTTCTGCGCTCCCGCAAGCGTTGGTCAATCTGAATGGCCAGAGACATAGATTCACTCTGACCGGAAGGCGTGGGAAACCCCACCATAACATCTTTAACGGATTCAGAAAGCCCCCTTCTGAAAATTGCTGCTAAAGCATCATTATTCCATTTAGTCAACACAGACCATTTTCTGAATTTCTGACAATACAATTCTGCCACCTCTTGACCCTGAGACAGGGCCAACAAGGTCTTCTCAGCTTGATCCGCAGAATTAGGATCATCATTCAATAATCCTAAAGCCTGAAAAAAGGAGTCAATATTAAGAAAAGCCGGATTCCCAGATTCCAGGGAGAACGCCCACTCCTGCGGGTCGCCACACAGCAGGGAGATAACGATCTTTACCTGCTGAATGGAATCACCAGAGGATCGAGGTCTCAGGGCAAAAAACAGTCTACAGTTATTTTTGAAACTCAAAAATTTAGACCTGTCACCAGAAAACAAATCAGGAGTAGGAATCTTTGGTTCTAAAGCAGGAGTCTGAATAATATAATCAGAAATACCTTGCACCCTAGCAGCAATCTGGTCTACACGAGAAGCTAAATCCTGAACATTCATGCTTGCACCAGGCTCCTCAGCCACCCAGATATTAAGAGGGAGGAGAACACAAAACAGACTGGGGAAAAAAATGGCTCAAGAGCTTCCTTCCCTTCTTCTGAGATGCATTTAACTCATTGTTGGCCAGTTGTACTGTTATGATCCGGTGACCTTGGAGCTGCATGAGAACTTTCACTGGAGAAGGTGGCCACTGTACTGACCGCAATCCTGAACTTAACACCGCAACTAGAAGTAGCCGTGGAGTGTACCTAACAATCCTAGACACCTCGTCACAGCCGGAGGGCTAAATACCCCTAAAGGTGGAAATAGGAATACTATCTTGCCTCAGAGAAAATCCCCAAAGGATAGACAGCCCCCCACAAATATTGGCAGTGAGTCGGAGAGGAAAAAACACACAAGCAGAAAACAGGATTTAGCACAGGAGGCCACACTAGCTAAATAGGACAGGATAGGACAGAGTTCTGTGCGGACAGTATTAAAACCCTTCAAAAACATCCACAGCAGAAATTACAAAAACTTCCTACATCTAACTAATAGATGTAGGAGCGTAAATCTGCAACTCCAGTGAATCCTACAATCAGAGCAGGAATAAAACTGAAACAAGCACACAGCAGTGTGCCACAGATACAAAAA
The DNA here is from genome assembly GCF_032444005.1 of Ranitomeya imitator. Classification (NCBI taxonomy): domain Eukaryota; kingdom Metazoa; phylum Chordata; class Amphibia; order Anura; family Dendrobatidae; genus Ranitomeya; species Ranitomeya imitator. The sequence goes on along the minus strand of NC_091287.1, from coordinate 431,367,608 downwards.
AACCAAACACTTATCTTTGCTGAATTTGGCAGCAAGCAGGAGAAGCCAGAAAGTGATCCATCACTTCACAAGGAACATTGACAACTGGGACGGGCTAAAGGATCCTGCACACCTAAATATCTCAGTCCGAATTGTAATCATCAGATACACCTGGCCAGGACTGTGACTCAGAGACAACTGCATTCCCACCTACAACCACCGGAGGGAACCTAAGAGCAGAATTCACATCACTAACCCTAATGGGAAAATGGAAATAAATACATTTTTTTACATTTTTAATTTTTCCCTAACTAAGGGGGTGATGAATGGGGGTTTGATTTACTATTCATGGTGGGTTTTCTAGTGGATTTTTATGATTGGCAGCCGTCACACACTAAAAGACGCTTTTTATTGCAAAAAATATTGTTGCATTACCACATTTTGAGAGCTATAATTTTTCCATATTTTGGTTCACAGAGTCATGTGAGGTCTTGTTTTTTGTGGGACAAGTTGACGTTTTTATTTGTAACATTTTCGGGCACATGACATTTTTTGATCGCTTTTTATTCCGATTTTTGTGAAGCAGAATGACCAAAAACCAGCTATTCATGAATTTCTTTTGGGGGGGGCGTTTATACTGTTCTGCGTTTGGTAAAATGGATAAAGCAGTTTTATTCTTCGGGTCAGTACGATTAAGCGATACCTCATTTATATCACTTTTTATGTTTTGGCGCTTTTATTTAAAAAAAACTTTTTTATAGAAAAAAATAATTATTTTTGCATCGCTTTATTCTGAGGACTATAACTTTTTTATTTTTTCGCTGATGATGCTGTATGGCAGCTTGTTTTTTGCAGGACAAGATGACGTTTTCAGCAGTACCATGGCTATTTATATCTGTATTTTTGATCGTGTGTTATTCCACTTTTTGTTCGATGGTATGATAATAAAGCGCTGTTTTTTGCCTCTTTTTTACGGTGTTCACTGAAGGGGTTAACTAGTGGGACAGTTTTATGGGTTGGGTCGTTACGGACACAGCGATAATAAATATGTGTACTTTTATTGTTTGTTTTTTATTTTGATAAAGAAATGTATTTATGGGAACAATATATACAGTATATATATTTTTTTATTTAGGAATTTTTTAAATTTTTTTTACACATCTGAATATTTTTTTTTTTTACACTATAACATTGCCCCGGGGGGGGGGCATCATGTTATAGTGTAAGATCGCTGATCTGACACTTTGCTGTGCACTGTGTCAGATCAGCAATCTGACGTGCACTGCAGAGAGGCTTCCCGGAGCCTGCTCTGAGCAGGCGCTGGTAAGCCACCTCCCTGCAGGACCCGGGTGCAGCCATGTGGCCATTTTGGATCCGGGGCCTGCAGGGAGGAGACGCTCGGTACAACACGAGCACATCGAAGAGCCCCCTTCCCTGCACGATGCTTCCCTGTTTGATCGCAGTGTTTCGGGGGTTAATGTGCCAGGAGCGGTCCAAGCCGGATGTCAGCAGTGATAGTCAGCTGACACCCGGCCGCAATCAGCCGCGCTCCCACCATGAGCGCGGCCGATCGCTATGACGTACTATCCCGTCGGTGGGCATATGGGCCCACCCCACCTCGACGGGATAGTGCGTCTAATATCAGAAAGGGGTTAAAGGAAATCTGTCACCCCTTTTTTCGATTTGAGATAAAAATATGGTTCAATTGTGCCTGAGCTCTGCTTTACCGAAGACATTTCATATTCCCCGATTCCCCACCTTTGCTGAGACCGGACAGGGGTAATTTACATATGAAATTGGAGAGATTACAAAGGTATTTTCTCAGCAAAGGTGGGGAATTGGGGGACATGAAAGGTACTGCTGTAAAGCAGAGCTCAGGCACAATTGAACCATATTTTTATCTCATATCGAAAAAAAGTGGTGACAGATTCCCTTTAACCCCTTTCTGACATATGACATACTATCCCGTCGAGGTGGGGTGGGCCCATATGACCACCGATGGGATAGTACATCATAGCGATCGGCCACGCTCACGGGGGGAGCGCAGCCGGGTGTCAGTTGCCTGTCGCAGCTGACATCCGGCACAATGTGCCAGGAGCGGTCACGGACCGCTCCCGGGACATTAACCCCTGGCACACCGCGATCAAACATGATCGCGGTGTGCCGGCGGTATAGGGAAGCATCGTGCAGGGAGGTGGCTCCCTGCGGGCTTCCCTGACACCCCCACAGCAACACGATGTGATCGCATTGCTGCAAGGGTCTCTTACCTCCTCCTTCTCCTTGCAGGCCCAGATCCAAGATGGCCAGGGCATCCGGGTCCTGCAGGGAGGGAGGTGGCTTCACAACACCTGCTCAGAGCAGGCACTGTGAAGCCTGCAGCTGTGCATGTCAGATCGCTGATCTGACACACTGCACAGCAAAGTGTCAGATCAGTGATCTTACACTATAACATGATGCCCCCCCCCCCACGGGGCGATGTTATGGTGTAAAAAAAAAATATTCACATGTGTAACAAAAAATTAAAAAAAATTCCCCCCCAAATTCCCCCCCCCCCAAAAAAAAATATTGTTCCTATAAATACATTTCTTTATCTAAATTTAAAAAAAACAATAAAAGTACACATATTTAGTATCGCCACGTCCGTGACGACCCCACCTATAAAACTGTCCTGCTAATTAACCCCTTCAGTGAACGCGGTAAAAATAAAAAAAAATGAGGCAAAAAACAACGCTTTACTATCATACCGCCAAACAAAAAGTGGAATAACACGCGATCAAAAAAAGACGGAAATAAATAACCAAGGTACCGCTGAAAATGTCATCTTGTCCCGCAAAAAACGAGCTGCCATACAGCATCATCAGTGAAAAAATAAAAAAGTTATAGTCCTCAGAATAAAGCGATGCAAAAATAATTATTTTTTCTATAAAATAGTTTTATCGTATAAAAGCACCAAAACATGATATGATAAAATTATATAAATGAGGTATCGCTGTAATCGTACTGACCCGAAGAATAAAAATGCTTTATCCATTTTACCAACCGCGGAATGGTATAAACGGCTCCCCCAAAAGAAATTCATGAATAGCTGGTTTTTGGTCATTCTGCCTCACAAAAATCGGAATAAAAAACGATCAAAAATGGTCACGTGCTCGAAAATGTTACAAATAAAAACATCAACTCGTCCCGCAAAAAACAAGACCTCACATGACTCTGTGAACCAAAATATGGAAAAATTATAGCTCTCAAAATGTGGTAACGCAAAAAATATTTTTTGCGATAAAAAGCGTCTTTCAGTGTGTGATGGCTGCCAATCATAAAAATCCGCTAAATAACCCGCTATAAAAGTAAATCAAAACCCCCTTCATCACCCACTTAGTTTGGAAATAAATACATTTTTTTACATTTTTTAATTTTTCCCTTTTTCCCATTGGGGTTAGGGTTAGGGCTAGGGTTAGGGTTAGGGCTAGGGTTAGGGCTAGGGTTATGGTTAGGGTTAGGGTTAGGGCTACGGTTGGGGTTAGGGCTAAGGTTAGGGTTAGGGTTGGGGCTAGGGTTAAGGCTACAGTTAGGGATGGGGCTAAAGTTAGGGTTGGGGCTAAAGTTAGGGTTAGGGTTTGGATTACATTTATGGTTGGGAATAGGGTTGGGATTAGGGTTAGGGGTGTGTCAGGGTTAGGGGTGTGTTTAGGGTTACCATTGAGATTAGGGTTAGGGGTGTGTTTGGATTAGGGTTTCAGTTATAATTTGGGGGTTTCCACTGTTTAGGCACATCAGGGGCTCTCCAAACGCGACATGGCGTCCGATCTCAATTTCAGCTAATTCTGCGTTGAAAAAGTAAAACAGTGCTCCTTCCCTTCCGAGCTCTCCCTTGTGCCCACACAGGGGTTTACCCCAACATATGGGGTATCAGCGTACTCAGGACACATTACCCTTGGGAAAATACAAAACGGGGCTAAAAAAATAATTTTTGTGGAAAAAAGAAAATATATTTTATTTTCAGGGCTCTACGTTATAAACTGTAGGGAAACATTGGGGGGTTCAAAGTTCTCACAACACATCTAGATAGGTTCCTTGGGGGGTCTAGTTTCTAATATAGGGTCACTTGTGGGGGGTTTCTACTGTTTAGCTACATTAGGGGCTCTGCAAACGCAATGTGATGGCCGCAGACCATTCCATGTAAGTCTGCGTTCCAAATGGCGCTCCTTCCGAGCTCTCCCATGCGCCCAAACGGTGGTCCCCCCCCCACATATGGGGTATCAGTGTACTCAGGACAAATTGGACAACAACTTTTGGGGTCCTATTTCTCCTGTTACCCTTGGGAAAATACAAAACTGGGGGCTAAAAAATAAATTTTATGGGAAAAAAAAGATTTTTTATTTTCACGGCTCTGCATTATAAACTTCTGTGAAACACTTGGTGGGTCAAAGTGCTCACCACACATCTAGATAAGTTCCTTAAGGGGTCTACTTTCCAAAATGGTGTCACTTGTGGGGGGTTTCAATGTTTAGGCACATCAGGGGCTCTCCAAACGCAACACGGCATCCCATCTCAATTCCAGTCAATTTTGCATTGAAAAGTCAAATGGCGCTCCTTCGCTTCCGAGCTCTGCCATGCACCCAAACAGTGTGGGGTATCAGCGTACTCAGGACAAATTGTACAACAACCTTTGGGGTCCATTTTCTCCTGTTACCCTTGGTAAAATAAAACAAATTGGAGCTGAATTAAATTTTTTGTGAAAAAAAGTTAAATGTTCATTTTTATTTAAGCATTCTAAAAATTCCTGTGAAACACCTGAAGGGTTAATAAACTTCTTGAATGTGGTTTTGAGCACCTTGAGGGGTGCAGCTTTTATAATGGTGTCACACTTGAGATGTGGTCCATAAAAAAATGGTGTTGTAAAAATGAGAAATTGCTGGTCAAATTTTAACCCTTATAACTCCCTAACAAAAAAAAATTGTGGTTCCAAAATTGTGCTGATGTAAAGTAGACATGTGGGAAATGCTACTTATTAAGTATTTTGTGTGACATATCTCTGTGATTTAATTGCATAAAAATTCAAAGTTGGAAAACTGCGAAATTTTCAAATTTTTCGCCAAATTTCCGTTTTTTTCATAAATAAACACAGGTAATATCAAAGGAATGTTACCACTATCATGAAGTACAATGTGTCTCGAGAAAACCCTGTCAGAATCACCAGGATCGGTTGAAGCGTTCCAGAGTTATAACCTCATAAAGGGACAGTGGTCAGAATTGTAAAAATTGGCCTGGTCATTAACGTGCAAACCACCCTTGGGGGGTAAAGGGGTTAAGTGTCAAATTTTTTCCAAAAATTTGTAAACAAAATTATTTTTTTGCTTTTGTTGCTATTTTCCAAGGCTCATAACATTTTTATTTTTCGGGATATGGAGCATTGTGAGGGCTTACTTTTCGTGCCACGAAGTGATGTTTTACTGATACAATTTTGTGGTAGATACAATGTTTTGTTTGCCTCTTATTGCAATATTGACGTGGCCAAAAAACATAATTCTGGTGTTTTGATCTTCTTTTCAATACACCTTTTTGAACCAATCTGATAAATTTATTTTATATTTTGATAGATGAGACTTTTTTGTACACAGCAATACCAAATATGTGTATTTTTAATTTTTTTTATTTTTAATGGGGCAAAAGGGGATGATTTGAACTTTTCGTTTTTCCACTTTTTACTGTATTTAATAGTATTAGTCCCCCTAGAGGACTTGAAGTTGAGATTGTCTGATCTCCTGTGCTATACATGGCACAGATTGACAGCATCATTAAACATGTTCACAGCCACAGGAGGTGCTCCGCTCTACCCACTGCTGTTAAAGGCACATGTCTGATTAAATCACCCTTTATGTGCAAGGAAAGACTCAGGCTCCGTGTGCGAACCCCCATCAAAGACAAGGACACAACTTTTGACATACATAACCGTCAAACATCGTGAAGGGGTTAAAAAAATGAATAAACTGAACTGCATGATCTTATTAAAGCCTTCCTAAATATTTACTAGTGTGGATAGAATTTGTACCTGTTGTGTACAATTTGCAGACTGTCTGACATAAACCCAGATGACTATCCAACCAATTCCAAAGTGGAAAAACCCATTCAGTAGTCGAGTCTTGAGATTCTTTAATTGTGACCATCTTCAGATACATTCCTGCTCCATACCCTTCTCTATCATGTCCAAGTACAACTTTCCTCAGTTCACCAAGAGACACGGCTTCCAGTTCAAAACTGTCAACCTGAGAAGTAGAAAGGAAAAACAACACAGGTATAATCATACAAATAAGGTTAAGATGGCTATTTTTGTAAGTGAAAAATCGAATCAGGCTTAGAAAAAAATGTATTTTGGCGGCGCACCAGATGGAACCATTTGGCCATATTTACTATACATTACATACCGGACATTTCAGGTTCTGTCACCCTTGTTTGACAACATAGAACCTAAATGATGTATGAAGAAGAACAAAAAGAGGATTGTGTAAGGGCACAAAGTGAATTGATCATGAAGTGTAGAGTTTTATACCCTATTTTTCTTAGGACAATACCCATAATTATAGGATATATTACAATTAGTGTGTCAGATCTTATGGATCTCCTAAAAGTGAACCCGCAGAACCATGACAACGAACCTCCCAAGGGTGAGCTGGCCTGGTGGACCACCCCCAATACAGGGAGCGTTAGGGGCAGGCCCAAGGGAGACTATTGTCGCAGAAGCTTATACCAAGGAACAGGAAGTAGGAGAGGAAAGACGCGGAAGTGGCTAAGGCGGAGACACAGGACAGAGTGACAGTAACTGAAACACAGAGTGGACTGGATAAGTCGGACACTCAGGACAAATAGGGTATGGCGGAGACACAGGACGAGCAGGATATGGCGGACAGACTAGATATGGTGGACGCCCAGGACAGACAGGGTATGGCAGAGACACAGGATGGGCAGGATATGGCGGACAGACTGGATATGGCGCAAACACAGGACAGGCAGGATATGGCGGAAACACAGGATGGGCAGGATATGGCGGACAGACTAGATATGGTGGACGCCCAGGACAGACAGGGTATGGCAGAGACACAGGATGGGCAGGATATGGCGGACAGACTGGATATGGCGCAAACGCTGGACAAGCAGGATATTGGGGATGACCAGGACTGACAGGGTAAGGTGTAGACACAAGACGGACAGAGTATCGCACTGAAGAGAACAAAGCACAGAGGGACCTGGTTCAAGTGAGGACAAATGACAATCAGGCATGGAGCAGAGGAAGAAGTTACCTTAAATAGACCGAGTGCTGCAGAACTTCCAGGTCAAGTTCCTCCAGAATCAGAGTGGAAGAACGGAGTGTCTGCAGACCAGAGAGAGGAAGTGTGCGTGCGCAGTGAGAGGCACGCACGTGCACCCGACAAGGGCTGGGGACTGGTGGCAAATCAGGAGAAGAGACCGGAAGGCGCGCGCACACCGCTGGAGCGCGCCGGGATGGGTGAGTATGTCGGCGCAGAGTGAGCGGCAGGCGCGGCAGTAGGAGCGGCGGCAGTTGGCACCGTGACAGTACTCCTCCCCTTACACCTCTCCTTCTAAGACCGGAAAGAAATTTGGCCAAAATCTGAGGAGCCTGTATGTTTTCACGGGGCTCCCAAGTCCTCTCCTCTGGACCAAAACCCTTCCAATCAATTAAAAAGAGAGTTTTACCATGAGATTTCTTCATAGCTAGAATGTCCTTAACTTCAAAGACATCCTGATCAGAAATGAGTAGAGGCGATTGACCAGAGGTGGCATGAAATTGATTGAGTATGACTGGCTTAAGTAGAGAAACGTGGAAAGAGTTGGTGATGCGGAGCTAGACGGGCAACTTTAACTTGTAGGCAACCTCGTTAATATGAGTTAAGACCTCAAATGGACCGATATACCATGGACCAAGATTATACGAAGGAATCTGAAGGCGGATGAACTTGGAAGATAACCATACTTTATCACCCGGTTGAAAAGATGGAAAGTCCAATCGTCTCTTGTCGGCATGTCTCTTAATTCTGTTTCCAGCTTGTTCGAGTGCGGTTTTGATCTCCTGCCAGACCCTGGAAAAATCCTTGGTCAGGAGATCGGCCGCCAGCACACCCGAGGCTGGGAGTACTGGCAGAGGAACACCAGGATGTTGCCCATAAACAACAAAGAAAGGTGACTTGGAAGAGGATTCGCTGATGTGGTTTTTATAAGCAAACTGGCCCAAGGGAGTAAACTGAACTAGTCGTTTTGATGGACGTTAGAGAAATGACGAAGATAGGTGACCAGGATTTGATTTGTACGCTCTGCCTGACCAATAGTTTGAGCATGGTAGGCAGAGGAGAAATCCAGAGTTACATCCATCAATTTGCATAATGAAAGCCAGAAGCGCGAGGTGAACTGAACTCCTCTGTCCGAAACTATGTGTTGAAGAAAGCGGTGTATCCGGAAAATATGAGTCATGAAAACTCTTGCCAATTAGGGGGCAGACGGTAATCCGGAAAGAGGAACAAAGTGAGCCATCTTGGAAAATCGATCCACAACTACAAAGATAACTGTATGACCTGAAGAAAGCGATAGATCGGTGATAAAGTCCATCGCAATGTGTTGCCAAGGAGCCGAGGGAACCAGAAGCGGATGCAGAAGACCCGAGGGCAGATGCCTAGGAACCTTATTCTTGGCGCAAGATGGACAGGAAGCAGCAAAACTTTGGATGTCTCGAGGAAGGGATGGCCACCAGTAGTAACATGACACCAAAGAAAGAGTTTTCTTGAAACCAACATGATCCACCAGCTTGAAGGCATGACCCCAACGTAGAACTTGCCTTCTGTTGCACTCTTGAACAAAAGTCTTACCCGGGGGTATAGAAGTTACCCATTGGGGACAGTGATGATAATGTGTGCAAAATGTAAAGTGCTGTGGAATATGTTAGCGCTATATAAAAAAAAAAGTTACAGTGATGGGAGCAACCAAGATGGCCTTGCTTGGATCCATGATATGTGAGGGTTTCTCCTCGACATTCGTAGTCAGGTAGGATCTGGATAAAGCATCTGCTTTGAAATTCTTATCACCAGAATGAAAATGTAACTCAAAATCAAACCAGGCAAAGAATAGCGACCACCTAGCTTGCCGAGGATTAAGTCTTTGTGCAGAGCGGATATATGCCAGAATCTTGTGGTCAGTGTAGATCTAAAAAGGATGTACGGCTCCCTCCAACAAATACCGCTATTCCTCCAACGCCAATTTGATAGCAAGCAATTCTCTGTAACCGATGGTATAGTTTCTCTCAGCAGCCGAGAAGGTCTTAGAGAAGAAGGTGCAAGTGACAAGCCGACCGGAGGAAGACCTCTGGGAAAGCACCACACTAGCTCCGATGGCCGAAGCTTCAACCTCAAGAACGAAGGGCTTGCTAATCTCAGGATGATGAACAGGAGCCATAGCAAAGGCTTGTTTCAAGGACCGGAATGCATCTTTGGCCTCTGGAGGCCAGGATTGGCTCCCTTGCGGATCAGAGCGGAGATAGCACTAGACAGGGTAGAAAAGTGTGGTCTGAACTGCCGGTAGTAGTTAGCGAAACCAAGGAACGGTTGGATCGCCTTGACCCCCTGGGGACATGGCCAGTTCAGTACGGCAGACACTTTCTCCGGATCCATGTGAAGGCCAGAGTCAGATATGATATACCCTAGAAACAGTAATGAAGATTGCTCGAAGGCGCACTTTTCAAGCTTGGCATAAAGACGATTTGCTCTTAGACGTAAAAGGACTTGACGGACGTCTCTTCTTTGGGTAGAGAGATCTGGAGAGAAAATAAGAATATCATCACCACAAAAGAATAGAATAGATCCCGGAAAACATCATTCATGAACTCCTTAAACACAGCGGGAGCGTTGCACAAAGCAAAAGGCACCAAGAGATACTCGTAATGGCCATCTTGGGTGTTGAACGCAATCTTCCACTCATCAGCGGGGTGTATTCGGATGAGGTTGTAAGCCCCACGAAGATCCAATTTAATGAAGATTCACGCTCCTTGGAGACAGTCAAACACTTCCGGAATGAGGGGAAGTGGGTACTTGTTTTTAACTGTGATATTGTTGAGACCTCGGTAGTTGATGCAAGGATGAAGGAAACCATCTTTTTTCTTGACGAAAAAGAAACCAGCACCAGCAGGAGAAGATTTTCGAAAAAAGCCTTTGGTTACATTTTCCTGGATCTATTCGGTCATAGCTTGTGTCTCAGAAGTGGATAGGGGGTAAATCCGACCCCTAGGTGGAGTAGAACCTGGAACAAGGTCGATCGGGCAGTCGTATGGACGATGCGGAGGAAGGATCTTTTTGCTGAAGACATCTGCAAAAGCCACATAAGCAGATGGTAAATCTGGAAACAATGAGTTAGACAGAGAGGAGTCTTTAAACTGGACGGGAAGCAAGCACTTGTTCTGGCAGCACTGCCCCAACGTAGATTGTCCCCGGACTGCCAATTGAGAGTAGGCTCATGTGTTCTCAACCAAGGAAGACTGAGCAGAATAGCATGAGACAAGGAGGGTAGCATGTAAAAGACAATTCTCTCCCGGAGCCGGACTCTGATCTGTAGTTCCAATTCTTCGGTGACCAGAGTAACAGACTCCCGCAGGGGTTGACCATCGACCGAAGCTATCTGTCGAGGAGTCTCCAGGGATCTGACAGGAATCCGAAGTCTTCTAACCACCTCTAGCTGGATGAAAACTCGACAGGAGAGGCAGAATCCGCACCAGAAATTCCTAAGCCTAATCCGCAACGTGTGCACATAGCCTGAAGGTTCATCAATCTGGCATGTGCAGACTTACCGGTAATATTGCAGTGTCGGTAATTTAGAGTAAATCAAAGTTACTATTAAGAAGAAGAGCAAATAGTAATAGCAAAGTTACTGTCAAGTCGGACCTTGAGTTCCTATTGAAGTGACACTCTGAAAGAGGTGGAAACTCTGTTTGTGAACAGTGTTAATTATGGTCAATAGTAATTCTAGAGAAGGATAATGGCTGGGTGGTCTCATGGACTGCCAAATGGCCTTGTCATACAAGTGGTTGGTCTTATGTGACATAGTAGCACATTTGTGTAGGAGCTGGCATCCAACTTGGGAAAACTTGTAAAAGGCTTGCTAGATATTGGTAAATGTCTGGGTGTAACAGGTAAAGAAAATATGATTTAAGTACATTACATCAATCCAATTTCATGCAGAGGCATATATGATTTTTGCTTCATGCCATGCCCCTTTATTCTTTGTATTGTGACAAAGTCAATGGCAAGGTGCTGGAGGGGAGATATGTTTCGCTGAGGCTCATGGCTTCAGTGATCTAGAGACCCAGAAGTTGTTCCTTCAGCACGCTAAGTGTTGCAAGGAGGTAGAAGCAAATTTAAATCAAGGGCTGGATATTTAGTGGATGACCATAGTGTGGGAGGTTGTCCACCTTATCTCCACCTCAGGGTGTGGTCTGGGGCTTAAATAGCTGCATTCCATTCTAAGTAGTTGTTCAGTGTCTGGAGAGGAACACACCAGAGAAGTGTTTGTATTAAAGGACCTGAACAGTGGACATTGCTAACCCTAAGCAGGTTGATCCCTGCACTTGTTTTGTTTTGCCCAGAGGGCCATGTTTATTTTTTCAGCTTGGCCTATGCCACACTTAAAAAACCAAGAACTTTCTTAAAGAGACAGTGTTTTGTTTCTACATCTGCGTCCAACCGAGTGAGCCGATATACCACAGTATGTATACTAATATTTTCTCCTTAAGCATTGCTTATATGAAGCTGTATATGTTTTTTATGTGCACTGTTGTCCATGGCTCTGCCTGATGCATTAAAGATGTTGTGCAAAGGTAATCCCTTCTCAATCACCATATTCCCTAGTATAAAATTAAGACAGCCTATTCTTAACTCCACTCCAGTCTGTGCAGTGAACAACCCTTTTAACATTTACAATTACTGTATAACAAGGATCCAAGTTAATGCTTCTCCTTGTAGAGTGTGTCATGTTGAGCATGCCGAGATGAGGAGGCTCATTAAAGGGTCGACATTGACTTTTAGGATTGCTACTTCCTATAGGTGGCACTAACGTTCTAGTCCTATTCCTCTCTGAAGAGACAATTTGCAAATTTCCCAGAGGAGCATTGCAGCTTAAAAGTATTCTTATCTCAGCATGCTTAATGTGTCACTCTCTGCAATGAGAAACTTTATCCTTTGGATCTCGGTCAGACACCTCTCACACAACCAAACCAGATCTCACACTTTTCACTGATGAGGGGCAGTACCCTCATGAAAGGGTCGAGTTTGACTTTTAAGATTGCTATTTCCTATAGCTGGCACTAGAGTTCTAGTCGTCTTCCTCTCTAAAGAGACAGTTTGCACAATTATAATCAAAATGTTATGCAATGTAACAATACTAAACACATAGCCCTTATCTATGTCCAAATATTAAATGTTGACTTAAAATGTTAAAGGGAACCCGTCAGGACAAAAAGGACTTTTCAAAGCTCCGTGCACCTTACCACTTACATATCATTTATCTCTGCCCTCCTCAGCTTTGATGGATAGCTTTGGCATTACAGGATCCTGAGAAGGCTGGTTTGTTTGATTTTGTGTAGACAGATTCCCTTAGTGAAACTACACATTAGTGTTCACATTGATACATGAGTGGCACCACTATACATCAGTAGTAAAACTCTGTAACGTTACTGACATTAAACATTGAATATAATGCGTGACTGACCTAACGTTAATAAACTATAGTGAATACACTATCAGATGCTAATGTTCTTCTGCATTTACTTCAATATTTATACATTTTTACCAATAGAAAAAGTGATCATATACCATGCACAAAAAGTGTTTAATAGTAAATGTTCAGCAGTACAGTGAATAATACAATTAACAGCTGTGAGACTGTACAGCAGTAATCTATCGCTGTAGCAATCATATGCCGCACTTAGTCCTATGACTCTTCAGCACTCATATACTGGTGTACTTTTCCTTAATAATTGTACATTTGCTTCTTTATTTTTAGAACAGCCTCTTTAACTTTGTTTTTAATCATAATAGCTTTATGATATGATAGGATTACTTTCAAGGTGTTGTGTTATTTATAAAACGTATTCTCAAATATTCTTTATTGAATGGGGAGTTAATAAAGTGGGTAAATCCAATAAGGACCTTCATTTATTGGCCAGATCTGAGAGTGGCTGTAAAGTGGCGCAGGGCGGCCGCTGTGGTCGAGGAACTCGTCTTCCATGCCCCCGACATGCTACATGAAAATGGGGCTCCTGGCTGTGTGTGTGCTCTTGCTAGCTGAGCAATACACCTGTGCAGACCGCATGGTGCTATTATGTTGGGCAAGCCAGGACCAGATGTTAGAGAACATATTGAAGGAGACAAAAGTCCAACAATAAACTTGTGTTTACTGAACATCAGATAATAGCCATGTTTCTTCGTAGTTTCATTTAATAACACTTCATTTCTCTTTCTTTTCGCACTCTTGCTTCTCATAACAATCCAGTAAACAATTAGGGAAGACTTTGTCTTCTGCTGAAAGGGCCGCATATGTCGAAGTGTAACGCTATGGCCGCTCTCAGCTACTCTCACTTCCTAACTAATTAATGAGGATCCGACCGCTTGATTTATGTCGGTATGATTCCTCAGTAGAAGCTTGAAAGTCCACTGTTCTCCGTAGGAGAGTTTAAGTCCCAATATTGTGGCCATTGATTCCTTTCAATCCACACAATTGAGCTTCCTTTCACTGTAGACAACTGTTTGCTAAAGTCCTACTGATACAATGCCTTCTTGTTCTACTTACCTTAAGTGGGCCTCCTACTTCACCTTGATTAAGCTTCTTACTGTTTAGGTGGCCTCCCTAGCCTAGGTTTCAATCTGTGGAGTCTCTCTATCAAATCTCTCTGTCAGATATCTCCTCACATTTCCTTGGTACTTAGGACGTACTATCTGATGTCCTGTCATCTTTCCTTACACAGAACACACTATCACATGTAACATGTCAGTCTAAAAACTGTCACACCTTAGATCTGTCTTTGCTGAACACTGAGCACTAATTAGAGATCATGAAGTTGTCTTCTGTCTTCCCACATAGCCCATCCCAGTCTGGGCTAGTCCCAACTATTAATTCTATCTATTCCCCAACTAAGTGCATGCAAATTGTCAGGCCTTCAAATTCATATTTAAGTAGTGCAATTCATTATACAGTGTAATAAAACATATCTCTTATCTCTTCAAGAGGTCTTGTAATGTTTTATTTCCAAAGTGGCAGTACCACACGAAAATTGAGCACTTGCTGCTGTGTTCCGCCCAAATAACTGCTGACCTTTCATTGGGTTCCAGCACCAATTGACTATTTGGGGACTTTCTAACAAAAAGTATTCTACAAAGTGGTGATTTTTGTCTTGAATTAACTGTATTTTCCATAGCATGGGCAGCTTGGTTGCTTTATAGATCTGATTTATTGGGGCAAAATGGATTTAAATATATGGACAAAGATATTTAGCAAATTGTGCTTTGGATGTGTGTTCCCACGGTGGGTGTATTTTTTCTCCTTGTTCCATGACATTCATCATTTATCCACGTACATTCCTCTAGTATACGTCATATTACTAGCTACCTGTGGCAACTGGTTTCTGGTTGGCAAATAATTCATTCCATCTGTTTTATCGCCAATGTGTTATGGAGCTGGTTTTCATCCTGATTTGAAAACACAGAGGTCCCGATTCATCATTGTCTTTGCGCCTGTTTTTTTGTTTAGTTTTGTGTATTTTGCACATTTTTTTGCATCCAATTCATTATTCTATTTGTGCTTTTTTAAGTCTATTTTATATGTGGTAGCCTGTTTTTGTTTGTTTTTTGCTTTGTTGGAGGAGTCTAGTAATTCCAGATGATTCGGCCGGATTCATCAATTTGCGATGCAAAACTTTGGACACAGTTTTTTGCGACTTTTGAAGTCAAAATTAGCAAAAACATTTCAAGAAAGAAAGAAAGACCATTTTTATCTTTGTGCCAAATTCATGAATCGCTTGCTCCATTTTGAATTTGGTGCCAAAAAAGTAACTTATACCACAAGACAAAAAAGGAATGTGACAAATGAAAAAAATGCAAATGATGAATCAGGGCATGAAGATCGACACATTTCATCTAGTGATTGGACGATTGAGAATTTCTGTTTATTTCTGTAGTGTCACGCACAGGACCGGGGAGCAAAGACGGTGACCGGGCAAGTGCCGAATTGAGACCAGAGGGGAATCGCTGAGGGTTAGTATCATTACTTCTTGGAACCTGAAATTTGCATTATTTTAATATTTATTTCCAGTGAGTGTATGTTCTGCCTATAATATAATTACATTTATGATTTTTTTATGTCATGTACTTCTTTTGTATTTGCAATACCTATTGGCACTTTTGTTACCACTTTCACAAGTTTCTAGTGAGTTCATCTGCACATCACCTACATGCATGATTTCTCATTATTATTTACTCAGCATGCCTTTGCTATGCCTGGACTTTTTAGGGTCCCCAAGTATTTCTCTGTCTGTCTAAATGGTCTGTTTTTTTTTTCATTATTTAATGTTATGCAAGATAAAGCATAAAATATATATTTTTATTTTGTATTATTTGTGTCTGGCACATTTCTTTTTGGTGTATTGGTATTATTCATCTTTTGCATATATGATGCTTTCATTATTCTACCTGGGGCAACTGGTTTTCTGCTTTGGTAAGAAAGCTCTTCCACCTATTCTGTCAGCAAGGTATCATGTACCTGCATTTCATCATGCTTAACAATGCATGGCTCCAAAAATCTTTGGTCATTGATTTGCTGAGTGAGAATTTCTGGCCATTTCGTCAGCATAGAAGACAGGGACAGAACGTGCAGACTAGTGGGAATCGGGCAAGTGCCGGAATTGGGCCGAAGGAGTATCATTGAGGGTGGGTGCCATTTCTGTTATTATTTTTAACTTCTCAGAGAAATGATAAATACTTCTTACTCCTTGGAAAGTTTCCATAAGCATGGGTGTAATGATTTGCGACCACAAACAGGAACATGCTGGAGGGGGGGCCATCGACGCCAGTGCTGGATGTGAGTCCTTGGACTATGTGGCTGCAATGCATGCCATTGAATAATCAGAAGTCGGCAGCAAAAGATGCAAAAGTTTGGCACCATGAATGGTTAGTACCCCCCTTTTGAAAGTATGACAGCTTGCACCTTTTTTAAGTAATCTATTGTGAATTTTGACTTGTATTTAGAATCATTATCCATTTGTAGAAGCCATCCTCTTTTCAACTTCAGCTTTTTTACAGATTGTGTTATGTTTGCATCAAGAATTTGTTGAAATTTAATTGAATCCATTTTTCCCACTTCTCGTGAAATCTTCCCTGTGCCATTGGCTGTAACACAACCCAAAACCATGATAGATCCACCCCCATGCTTAATGGTTGGCGAGATGTTCTTTTCCTGAAATTTGGTGCCCCTTTTTATCCTCATATACCTTTGATTATTGTGACTAAAGAGTTCTATTTTAATCTCATCGGTCCACTGGACTTACTTTCAAAATGCATCAGACTTGTTAAGATATTCTATTGCATACTTCTGACACTATTAGTGGTGAGGATACAGGAGAGGTTTTCTTCTCATGAGTCCTCTATGAAGGCCATATTTGTGCAGATGTCTCTGAACAGTATAACAATGTACCACAATACCAGAGTCTTTGAACAACACACAAAAAAATGAAAAAATTGCCAATTGGATATAATTTCACACAAGACCCCAAAAAAAGGCAGGGCAAAATTGTTGGCATCTTTCCAAAATTGTGAGTAAACAATTTTGTTTCATGCAAGTGATGCTTGTTCAAACTCACCTGTGGCAAGTAACAGGTGTGGGCAATATTAAAATCACACCTGAAACTAGATGAAAAGTCTTACGGGAAAATGTCTTGTGGACAGATGAGACCAAGTAAGGCTTATTGGTAAAGCGCATCATTTACTGTTTGCAAAAGAAGAATGGTCCAAAATTCCAGTTGAGAGTTTTAAAAAGCATGCTGATGGTTATAGGAAGCAATTGAATATTAAATTAAATGTGCCAAAAATTTTGTGAGACATTTTTTGGGGATTTTGTGTGAAATTATGTCTAATTTGCTTCTTTTTTATGTGAATAAGAAAATGTGAAATTGCAACAATTTTTTTGGAGAAATGCTTCCTTTTTATAAAACAATTTCAAGGACGCCAACACTTTCGGCCATGACTGTATATACCAGGAAGGGGCCTAGGAATGGGGCATATACACTGGGGGTTAACATTTATGTCTTTATAGGGTTTAGAATGCTATAAGGGCCCATACTTCTGACCCACATGTGGGGGGGCGGTAATAGGTCCAAATTTTGCACTGGGTTTATCGGACGCTAGTTACGCCACTATCGTTAAATATATGTATATAAATAAATGTCCTCTACTGTTTCATTGATGATCTATCCTTAGGATTCATCATCAATGTCTGAATGGTCAGGGCGCCCCCACCAATCAGCTGTTTTCGGGGTCGGTGGTGGCCGCTGGCCACAGCAGCTCAGTTACGGAACTGCTCTGTCTTCTGATAGTCGCCACGGCAGGGTACTGAACATCCGCCTCCAACTGATTTGAATAGGTCATCAATGAAAAATTAGTGGACAACCTTTTTAAGCCTAAGACTACACTAGATACAATATCTTGTGATCTTTGGGCAAAAAAACTGTAGTGACACAATGTTTGGATTTCTGGGGTAGTTTGTAAGGACTCTATATTATTACATCCTATTAATACAAATTTATCAAAAGTCCTCAAATATATAGCACACCTCAGAATCATATTCATAAACCAATATTCCTCAAACTATCAGCAAGGAACAAAAGAGGGCATATTCAATATATTAAAAATAAATTTTAATCAATAAGTAACCATAAAAACATACAAAAATGACAAAAGCAGGGTAAGACTTATAATACATAAAGTGGAGGACAATAAATACCAGATAGTATAGTTTCCGTAACCATGAACAGCTACTGAGGAATATTGTAGCAATATTAAGCACTATATTTCTAAATTAGTAATTCATGGAATAACGTTATTCCCATAATCCTCAAGCAGCTGTATTAAGAGTAAAGTGCAAAAAGTGCCTACTACAGCGTTTTTAGCAATGGAAGATGCATACTGCAAAATTGCATAGTGCTAACTCCTATAGGGCTCCATACCCTGCCATATAATAAAACGCCACTACCCAAAGCACATTACATAGTGTAAAGCTGACCTATAGTGTATAGGCAAGGTAAACTTACATAGTCAGCAATCTGGTAAATAGAGTTCCACAACGACCCCGACAGCGCCGTTTCGCCTGACTGGCTTCCTCAAATAGGGGGCATATGCATCTTCCATTGCTAAAAACGCTGTAGTAGGCACTTTTTGCACTTTACTCTTAATACAGCTGCTTGAGGATTATGGGAATAACGTTATTCCATGAATTACTAATTTAGAAATATAGTGCTTAATATTGCTACAATATTCCTCAGTAGCTGTTCATGGTTACGGAAACTATACTATCTGGTATTTATTGTCCTCCACTTTATGTATTATAAGTCTTACCCTGCTTTTGTCATTTTTGTATGTTTTTATGGTTACTTATTGATTACAATTTATCCTCTTAATACAGTAATGAAGTCACTCACTACATTGTTCCACAGCATACGTAAAGGAAATAACACAGTTGAGTATTAAAACCCAAGTTTACCTTGTTTCGTGTAAATTTGTCTCCAGGGATGGATGATTTCTGTAATTTTCTTGCACCTGAGTCTCCTCGCTCTCCGTAGAGAGTTATATAGACATTAGCGAATGTCTCTGCTCCCCAATGATCACCAGTGTGCACAGATACTATATACTGATTAACTGAAAGGAAATGAGTCAGAAAGTCACTAGAAAAGAAAACATCATTTGTAATTCTTGGGACTTAATGTAACTCTTATTATAGTACGGATAAAGTCTACAATTCCTCCTCAACAACAGATACTTTTGTAAGCAAATGGTCTCATTCCAATTCATAAGAAAAATAAATAGAAAATTACAAATCTGGAAATACACATTCTTGAAAGTTTAGCATATCTGGGAGTAAATTCAGCATAAAGCTATTCATAAATTCTCCAGCTTTTTACAGTGTCTGTCATATATTAATTTTCTCAATGGACAGCTTTATGTTGTATGGAGAACGCTTATATGTGAACCTTATTTTTTAAGTGTACAAACAATAGTTACAGCTGAAACCAGAAGTTTACATACACTATATAAAAAGACACATATGCATGTTTTTCTCCATATCTGACATGAAATCAGAATAGATCTTTCCCGTTTTAGGTCAATTCGGATTACCATAATTATTAATATACTAGATGTTGGCCCGATTCTAACGCACCGGGTATTCCAGAATATGCATGTCCACGTAGTATATTGCCCAGCCACGTAGTATTTTGCCTAGTCACGTAGTATATTGCCCATCAACGTAGTATCTTACCCAGCAACGTAGTATATTGCCCAGCCACGTAGTATATTGCCCAGCCACGTAGTATATTGCCCATCGACGTAGTATATTACCCAACGACGTAGTATATTGCCCAGCCATGTAGTATATTGCACAGCGACGTAGTATATTGCCCAGTCACGTAGTATATTGCCCAGCCACGTAGTATATTGCCCAGCCACATAGTATACAGCAGAGAGCCACGTAGTATATTGCACAGCGACGTAGTATATTGCCCAGCCTTGTAGTATACAGCACAGAGCCACATAGTATATTGCCCAGTGACGTAGTATATTACCGAGCCAAGTATGTCACAGGTTAAAAAAATAAAAAATAAACATACTCACCTAACGATCCGAAGGCCCCTTGTAGTTTAACATACTCACCATTCTAGTCGCTGCTCCTCAGCGTCCCATCTCTCCGCCTCCTGGGATCCAACGGCGCTGTGCAGATGGGCGCACGGCTGCCGCTATCTTGCGTTCCCAGGATGCTTTGCGAAATTACCCATATGACTTAGCGGTCTCGCGAGACCGCTAGGTCTTCTGAGTAATTTCGCAAAGCATCGCTGGGAAAGGAAGATGGCGGCAGGCGCGAGCACCTCAGCTGACAACGGAGGGTGAGTATTACAGGTTTTTTTACTATTTTTAACATAACTTTTTTTTACTATTGATGCCGCATAGGCAGCATCAATAGTAAAAGGTTGGGGACACACAGGGTTAATAGCGGCAGTAACGGAATGCGTTACCCATGGCATAATGCGGTCTGTTACCGCCGGCATTAACCCTGTGTTAGCGGTGACCGGAGGGGAATATGGAGCGGGCGCCGTGGACACTGACTGCGGGGAGTAAGCAGCGGAGCACCAGGGACACTGACTGTGCGGAGCGGAGCGCCGGGGACACTGACTGCGGGGAGCGGAGCGCCGGGGACACTGACTGCAGGGAGCGGAGCGTAGGGGACACTGACTGCGGGGAGTATGGAGCGGGCGCCAGCCACTGACTGCGGGGAGTATGGAGCGGCCATTTTCTTCGGGCCTGTGCCCGTCGCTGATTGGTCATGGCTGTTTTGCGGCGACCAATCAGCGACTTGGATTTCCATGATACACAGAGGCCACAACCAATGAATATCTGTGACAGACAGACAGACAGAAGGACAGACGGAAGTGACCCTTAGACAATTATATAGATGATTTCATGTCAGGTACTGAGAAAAACATGCATATGTGTCTTTTTATATTGTGAATGTAAACTTCTAGTTTCAACTGTATACCCTACAGCTCATTTCTATCTTATCCATAGATAAAGGGTTTTCTTAGCATTCATTTTTTTAGTGATAAGATTCTCTGAGGTTAAATACAAGAAAGACAATTATATTTACTTATCTTTGCTCCAGTGCTGTTTCTCCACTGCTGCTCCACTTCTTTGTTGACAGGCTGCAGCGATGACTCATGATTAGTGTTGAGCGATACCGTGCGATACTTGAAAGTATCGGTATCGGATAGTATCGGCCGATACCCGAAAAGTATCGGATATCGCCGATACCGATATCCAATACCAATACAAGTCAATGGTACACCAAGTATCGGAAGGTATTCTGATGGTTCCCAGGGTCTGAAGGAGAGGAAACTCTCCTTCAGGCCCTGGGATCCATATTAATGTGTAAAATAAAGAATTAAAATAAAAAATATTGATATATTCACCTCTCCGGCGGCCCCTGGACGTCACGCGGGTAACCGGCAGGCTTCTTTGTTTAAAATGAGCGCGTTTAGGACCTGCGGAATGACGTCGCGGCTTCTGATTGGTCGCGTGCCGCCCATGTGACCGCCACGCGACCAATCAGAAGCCACGACGTCATTCCTCAGGTCCTAAATTCCTAGAATGAGGAGTTTAGTGCCTGAGAATGACGTCGCGGCTTCTGATTGGTCGCGTCGCGGTCACATGGGCGGCACGCGACCAATCAGAAGCCGCGACGTCATTCCTCAGGTCCTAAACGCGCTCATTCTAGGAATTTAGGGCCTGAGGAATGACGTCGCGGCTTCTCATTGGTCGCGTCGCGGTCACATGGGCGGCACGCGACCAATCAGAAGCCGCGACGTCATTCCGCAGGTCCTAAACGCGCTCATTTTAAACAAAGAAGCCTGCCGGTTACCCGCGTGATGTCCAGGGGCCGCCGGAGAGGTGAATATATCAATATTTTTTATTTTAATTCTTTATTTTACACCTCACTATGGATCCGATACTGATACCCGATACCACAAAAGTATCGGATCTCGGTATCGGAATTCCGATACCGCAAGTAGCGGCCGATACCCGATACTTGCGGTATCGGAATGCTCAACACTATTCATGATTTCAGAGCGCACGACCCCTGCAGCTAATCACTGTGTTTAGTGATTTGTACAGATTACCTTGGCATCATCCACAAGCCAAGAGTTTGGCTGCAGCAGTCATGTGCTGTAGTCATGATACCTAGCAACTAGATTAAGGGCAGCAGAGAAGAAACAGTGTTTGAGCCATTTGTGTTGCTGAGTTTGTTATTTTTAATTTTTGGAGTCCTTAACCATCAAAATATTAAAGAAACACTCCTATGAAAATGTTTTTCCTCTTAATATATTGTCATCATCTGATTGTATAGCATTGTGCACTAACTATTCCTCATTCTGCCTTTCTATCCAGTTAATTCTTCTGTTTTCCATTAGATCTATAAAGAAACAGGAGGTCAAGTTTCCCTGCATCACTGCAAAAATCCCTAACAGGGGAAATAAAAGCAGCTGAGTCAGATGTTAAAGAGGGGACTGATACATTCAGGAACAAGAGACTTCCTGTTTCTACATAGAACAGAGAAAAGAGAATAATTAACTGGGTAGAAAGGCAAAATGAGTAATTGTAAGTACACAGTGCTGTGTAATATGATGACTGCAATATATTAAGAGGATAACCATTTTGATGAAGGGAGTGCTTCTTTAATTAATGAAAAACCTTTTACATAATCTATCAATAAAATAGTGCAATTAGTGCTACTGAAGTCCTTTTAAAATGGTTTACTCTTTGTTCAAACTAAGCACCTAAAATACAAAGAAAAGCAAAAAAATAACTCATAAATTAGGCATCTAACCGACTAACATATTACTCTATTTTTCTCTCAAAAAAATTACACATAAATAGTTGCTGGAATAAAGCCTGATAGCGACAAAGTAAAAATGCCATTTCTTTACAACAGGAAATACTTTTATTAGAAACATCTTTGAGTTCCAACCTTTATTGGAAATTCGCAAACAAAATGTAATGAAAATGGAAATAAAAAAAAGCAGTAAGATAGAGTAAAGAGGGACAGAAGGAACGGTAGGGAGTTTTTAATGAAACTATATTAGAAAAGTGATCTATATATATAATTGTCTAAGGGTTTTTCCGTCTGTCTGTCTGTCTGTCTTTCTGTCTGTCTGTCTGTCTGTCTGTCCTGGAAATCCCGGCTCTCTGATTGGTCGAGGCCGCCAGGCCTCGACCAATCAGAGACCGGCACAGCATCGACGTAGAAATCCCGCGTCTCTGATTGGTCGAGGCCGCCAGTCTGATTGACACTTCTATATTGATCAGTCCTCCTGACACTTCTGTATTGATCAGTCCTCCTGACACTTCTATATTGATCAGTCCTCCTGACACTTCTATATTGATCAGTCCTCCTGACACTTCTATATTGATCAGTCCTCCTGACACTTCTATATTGATCAGTCCTCCTGACACTTCTATATTGATCAGTCCTCCTGACACTTCTATATTGATCAGTCCTCCTGACATTCTGTATTGATCAGTCCTCCTGACACTTCTGTATTGATCAGTCCTCCTGACACTTCTATATTGATCAGTCCTCCTGATACCTCTATATTGATCAGTCCTGACACTTCTATATTGATCAGTCCTCCTGATACCTCTATATTGATCATTCCTCCTGACACTTCTATATTGATCAGTCCTCCTGACACCTCTATATTGATCAGTCCTCCTGACACTTCTATATTGATCAGTCCTCCTGACATTCTATATTGATCAGTCCTCCTGACACTTCTATATTGATCAGTCCTCCTGACACCTCTATATTGATCAGTCCTCCTGATACCTCTATATTGATCAGTCCTCCTGACACTTCTATATTGATCAGTCCTCCTGATACCTCTATATTGATCAGTCCTCCTGATACCTCTATATTGATCAGTCCTCCTGACACTTCTATATTATCAGTCCTCCTGACACTTCTACATTGATCAGTCCTCCTGACACTTCTATATTGATCTGTCCTCCTGACACTTCTATATTGATCAGTCAACCTGACACTTCTATATTTATCAGTCCTCCTGACACTTCTATATTGATCAGTCCTCCTGACACTTTTATATTGATCAGTCCTCCTGACACTTCTATATTGATCAGTCCTCCTGACACTTCTATATTGATCAGTCCTCCTGACACTTCTGTATTGATCAGTCCTCCTGATACCTCTATATTGATCAGTCCTCCTGACACTTCTATATTGATCAGTCCTCCTGACACTTCAATATTGATCAGTCCTCCTGACACTTCTATATTGATCAGTCCTCCTGACACTTCTATATTGATCAATCCTCCTGACACTTCTATATTGATCAGTCCTCCTGACACTTCTATATTGATCAGTCCTCCTGACACTTCTATATTGATCAGTCCTCCTGACACTTCTATATTGATCAGTCCTCCTGACACTTCTATATTGATCAGTCCTCCTGATACCTCTATATTGATCAGTCCTCCTGACACTTCTATATTGATCAGTCCTCCTGACACTTCTATATTGATCAGTCCTCCTGACACTTCTATATTAATCAGTCCTCCTGACACTTCTATATTGATCAGTCCTCCTGACACTTCTATATTGATCAGTCCTCCTGACACTTCTATATTGATCAGTCCTCCTGACACTTCTATATTGATCAGTCCTCCTGACACTTTTATATTGATCAGTCCTCCTGACACTTCTATATTGATCAATCCTCCTGACACTTCAATATTGATCAGTCCTCCTGACACTTCTATATTGATCAGTCCTCCTGATACCTCTATATTGATCAGTCCTCCTGACACTTCTATATTGATCAGTCCTCCTGACACTTCTATATTGATCAGTCCTCCTGAAACTTCTATATTGATCAGTCCTCCTGACACTTCTGTATTGATAAATCCTCCTGATACCTCTATATTGATCAGTCCTCCTGACACTTCTATATTGATCAGTCCTCCTGACACTTCTATATTGATCAGTCCTCCTGACACTTCTATATTGATCAGTCAACCTGACACTTCTATATTTATCAGTCCTCCTGACACTTCTATATTGATCAGTCCTCCTGACACTTTTATATTGATCAGTCCTCCTGACACTTCTATATTGATCAGTCCTCCTGACACTTCTATATTGATCAGTCCTCCTGACACTTCTGTATTGATCAGTCCTCCTGATACCTCTATATTGATCAGTCCTCCTGACACTTCTATATTGATCAGTCCTCCTGACACTTCAATATTGATCAGTCCTCCTGACACTTCTATATTGATCAGTCCTCCTGACACTTCTATATTGATCAATCCTCCTGACACTTCTATATTGATCAGTCCTCCTGACACTTCTATATTGATCAGTCCTCCTGACACTTCTGTATTGATCAGTCCTCCTGATACCTCTATATTGATCAGTCCTCCTGACACTTCTATATTGATCAGTCCTCCTGACACTTCTATATTGATCAGTCCTCCTGACACTTCTATATTGATCAGTCCTCCTGACACTTCTATATTGATCAGTCCTCCTGACATTCTATATTGATCAGTCCTCCTGAAACTTCTATATTGATCAGTCCTCCTGACACCTCTATATTGATAAATCCTCCTGACACTTCTATATTGATCAGTCCTCCTGACACCTCTTTATTGATAAATCCTCCTGACACTTCTGTATTGATCAGTCCTCCTGACACTTCTATATTGATCAATCCTCCTGACACTTCTATATTGATCAGTCCTCCTGACACTTCTATATTGATCAGTCCTCCTGACACTTCTGTATTGATCAGTCCTCCTGATACCTCTATATTGATCAGTCCTCCTGACACTTCTATATTGATCAGTCCTCCTGACACTTCTATATTGATCAGTCCTCCTGACACTTCTATATTGATCAGTCCTCCTGACACTTCTATATTGATCAGTCCTCCTGACATTCTATATTGATCAGTCCTCCTGAAACTTCTATATTGATCAGTCCTCCTGACACCTCTATATTGATAAATCCTCCTGACACTTCTATATTGATCAGTCCTCCTGACACCTCTTTATTGATAAATCCTCCTGACACTTCTGTATTGATCAGTCCTCCTGATACCTCTATATTGATAAATCCTCCTGACACTTCTATATTGATCAGTTTTCCTCACACTTCTATATTGATCAGTCCTCCTGACACTTCTATATTGATCAGTCCTCCTGACATTCTATATTGATCAGTCCTCCTGACACTTCTATATTGAGCCTCGACCAATCAGAGACCGGCACAGCATCGACGTAGAAATCCCGCGTCTCTGATTGGTCGAGGCCGCCAGTCTGATTGACACTTCTATATTGATCAGTCCTCCTGACACTTCTGTATTGATCAGTCCTCCTGACACTTCTATATTGATCAGTCCTCCTGACACTTCTATATTGATCAGTCCTCCTGACACTTCAATATTGATCAGTCCTCCTGACACTTCTATATTGATCAGTCCTCCTGATACCTCTATATTGATCAGTCCTCCTGACACCTCTATATTGATCAGTCCTCCTGACTCTTCTATATTGATCAGTCCTCCTGACACTTCTATATTGATCAGTCCTCCTGACACTTCTATATTGATCAGTCCTCCTGACACTTCTATATTGATCAGTCCTCCTGACACTTCTGTATTGATCAGTCCTCCTGACACTTCTATATTGATCAGTCCTCCTGATACCTCTATATTGATCAGTCCTCCTGACACTTCTATATTGATCAGTCCTCCTGACACTTCTGTATTGATCAGTCCTCCTGATACCTCTATATTGATCAGTCCTCCTGACACTTCTATATTGATCAGTCCTCCTGACACTTCTATATTGATCAGTCCTCCTGACACTTCTATATTGATCAGTCCTCCTGATACCTCTATATTGATCAGTCCTCCTGACACTTCTGTATTGATCAGTCCTCCTGACACCTCTATATTGATCAGTCCTCCTGACACTTCTATATTGATCAGTCCTCCTGACACTTCTGTATTGATCAGTCCTCCTGACTCTTCTATATTGATCAGTCCTCCTGACACTTCTGTATTGATCAGTCCTCCTGACACTTCTATATTGATCAGTCCTCCTGACATTCTATATTGATCAGTCCTCCTGACATTCTATATTGATCAGTCCTCCTGATACCTCTATATTGATCAGTCCTCCTGACACTTCTATATTGATCAGTCCTCCTGACACTTCTATATTGATCAGTCCTCCTGACACTTCTGTATTGATCAGTCCTCCTGACACTTCTATATTGATCAGTCCTCCTGACATTCTATATTGATCAGTCCTCCTGACACTTCTATATTGATCAGTCCTCCTGACACCTCTATATTGATCAGTCCTCCTGATACCTCTATATTGATCAGTCCTCCTGACTCTTCTATATTGATCAGTCCTCCTGACACTTCTATATTGATCAGTCCTCCTGATACCTCTATATTGATCAGTCCTCCTGACACTTCTGTATTGATCAGTCCTCCTGACACTTCTATATTGATCAGTCCTCCTGATACCTCTATATTGATCAGTCCTCCTGATACCTCTATATTGATCAGTCCTCCTGACTCTTCTATATTGATCAGTCCTCCTGACACTTCTATATTGATCAGTCCTCCTGATACCTCTATATTGATCAGTCCTCCTGACACTTCTGTATTGATCAGTCCTCCTGACACTTCTGTATTGATCAGTCCTCCTGACACTTCTATATTGATCAGTCCTCCTGACACTTCTGTATTGATCAGTCCTCCTGACACTTCTATATTGATCAGTCCTCCTGACACCTCTATATTGATCAGTCCTCCTGACACTTCTGTATTGATCAGTCCTCCTGACACCTCTGTATTGATCAGTCCTCCCGACTCTTCTATATTGATTAGTCCTCCTGACACTTCTATATTGATCAGTCCTCCTGACACTTCTATATTGATCAGTCCTCCTGACACTTCTATATTGATCAGTCCTCCTGACACTTCTATATTGATCAGTCCTCCTGACACTTCTATATTGATCAGTCCTCCTGACTCTTCTATATTGATCAGTCCTCCTGACACTTCTGTATTGATCATTCCTCCTGACACTTCTATATTGATCAGTCCTCCTGATACCTCTATATTAATCAGTCCTCCTGACACTTCTATATTGATCAGTCCTCCTGACACTTCTATATTGATCAGTCCTCCTGACACTTCTATATTGATCAGTCCTCCTGACACCTCTATATTGATCAGTCCTCCTGACACTTCTGTATTGATCAGTCCTCCTGACACTTCTATATTGATCAGTCCTCCTGATACCTCTATATTGATCAGTCCTCCTGACACTTCTGTATTGATCAGTCCTCCTGACACTTCTGTATTGACCAGTCCTCCTGATCTATATATATAATTGTCTAAGGGATTTTCCGTCTGTCTTTCTGTCTGTCTGTCTGTCTGTCTGGGCACAGCGACGATGATGTCATAAAGGACGTAGACATCTCACGTTTCTGATTCAGCGACGGGCACAGTATCGATGTAGATGTCATAATGGTTGCCATGGCGACGATGATGTCATAAAGGTTGCGTCGACCAATCAGCGACGGGCACAGTCTGCCGCGAATTCTGGAATCATCATTGTCCATATATTACGGGGACATGCATATTCTAGAATACCCGATGCGTCAGAATCGGGCCACAATCTAGTTAGTTATAATAGGGCACACCGGGGGCATTACTCCTTGGCCAATACAAAAAAAAATAACTCTAAAAAGGTGAATCCATGGTCTTCATGGTGTGCAATTGTCTAGTCTCTTGGGGAGCAGGATGGAGAGTTTGTTCAGGATTAGAGTAGGTGGGGATGATGATGGAAATGTGTCTGTGTTACAAATTCTGAAGATGAAAGTCATCAAGAAGTTGCCATGGTGGTCTGAGCCAAATGAGAACAAAATGGAGAAAGCAAATGACCCCAATCAAAACCAACATCACCTGTAAGTCACTGTATAAAACTATATTGTAATACTGTGTGTGTTTTGGTTTTATTATTGTTAGTTTGTCTTTGCTCTTTGTACAGCATGTTTTGTTCTGTAGCAGTGTTATGTATTCACTGTGTAGTGGCAATGGTAGGTGATACAGTCAGACAGTATTATTATGGCCTTGTATATAAGTACTAGCTGTTTCCAGCCAGCTAACGCTTGGCACGCTCATTGATATCTAATTAACGCTGCTGGTGATTATGCAATTAAATGTACGTTTACCTTGGCTGAAGTCGTTGAATTGCTGCGTGTGGTAATGTGTGGGGAGGCGGAGCCTTGTGTGGTAATGTGGGGGACGGAGCCTCGTGTGGTAATGTGTGATGACGGAGCCTCGTGTGGTAATGTGTGTGGATGGAGCCTCGTGTGGTAATGTGTGTGGACGGAGCCTCGTGTGGTAATGTGTGGGGACGGAGCCTCGTGTGGTAATGTGTGGGGACGGAGCCTCGTGTGGTAATGTGTGGGGACGGAGCCTCGTGTGGTAATGTGCGGGGACGGATCCTCGTGTGGTAATGTGTGATGACGGAGCCTCGTGTGGTAATGTGTGTGGACAGAGCCTCGTGTGGTAATGTGTGTGGACGGAGCCTCGTGTGGTAATGTGTGGGGACGGAGCCTCGTGCGGTAATGTGTGGGGACGGAGCCTCGTGTGGTAATGTGTGATGACGGAGCCTCGTGTGGTAATGTGCGGGGACGGATCCTCGTGTGGTAATGTGTGAGGATGGAGCATCGTGTGGTAATGTGTGAGGACGGAGCATCGTGTGGTAATGTTTGTGGATGGAGCCTCGTGTGGTAATGTGTTGGGATGGAGCCACGTGTGGTAATGTGTGGGGACGGAGCCACGTGTGGTAATGTGCGGGGACGGATCCTCATGTGGTAATGTGTGAGGATGGAGCATCGTGTAGTAATGTGTGAGGACGGAGCATCGTGTGGTAATGTGTGAGGACGGAGCATCGTGTGGTAATGTGTGTGGATGGAGCCTCGTGTGGTAATGTGTGGGGATGGAGCCACGTGTGGTAATGTGTGGGGACGGAGCTTCGTGTGATAATGTGTGGGGACAGAGCCTCGTGAGGTAATTTGTGGGGACGGAGCCTCGTGTGGTAATGTGTGTGGACGGGATTATGTGTGGTAATGAGGTGGGGGGTGGGATTATGTGTGGTGATGTGGAGGGGGCGGAGCTACTGTGCAGGGGGCGGGATTAGCGAGTAATCACGATGCCTCTTATATATAAAAATTATTGATAATAACAGTCTTTGTATAGCGAGTTTTGTTCAGAACAGTACATATTTTGACTTTAGGTGGCCAGGGAGTGGTAGCATATGGAGAGACTTATCCCTTGGGACTTTGGCCCCTGATATTTTAAGACCCTAGCAAAGCCCTTGATTTTGACAATAATTCCAGTAACATTCAAACATTTAATGTAGTCTCACTTATATTTACCAGGTAAAAGTTCTTGTTGATTACCGATCACCCGAAATTCTTTTATGGCTTCCTCTTCTTCACAGTCTACAAGGAGCCAAGAGTTACAGTCAAACTGCACATCCTGTTTGGTTTCTTCATTCACCATTTGAATTTTTTCCAAATGCCATCCTGGTGCAGTGGGTAAGTGATCGCAGATTAGACGCAGCTTATATATTTCTCCAATATCTTCGATTGTTACCTGTTTTTTTTACATACAATTAGTGGAGTCAATTCAATTGTGAAATATAAAATATCATTCTCTGAAACTGACATGTCTTTGAGATCTAACCTCACTCCTATAATACTAATAAGGAAGAGAGAGTTAAAAGCCTATAATCCTATAATTCCTTCCAATATAGATAAACACACACAGAAAAAGCCTCCTATATTATGTGTTACTACCAATTAATAGAAAAATCAGACAAATGTATATATACGCACCATAAATATTTTATTGAGACACAATTACACAGTAACAATAAAATGTAACAAGGAACGATGAAAGAAACAGGAGGTCGATGAGAGACACAAAATAATACAAATAAGATTACAGTATAGAGCATAGTCACCAGATAGCGGAATATTACCAAGGAGTACCAGATGAAGTAGGGGTGAAACGAGCGTTGAGGTCTGAGGTGGAGGGTGATGTGGTGACAGTCTATTATATTTGAGTAACACATGATATATTATACTACTACTAATAGTTCATACATCATTAAGCAGAAAAAGTTTTATGGATAATGAATGGAAGCACAACATATGTTTTTTGAATTCTATCTCTTTATCCCCATTCAGCCCTCGGTTCTTTAGGTTAATGTAGGTAACCTGGTGTTGGACCCCGTCTATGTCACCCTTTGCTTGACAAGTATAGAGAATATTTTTCAGATTATCTTTGGCTTATCCAAGTCTGACATTCTCTGCCATCTTCCTAGGCTTGTCTTGTGGTGACATGATTGTCCATTTATGCTAGCTCAGTAAGGCTGGATTGAATCTTTAAGGCTGAGATCAGTGCCTAATGTAAAGGCTGATACAAGTGCAGTGAATGGCATATACAGTAGGAAATAGGCCTGGAATAGTCTGCAGTGAATGCTGTTTAATTATTCAATAAAAATGATAATACCGGCAGTTAATATATGTTTTCTAATCATCTAAAATGGGCCCTTCCAGCCATACACATGCTAGACTTTATTAGTCTATTATCGCTCTTTTTGCTATAAAATGTAACTGATATAATGAGCTCTGCTTTCTTCTGTAAGTTACTAAACAGACGGAGGATGCATTCAGTTAACAGTCTGGTGTTCAGAACATGCCGTGTCAAGTGAATGGATTAATATAATGTCATTTGTCATTTGAGAACATGTGGAAGCTGAACACAAGCAATATGCAGTAACTTATACTACAGCAAATCAATATGTGTACGATCAATAGACACCATAATACTATTAAAAGGCCAGTAACATACTAAGTGAATGCATGGTACTTTGTACAGGGACTATTGAATGTTATTTTAGCTGATTTTTCTTTTTAGTCTATAACTTTACACATTTACAGCAGTCACATAAGTACAAGCTGAGTATATAGCATTTCTTCTAAAGGAATATAACTATGTGGGCCCAAGCAACGAGGCTTAGCAGGGCAAGTTCCAGAATCATATGGGCCTGGGAGTGTAAGTTCGGCTCCTTAGTCCTCAATATCCATCAATATCCAATAACTATGGCTCTAAGGCCTCAATCAGATGTCACTGAGTCTGAGTGTCATCAGTGTTTTTCATCCAAATTTCATCAGAGTTTGGCTAGTATTTACCAGTAGTATTTCATCAGTGATTTTCCCGTGTGGAAAAGTAAATAAACTGCAAAGACTGCTAGTTTTCATCAGTGATAAAAAAAAAAAAAAAACAGACGTCTCCTTGATTTTTTTGTGAACAGATGCAAAAAAAAAAAAAGTCATATGATCAGCTTCATAGATTATAACTGGTACGCGTTCTATCCTTGAAATCATGGATAATAAAATGTATGCGAAAATCAGCCGTCAGAATGAGGCCGAAAGTTTTTCTAATACGTCGTGTTTCGCCTGTTTTTTTTTTGTATTTTTTTTGCCTGCATGCTACTTTTGTGCCAAGAAGGAACAAAAAAAAAAATTTAAAATAGCAGGTATGAACATACCGTACAAATGAGGGAAGCTGTAAGCCAAAATATTTTTTTTATTTTTTGACTTTTCATAGTCCAACTGCTTTTTATTTTTTGGACAGTATACCTGTTATTTGTTTTTGTGATCGAGCTGCTGTTAGATTAATACTAATTATTCTACCTTTATGGAATGCAGAGAAACACTGTTTTAATTGTTTTTCTTTGTTATGCCAGTTACCAATCACAATAAATATGTGTTACCTTTACTGCACCCTTGGCACACTGCTAGTTTGAACTATTATAGTTTTATGCTTGTCTAATCTGTATTTACTTACCGAAAACTCATCTGTAGAGCCGGGAAATAAATATTGAATCTCAGAATTTTGCAAAAGAAAAATGTCCTTTGTTTTCCCATCTGATCCGTAAATAATGACATTAATTTTCATCTCATTACTCCGTAAGGAATCATTGGCGGTTGTTATTTGCATATTCCAAAGTTTTCCTACAACAAATAGAATAGGATGTGACCATTATATATAATATATAATAACAAAGACAGGTAGGAATGGCAGCTTTACAAAAGTACACGTATAAAATGGTCCTGGTCTCACACATTCTTGTTTTTGAAAACTATGCAAAACTTTGTGTAATGAGTAATGTCATTGGTTAATGGATCCAATTAACTTATAATATACAGTTGGACTACTGTTTGCATCTGATAACAGCTGAACATTTTGTTTGGTCATAAATCAGCTGAGCGGATCGCTCAGGACAAGAGAGATACGAACTACAGGCCCCACCATCAGACAAATTCTCTGTGAATTGATTCTGGAGTCTGCTATGTACTGTGATATACACACAAGGACGTAATTGTTGGTATCTTCTGTAAAAGTAAGAAAAACCCACAATGGTCACTGAAATAAGTTGAAGCTAACAAAATATTTTTCCAAATATCTTCACTGAATATCAACTAATGAAAATCAGACATTGCTTCAAAATTGTGGTTCAACAGAAAAATAATAACACTAATGAAAATTGCCTGGACAAAAATGCTGGTACCTTAACTTGATATTTTTTTTGTGTGAGCAGGTTGCGGGATGCAGTAACGGACTGGAGGCAGAGCAAGGGTTAACAATATTTAACAAACAGGGAATATTCCACGCAGGGAGGTAATGGGTTAAACAGGGGAATAAACAGTCTAATTGCAAAAGGAAATGCAGAGTTGAGGAATAAAGGATCAGGTAAAGGCGGTTGCGGTGAATACGGTTAACAAGTCGGTAGTCCCTCAGACGATGAAGTCAATAGCGCTGACAACGTCAGGCATAGTGTCTTTTCTAGTAAGCTCGTGTAGACAGCAATGCCTCATCTTGTGGCGGCAGCGGTCAGCCGACGGTACCTTCCGCTGCCCCTAGTCCATATGCTGCAGTGGCTGCCAATGGTGTGGGCCACAGTCATTTACGAGCCCAACGTGGCTCAGCTAATAAACACTGGCAAAGTCAGGGTGCAAGTGTCTGTCCCATACCCAGTCACTCTTAGGTGGCACAAGCACTGTACTCACGGACATGGAGCTTACAGCGCCTTGATCTCTCGTATTAAACGAGTACACACTGCACCTCTCTCTGTAGTCACTGGGCACACACTGCACGTTCCTGTCTCTCTCGTCCCCACTGTTGGTGGCAGGAGATGGCAAATACTGGCCTGCACGCTGCTGATGCTCCCAGGATGAAGCACTCCTCTGCCTGGCTGTTGCTCCTGGTCACATGGCTCCCCTCAGCACAGCGGTCCCTCTGCAGATGGTGGAGGACCCTCTCTATGTGGCCTGTTGCGGCGCTGGTACTCTGTGGGGAGGACGGGCCACGCCGCTCACCTGACTGTAGGGGGGATTATTTGTGCAGGAAGCCCAGTGAAGGGCAATTATTTATTAGTGCGCGTCGGAGGACCCCTCAGTATTGGGCGTCGGAGGACCCCTCAGTATTGGGCGTCGGAGGACCCCTCAGTATTGGGCGTCGGAGGACCCCTCAGTATTGGGGTTAACAAGTCGGTAGTCCCTCAGACGATGAAGTCAATAGCGCTGACAACGTCAGGCGCAGTGTCTTTTCTAGTAAGCTCGTTTAGACAGCAATGCCTCATCTTGTGGCGGCAGCGGTCAGCCGACGGTACCTTCCACTGCCCCTAGTCCATATGCTGCAGTGGCTGCCAATGGTGTGGGCCACAGTCATTTACGAGCCCAACGTGGCTCAGCTAATAAACACTGGCAAAGTCAGGGTGCAAGTGTCTGTCCCATACCCAGTCACTCTTAGGTGGCACAAGCACTGTACTCACGGACATGGAGCTTACAGCGCCTTGATCTCTCGTATTAAACGAGTACACACTGCACCTCTCTCTGTAGTCACTGGGCACACACTGCACGTTCCTGTCTCTCTCGTCCCCACTGTTGGTGGCAGGAGATGGCAAATACTGGCCTGCACGCTGCTGATGCTCCCAGGATGAAGCACTCCTCTGCCTGGCTGTTGCTCCTGGTCACATGGCTCCCCTCAGCACAGCGGTCCCTCTGCAGATGGTGGAGGACCCTCTCTATGTGGCCTGTTGCGGCGCTGGTACTCTGTGGGGAGGACGGGCCACGCCGCTCACCTGACTGTAGGGGGGATTATTTGTGCAGGAAGCCCAGTGAAGGGCAATTATTTATTAGTGCGCGTCGGAGGACCCCTCAGTATTGGGCGTCGGAGGACCCCTCAGTATTGGCCGTCGGAGGACCCCTCAGTATTGGGCGTCGGAGGACCCCTCAGTATTGGGGTTAACAAGTCGGTAGTCCCTCAGACGATGAAGTCAATAGCGCTGACAACGTCAGGCGCAGTGTCTTTTCTAGTAAGCTCGTTTAGACAGCAATGCCTCATCTTGTGGCGGCAGCGGTCAGCCGACGGTACCTTCCACTGCCCCTAGTCCATATGCTGCAGTGGCTGCCAATGGTGTGGGCCACAGTCATTTACGAGCCCAACGTGGCTCAGCTAATAAACACTGGCAAAGTCAGGGTGCAAGTGTCTGTCCCATACCCAGTCACTCTTAGGTGGCACAAGCACTGTACTCACGGACATGGAGCTTACAGCGCCTTGATCTCTCGTATTAAACGAGTACACACTGCACCTCTCTCTGTAGTCACTGGGCACACACTGCACGTTCCTGCCTCTCTCGTCCCCACTGTTGGTGGCAGGAGATGGCAAATACTGGCCTGCACGCTGCTGATGCTCCCAGGATGAAGCACTCCTCTGCCTGGCTGTTGCTCCTGGTCACATGGCTCCCCTCAGCACAGCGGTCCCTCTGCAGATGGTGGAGGACCCTCTCTATGTGGCCTGTTGCGGCGCTGGTACTCTGTGGGGAGGACGGGCCACGCCGCTCACCTGACTTTAGGGGGGATTATTTGTGCAGGAAGCCCAGTGAAGGGCAATTATTTATTCAAGGGCGCATCATGGGAGATATTTTTTTATTATGGTGCAGTTTAATTATATTTTTATTTTTAAGGGCACCATGTCTGGATGTGTTTCAGAAGACAGGAGAAGAGGGAGGTCTGCAAAGATGAGCTGTGTACATTAAATCTCATAATGGCATCAGAGCTAAATGAAGACAAAAGGGATGGGGATGGCTTCAATCAGAGAATATGCCAAATATAAAGTACCTGGAGGTGTATATTTATTTGTGATCCGGACTACATCTCATCGGTGCTGTGGTTCTTCTATGGTCCACAGTGTGATTATAACTGTTAACAACAACTCACAGTATCTCTCTACCATTGTTAAAGACACACTGGGAGTTGTAGGTTTCATCAATTTGTCTCTGCTGTCCACATCCAGGGAGATTAGGTACAATGTACACTGTTGCACATTGTGGACAAAGGAACATCCAGATCTCTGGATATAGACTTGTAACCTTGAGATTGTTGATATTTTTGAACAATTTTGGTTCTCAATGCCTCAGACTGTTCTCTTCTCTTTCTGTTCTCCATGTATAGTGTGGCACACACAGACAAACAATGCAAAGAGTTTCAAATTCTTCCCTTTTTACCTGGCTTCAGGTGTGATTTACATATAGCTCAAACCGGTTACTTGTTACGGGTGAGTTTGAATGAGCATCCCAAGCTTGAAACAAAGTTGTTTACCTACATTTACCAATATTTTTGTCCACACAATTTTTGAGATTTTCTGTGAAATGATGTCCAATTTGCTTTTTATTCTCAGGTTTTCATGTGTTGCTCCAATCAGGGCCACTATCATGGCATTACTGCCCTTACTGGCATATGGGGCCCGCTCCAGATGCCCCTCCTTACCGAGCCCCAGGGGCGGAATTCGGCATTTCACCCAGTAACTGAATGTGCCTTCGAAGACGAACATTCAGTTGAAATCTATTGCCATGCAGGACCCGCTTACTGCACTACAATACGAGCTGCCAGCCACTCAGAGGCAGACAGCCGACGTTGGGGCTATGTTGCCTGCATATGACTTCACCGTCGTGTGCTCGCACATCCGCGCCTCAAATGGTTGAGGAGGGGGCCACCACTGGACCATAGCCAGGTAAGGAGAAACTCTTTCTTCTTCTTCTTTTTTGTACTGAAATCCACGATATGAAGACATTAAGGGGGGAGGGGGGGTGGGCGGAGGCAGAATGGAGGCATATGGGGCCAGGATGAGAGGACATATATAGGGGCAGAATGGATACATATTGAGGGGGCAGGATAGAGACATATGGGGAAGGGATGGAGACATATGAGGGGGCAGGATGGAGACATATGGGGGCCAGGATGGAGACATATAGGGCCAGGATGGGAGGACATATTGGGGCGGCAGGATGGGAGGACATATGGGGCCAGTATGGGAGAAAATATAGTTTGGCAGGATAGAGACACGTGGCCCTGATGGGAGGACACATGTGGGATAGGATGGAGACCAATGGGGCCATGATGGGAGGACATATGGGAGCAGGATGTAGACACATGTGGCCAGAAATCAGACACATGGGGGCCATGATGGGGATGCTATTATTGGAAGGTGCTAGGATGTAGGACATTATTACTGTAGGGGCTAATTAAGAGGTGTTATTTCTGTTGTGATGTATTTTATTTTTTAGGATACTCTTTTGAGTGGAGGGTAAGTCCAGTCATTGTGTAGATTGACAATGTCACTTTTTTTCTTCATTTGGCATAGTGTAGAAGTTGGGAAAAAATTGGCGATGAGTCACTGGTTGGAAGAAGTGATGGCGGTCTGTACTGGATGAAGAAGAAAAGCAAAGATGAATATCTTCAACTACAGACACCACTGGTGTCTGTATGTTGCCTGTACACTTACATTATACACTATATAGTATATACAGAGCTCCTGTGTATAATTTCATCTGAGATCACTGCATTACCTGTATGAAACCGAGACTATATATAGAGCTCCTGTGTATAATATTACTGTTGATCACTGTATTATCTGTACATTGATACTAAAAACAGATCTACTGTGTATAATGTCACTGGTAAGTCAATATTACCTGTACACTGATGCTATATACTGTATACCATTTACAGGGCTCCTGTGTATTATGGCACTTATGGTAATATGTGTATTGTATTTTTTATTAATAATCTGTATTCTAGTATTCAGTCACTATGTGGTGATATTATGTGGTCTGGTCATGGTGTGGTGATATTTTGTCCCTTGCATGTGGTAATATTTGGTCAATATATGGTAGTAATATGTGGTCTGTTCATGGTGTGGTGATATTTGTCCCTTGTATATGGTATTACTGGTCATTTAAAATATGTGATGCATTCCCTTAACCCCAAAGGGTGGTTTGCATGTTAATGATCAGGCCAATTTTTAAAATTCTGACCACTGTCCCTTTATGAGGTTATAACTCTGGAACTCTTGTATGGATCCCGGTAATTCTAACACTGTTTTCTCATGACATACTGTAATTCATGTTAGTGGTAAAATTTCCTCAATATTACTTGCGTTTATTTGTGAAAAAAAAACAGAAATTTGGCTAAAATTTAGAAAATTATGCAATTTTCCAAAGTTTAATTTTCATGCCCTTAAATCACAGAGATATGTCACACAAAATAGTTTATAAGTAACATTTCCCACATGTCTACTTTACATCAGCACAAGTTTGGAACAAACATTTTTTTTGTTAGAAAGATATAAGGGTTAAAATTTGACAAGCGTTTTCTCATTTTTACAACACCATTTTTTTTAGGGCCCACATCACATTTGAAGTCACTTTGAGGGGTCTATATGATAGAAAATACCCCAAAGTGAAACTATTATAAAAATTGCCCCTCTCAAGGTGCTTAAAACCACATTCAAGAATTGTTGGAATGTTTAAAAAAAATGAACATTTAACTTTTTTTCACAAAAAATTTACTTCAGATCCAATTTGTTTTATTTTACCAAGGGTAACAGGAGAAATTGAACACCAAAAGTTGTTGTACAATTTGTCCTGAGTACACAGATACCCCATATGTGGGGGGAACCACTGTTTGTGCGCATGGCAGAGCTCGGAAGGGAAGGAGCGCCATTGGACTTTTCAATGCAAAATTGGCTGGAATTGAGATCGAACGCCATGTCGCATTTGGAGAGCCCCTGATGTGCCTAAACAGTGGAAATCCCCCACAAATGACCATTTTGGAAAGTAGACTCCCTATGGAACTTATCTAGATGTATGGTGAGCACTTTGAACCCCCAAGTGCTTCACAGAACTTTATAATATAGAGCCCTAAAAATAAAAAAAATCATATTTTTTCACAAAAATGAATTTTTGCCCCCAATTTTTTTTTTTTTACAAAGGGTGACGGGAGAAATTGGACCCCAAAAGTTGTTGTGCAATTTATCCTGAGTATGCTGATACCCCATATGTGAGGGTAAACCACTCTTTGGGTGCGTGGCAGAGCTCGGAAAGGAAGCAGCGCCGTTTTGGAATGCAGACTTAGATGGATTGGTTTGCGGGCGTCATGTTGCATTTGCAGAGCCCCTGATGTACCTAAACAGTAGAAACCACCCCATAAGTGACCCCATATTGGAAACTAGACCCCCAAAGAACTTATCTAGATGTGTTGTGAGAACTTTGAATCCCCAAGTGTTTCACTACAGTTTATAACGTAGAGCCATGAGAATTAAAAAATCTTTTTTTTCCACAAAAATGATTTTTTAGCCCCCAGTTTTGTATTTTCCCATGGGTAACAGGAGAAATCGGACCCAAAAAGTTGATGTCCAATTTGTCCTGAGTATGCTGATACCCCATATGTGGGGGTAAACCATTGTTTGGGCACACGGCAGAACTCAGAAGGGAAGGAGAAATGTTTTACTTTTTCAACGCAGAATTGGTTTGAAATGAGATTAGACACCATGTCACGTTTGGAGAGCCAAAAGAGTGGAAACCCCCCAATTCCAACTCCAACCCTAATCCGAACACACCCCTAACCCTAATCTCAACCCTAACCACACCCCTAACCCCAATACACCCTTAACCCTAATCCCAACCGTAACCATAACCCTAACCACACCCCTAACCCTGATCGCCGTTTTTCAGGTTTCCAATACTATGGAAATAGTATTAGAGAAAAAAACAGCATTCTGCAAAAACGGAAGTCACGGTGCACCACAAAAAGAAACTTCCGTTGTTTTTGCGACCCCATTGATTTTCATTAGGAGCCATGTCCGTAAGCCGGGAAAAAAAAAATCGAGCAGGCTCGATCTTTTTTCACGGCTATAAATACGACCTTCACGGCCATATGGCATATGGAGCACTGTGAAATTGTTGAGGCCCATTTTTGCGGCCCCATAGAAATCGATTGGGGCCACAAAAGCAGGCTGCAAAACAACGGTATGTGTAAAAGAAGCCTTACCCTAATGAGAAAATAGAAATAAATACATTTTTTTTATTTTTATTATTTTTCCCTAACTAAAGGGGTGACAAAGGGGGTTTGAGTTACTATTTATAGCGAATTTTTGTTTGGCAGCTGTCACACACTAAAAGACGCTTTTTATTGCAAAAAATAGTTTCTGCTTTACCACATTTTGAGAGCTATAATTTTTCCATATTTTGGCCCACAGAGTCATGTGAGTTCTTGTTTTTTGCAGGACGAGTTGATGTTTTTATTGGTACCATATTTGGGCACATAATATTTTCGGTCACGTTCTATTATGACTTTTGGGAGGCAGAATGAACAAAAACAAGCAATTCATGAATTTCTTTTGGGTGGGGCGTTTATACTGTTCCGCGTGTGGTAAAATTGATAAAGCAGTTTTCGGGTTAGTACGATGACAGGGATACCTCATTTATATCTTTTTTTTATGTTTTGGCGGTTTTATACAATAAAAACTATTTTATATAAAAAATAATTATTTAAAGCTTTCACTTTAATCAGAGGGCTATAACTTTTTAATTTTTTTCCTAATGATGCTGTATGTCAGCTCGTGTTTTGCGAGACAAGATGACATTTTCAGAGGTACCATGTTTACTTATATCCGTCTTTTTGATCGTGTGTTATTCCATTTTTTGTTCGGCGATATGATGATAAAGCATTGTTTTTTGCCTTGTTTTTTTTTTTACGGTGTTCACTGAAGGGGTTAACTAGTGGGACAGTGTTATAGGTCGGGTCGTTATGGACGTGGCAATACTAAATATGTGTAAATGTGTAAATTTTTTCTTTATTTAGGAATTTTTAAGAAAATATTTTTACACATGTTAAATTTTTTTATTTTACTTTTTTACATTGTCCCAGGGTGGGACATCACTATATAAAGTCAGATCGCTGATCTGACACTTTGCAAAGCACTGTGTCAGATCAGCGATCTGACAGGCAGTGCAGGAGGCTTGCCGATGCCTGCTCTCAGCAGGCACTGACAAGCCACCTCCCTGTAGGACCCAGAAGGACCCCGCGGCCATCTTGAATTTGGGGTCACGTTGTTCTGAGGGTCCAAGGGAAGCACGCAGGGAGCCCCCTCCCTGTGCTATGCTTCTCTGTGCCACTGGAACGCTGCGATCTTGTTTGATCGCAGTGTTCAGGGGTTAAAGTGCCGGAAGCGGTCTGTGACCACTCCTGGCACATAGTGCCAGATGTCAGCTGTGATATGAAGTACTATCCCGTCCATGGGAATTAAGTCCCAAGTCACATGGATGGGATAGTATGTCCGATGGCGGAAAGGGGTTAAAGAAAAATAAATAAAAATATACCGAAAGAGTATTGAATATTTTAACAAATGTTTAATAGATTAGAGTAAAGTGGGTCCCTGCCAGAAGAGTCTACCTTGTCGTGGTGGCAGCTTAAAAAATCCCCCAAACAAAAGCTGATGGCTATATATGTGATATGGTGTTCAATGGGAATTGTTGATGTGTGATTGGTGAGTCCATGGTGCAGAAGTGGAGTCTTTCCAAAAGTGGGCAGTGGGACTGTGGAAGGTTCGGGAGGTGGAGGCGAAGCTAGAGTGGAGTCTGGGTGGAGTCTCAAGGGGGCCCGAAAGTTTTGCCAGTATGGAGCTCTGAAATTCCTGGTGGAAGCCCTGGCTCCAATACACACAAAGGAAACATGTGTATAACAAAACATGTGTGTGAAGAATATTAAATATATAATTCATGTCAATCATTTTTATCCTATTTGACATGGAATTATAAAACTCCCTTCCCATGTGCAGCTATAACAGTATGCCTAGCTCAGCAGGGGGTCAAGCCTCATAACGCTGTGAGTGACAGATCTCACATCTTGAGCCAGCTAAGCTCAGAACAAAAGGCTTTCTTGCAAAATAGATATGGTATAACTATTTTGTTGCATCAGCTATGATTTCACAAGGAGAATATGGACTTATCGTATGTCCTGATCACACACCAGTAACATTTTTTAGATCTCTGGACTGGACCAAACACCTTCCATGGTCTTAATCTGTTCTAGCATCACAGGGTCGAGATATACATAGAAGGGCTAGTAGGAGCCAGGTAGCAAAACTGTGTTTGGTCTCAACGTGTAGCAAAGATCAGGCCAGATCTGATGGAGCCAAAGCCGCTTCCCTATGTCCGTCCATTAAGGAGTTATGACCAATCTTTGGTTTTGGAGTTTTTAGCTGCTAGATGCAAGGGGAGGGTATTTAGGTTCAGCCCAGAGGGCAGGAGAGGAGTGACCAAAAAGGGATAAAATCTACTGTAAGGCCATGTGGCCTCTCTCTCTGTTATGCTTGCGGTCCACTTCGAAGGTGGTAGCTATGTTGAGAAACATGCTGTAAAGGGCCTAGGCACCAGCTGGCAGCCCATACCCCCTGCGGCCCAGCACACACATGGTTTAACCCCTTAACCCCCGGAGCTTTTTTTGTTTTTGCTTTTTCATTTTTTTGCTCCCCTCCTTCCAAGAGCCATAACTTTTTTATTATTCTGTCAATATGGCCATGTGAGGGCTTATTTTTTGCGGAACGAGTTGTATTTTTGAACCACACCATTGGTTTTACCATGTCGTGTACTAGAAAGCGTGCAGGAAAATTGCAAAAAAGTGCAATCCCACACTTGTTTTTTGTTTGGCTTTTTTACTAAGTTCACTAAATGCTAAAACTGACCTGCCATTATGATTCTTCAGGTCATTATGAGTTCATAAACACCAAATATGTCTAGGTTATTTTTTATTTAAGTGGTAAAAAAAATTCTAAACTTTGCTAGAAAAAAAAGCGCAATTTTCCAAGACCCATAGCGTCTCCATTTTTCGTGATCTTGGGTTGCGTGATGGCTTATTTTTTGCACGCTGAGCTGACAGTTTTAATTATACTATTTCGGTGCAGATACGTTCTTTTGATCGCCCATTATTGCATTTTAATGCAATGTCGCGGTGACAAAAAAGCATAATTATGGCGTTTTGAATTTTTCTCCCTACGCCGTTTAGCGATCAGGTTAATTCTTCTTTTTATTGATAGATTGGGCGATTTTGAAAGTGACGATACCAAATATGTGTAGGTTTGATTTTTTTATTGTTTTATTTTGAATGGGGTGAATAGGGGGTGATTTGAACTTTTATATATTGTTTTTTCATATTTTTTAAAACATTTTTTCAAATTTTGCCATGCTTCAATACCCATACATGGGGGCGTTGCTCAAATCACCCCTATGTAGCTGAATTACAGCATTGCTATGATCGCCGACCACTGGGTGGTGCTCACAGCAATCTGGCATCAACAACCATAAAGGTCTGTAGGAGACCTCAGGTTGTTATGCTGATGCACCGCTGACTCCCGATCATGTCATGGGGTCAACGGTGAGCGCATTTCCCAGCCGGATGCGCTTGTTAAATGCTGCTGTCAGAGTTTGACAGAAGCATTTAACTAGTTAATAGACGTGGGCGGATGACGATTCTGCCCTTGCAAATTGCGGGCACATGTCAGCTGTTCAAAACAGCTTACATGTCCCGACTTTGATGCGAGCTCACCACCGGAGCCCGCATCAAAGCGTTGGTTCTGACATGGCAGAAAGGGGTTAACATCAAATTGGTAATTGACATGATAAATCTGTTAACATCTTTTGTATTGCCACTGTTTGTATTTGCATATCTGACCATTGTATACGTATAACAATCATGTATATAGTGTATTGTCTAGTGTGATATAATGCAATTAAATATATAATTTAACCTTGATCAATGACTCCACACGTCCATTTCTCGGTTTAACTTTCCATGCTCCCCGGACTGGTTTCTAGCCTGATATAATTCCGATAATGGACCGGGCTTATATCTAACGAGGAACTAGTGGCAGTCCTGCCAGGCTGGCAATTCTCTGTTTCACTGGTGCTAGTGAAAGCGGCCTCACAGCCTGCCAGGGTTGTGAGCAACACATCCTCTCATTACAAATGCCTCCCTGGGCACATGTAGACAGGGTGAGTTTGTGTAAAACTTTATCAAACTGACCTTACGTGTCCCCAGGGGGTACAGAACATCACATTGGTGAAAGTGGAGAAACCGTTTTACGTGATCCTTCCTAAGTAATTGTGACTTCAGTCGGGATGAC
Source organism: Ranitomeya imitator (assembly GCF_032444005.1). Taxonomy (NCBI): domain Eukaryota; kingdom Metazoa; phylum Chordata; class Amphibia; order Anura; family Dendrobatidae; genus Ranitomeya; species Ranitomeya imitator. The sequence continues at coordinate 431,323,126 of NC_091287.1, read as the reverse complement.
AAGGTGCGGATTCATCATGATATATAATTGCAATAATTTTCTGGGAGAAATACTTCATTTTATGGAACAATTTTGTGGCACCCCAGGAGTCCGGATGCCACAATGGTAATGCCTTCTTCACATGGAGGGTGATGCCATGCTTGGAAGCGAAAAGGAGTTCCCTTAACAAGTAACACTAGCATACAACACTTTCCTGACTCCAAGCCAGAAGGGGGAGCTCTAGACTCAGTTTCAGGGTAGCTTCACTATAAGTTCTGGTCTGGAGGAGGAGTTAGTCAGTCAGAGCTAGTCTGAGGAAGAGGAAGCAAGTGAGAAGAGGAGAACTGGGAGTGGAGCTGCGATTGAGCTCCCTCCCAGGATTGAGTGCAAGAAGCTGGATATCGGGGTTTGAGGTTGTGTGGGAACTGTCTGCCCCACCGCAGAAACCAGAGGGCAGGAGATTTCAAGTCTCTTGGCCACCACTGACACCCGAAGGCACAGCAGCAGATTAGAGCCTGGAGTCACCACGGTTCCGAGTACCCCACGGTTCTAGCGGGCGCTCCAATTTCAAGGGTACCAATACTTTTGGCCATGACTGTAAACTGACATGTGGTTGGCATTTACAATTCATGTAATGCATAGCAATTCCTCCACAAACTTTTTGATAAAAGCCACATGTAACACTTGCTTGTTTTGCCCCAAATTTGTGCCAATTTTGCAGCAAAATCTGTTGTGGATTCGTCACAAACAAATTTGCAGAGTGTTCAGGTATCCTGAAAGTTTGTTTTCAATTGAATGCACATAAAGTTTGGGCCTATAGATCTCCTTTGGCGTCCTAATATATCACATGTTACATGTAACAATTGTGTGCTTGAGGTCTTATTACAAATTCGCAACTGAAGCTGACATCATTTTACAATTTATTTCTGGTCCATTTGGTATAATTTTCGTAAAATCTATTTTCTGTGCTGTAGATGTATCAGTGTTTAGAATGCTAATCTCTGAATAACCCCACCCACACCCCGGATTGGCAACATCCTGTGTACACTGTGCATTGACAGCAAGCTACCAATAAGTGGTGGGGTGGGGTTATGCAGATTAGTCTGACTGCCTTGCACAGGACACCTAGTCCAGCAATGATAATCTCCTGCTGATAAAACACTGATTGCACTGAAACAACAGCAAGATGCTGAGCAAGTGACACATCCCTGGAAGCAGGATCTTTGCCCCAACATTACACTGCTTTCAGATTACATAGTAAAAGCCTGCTCACAGAATTCCCCTTAACCATTGCTCTTATATGTATAAACAAGACAAAGTTGCAAGAGGCTGTAAATTGCTGTAAATTGTGTAAAAATAGAAAATGTTATTTTCAGTGAGAAAAATAAAGATTAGTCTTTCGGTATTTTTTAAAGCTGTTGAGCAAGTCATTAATATATTGAGTTTTGGACATTTATCACTGATAGAGATGAGGGGACCGGAATAGTAAAGGGGGGTTCGTACAAGACACTTAGTGTCCGATGCTAAACTCCAAACAGAGAGAAAGAAGGAGAGAAAGGGACATAGGTAGAGACAGAGAGACAAGGAGAATATTTTCCAGCTCCAAAGTTCAGGTCTCCATTGATTTGAATGGGGTTTGGGTTCAGGTTCAAATTCGGCTACCTGAACTAAACTTTGGACTAAAGTTCGGTTGGTACTAGTATCTGAACCTTCAGGGGTCTGCTCATCCCTAATCACTAACAATTGTCAGTTGTTATGCTTTACAAATTTGTCCATGAAAACTTCAGATTGTCTGAAATTTTAGGATAAATTTCACAGAACATTTATCCCTAAGAGAATCAACTGGTTATGATTTATTTTAAGCTCAGGTAAACTTGTTGAGTTTTTCAAATCTTTTTTGCATTTTTTTTCAGTTGTCTCCTGAGCGTTTTTCTGACAGTTTTGGCCGCCTGCTTTATTTTGGAGAGTTTTCCCATGGTTTTTGCAAAGTCTTTTTTACTGACATTTTCCTGTCATTTTTTTCACTCAGTTGAATAATGAAGAAATCTTTAGCATTTTGTTTTTAAGCAAAAACTATGGCAAAACGCTCCAAAGGACATCCAAGCGTCCTCTAAGTGTCTTTTGGGCTCTCCCATTGACTTGTAATGTAAAGTACAGAGCGTCATCTGAGTCGATAATGGCCTAAGTATGGATATGTAACTTCTTTCAACCACTTGGCATTTCTAGAAATGTGAAGTCGTTAATAGACGTTCAAAAGCCTGAATATATACACAGCAAGTTGTTCTACATAAACATGTGTATGAATAAAGGAGAAAAAATAGCATATGGATGGCACTGCCCCAACTAAATCCATAATCTTCAGGAAAGCCGGTACTAAAAAGCTATATCATGTCAGCAACAGCCATGGCGAAAAAGATATCGGGTGCAAAACCATGAAATAACATATGTGTCCCAGGTAGCAAAAGAAAAAAGCAGGATGCAGATGCAGACCCGTTGAAGTGCAAGGACCACGCGAAACGGCCGTCGTCTCCCCTGCTCGCACGAGCTCCTTTTCTTCTCCCCCGGCAATGAAGTTTTAATTGTGAAGACTCAATAAAAATTTGTTACTTTGAAGATTGGTGAGTGCATCCTGCTTATTTCTTTTGCTACCTGATAAACATGTGTATGGTCACTCTTATGGGTATTTATGACTTGTTTCTCAGGTGATTTTTACCCCATAGATTTGTAGATTTTAAAGATAACAAATTCAGCTAATCTCACCCAGAGCTCCTCCCAATTACTTCCCCTGGTGTTTTTGACAGGCTGTAGAGGCAATACAGTCACTACTATACGTGTATATGTAACTACAGCAAATCCAGTTTCTGGCAACAAATGTCTTCTACATTAGCACAGAAGTCAGGGATTGGCTGCAGCAGTCAGGGATTGGCTGCTACAGTGACATTACTGTACCGCTGCCGCCTGTGAATTAGACTGGACAGCACTAATGCAGCAATGAATATAGTGGAGTTAGTTTTCATTTTTAAATCTGCAAGCCTATGTAAGCAGATGGACATATTGCCCTGCTGCCCCTTGATGACATCAGTGCTGTGTATAATGTGCGGTGTAATCTGAATGATGTCCTGCATCTCGTGTACATATTGTGTCATGTGAAGTATAAGATGTTTGGCCTATGTAATGTATGTAGTAATGTAAGCAATGTACAGCACAGGATGTAGTCATATAGGATAAGCATTTATAAGTGTAATAGGCTTAGTGTATACAGATGTTTTAACTTGTTAGCATGATGCTGTAGTCTGCCCAGCCACTAGTAGCTGAAAGAAGCAGGGAGAGTTAAGATACAGTTAATGTTTGGGAATAACCCACAGTGGGAGGGGATACCGCCAGGGAAGGCAGATTACTTACTGAATACAGTCAATGAGAGGTTGGAGAGCAAGAATGGTGCAGTGCTGCCAAAGGGTGATCCACAGCTAGAAGGAGACAGGAACTGACAGAGTGGCCTTCCACCGTAAATATGTTGTTGAATAGGACGATGAGTCACGAGAAACCCTGAGCTTGATAAATGCCAAAGGTACGGACCTAAGAGGGCTAAAACGGTGGGACTAGTGAGGGTCCTAGTGATGGATCCAGAGCGTCCATAGTGACAGGATGTGGAGCCGCTGAGCGAGCTGTGACTTAGTAGGGCGAAACAGCGTGCTATACCTGCCCTGGAGGAGACTACAGTGGAAGGAAACAATGTCTGTGAAAAGGCTCCTTGCTGTGAATGAAACATGTTAAAACTGTGTACTCGCTATCCCTTGTACATAACCCTTATTAAGCTCAGTAAAGTTCCCATGTTTGCACGGAAGTCTCCTTCATTAATCAGTGGAACTTATGGTCCTGGCCAGCCAATACCATCAGCAAATGGTGGCCTGCACCCAGCCAGGACCCACAATTGTCTGTAACGTGCCAGGGTGTCAGGCACATGACACTCGCCTATGGCTACCACCCTGGGCACCATTACACGTACAGGGTTAAAACATAAAAAGCATTATAAGGAAAACCCCTGTAAATGTAATCAATGGACCTTGATCTCTCCTATTCTTTTCAAGTCACCCACATAAGTAACAGAGACATTTAATGGTTAACAATACAAATGTCAATTCTTTTTATTAAAACAACACTGACCGTTACAATGCTGCACTGTACGGAGAATACTGCAGATGTTACTTAGTAAATCTATCATTTCCAACTAGACCAATAATGAGAAATAGCATGGCAGAACTGAGCAAGGCTGACGATATGTAATCACTACATTGGAAAATTGTTATGTTCACCAGCAGTCAATTATTCCAAACAAATCGGCAGCATTATATCTTTCTGGTCTCCCAGCAGGAGAATTTTCACGTTTGCCTGTTTTAAATCTTCCTTTTACTTTTGTCTATAATGTAATGTTAAATTTAGACAGACTATTGTGTACAATCTCACGGAACCTATCATTTTATCTAAACACGCCAGATTCCTGGGAACAAATAAGAAAGTGCAATTAATTCTTTAGATATAGTCCATAATTTATCATGTACAAATTTGGAAGAATATGTTAACCGCAATGCTGCAAATTATGGTCAAAAGGTTAACAGTAATTAAAATTTTCTTAAAGCAAAATGTTTGTTTTCAGTCCTCACTTACGGAAGCTTGATGGCTGAAATACATACTAAGGCTTGTTTCACATTTGCGTTTTTTGGCACTGCGTTTTAGCGCAAAAAAACGCATGCGTTTTTTTCCCTATATTTAACATTAAAAACGCATGCGCTTTTTTTGTATGCAATTTGCCGCATTTGACGACGCATGCGTCGTTTCTATGCTTGCGTTTTGTTGTGGAAATGCAACATGTAGTAATTTCTAGAGGCGGCAAAAAAACGTATTGCTGTCTATGTAAACGCATGTGTTTTTAAGCACATGCGTTTGGTTGCGTTTTTAAACGCATGCGTTTCCATAGAAAAAAAACAAGTCTACAAACCCTAACCCTAACCCCCACCATCAAGGTGATAAAGGGATCCTAACCCTAACCCTAACCCTAACCCCACACCATCAAGGTGATAAAGGGATCCTAACCCTAACCCTAACCCTAGGGATCCAAACACTAACCCTAACCCTAGGGATCCAAACCCTAACCCTAACCCTAGGGATCCAAACCCTAACCCTAACCCTAGGGATCCAAACCCTAACCCTAACCCTAGCTATTTCTATTTATAGTGGGTTTTCTAGTTGATTTTGATGATTGGCAGCTGTCACACACTTCTCATCATGCGTTTCAAAAACGCAAACGCAGGAAAAAATGCATGTAAACGCGTCAAAACGCCGCTTTTTTTACCCCATACGAAAACGCATGCGTCTAAAAAACGCAGTGTTTGCACGCGTTTACGTGTGTTTTTTTCACCACCTGCGTTTGCGTTTTAAACGCAAATGTGAAACTAGCCTAAGTGGTAGTATAACCATTACAAATACTTTTCTCTAAATAAAAGGATCAATCATTGGTTTTACCAGTATAAAGCAAATAAAAGCTCAGCGCTTGCCCATTTAAAGTAGCCCAAAGAATCACAGACAATACAGCAAAAATTGTCCCATTGCGCGTTTCGCTCACATGCTTTCTTTTCTTTACTGCTCATTGCTTTGGAGACCGACCACTGCTGTTAGACAGCAGGATATGCACAGTGCCTATAAGTCCTTTTTTCTGTTGAGCTTATAAGAACTGATCTGAAGTGATTCAGAATCATTGGAGAGCGCTGTTAACTCTGAATTTTGTCCATCTTCAGCACAGACTTACAAGCTAGACAGCAGTGGTGGTCAGTCTCCTTGGCAACGGGTTGTCAACAAATTGCAAAGTGTTTGCTAATATCTCAAGAACAGATGCAAATTTTAATACCTGTAATTTGCAATAGTGATTATTTTTACAAACACTTTCTGACAATATCCATTAATAAAGATTAGGCTAATCCTTTAATATTGCATACAGTATATTTGTGGAGCAACACTGTGCTTTGTATAATCATGCTAAAGTTTGGTCAGTACTGTCATATTTAAAAGGGTTAATGTTTGTTCCTGAGCGCAGTACAGTATAAAAAAAAATTGTTCTTTACTCACCTTCCCCTGGTCCACCAGCAAGGCTCTACTGCTGATTTTGTGCCTGCCTTTGGCAGAGATGCGGATGTCAAGGAGAAAGCCAATAAGTGAGCTCAGCAACTCTGAGCGGGCATTATGGAAAGGTGAGTTTGGCAAAAAAAAAAATTTTCTCATACCAAGCTACATTCAGGGACAAAATTTTAACGGAAATGGTCAATTCTTTTAAAGAAAACTTATCGGTTCGAGGAAATTGTTTCTCCAATACATATAGTTAGCAAATCAAATGATTTCCCTCAGTATTCCAGGGGCACAAGTTTTGCATTCACTTTTCCAGAGTAAGATCAAACTCTGACAAGATGATCTTCTCTAGGGTATGCTAATTGTAAGAAGAGGATGATTCTATAGAGCATCTGAATTGTAAGCGGAGCCTCACACTCGGATCTGCGAGAATTTGGTTTGTTTTCATCAACTAGGTGACAGGGTTGCTAACCGTCCAGAAGTTCTAGGACTTTCCATAAAAATAGGATCAGTTTTTTGAAATTTATGTGAAAAAAATGGAGGCGTCTGTGATGTTTTTGAAGCTGAAGAAACTTATACAGATTATTTTGAAAGTAATTATCATCATTTTATAATTTACTGTGAAAGTAACTAATGCCTTCATATCAAAATGATGGGCTGGAGACACGTATCACTTAGAATCCTAATAACTAATTATGGTTTTACAATGTGTATGTTAAAATATAGTCTGTTTGTGATTTTTATGATAAGATGTCCAGAAAAAGTAAAAAGTGAAGTTGGCAACCCCGCGAGATGATAATATGTCTCTGTGCATCTCTCACCGATTACATAATATGCTCATTTTACTATAAACAGACAAACTTATGAAACAGATTATGCCGCCATTCTAACATGGATCTATAAAGTAAGTACACCAGTCTTATACGGTCAATTTATCTAATAATGTATCCAGTTTGTATTTTAAAATTTGCGGACAGATCAGATTTAACAATATCTGTTGTATTGTACATGTTCTTTAAAAAAAAATATATAAAATGTACATTTTCTATTTACTCTGACAGGGCGGTGTTACATCTAGAGAAGTATATTTTATACATCTATTAAAAGAAGTTCAGGATAAAAAGTAGGATCCACTCCAACGGAGAAAAATAAATTGCGAGAATTGTCTCTTACAATGTGTATGCATGGTCATGTGGGAATAAAGGCCCCTTCACATTAAGCGACGCTGCAGCGATACCGACAACGATCCGGATCGCTACAGCGTCGCTGTTTGGTCGCTGGAGAGCTGTCACACAAACCGCTCTCCAGCAACCAACGATGTCGGTAACCAGGGTAAACATCGGGTAACTAAGCGCAGGGCCGCACTTAGTAACCCGATGTTTACCCTGGTTACCATCCTAAAAGTAAAAAAAAACAAACAGTACATACTTACCTACAGCCGTCTGTCCTCCAGCGCTGTGCTCTGCACTCCTCCTGTACTGTCTGTGTGAGCACAGCGGCCGGAAAGCAGAGCGGTGACGTCACCGCTCTGCTTTCCGGCTGACCGACGCTCACAGCCAGTACAGGAGGAGTGCAGAGCACAGCGCTGGAGGACAGACGGCTGTAGGTAAGTATGTACTGTTTGTTTTTTTTTACTTTTAGGATGGTAACCAGGGTAAACATCGGGTTACTAAGCGCGGCCCTGCGCTTAGTTACCCGATGTTTACCCTGGTTACCAGTGAAGACATCGCTGGATCGGTGTCACACACACCGATCCAGCGATGTCAGCGGGAGAGCCAGCGACGAAATAAAGTTCTGGACTTTATTCAGCGACCAACGATCTCCCAGCAGGGGCCTGATCGTTGGTCGCTGTCACACATAACGATTTCATTAACGATATCGTTGCTACGTCACAAAAAGCAACGATATCGTTAACAATATCGTTATGTGTGAAGGTACCTTAAGACTAAGAAAAAACAGCTATAAAAGATGGAAATACCGATACAGTATTCATGGCTAATGTTAAACACAGACTCTAAACAAATATTATTTTTTTCTTATTATTAATATAACCTCTTTTGCTAGTTAATCTCATCCACTGATATGTTATGCAGCCATACGTACCCTTGATTCCAGGGATTAGGCTATATTCACACTTTGCGGATTTTGCTGCGGATCCGCAGCGGATTTGACCGCTGCGGATCCGCAGCAGTTTCCCATGAGTTTACATTTCAATGTAAACCTATGGGAAACAAAAAACGCTGTGCACATGCTGCAGAAAAATCCGCGCGGAAACGCTGCGGATTACATTCCGCAGCATGTCACTTCTTTTCTGCGGATTTTCAGCTGCTCCAATAGAAAACTGCAGTTGAAAATCCGCAGAAGAAAACGCAGTAAAAACCGCGATAAATCCGCAGTAAAAACCGCGATGGGTTTTCACTGCGGATTTTGCAATTCCGCTGCGGAAAAATCCGCAGTGGAATCTGCAAAGTGTGCACATAGCCTTAGAGTATGTAATTAGAGCATTGTTCTATAGTGGTGTAATGGAATGTAGCGTAATGATTTGCTAAGACATTTCCACATAGAAATTCAGGTATTTCAGCTCATGAAAAATTTCTCAGAAAATAAATCAGTAAATATCAATTACATAGATAGATATAAATCTAGCTATCTGCATTTCTCATGAAATCCATGAATAAAATTGCCATTCTGCACTAGTATTGTTCTTATTTATTTCTGCTCCGTTTCTTGCATTTCTTGGGGTTCTAGTGCATGGTTTACTTACAGTATAATGGATACATAAAAGGAAAAATGGAGTTCTATGGCGCTGTCCATGGAAAGCGGAATAACACTGCTAGATGAACTTAAAGTAGTTTAACCCATTAATGACCGCCAATACGTCTTTTAGCTGACCTGGGATATAAGAGCATAGCCTCCCCATACAGGTGACAATCCAGCAGCTGTCAGCTGTACACTATAGCTGACAACTTGCTGCATTAGCCACGATCAGTGCTGACACCGCCCATATTTGTTTAACCCCTTAGATGCTGCTGCCAGTGACTACATCATTATATATGGTTAACAGAGTGTGGGGGCTTCCTCTTTATCTCAATTGGTGCCCTCAGATCATGATTGTGTGGTCCTGGTGTTTGCGATGGCAATTCATGACCAAATAGCGGCCTTAGAGTCTGACGGCTGTTGCAACCTGTACATAAGTTAGCGGTATGTAGGTGGTAAAAATACACTTTTTCATTTCTGTCATGCCACTTTGCATTAATTCCTGAAAATCACCTGAAGGGGTTAATAAACTTCTTGACTGCAGTTTTCAATATGTCATGGGGTGCTGTTTTTAAAATGGTATCACTTTTGGGGGTTTACCAATATATGGGACCCCCAAAGTCACTTCAAACCTGGATAGGTCCCTAAAAAAATAAATTTTGTAAATGTAATTTTAAAAAAATGAAAAATGACTGCTACATTTTTAAACCTCCAGAAATGCTAACAAAATAAAAGAACATTTTACAAATGGTGCTCATGTAAAGCAGACATGTGGGAAATGTTATTTATTAATGTTTTGCTATAGTATGACTATCTGGATTAAAGGGATAATCATTCAAAGTTTGAAAATCGCTAATTGTTTTCACATTTTTCTCAAATTTCTGATATATTTTATAATTAAACACAAAACATATTCACCTAAATTTACCATTATCATAAAGTATAATGTGTCACGAAAAAACAATCTCAAAATCACTGGGATTTGTTGACGCATTCCAGAGTTATTACCACATAAATTGACACTGGTCAGATCTAAACAATTTGGCGCCGTCACTAAGGGGTTAAAAACATAATGACAAAAAGTGGTAAAAGCACAAAATTGGGGGATATGAACAAATGCATTTCTAATCCAGTTGGATTATGAACTGATGAAGGCCCCAGCAATTGCAAAATTTTCCCCTATCCAATCAATAGGGAATAGCTTTGAAACTTGAGAATACCCCTTTAAGGAACGTTTACTTCCTCATGCTTCTAAAATGTAATTTGGGGAGCTAAAACAATAATGGTTCTTTCCGAATGTAGAATAAAGTGGAGGTAATCAGACAGACATTCCATATTTTCTCCTATAACAATTGATTTTTGATAAAAAAATATGTGGTACAAGGGAAAGAAGACAGTAAAGAAATGGTAGTGTTATGCTTTAGGTGATTATTGGGTCTTTGGCAATCTTGTAATGTACTGTAGGTTTTTACTAATTCAAAATGTAATGGGAATGAGTTTTACAATTCATTTAAAGGGAATCTCTGTAGCATTAACCCTCCTAAGTCGTCTATATGGGCATATAGATAACAGAAAGTTGATTGAAGTAATGGCATGATATAAATGATCTATAGGCCGAATAAAGATCTCCTTGAGAATCTGCCTCCAGAGCTTATTATCAATTAAAGTTTGCTCTCCTGATCGACATGTTTCACACTGGTAACTCCCGCTTTCATTTACAATAGGCTCTGGAGGCAGATTCTCAGGGATACATCTGTCCAGCCCATAGATCTTAACAGCTCATTTATGTCTTAAGAAAAATCTAGATTTCTCTGAAATAAGACATCAATATGCAGATATCAAGGTATCATTTTATTCAGCGTCCTGTGACCTACATACCCATATAGATGGCATAGGAGTGTTGATCCTACTAACAGATTCCTTTTAGCTGACATTCATTTGTTGCTCTGATTAATAGAACAAATTCTAAACATTCTAACAATCAAATTCAAATATGATTTAACTTATTTATTTTTCCATCAATATGGCTATATGTGAGGTTTTTTTGTGGGACGAGTTGTACTTTTAAACAACACCATTTGTTTTACCATATCGTGTACTGGAAAACGGGAAAAAAATTCCAAGTGTGATGAAATTTCAAGAATAGAGCAATTCCAAATTTTTTTTTCTTTTTACCATGTTCACTAAATGCTAAAATGTTAACATGATTCTCCAGGTCATTATGAGTTCACAAATGCAAAACATGTCTAGGTTCTTTTTTTATATAAGTGGTGAAAAAAAAATTCCAAAGTTTGTAAAAAAAAAATGGAGCCATTTTCCAAGACCTGTAGCGTCTACATTTCTTGGGAACCCGGGGCTGGGTGAGGGCTTATTTTCTGCTTACTGAGCTGATGTTTTTATCAATACCATTTTGGGGTAGATATGATCTTTTGATCGCCTGTTGTTGCATTTTATTGCAATGTTGTGACGTCACGTATACGTGATCCAGGACTTATACGGGACCCTCCTGCACACATGGGTAATTTACTAATCTGATTTTATTTAGATCATGCTATTTGACGCTTGTGAGATGTGTGGTGACCTTTAATATATGGCCATCAGCAATATACTATTGGGGTTGATCGCCACACATCCATATGAACATTGCTCATGTGTGGATAGTACATGTTTTGACACTTTGACAATACGGTCGTTTCATCCTAGTGGTTCTGTACCTGAATGACCAGATGTACTTATGGATACAATATAGCAAACTGCTACAGCATGCCCATAGGAAAAGCAAATGAAAATAGCACGTGCCCAATTAAATTAATTAAATTGAATTTACTAATTAAGTAACAATGTTAATTTATGAATTGTAGTAGCAATAACCATTTAAAGACTATATAAGATAATTCAGTCTTTTCAGCTAAGTAATGAAACATTACTGCCATTAAATATAATCATCTGCACAAAGAATTACATTGAAAGTGGGGAATGACAGCCATATTGTAAATTGTTGCGGTATTTTTAGAAGCCGTCTCATCTCACTCTTAGTAGTCTTCTTTAAATGTCTTTGTATAGCATTTGCCCTTAAAATTTGTTTTTTAAAATTACTTTTTTTTAAGGCTGTTTGCACACTTTGCGGTTTTTTTGTGGTTTTTCCTGATAAAAACGCTATAAAACCGCAAAAAAAAAAAAACGCATACAACAAGCATCCCATCATTTAGAATGAATTCCGCATGTTTTGTTTTTGTGCACATGATGCGTTTTTTTCCGCGAAAAAACCACATCGCGGTAAAAACCGCAGCATGTTCATTAATTTTGCGTTTTTTTTGCGGATTTCCCACTACAAAATGCATTGGGAAGTGTCCGGAAAAAAACGCGGCAAAACCGCATGCAGATTTTTTGCGGATTTCTTGCAGAAAATGTCCGGTTTTTCTCAGGAATTTTCTGCAAGAAATCCTGAACGTGTGCACATTAATCAGGTATTTTGAAGTAGTCGTATGTGAACAGATTTCAGGTGGATGTTAAAAAATATTTTCAAAAAACATTAGATGTAATTTCCCATATCCTGTCCTATAGACTGAGTGAAAGATTTCATATCTATATAGAAATTGTTTCTTACCATGGCAAATATAAGCCCTTAAAAACAAGTACATAAAAAAACAAATGTATTTTAATGCACTAATATAAAACAGCAGCATATACAGTTAGGTCCATATATATTTGGACAGAGATAACATTTTTCTAATTTTGGTTATAGACATTACCACAATGAATTTTAAACAAAACAATTCAGATGCAGTTGAAGTTCAGACTTTCAGCTTTCATTTGAGGGTATCCACATTAAAATTGGATGAAGGGTTTAGGAGTTTCAGCTCCTTAACATGTGCCACCATGTTTTTAAAGGGACCAAAAGTAATTGGACAATTGACTCCAAGGCTATTTCATGGACAGGTGTGGGCAATCCCTTCATTATGTCATTCTCAATTAAGCAGATAAAAGGCCTGGAGTTGATTTTAGGTGTGGTGCTTGCATTTGGAAGGTTTTGCTGTGAAGCAAACATGTGGTCAAAGGAGCTCTCCATGCAGGTGAAACAAGCCATCCTTAAGCTGTGAAAACAGAAAAAACCCATCCGAGAAATTGTTACAATATTAGGAATGGCAAAATCTACAGTTTGGTACATTCTGAGAAAGAAAGAAAGCTCTGGTGAACTCATCAATGCAAAAAGACCTGGGCGCCCACAGAAGACAACAGTGGGAGATGATCGCAGAATAATCTCCATGGTGAAGAGAAATACCTTCACAACAGCCAACCAAGTGAACAACACTCTCCAGGAGGTAGGCGTATCAATATCCAAATCTTCCATAAGGAGAAGACTGCATGAAAGTAAATACAGAGGGTTCACTGCAGGGTCCAAGCAATTCGTAAGCATCAAGAATAAGAAGGCTAGACTGGACTTTGCTCAAAAAACATCTAAAAAAGCCAGCACAGTTCTGGAAGAACATTCTTTGGACAGATGAAACCAACATCAACCTCTACCAGAATGATGGAAAGAGAAAAGTATGGCGAAGGCGTGGTACAGCTCATGATCCAAAGCATACCACATCATCTGTAAAACACGGTGGAGGCAGTGTGATGGCTTGGGCATGCATGGTTGCCAGTGGCACTGGGTCACTTGTGTTTATTGATGATGTGACACAGGACAGAAGCAGCCGAATGAATTCTGAGGTATTCAGAGACATACTGTGTGCTCGGATCCAGCCAAATGCAGCAAAACTGATTGGTTGTCATTTCATACTACAGATGGACAATGACCCAAAACATAAAGCCAAAGCAACCCAGGAGTTTATTAAAGCAAAGAAGTGGAATATTCTTGAATGGCCAAGTCAGTCACCTGATCTCAACCCAATTGAGCATGCATTTCACTTGTTAAAGACTAAACTTCAGACAGAAAGGCCCACGAACAAACAGCAACCGAAAACCACCGCAGTGAAGGCCTGGCAGAGCTTCAAAAAGGATGAAACACAGCGTCTGGTGATGTCCATGAGTTCAACACTTCAGGCAGTCATTGCCAAAAAAGGGTTTTCAATCCAAGTACTAAAAATGAACATTTTATTTAAAATTATTGAATCTGTCCAATTACTTTTGGTCCCTTTAAAAACAGGGTGGCACATGTTAAGGAGCTGAAACTCCTAAACCCTTCATCCAATTTTAATGTGGATACCCTCAAATGAAAGCTGAAAGTTTGAACTTCAACTGCATCTGAATTGTTTTGTTTAAAATTCATTGTGGTAATGTCTATAACCAAAATTAGAAAAATGTTGTCTCTGTCCAAATATATATGGACCTAACTGTATGATACATGTCAATATCATCTCAAACTCTTATGGCAAAATTTCCAAAAAGCTTTGACTAGCAAACAAAATGAATGATTTCTGATCAAACTGACTTAAAGTCCAGGAAATACGGTAACTAATTTTTAGGCTGCAGCTTCTGAGGTCCCACAACAATTATCTGATATCTGCAGGTCTGACATTTTGCACTACCCTGCAAACATTTCACTTTGTCTTTCAAAACATGTCCTTTGCTGTATTTGCATGGCACAACTTCTTAAATGTTTATCCACTTGAATATGGGCTTTCCACAGAAGGTGGGTGATCTTTTGTGGTTGAATATATAACTTTTGTTTTTCCTTCAAACATGACATGGCATTTCTGAGCAGTTCTTCACTAGGGCCACGAAAAACGCCAATGTGTCCTCCAACGTTCTGTTTTGCTCTTAATGCCTCTTGGCTTTTATCCATCTTACAGTAGTGCTGTAGGACTCTAGGAGGTGACTCCTTGCCACAGCTGTCACAGAAGCAGAATACACTAGATTTAAACATATCACTAACATGGTTGTTGCTTTGTGCCTTTTTGGGTCTTCATCACCACTAAACCTACGTTTATGGATTTTGGGACTACCTACAGCTGTTAATGTGCCAGATAGTTTTACTCCTTTTCAAGGAAACACTAGGCTTTACATCATCGCTGTTGAATAAACCAGCCTAATTTACCATGCTGGATATAGCATACTGTAGCAGACCTTCCCCTAGACCTCATCTCTTTCTATCAGTCAATCTGTCTAACTCCCAGCATCAACACTCAGTCCTACCTATTTGTGCAGCTTCACTCAATAAACTGAATTTTCTTGTTGCTCCCAACAGATCATAAGGTGGCTCCTTTGTACCACAATGCACCACTTCACCAACGCTCATGGTCACTTTGCTCCTGCCCTTCTCTGCTTTCCCACACTGAGCAGACCCTTCTGGCACTACACTGCTGCTTGCACCAAGTTGTCTTTATCTAATAGGGTCACAATGCTCATCCAGGGCATTACTGCCCTTACTGCTGTATGGAGTCCGGTGAGCAGAAGGAAACATTGGGGAGGAGGCAGGAATGTAAATATAATGAATCAGGGTAATGGCCCTTAATGCTGTATGGGGCATGGAGAGAAGTTAAGAGGGGTCCCCGGGCCTCCCTCTTTTGCTTCAGCTCATCGGGCCCCAGGGTATCGTGTGACGGAGCATCGCCGCGAGTGGTGCACATTTCGGCGCAGGGAGGATTGGAGCTCTCTTGGCTGTGCAGTTCCAAGGCTCACTCCACCTTCCATGTGATGCGCTGGTGATGGTGACGGCATAAACACAATGACATCATCACATACGTGCCGGATTGTACGACTGCCAGGATGCCAGTCCAGAAGTGGAGCTGCAGGGCATCGTATGAGAGGTAAGTATAGAACACTTTTTTTTTTTTTTTTTTAAATAAAATGAATTAATGAAATGGTCTTGAGGGGGAGACCAATTCATTAATTGGCAGTGGGGGGAGAAAGCAAATGATGAATTGGCTGTGGGGGGGGGGGGGGGGGGGCAGAGCAAATGATGAATTGCCAGTGGGGGGCAGAGCAAATGATGAATTGGGAGTTGGAGGGAAGAGCAAATGATGAATTGGGAGTAGGAGGGCAGAGCAAATTATGAATTGGAGTAGGAGGGCAGAGCAAATGATGAATTGGGAGTAGGAGGCAGAGCAAATGATGAATTGGCAGTGGGGGCAAAGCAAATGATGAATTGGCAGTGGGGGCAGTGCAAATGATGAATTGGCAGTTGAGGCAGAGCAAATGATGAATTGGGAGTAAGGGGGCAGAGCAAATGATGAATTGGTAGTGGGGGCAGAGCAAATGATGAATTGGCATTGGGGGCCAGATGAAATGATGAATTGGCAGTGGGGGGCACACCCAATAATGAATTGGCAGTGAAGGGCAGAGCAAATGATGAATTCAGAGTATGGTGCTGAGCAAATGATGAATTGGAAGTGGGGGGAGAGCAAATATTGAGCTGGAAGTGGGGGACAGAGCACAGCAAAGGATGAATTGAAGTTGGGGTGGGAGAGAGCGACAACATGACATAATGAATTAGGGCGGAGGAGGCATGTAAATATAATGAATCAGAGGAGCAGGAGGTACAGAGTGGGGGGCATTGAGGATGACAGAATGTGACTGGCAATGAACTGGAAAGTAAAGGTGCTAATTAATTTATATATTGGGTGGGGAAAGTGGCTATTTTTAGTTAGTGGAGGCGCAGTGGTGGATTGCAATTTATATTTCAAATGGTGGGTATAATAGTTGCATAATAACTAATTACTTACTATGAATGAAGAAGAAAAGCGAAGATGAAGGACCTCAGCTACTAAATTCACCATTGAGTCAGTGTGTTATCTGGACACTGACACTATACACTGTATACAGAGCTTCTGTGTACAATATCACTGGTGATCACTGAATTACCTGTACACTGACACTATATACAGAGCTCCTGTGTATGTCACCGGTGATCACTGTATTATCTGTGCACTGATACTATATACACAGCTCCTGTGCATAATGTCACCGGTGATCACTGTATTACCTGTACACTGACACTATATACAGAGCTTCTGTGTATAATGTCACTGGTGATCACTGTATTATCTGTACACTGATACTATATGCAGGACTCCTGTGTATAATGTCACCGCTGACTACTGTATTTCTTGTACACTGACACTATATACAGAGGTCCTGTGTATAATGTCACTGGTGATCACTGTATTACTGTATTATCTGTACACTGATACTATATACAGAGCTCTGGTGCATAATGTCACTGGTGATCCCTGTATAACCTGTACACTATAAATATAGACTGTATACTATGTACAGAGCTCCTGTGTATAGTGGCACTCATGGTAATATTAGTATTGTGTGTTTTTATTAATGATCAGTATTGTACTATTCGGTCACTATGTGGTGGTAATGTGTGATTTGGTCATGGTGTGGTGGTATTTCTCCTTGTATAGGGTATCATTCAGTTGCTATGTGGTGGTAATATGTGGTCTGGACATGGTATGACCATATTTGTTCTTTGTATGTAGTATTATTCAGTCACTATGTGGTGGAATATGTGATCTGGTCATGGTGTGGCAGTATTTGTCCCTTGTATGTGGTATTATTGGTCATCTTAAAAAATTGATGTGAATCATTCCCTTAAAGAAAAATAAACAAAAATATACCTAGAAAGAGTATTGGATATTTTAGCAAATGTTTAATAGGTTAGAGTAGAGTATGGTCCGGCCAAAAGAGTCTACCTTGTTGTGGTGGCAGCTTAAAAAAATCTTTTGGCAAAACAAAAGCTACGGGCAATGTATGTTATATGGTGTTCAATGGGAACTGTTAAAGTGTTAATGTGTTATTGGTGAGGACATGATGCAGAAGTGGAGTATTTTCAAGAGTGGGTGGTGGGACTGTGGAAGGTTCGTATGGTGGAGGCCGAGCTGAGGTGAAGCCTGGGAGGAGTATCAAGGGGGCCCGAAAATTTTGCCAGTATGGGGCCTTGAAATTCCTGGTGTTCACCATCCACCTTCAGCAGTATGGTGATGCTTGGCACTTGCACTTCCTGCCACCTGGAAGCCAGAAAACTATGCATTATGGTGCCCAGCAACACGGCACATAACAAATCATTGCAAGAACAATTAAAAATATTACACTCATAATTTTACTTACAGTGTGATATACTGGCTATAACCCTTACTTATGTGATATGTCAAAAAAAGTCTATCAATGCGGACAGGTGATGTACAATCCAGTTGTCCTGCCGGATTCAGCTATGCTACTATAGAGTTCAGCATGGCCACAGTCTTCCGGCTACCGATATCTGCACTAGCCAGGGAGGTAGCCACTTCTCAGCTCTGCTCCACTGGTGTTATTCTCCTGCGCTTTCTCCCTCCTGCACTGTTTTTACAATCAGTTCTTTCCTTCTGTTTCCTCCTTCCTCCAGGAGCTGTAGTACCTTGGACTACACGGCCCCTTCAGACTTTCTTACACTCTCTGTCCATCTGCTCTCTTCTGGTCTCCCTGGACCAACTGTCTGTTTTCCCTCCAGACTAGAATCTATTTATAGGTCAGTTCACCCTTAATCCGGGTATAGAGCTCCCCCTTCTGGCCTGGAGTGTTGTAGGTAGTGATTTCCAAGCGTGACATCACTCTCCCCAAGAGGAAAGCATTACCACTGTGACGACAGGACCCTGGGGCATCACACATATCTGTCCCAAAATGGTATCAATTAACACATTGTCTCGCCCAACAAAAAATAAGCCATGACAGTTCCATCGACCAAAAAATGAAAAAGTATAGGTCTGAGAAAATGGCTGCACAACCCCCAAATTTCTGGTTTTTTGCAAACTTCTGAATTTTTTAAATCACTAAAATAACAGAAAAACTGGACATGTTTGGTATTGCCGTAACCATACTGATTAGCAGAATCATATTGTAAGGTAATTTTTACCACAAAATGCACAGCGTAAGAACAATTCTCCGTATGTTTTCACAATTTCTCTTTGAATTTTTATTCTGTTTTTCAGTACACTATGTAGTAAAATGAAAGGTGTCATTCAATAGTACAACTCATGCCAGAAAAAAACAAGACTCATACAGTGGGGAAAAAAATGTATTTAATCAGCCATCAATTGTGCAAGTTCTCCTGCTTAAAACAATGAGAGATGCCTGTAATTGACATCATAGGTAGACCACAATTATGAAAGTCAAAATGAGAAACCAAATCCAGAAAATCACCTTGTCAGATTTGGCAAGATTTATTTTTCAAATTATGGTTCAAAATAAGTATTCGGTCATTAACAAAAGTTCATCTCAATATTTTGTTATATATCCTTTGTTGGCAATGACAGAGGTCAAACGTTTTCTGTAAGCCTTCACAAGGTTGGCACACTCATGACTCTGACAAGATGGTTCCGTCTCCATCCTGGTCAGGTCAGGGTTAATTTTAGTCCGCCTCTTTTTGGTTCTGGGGCGGCTAATTAATGTTGGTAGTTCCTGGGTTTGGTGTTGGTGATACTTCTGTATACTCTGTTTGTGGTTGCTGACCCAGGTTACTTGTCTGTAATCGCTGTGCCTCTGTGTGTGTGAGCTTTTGCTGTGTATGACCTGGTTTGTCCTCAGACTTTTGCCTCTGTATCCTTCATTGTACTCCCCAGTCCTTCCTGGTTATCTGATCCCTTGGCTCGTCTTGGTTTACTCTCTGTCTTGTCCCTTGCTATGCTCTCGTCTGGCTTTTGACCCTCGGCTCTACTTTGGCTAGGCTTATGTTCTGTGCCCTGTACTCCCAGCTGCCTTCCCTGGCCGCACGCTCGGTGACTCCACCCCCTGTCATCACGTGACTGCTTTGATCCAGGTCCTGTGCTCACTGCTTAGTCTCAGATCCTTGTACACTGTGTGCCTTGTTCCCCCACTCCCGGCGTTTGTTCCCATGCCCTCTGATTGTGCCCCCTAGGCTGTGCCAGTGACATCTTAGGTGTCATTACACACACACTGTTGGTGGCATCTTGGCCCATTCCTCCATGCAGATTTCCTCCAGAGCAGTGATGTTTTGGGCCTGTCGCTGGGCATCATGGACTTTCACCTCCCTCGAAAGGTTTTCTATAGGGTTGAGATCTGGAGACTGGCTAGACCACTCCAGGACTTTCATATGCTTCTTACAAAGCCACACCTTTGTTGCCCTGGCGGTGTGCTTGGAATCATTATCATGCTGAAAGACCTATCCAAGTTTCATCTTCAATGCCATTGCTGATGGAAAGAGGTTTGCACTCAAAATCTAACGATACATGGCCCCATTCATTCTTTCATGTACACGGATCAGTTGTCCTTGTCCCTTTGCAGCGAAACAGCCGTAAAGCATGATGTTGCCACTCCTATGCTTCACATTAGGTATGCTGTTCTTTGGATGCAACTCAGCATTCTGTCTCCTCCAAACAGAATGAGTTTTGTTTCTACCAAACAGTTCTACTTTGGTTTCACCAGACCATATGACATTCTCCCAATACTCTTCTGGATCATCCTAATGCTCTCCAGCAAACTTCTGATGGGACCCGGACATGTACTGGCTTAAGCAGGGGGACACGTCTGGCACTGCAAGATCTGAGTCCCTGGCTGCATAATGTGTTACTGATGGTAGACTTTGTTACAGTGGTCCCAGCTCTATGCAGGTCATTCACTAGGCCCCCCGATGTGGTTATGGGATTTTTGCTCACCGTTCTTGTGATCATTTTGACCTCACAGGGTGAGATCTTGCGAGGAGCCCCAGATCGAGGGAGATTATCTTGTATGTCTTCCATTTTCTTATTATTGCTCCCACAGTTGATTTCATCATACAAGCTGCTTGCCTATTGCAGATTCAGTCTTCAAACATTGGTGCAGGGCTACAATTTTGTTTCTGGTGTCCTTCAACAGCTCTTTGGTCTTCACCATAGTGGAGTTTGGAGTGTGACTGTTTGAGGTTGTGGACAGGTGTCTTTTATATGGATAACAAGTTAAAACAGGTGTCATTACTGCTGGTAATGAGTGGAGGACAGAGGAGCCTCATAGGCTACTTTCACATTTCCGTCTTTCCTCTGCCGTCGCAATACGTCGCTTTTTGAAAATGCAGGATACTGCATAAAAAATTTGCAGGATCCTGCATTTTCCCATAGACTTGTATTAGCGACATATGTACTCACGTTTTGACCGCCGGGCATTGGATCCTATGAAATGTGACGGCCTGTCTTTTGCAAAAAACATTCAAGGGAACGTTTTTCTGTACGTTGTATCCAGTGTTTCTGACTGCGCATGCCCAGCAGGAAATCTCGCACTCACTCTCTTTCCTCCCCAGGACTACAGACAGAAATGTGAAAGGACAAACTTCCGTTGGTACGTCGAGACGCTTTGTGACGGGCAAGTACCGACACAAATGTGAGAGTAGCCTTAAAGAAGAAGTTACAGGTTCGTGAGAGCCCGAAATCTTGCATGTTTATAGGTGACCAAATACTTGTTTTCCACCATAATATGCAAAAAAAATCTTGCCAAATCAGACAAGGTGATTTTCTGGATTTGTTTTCTCAATTTTGACTCAAATAGTCGTGGTCTACCCGTGATGTCAATTACAGGCCTCTCTCATCTTTTTAAGTGGCAGAACTCGCACAATTGGTGGCTGACTAAATACTTTTTTTCCCCACAGTATGTTTATGTGGACAGAAAAATAAAAAAATATGGCTCTGGGAAAAAGGGGAGGAAAAAATAAAAACGCAAAAAAATGGAAATTGGCAATGTCGTGAAGGGGTTAAAGGGACACTGTCACCTGAATTTGGAGGGAACAATCTTCAGCCATGGAGGCGGGGTTTTGGGGTTTTTGATTCACCCTTTCCTTACCCGCTGGCTGCATGCTGGCTGCAATATTGGATTGAAGTTCATTCTCTGTCCTCCGTAGTACATGCCTGCACAAGGCAATCTTGCCTTGCGCAGGCGTGTACTATGGAGGACAGAGAATGAACTTCAATCCAACATTGCAGTCAGCATGCAGCCAGTGGGTAAAGAAAGGGTGAATCAAACACCCAAAAACCCCGCCTTCATGGCTGAAGATTGTTCCCTCCAAATTCAGGTGACAGTGTCCCTTTAAATGCATTTTTGTAATGTGCGTGTGATTTTCTAATACTGTAATCTAGAAAAAGTCAGTCACATAGGTTCCTTTTTTAATATTTCCAAAGCAATTTGCAATTTGAAAAAAGAAAAAAAAAAGTTGGTAAACATGACAAGACAAATGTAAAAAAAAAAAAGTAAATGGAGCGCACAGGACCATACAAATTATATAAAATGCCGACTTTCACATCTTAAGTCAGCATGTGCTTCTTCTTTAGGGGCTCCTCTCATGCCCAGTGATGCTGACGTTAAATTTCAATAATCCTTGGGACAATACATGGGAGTACTTGCCGGTTGTGAGTAATTGCTCCTGTACTATCGTGGCTATATATCTTCTTCAAGCGGAAGCCTTCATACTTAAATTCTTGGCTTTTCTAGGACATATTATTGCTTATGTGTTCCCCAACATTTTATATTCCTACTTTGCATTGATCATTGATTTGTATCCTTTATTCTCTACTTCAGTTTGACTTTACACATGCTAATTCCTTCTGTCTAAGTATCATATCTGGGTGCTATATTTCTTACCTTCAATTTCTTCTACTGGATCATCTCTTCCTGCAAGCAAAATAGATGAAGTTAATCATCAGTTAGTTCTCCAAATAAATAAGACGATAATGATCTGAGAATTCCCAACACTTTACATTATCATTAGAGCTGAATCATCAAGCCACTATCACTTTGGAGCTTTCAATAAAACATTAATTTGTCCTCCTTTAGTTTAGCAATGGCTGTGAAACACTAATCAGGGCATTTCTATTTTTCTCCAATTTTATTTCACATTTGCATCACGTTGCCTCAACTAATGTGTTCAAATGCTCATTCTCAGTCCATCCATGGATGCATGTGGAAGTGTTCATCAATGATTGAACTAACTTATGTTATTATCACACAACGGCTTGATTTCTTTTTCTTTGCCCACGGCCCAAAATATTCTATTTAAGAAAGTAATTTTAAAAAACAGATTTAGGCTATGTGCACATGTTCAGGTTTTTTCACTTTTTTTTAAAGTTTTTTCACGATGAAAACGCTATAAAAACTCATTAAAAATGCATACTTTATGCATCCTATCATTTAGAATGCATTCTGCATGTTTTGTGCACATGATGCGTTTTTTTCCGTGAAAAAAACGCATCGCGGTAAAAAAAAGCAGCATGGTCATTAATTTTGCGGATTTTCTGCGTTTTTCCCGCTATTCTATGCATTCGGGAAAAAAAGCACAAAAAACGCGAAAAAACGCATGCGGATTTCTGGCAGAAATGTCTGGTTTTTGTCAGGAAAATTTCTGCAAGGGTGCACATACCCTTACATTAGATTACCGTAGCTATCAGTAGCTATAGAGAGTGTGCAGCTAGTAATCATATCTAGCCTTAGCACATAGGGAAATGCCATTATTATATATGGCACATGACACGCGTGGAGACATGTTACACAGTGGGATCCAGGATGAGCTACCTCTCTGATTCAGATTAGAACTGGAGTAGATAGTGAAGATGTATTGTTAAAAGGTGACACATTGCCTAACTGCAAAAGTATACAGTTTACCATATGTAGCAGCAGATATAGCATGACTGTTCTCATTCACCTGAATAAGTGGTACACTATGATGATAGAATAGGTACACGACCCTATCAATGAAACGCGCAGCAGCTGTCAAGTTAATATTGGCGACATCTGTTGATGCAACAGTCTCTATTTTATATGATAACTCTGTATTGTAGGTACCCGGGATTATAATCCATTCATCCTTCCTCCACCACTTATAGGCCACTTGAATGTCATCTCACCGGCCTATGTAATCATACAGTATTGAGCCTTTGCCAGTTTAAGGGCTCTCTCACATGAGCCTATAACACGGCCCAGTGCTGTCCTATGTTTTATCAGATAGAACTCAATTATATACAATGGGTGCGATTCGGCATGAGAGAAAAATCACAGTATGCTGTGAGTGGCTCCGGAATTCGGATCACGCACACCCATACAGGTCAATGGGTGCTTGTGAAACATTGGACTGCACTTGGATCTCATCCGAGTGTATTCCAATATATGTGGACAGAGACAATAGAGAAGATGAATAAATTAAGTTCACCGTTTTTTCCTCACCTGTAATAATAATAAAAATAATTTTTATCTTATAGCGCCAACATATTCCGCAGCACTTTACAATTTTAGAAGGGACTTGAACAAACAATAAAGACCCAGAATAAACATAACTCAGATGCCAAGAGGAGTGAGAGCCCTGCTGCTCGCAAGCTTACAATCTATGAGGAAATAGGTGATACAGGAAAGGTAAATGATAAAATGTGCTTATATTGTGCAATACAGCATCACTGCAAACACATTACACACGGATGACCATGCAGAGAACACTTGTGTCACTCTCGGCAGGGAGACTCGGACTGATTTTCCATACGATTAGTGTTGATGCCGGCCTATGACTGAAAGTCAGTGCCTGCCGGAAAGAATAAAGTTAATTTCCTCCCAGCAGCGGGACTCTCAGAGCCAGCCCTGGGCAGGATCAGAATGCTATTAACCTGCAGATTAACCCCCTATCTGCAGGTCAGTCGCATTTTTTTTACAAGACAGGTTCCCTTTAAGCACAACCAGGAAATACAACAATAACCCACTTACTTGCGGCAAAGAGTTCCATTTCTGTGCTCCCATCTTCCTGCTTTTCATCAAGCCATCTAAATAAGAGTCAAATAAATAAATAAATAAATGACTCAAACATCATCCAAATGTAAAATGTTATTAAAAGTATTACTGGCAAAAAGTGAGTCTATACCAAGTAATCGTTTATTTCTTCCAAGCAGGCAATAAGCACTATTGATTTCAATGGCATTTATTGAAAGCTTTGTAGAAAGCACTAATTACTTGCTACATTTCACCCAATTTGCAGATTAACCATGTCCTTTCATAGTACTTTAATAATCTTACCAGAGCCAACAGCTCTCAACATGAATAACAATGCTTTTTCAGAGTCTTGTGCAGATACACATTTTCAATTTCTGTTCCACCCACTCAGAAAGTGAGCAGCCTGGTAATGGTAAATGGTTTGGGGGCTCTTGCGATAGTAGGAAAATGCAGTACTCGACTTTAATTATAGCTACCTATATTTTCTACTTTCTTCCATTTTCTAGGGTCTGATGTCTCACTGAGACATTGCTTGCATCTTCAAATATTTTTATGTGCTGTACAAAGGTCTAGCAAGCTACAGTTCTACATTTCAATGTGGCTGAGGAAATCAATGTTTTTATATCCTATTCTTCACATAGATTTTTTTCCTTAAAGCAACACTCCTGCGTATGTATGTACTGTAATGTCAGTGTGTTAATATACTCAGGCTTGGACTGGCCCACATGAGAACAGGTGAATCACCTGGTGGGCCCCTGTGCAGGAGAACGCCGCTTACATACATGAGCTGTAGTTGGCCCAATGCATTTCAGTCTCTATATACAGACAAAGTAGGCATCTCATCATTTATTCAACAAATTACCTAGTTTATTAATAGGGTTGACTGTGACTTTAGGATTGCTACTTCCAACAGGTGGCGCTATAGAGTTCATGTCCTCTTTTTCTCTGAACGGGCAATTTGCATACTAGTTTATTAATATATAGAAGCACAGGTAAATTAGTGAAACAGGGCAATGCTATATTTGCATGTAGCTGAACAGCAGACAACTGGCTACAAATAAGTCATCCCCCACTGCTCTGCAACGACAGAGATAAAAACGATCCACTCCACCTCTTGGCAAAATCCTGCCCCTTGGCTATGTCCAAAATATAAGAGATCGAGATAACATGAAAATGATCCCCGGTGTTCTTTTATTATTATTATAGACTATACAGAGCATACAAAAAAATCCTGTAGACAGGCAAACACTCTCAGCAAGCTATAAACATCTTCTATTTATTTTAATGGGGTTGTCCACTACTAGGACAACCCTTTCTCAATTAAAGTGTTTGCCCCTTTAAAATAAAAATAACTATTCTCACCTCCAGTGCCGTCACCATTCCAGCGGTGTCAGAAATCGTGTTCATGGGGCTCACGTGATGTTGTTATGTCACGTAAGCCCTGCACCCAATTAGCGCTGGCATCACTGTCCCCACGTTTGGAAGTATAAGTAATCAAGAGGAAGTGAGTGCCCATGGTTTACTTTTCCTTTAAGTGAAGTTCAATATTTGACTGAAATGACTATGAATTCAGAAAATGCTAAATATCAGGTCCTTGTTAGTGATGAATGAACATGCTCGTTGATACGGGGATATCACTTGAGTATTTGGGTGCTCGGATGTGCCCTGCACTTTTCAAGCATTGGCTGGTGCTTGGACTGAATGCTCGAATCTCCGTCCCGCATGTTTGGCGCCTGTTGCACAGCCAATAAACATGCGGAGATTGCCTGCCAGTCACTCTAATGCCATAGCCATGTTGGTAGTGGCATTACTGTGAATGGCTGGCTCCACGCTCGGCGCACTAAAGTCATTACACAGTTCAGAGACAGTTCTTAATGGAGGGAGAGAGTAGTTGTCCAGGCCTGTGTTCACAGTTTTAGGAATCAGAGTCCTCTAGTCGTAATACTTTGCTGAACAATCATACTAAGGCTGTGTGCACACGTTCCAAATTTTTTACGCTTTTCTCATGTTTATTTGCTATAAAAACCATGAAAAAAATGCATCCATTAGGCATCCTATTAATAGAATGCAATCCGCAGTTTCTGTGCATATGTTGCGTTTTTTTCCGCTAAAAAAACGCATTGCGGAAAAAAAACGCAGCATGTTCATTAATTTTGCGGATTTTTTACGGATTTCCTGCTATTTAATGCATTGGGAAGCTCCAGAAAAAAAAAGCTAAAAATCCGCACAAAAAACGCACAAAAACCGCGAGAAAAACGCATGCGGATTTCCTGCGGAAAAAGTCCGGTTTTGTTCAGGAAATTTCTGCAAATAATCCTGACGTGTGCACATAGCCTAAGGCTAAGTGCACACGTTGTGGAATTGCCACAGAAATTTCCACAGCAATTCCGCAACTCCTGCCGCGGGTATATCGCATTTGAAATTGGCATGCATATTCCCGCTAAACACTAGCGTTTTGCAAGCGTAATTAGCTTGCAGAATGCTAGCGTTTTCCAAGCGATCTGCAGCATCGCTTGGAAAACTGATTAACAGGTTGGTCACACTTGTCAAACATGCCTATGCAGCATCAATAGTAAAAAGATCTAATGTTAAAAATAAAAAAAAATTAAAAAATGGTTATTCTCACCTTTCGACGTCACCCGATCTCCTCAGCGGTGCACACGGCGGCTGGGATGCTATGTGCGAAGGACCTGGGATTACGTTCGGTCATGTGACCGCGACGTCATCCCAGGTCCTTTGCACACAGCATCCCTAGGAACGGAAGCCGCCGCGTGAGGCGGGAAGACACTGGGGGCCATCAGAAGGTGAGTATATCACTATTTTTTATTTTAATTCTTTTTTTTTATAATTATATGGTGCCCAGTCCGTGGAGGAGAGTCTCCTCTCCTCCACCCTGGGTACCATCCGCACATGATCCGCTATGGTGGCATAGACCCATGCGGGAAGTAAGCGGATCAATGCAATACTATGTGTGCGGAATCCCGGCGATTCCTCAAGTTAATGAACATGCTGCATTTTTTTTCGGAATGCGTTTCCGCTCAGGAAAAAAACGCAGCATATGCATACAAAATGCAGATTGCATTTTTTTAATAGGATGCTTAATGTATGCGGGTTTTTTTCGTGGTTTTATCGCGTTTTTATAGCGAAAAAACTCAAAAAATCCAGAACGTGTGCACACAGCCTAAAAGTCCTTCATAGGGTAATCTTGTGCTTTGCTGTTTCTATGCGATCCATTCTGCATTTAGCCTAAGGACAGCTGGAGCAGAGAGAGTGGCTGAATATCAGCTCTAGGCAAGGCTTAGGGCTATGTAGTCTGTTGCTAAATATATAGCTGCTGCAGGTGATTTTTTTTGTGAAAAAATTGACTACATTGTCATCCACACAGTTCAACAATGCTTTGTATGAAATTACAGTGGTTTGAAATATTTAAAAATAGCTTGGCCCGCTACAGATGACCACATTTTTTTGGTTCCAAAAACTGACTACTGTCAACCATCCAATGTAGCCTGCTTTGTGTAAAATTACAGTGGCTTAATATTAAAAAACGCTTGGCCTACTACAGATGACCAAATTTTTTATGCCAAAAATTGACTATTGCCATCCATACTGTTTAACATGCTTTGTGTGAACTTTCGGTAGTTTAAAATGTAAAAAAAAAATCGCTTGGACTGCTAGAGGTGACCAAATATTTTTTTTTATTAAAAAATTTAGCTTCAATTATTCAATGAAACTTTGTTTTCAGAGACCTAGCAATTACAAAATGTGTAAGGCGTGCGTTAAGGGATGGGGAAGTGGAAGAGCGGATGATGGTGCACACAGATGGCGATGATGTGGGCCAAGTGCAACTGCACATGTTGCTGGAGCACAAGCAACACGTGTTTCCATGACACATAACATCTTGTCCCACTTTGCAGGGAGGCATGGGAAACCACTCCTGAAGCTACACCAGTGCAAACAGGTGTTTGGTTGAATAGCAGATAATGCTTCCAGCATGCTTGCCAGCAACAGCCAGTCTTCCACATGGTCCAGCCTCACCACCCAAGAGTCTGGATAACATAATACTCACCCTGATCCTCTTTCCTCCTACCATGTTGAGTCCAAGGTGACCAGTGACCCACACTTGGACACTCTGAGGAGCTCTTTACATCATCGTTTCTTGACTGTGACCTCTCACCCTGCATGCTCCAAGAGGGACAGAAGGACATGCTGTTCAGTGATTCATAAAACTTAGAGCAGCCATGGTCATAAGAAGATGACAGTGGGGTACAGCTAATTTTGACTAAGGAGGTAGATGATGATGACACACAGTTGCTGATAAGTTAGGTCGTTGTTAAGTCACCAAGTTAGGAGGACCAGGGTGCGGTGGTGGAAAACGAGGTGGTGGATGGCGAAGTTGTCGACCCAACCTGGGAAGCTCGCATGCAGAACAAGGCCAGCAGTGCCAAGGAGAGATCGGCAGTACCAAGAAAGGCAGGAAGAAGCAGTGGGAATATCAGAGGAAAAAGTCGAGCAACTGTTCTGAGACAGAAAAATGGCAATTTGCAACCTGTGCCATTCCAAAATCAGCAGGGCCTGACCATTAAGAACCTAACAACCACCAGCATTATCAGGAATATGTAATCTAAGCACCAAACATGTCACTCTCCGCAAGTAGAAACATTACCCCTTGGGTCCCGGTCAGATGCCTCTCGCACAGCCAAAGCAGATCTCGCATTGTGCACTGGCAAGGGGCAGTACCCCAAATCACATTTGTCTGCAAATTGAGATTCTGGTTTTGGCTTTTATCCTAAGTCATGTGAGAAGTCTCGTTAAAGGGATGACATTGACTTTTAGGATTGTAACTTTCTATAGGTGGCACTAGAGTTCTAATCCTCTTCCTCTCTGAAGAAACAATTTGCATATTTCCCAGAATTGCAGCTAAAAAGTCTTCTAATCTCAGCATGCTTAACATGTCACTCTCTGCAGGGAGAAATGTTACCCTTTTGCATTAGGGTACTGACACTGAAAGAGTTAGCAGAGGAAATTGCAGAACCACTAGCAATAATCTTTGAAAAATCCTTGAAAACAGGAGAAGTCCCAGAATATTGGAGAAGGGCAAATGTTGTCCCTATCTTCAAAAAAGGAAAGAAGACAGTCAAGAAATTACAGGCCAGTGAGCCTTACTTCTATACCAGGAAAGATATTTGAACAAATTATTAAACAACATGTATGTAAGTACTTGGATAACAATACCAGATAAACCAGAGCCAGCATGTGTTTGTAGCAAACAAGTTATGCCAGACTAATCTAATTTCTTTCTATGATGGAATCACTGACTGGGTGGATCAGGGAAATGTGGTAGATATAGTATATATTGACTTCAGAAAAGCATTTGACAAAATATCTCATACAATCCTTATTGAAAAAATGACCAACTGTGAGATTGACAAGGCTACGATTAGATGGATTTATAACTGGCTCAGTGATCGTTCTCAAAGAGTCGTAATAAATGGATGCACATCCAATTGGAAAAGTGTTTCAAGTGGGGTACCACAAGGCTCTGTTCGGGCCCCAGTTGCTGCTCAACATTTTTATAAATAAAGAAGAAACTTGGCGGCACTCACCGGTCTTCAACACAGGTTTCTTTATTACATAACTTCACGGCACGGGGATGTATACAACAAGAGCAGCTGGCGAACGACGGCCGTTTCGCGCCCTTCTGGCGCTTCAACGGGTTCATTGGGACTACGGATGTGACGCCTGAAGTAGCGCTGAGATCAGACGCCACCCCCCGCGATAACACCCGCCCACCCTCAGTACACATACCATTAAAAACAATTTCCATTAAAAACAAAACCCTTTGCATCGGACACTGGACTAACAACATATTAATGCATAGTATCGCAAAATTATAAGATACATAGCCGCCACTTAGGACGGACTTCTAATAGCACATCACAGCTGTGAGGACTCTCATATATGCAGATTACAATTGCATGAGATCATTACGAACCTCTCTTACTGATCATTTCAAATACCTACCATCCGGCTCTACATAAAATGCAGGATCGATTACAGTCCGATTTCTTGTCCCTAAACATCTGCGCCAAACGCAACCTATTCTATAATATTATCAGAGAAAAATGGACATGTCCACTTTATCATTGAGCCCTGCCGGCCCCATGGCCCCTGTGCGTAAAATCCACATCGCCTCACATCTCAATAGGGTATTATGATGGTCCCCCCCTCTTTGTGGAATCTTTACTTGCTCCACACCTGCAAACGTTAATACCTCCACCTTCCCTTCATGCTCCTCTCGTACGTGCTTAATGAGTCTGGGTGCTCCCTTTCCTGTAGTGACCGAGCGGCAATGTTCTCTAAAGCGTATATACAAACATCTAATAGTCTTGCCTAAGTAAAAGCGCCCACAGGGGCACCATACCACATAAACTACGTTTTTTGTTTTACATGTGATTAATTTTCCCACCTTATGTTCCATTGGCCCAATATGTAGAGTCCTATCTGTTATATGTTGTTTACAGAATTTACAGTGCCCGCACCGATAATTCCCCACCGGGATACTTTTATTCAGCCAGTTGTCGGGCTTATTCTCTACCACTCTGTTCCGCACCAATACATCCCTAAGTCTAGTACTCCTTCTATTGGAAATAAGGGGGCCCCTGGCTACCACCTCCGCTAGATCTTTGTCCCTATCCAACAAATGCCAATTCTTTCTGATGGCAGACCTAATCTGCCTGTCCATGGGGCCAAACTGAAAGCAAAATGTGAACCTCTTCCCCATGGGTGATTGCATCTTACTCATGTGTTGATTTCTATTATTCATCTTTTCACGAGCATCTTTCCACATATAATCTGGGTATCCTCTATACCTCAACCTCTCTTGTAAATCTAGAGTTTGAGCCTCTAGGCCCTCCTGTGTATTGTTGGCACGACTAGTACGTACTAACTGGCTATAAGGTAGCGATCGTTTGGTGTGCCCCGGGTGATAACTCTGGTAATGCATCAAAGCGTTTGTGGAAACTGGTTTACGATACAGGGAGGTATTCACCTCCCCATTCACTATGTCCACAGATACGTCCAGAAATTCCAAATGTGCCCCTCCAAAATTAGAAGTAAAGGCCATGCCCATGGTGTTGTCATTTAAATACGATACAAATTGTCCGAAGGTGTCTTCTGCCCCATCCCATACAAAAAACATATCATCGACGCACCGTAGGTACATCTTGATATGTCTCAAATAGGGATTCTTCAAGGAGTACACATATGCCTCCTCGAAGTACCCCAAATACAAATTGGCGAAAGTACAAGCTGCCGGAGTCCCCATCGCCGTACCGACGATCTGTAGGTACCAGAGGTCCAAGAATGTAAATGCATTGTGCGTAAGGATAAAATTAAGGCTGTCACATATGAATTCTATAGTGCCCTGTCCCATATCTGTAGTATCTAGAATATGGCGCACTGCTGTAACTCCCAAATCCTGTGGTATCCGTGTGTAGAGATTAACTACATCTATTGACACCAACTGAAAGGTTGGCTGCCAAGTGAACGAACGGATTTGTCGCAGGAACGCACCAGTGTCTTTGGTATATGCTGGTATATGTGTCAGCAGGGGTCGTAACAACCAGTCTATATATCTGGAAAGAGGTTCTGTAAGTGATCCCACCCCTGACACTATCGGTCGACCTGGGGGATTGTCGACAGCCTTATGTATTTTAGGGACATGGTACCAATGCGGCTTGTTGGGGAACTCCGGCAGCAACTTCCCAGCTTTAACTGTGGATATGACGTTGGTTTCCACCGCTTCCCTAAGTAAGGTTCTCAACTCATTTTTAAATTTGTAAGTGGGGTCACCCTGTAGTTTTTTATATGTCTCTGTATCGGCTAATTGCCTATAGGCCTCCGCGATATACATCTCTTTGGGTATTAGCACCGTCTTGCCCCCTTTGTCCGCAGGTCGAATTACGGTATCATTCCATCTCCTTATTTCCTGCAGGGCTGCTTGTTCAAGCACCGTCAGATTGGCCGGTGCTTTTGGATAAATCAAGGACTCTATGTCTTTGATGACCTGTATCTCAAACAAATCAATAACGTTCCTAGGGGACACTGGGGGCATATATCGTGACGTGACACCCCCTGTGAAAGGGGCCATAGATGTGGTATATTTCCCTGGATTAAAACCATCAGGTTCCGTCAAGCCCACCAATATCTCGGCTTCACCATGGGTATCTGCCAGTGTGTGCAGTCCTGCCCCTGCCATAAATCCCAGGGGCCCAAAAGTACACGGGCGCTCGCCCTCCAAAGTTTGTTGTGTTCTAGGGGCATTAAGGAAGTGCTTATATAGATGGATGGCGGCTATGTATCTTATAATTTTGCGATACTATGCATTAATATGTTGTTAGTCCAGTGTCCGGTGCAAAGGGTTTTGTTTTGAATGGAAATTGTTTCTAATGGTATGTGTACTGAGGGTGGGCGGGTGTTATCGCGGGGGGGTGGCGTCTGATCTCAGCGCTACTTCAGGCGTCACATCCGTAGTCCCAATGAACCCGTTGAAGCGCCAGAAGGGCACGAAACGACCGTCGTTCGCCAGCTGCTCTTGTTGTATACATCCCCGTGCCGTGAAGTTATGTAATAAAGAAACCTGTGTTGAAGACCGGTGAGTGCCGCCAAGTTTCTTCTTTGTTGCCTGCATCGCTGATGTTCGTTCCGGCTGAGCACCTCTGGTCTGCCGGCTGGCTGCAAGCTGTGAGTTCTCAACGTCTTGGTTGGAGTAGCGGTAGTGCGGTCAGCTGTTTTCTTTCCCGCAAGTAGTTCCTAAGACTGTATTGACGTAGCACACCGCGGAACTGGTGAACCACAGTGACATTGTACTAGTTGTACTTCTGGATCGTTGGTCACGATCATGGATATAGAAGCCAGATCCGGACACCCAGGTTTACAAGCCGGCCGGGTAGATGTTGTAAATTACTTCAAAGAGTGCGAGCAGGCTGATGAAGTACACACCCTGAGCACAAGGGCATTGGAGCAGAAATTGTTTACCTTATCTGAAAGAGAGGTAAAATTATTTTGGACTAACAATTCTTTAACATCCTATGTGGATAGCGGGAGGGTCCCACGAGGATTGAGAGTGTGGACGGAGATCTCACACTTTACAAACGACCCTAGCTTCCGAACACAGTGGGAGCAAATTATGTTGAAATGCTCTCAGGAGTTATTGATGTTGGTCCTTAAATCGAATATGCAAAATTACGAATCAGTTGAGAGTGACATTGAAAAAACGCGGGTTGAACTACAGACGCGGCTCACGGATAACCAGTGGGCTTCACTAAATAAAAAATTAGAGGCCAAGCTGATCCCTATACAGGCGGACATTAAACATAAGAAACGCGATAAATTTATTAGAGATAAAAAAGACTTTGAACTGGGCCAGATTTTTACATGGAACAAGCAACCTAAGACTGAAGGACGATTTAATTATAATAAAACAGGTCGACAAAAAAAGAGACCCTGGAGGCGTAACACCCATCAGAGAAGGGATTATGTTACCACCGAATCCGACTCTAGTCAGAGTGAGGGAACCGCAGCCTCAGGAAGTCTGATAGAGGACTTAACCCTTCCAGGCACCTCCATGACGGATCTCCCTTTAGGATAAGAAAGACACGCCGAGGAGGCAAGAGGAACCAGAACTATGCCCGATCGGAAAAGGAAGGCCGTGTCATGGAGGCAGAGGAGATGAATAGATTCCACGCACAGCATATAGTTAATTTGACTGACCACATGGCGGAGTTTCAGATTGACCTATTTAAGTCCATTCGTAAAATCCATCTATATAAGCACTTCCTTAATGCCCCTAGAACACAACAAACTTTGGAGGGCGAGCGCCAGTGTACTATTGGGCCCCTGGGATTTATGGCAGGGTCAGGACTGCACACACTGGCAGACACCCATGGTGAAGCCGAGATATTGGTGGGCTTGACGGAACCTGATGGTTTTAATCCAGGGAAATATACCACATCTATGGCCCCTTTCACAGGGGGTGTCACGTCACGATATATGCCCCCAGTGTCCCCTGGGAACGTTATTGATTTGTTTGAGATACAGGTCATCAAAGACATAGAGTCCTTGATTTATCCAAAAGTACCAGCCAATCTGACGGTGCTTGAACAAGCAGCCCTGCAGGAAATAAGGAGATGGAATGATACCGTAATTCGACCTGCGGACAAAGGGGGCAAGACGGTGCTAATACCCAAAGAGATGTATATCGCGGAGGCCTATAGGCAATTAGCCGATACAGAGACATATAAAAAACTACAGGGTGACCCCACTAACAAATTTAAAAATGAGTTGAGAACCTTACTTAGGGAAGCGGTGGAAACCAACGTCATATCCACAGTTAAAGCTGGGAAGTTGCTGCCGGAGTTCCCCAACAAGCCGCATTGGTACCATGTCCCTAAAATACATAAGGCTGTCGACAATCCCCCAAGTCGACCGATAGTGTCAGGGGTGGGATCACTTACAGAACCTCTTTCCAGATATATAGACTGGTTGTTACGACCCCTGCTGACACATATACCAGCATATACCAAAGACACTGGTGCGTTCCTGCGACAAATCCGTTCGTTCACTTGGCAGCCAACCTTTCAGTTGGTGTAAATAGATGTAGTTAATCTCTACACACGGATACCACAGGATTTGGGAGTTACAGCAGTGCGCCATATTCTAGATACTACAGATATGGGACAGGGCACTATAGAATTCATATGTGACAGCCTTAATTTTATCCTTACGCACAATGCATTTACATTCTTGGACCTCTGGTACCTACAGATCGTCGGTACGGCGATGGGGACTCCGGCAGCTTGTACTTTCGCCAATTTGTATTTGGGGTACTTCGAGGAGGCATATGTGTACTCCTTGAAGAATCCCTATTTGAGACATATCAAGATGTACCTACGGTACGTCGATGATATGTTTTTTGTATGGGATGGGGCAGAAGACACCTTCGGACAATTTGTATCGTATTTAAATGACAACACCATGGGAATGGCCTTTACCTCTAATTTTGGAGGGGCACATTTGGAATTTCTGGACGTATCTGTGGACATAGTGAATGGGGAGGTGAATACCTCCCTGTATCGTAAACCAGTTTCCACAAACGCTTTGATGCATTACCAGAGTTATCACCCGGGGCACACCAAACGATCGCTACCTTATGGCCAGTTAGTACGTACTAGTCGTGCCAACAATACACAGGAGGGCCTAGAGGCTCAAACTCTAGACTTACAAGAGAGGTTGAGGTATAGAGGATACCCAGATTATATGTGGAAAGATGCTCGTGAAAAGATGAATAATAGAAATCAACACATGAGTAAGATGCAATCACCCATGGGGAAGAGGTTCACATTTTGCTTTCAGTTTGGCCCCATGGACAGGCAGATTAGGTCTGCCATCAGAAAGAATTGGCATTTGTTGGATAGGGACAAAGATCTAGCGGAGGTGGTAGCCAGGGGCCCCCTTATTTCCAATAGAAGGAGTACTAGACTTAGGGATGTATTGGTGCGGAACAGAGTGGTAGAGAATAAGCCCGACAACTGGCTGAATAAAAGTATCCCGGTGGGGAATTATCAGTGCGGGCACTGTAAATTCTGTAAACAACATATAACAGATAGGACTCTACATATTGGGCCAATGGAACATAAGGTGGGACAATTAATCACATGTAAAACAAAAAACGTAGTTTATGTGGTATGGTGCCCCTGTGGGCGCTTTTACTTAGGCAAGACTATTAGATGTTTGTATATACGCTTTAGAGAACATTGCCGCTCGGTCACAACAGGAAAGGGAGCACCCAGACTCATTAAGCACGTACGAGAGGAGCATGAAGGGAAGGTGGAGGTATTAACGTTTGCAGGTGTGGAGCAAGTAAAGATTCCACAAAGAGGGGGGGACCATCATAATACCCTATTGAGATGTGAGGCGATGTGGATTTTACGCACAGGGGCCATGGGGCCGGCAGGGCTCAATGATAAAGTGGACATGTCCATTTTTCTCTGATAATATTATAGAATAGGTTGCGTTTGGCGCAGATGTTTAGGGACAAGAAATTGGACTGTAATCGATCCTGCATTTTATGTAGAGCCGGATGGTAGGTATTTGAAATGATCAGTAAGAGAGGTTCGTAATGATCTCATGCAATTGTAATCTGCATATATAAGAGTCCTCACAGCTGTGATGTGCTATTAGAAGTCCGTCCTAAGTGGCGGCTATGTATCTTATAATTTTGCGATACTATGCATTAATATGTTGTTAGTCCAGTGTCCGGTGCAAAGGGTTTTGTTTTTAATGGAAATTGTTTTTAATAGTATGTGTACTGAGGGTGGGCGGGTGTTATCGCGGGGGGTGGCGTCTGATCTCAGCGCTACTTCAGGCGTCACATCCGTAGTCCCAATGAACCCGTTGAAGCGCCAGAAGGGCGCGAAACGGCCGTCGTTCGCCAGCTGCTCTTGTTGTATACATCCCCGTGCCGTGAAGTTATGTAATAAAGAAACCTGTGTTGAAGACCGGTGAGTGCCGCCAAGTTTCTTCTTTGTTGCCTGCATCGCTGATGTTTGTTCCGGCTGAGCACCTCTGGTCTGCCGGCTGGCTGCAAGCTGTGAGTTCTCAACGTCTTGGTTGGAGTAGCGGTAGTGCGGTCAGCTGTTTTCTTTTCCGCAAGTATTTTTATAAATAATCTAGATAAGGGATCTGAAGATAAACTAATCAAATTTGCAAATGATGCAAAGCTAGGAGGGATAGCTAACACTGAAGAAGACAGAGAAATGTTTCAGAAGGATCTAGAAAAGCTTGAACAATGGGCAGTGACTGATAGAATGGTATTTAACAAGGAGAAATGCAAGGTTCTACATCTGGGCAAGAAAAACGAAAATTATATCTATAGAATGGGAGGAACAGAACTAAGCAACAGCATCTGTGAAAAAGACTTGGGTATACTAATAGATCACAGACTGCACATGAATCAACAGTGTGATGCAGGAGAAAAAAGGGCAAACACAGTTCTAGAATGTATTAAGAGAAGCATAAAGTCTAGATCATATGAAGTACCATATATAATCGAGTATAAGCCGACCCGAGTTTAAGCCGAGGCACCTAATTTTGCCACGGAAAACTGGGTAAGCTTATTGACTCGAGTATAAGCCAGGTATGTATTGTTCCCTCATCCTATCCCGGTATGCGTGGTTCCCCCCATCCTGTCCTGCTCGGTATGGCTCCCCCTGTTGTATGCTTGGCTCCCCATCCCATCCTTGTATGCACCGCTCAGCTTCCCAGTCCCATCCTTGTTTAAATGGCTCGGCTTCCCGGTCCCAACCTTGTCTGCATGGCTCGGCTCCACCGCTCCCATCCTTGTATGCATGGCTCCCCCATCCTCCCCCATCATACTCACCCTCCTCCCTCCGTTGCTGAATGACCCTGTATCTCCATTGCTCCGGCACGGCAGTTTTTCCTGTGCTGAGCTGTTATGATCAGGTGACCTTGGAGCAGCATGAAAACTTTCACTGGAGTAGGTGGTAACTGTACTGACCGCAAACCCTGATCTTATCACCGCAACTAGAAGTAGCCGTGGGGTGTGCCTAACAAAACCTAGACACCTCGACACAGCCGGAGGACTAAATACCCCTATAGATGGAAATAAGAATTTCTACCTTGCCTCAGAGCAGAACCCCAAAGGATAGGCAGCCCCCCACAAATATTGACTGTGAGTAGTAGAGGAAAAGACACACGTAGGCAGAAAACAGGATTTAGCAAATGAGGCACACACTAGCTAAATAGGAAAGGATAGGACAGGATACTAAGCGGTCAGTATTAAAAATCCTTCCAAAAATATCCACAGCAGAAAATACAAAAACTCCACCATCTAACTAAAGATGTGGAGCGCATATCTGCATCTCCAGAGAATTCAACAAGACCGAGAAAACACTGACACAGTCTAAGCTGGACAAGAGAAAAACAAATGAATAGCACAGAATATAAGCACACTGCCTGTGTGCCACAGAAACAAAAACCAGACACTTATCTTTGCTGAATTGACAGCTGAGCAGGAGAAGCCAGAAAGTGATCCAACACTTCAGAAGAAACATTGACAACTGGCAAGGACTAATGAATCCTGCACACCTAAATATCCCAGTCAGAACTGCAATCAGTAGATACACCTGGCCAGAACTGTGACTCAGAGACAACTGCATTCCCACCTACAACCACTGGAGGGAACCCAAGAGCAGAATTCACAACACTGAGCGGTCACAAGGTACCGCTCATTAAGGTCATGAATATGCACTCCATGCCTATGGGAGTGGAGTCGCATCCATATTCATGACCTTAATGAGTTGTACCACCTGACCGCTGAGCACAGGAACAGGAAAGAGCTGCTGGCGCTGGGTCAGAGATGCAGGGATGAAGATGCAGCAACGGAGGGTGAGTATTGATGTCTTCTGGAAACCGGCATCTTCAGCTGTCACTGTGCTACAGCTGCTGGCTACCCGCTCCCCCATTGGCTTTCTGGACCATGACTCGTGTGTTAGCCGAGGGGGGTGTTTTTAGCACAAAAAAATGTGCTGGAAATCTCGGCTTTTACACAAGTATGTACAGTAATTATCCCCCTCCTCTCCTCCGTGTTCAGGCCTCATCTGGAATTCTGTGTCCAGTTCTGGGCACCACATTTTAAAAAAGACATTTAAAAACTGGAGCAAATATAGAGAAGAGCTACCAGAATGAAAAGCGGACTACAGGGAACAGTTAAAGTATCTGGGAATGTTTAGCTAGCAAAAAAAGATGGCTAAGAGGAGACTTGATAGCTGTCTACAAATATCTGAAGGAATGTCACAGTGCAGAGGGTTCATCCTTATTTTTATTTGCACAAGAAGCAATGGAATGAAACTGAAAGGGAAAAGATACAGATAAAATATTAGAAAAAAACTTTGAGAGTAAGGGTGATTAATGAGTGGAACAGGCTGCCATGAGAGGTTTGGAGTTCTCCTTCAATGGAAGTCTTCAAACAGAGGCTCGACAGACATCTGTCTGAGATGGTTTAGTGTATCCTGCATTGAGCAGGGGGTTGAACACGATGCAAGATGCAGTGGATAGTAGTTTTTGTCCACTTTAGTCACAACTTTCCTGGTAACAGGAGAATGCTGGAATCTGGACACCATGAATTTAATACGACCCTTTTTTGCGCCCTAGACCATAAGTAACTCCTTCACTATTCTAAAC
Organism: Ranitomeya imitator; assembly: GCF_032444005.1. Classification (NCBI taxonomy): domain Eukaryota; kingdom Metazoa; phylum Chordata; class Amphibia; order Anura; family Dendrobatidae; genus Ranitomeya; species Ranitomeya imitator. The sequence continues at coordinate 431,283,358 of NC_091287.1, read as the reverse complement.
ACCAGTGAGGTACAAAATAACATCTTTTTTCCCAAAACCACCAGGTCTGCTGACCTCCTTCAATATCAGAGATGCAGACTAGTTCCTGGTCTGCTCTTTTTTGCCTGCAATTTACCATATGTTGTTTGGCACCATATAGTAATATTTATTTGACACTGTTTCAGATTTCCCAATTTAAAAAAGGAAGTGCCCAGGTCCATAAGTTTCCTATTCACTTGCTACAAAATCTTAGAGAGAAATTTGCATGGCAGATGTTCAGATGGTTAGCAGATCTCTGTTCTTTGATGGGAATCCCAAGTGGGGTATATTCTTAAAGACATTGTCCACTACTTGGACAACTCCTTGTCATAACCCATGCTTATACTCTTGTGCTGGCATCATTCCCACTGTGTCGGCACTCACCCTCCCCAGGACTGTCATGCGATTGTTGTGGCACGTGACCCCGGTGCCCATTTAGTGCTGGCATCACTGTTCCAGCCTTTGGAAAACCAACCTTTGGAAAAATCAAATATGAAGAGGAAGTCATGTTCAATTTGTCTAAAGGCGTTGTCTTCAGACAAATTGGCGTTGTCTGCTGGCACTGAATGTGAGTATAGGCTTTTTTATTTTATTGGGGCCAAGCTTGGGGTATGAGAAGGGTTTGTCCTGGTAGTGGACAACCCCTTTAAATAGTGTTCATATGCCATAAAAAATATTTTACAGATGCTGTTCTGATCCGATATTTCACATTTCAAAACAAACTGGTCTTATCCAACTTCACAAAACAAAACCTGAAGAAGGAAGAAGCATCACCAATCATTCAAGTGAAAAGAATGTGATTTATTGGCTTGTTACAGGCTCTTTAAGTCCCCATTTAAGCGTTATGTTTGGAAAATGCTTTGAATAAGGGGCTGAAACTTTGTAAAACATGGGTTAATAAACCCACATTCTTTTCTCTTGAATAATTGACGTGCTGCTTCATCTTTGTGGTTTTGTTTAATAAAAGGATGGAGCATGTTGCATTATTAACCAAACTACTAATCCTTTATCAAAGTCTAAATTCTCAAAAGGAAATCTCATGGAAGACATGAAACAACCTACAGAATCCTATGACTGAGAAAGATTTAAAGGAGTTGTCCCCTTTTAAAAAGTATCACATTGACAGTGCTGCAGTCAATCACAAAGCTCAGCACCTTGTGCCATCTACATCAGAACAGCTGTTGAGCTCAGAGTTGTCCTGCAACACTGTCGACATGATGTCACCACTACGGCCAAACAACAGAAGCTAGAGAAGAAGTGGAGACAGTGCTTTACTCAGGTAGGGTAAGTGAGGCTTGGTTCGCTTTTACAGATAATTGAAGATATGGTATAATGAAAACATTTGCTGAAAGAGGACAAACCTTTCAAGACATGAAACGGAAAAGATAATCGCTATATCATTTACAACCAGTGTAAAAAATGTCTGGTCTTACAGGGTGTTTCTTCAAGAACTAGTAAGTAGCTCTAAAATATGGATTTTACGGTGACTCATGACATTCCTTCAAGGACTTCTAAATCCTTTGAACCATGGATTTCAAGGTGACCTTAATGGACCACCATTGATTACAAATGCTAAATGCAATACATTTATCCTATTATTGACAAAAGTATTTAGATCTAAGCCTAGAGGGTTGCAGTCCTAAGGATAACCATTTGGGGATTGCATTTTATCAGCATCAGAAAATATGTGTTGCTAGAGTAGCTAAATTCAATTTAATATGTATTTTCCTGCTATACTAAGTAAAGAAAAAAAAGATAATCAGGAATTGTGAAGATCATTCAGCACTTTTTTTTCCTGGAAATACATGTCTACATGTTCTATATAACTTCATGTTATCATTCCTTATCAATCATGGTCTCTCAACTTCCTTGAGGCAAAAATGATGCAATTCTCTGTCCTAGAATTAAAGTCTTCAGTTAGTGGTGAATAAATTCCTTCCGACAAGAAGATTTACATTGAACGCCACTGACTTCATTACGTTTACATCTCTTGTGATGCATCTCACAAAAACTGACAGCAGATAAGATAAGCAACCGTCTTTAACTGACCGTTTAACATCTAAATATAACCCAGTGATTTCCACACTTCATATAGGGATATTTGAACCATTGGGAATATAGTGGTATTGCTAAAATAACTTCCCAATTAATCTAATAATCTAAAACAGCAAGACATCCAGAAGTGTATAATATTAAGTCCTGGAACAAAATGTAATTGCTTGTAGAATTATGACAAACTTGTAGGAAAAAGCTTCAAATGTCAAAATGATTGGATTTGCTGCTTTGTCTTTGCCCTACGCAATAAAAAATGGTGATATTAAACTGACAATCTAGTCACCTAGGAATGGAAATATTTCCTTTTATTTACATTAAAGGTTGAGAGCGTTGAGAAACTCTGTTAACCTTGTGCTGACAAGTATATATTGCTCTTACTATTTCTTCAAATAGCAAAGTTCCAAAGTCAGGAAGAAAAAGAAGATAGAGAAAAGTTTGATCACATCAATATTGCATCATCTCAGAGGGACCAATAGGAACCCACCATTCCAGCTTCGATGATGTAATCCTAAGCAAATTGCATCCCTTGGCTTTATCATTGCTCCATCAGTCACAATGAATTATTTCTATTAAAATAAATTTAGAGATGTCTCATTCTTAAATTAACAAAGCAGACCATTTCTGCTATGTATGAGGAAAAGTGATTTTTGCATTACAAAAGTGTATTTTGACTCCCATAGATACGAAAGCCTATGTCACACTAATGTCAGCGTACCTGCATGTTACGGTTACCCCTCCCTCCTCCTGGCAGGGACACCAACATACTCATCGTCCCGGCCCCTTGGTGGCATCTTTATTTCCTGCCAAGGCCTCCTGCTCCTGGGCCCGCGCATGGCATATGGGTCTCCAGGTGGTGTGCTTAGTGTGTGTGCGCGCTTTCACCACCTCTTAAATAGGTAGTGTGCACACATTGAATCTGCTCGCAGCCAATGGCTGTGAGGCATCTAGTATTTAAGATACGCTACCCTGTAAGGAGGTGCCTGTACAACACCCTCTTTAGTGTTAGTTTGAGTTTATCCCTGCTAGTAGTTGTGAGGTCCTTGAACCTATTCTTGAACCTGTTCCTGAACATATTCTGTTAGAACCTGAACCTGTTGATGACCCCTCCTAGTCTGAACCTGAACCTATTCCTGAACCTATTCTGTTAGAACCTAAACTTGTTGCTGAACCTGCCTAGTCTGAACCTGAATCTGTTCCTATTATCTGTGTTACCTAAACGAGAAGCCTCTCTGATGGTACCTGAGCCTGAAGCCACTCCGGGGATACCTGAACCAGCACCAGTGTCCGTTCCAGGATCCGCACTCTCTGAACCTACACCAGTGTCTGTCCTGTCAAGTATTCCAGGATCCAGACTGTCTGAACCTGCATCTATATCTGGTCCTGCTTGGACTGTGAGTCTGTGTCTGCGATTTTCACCCTTGGGGTCAGCTGCCACAGCACCGGGGACGACCTTGGAGTCTACCTGGCAGCCGCCTGCAGCTCAAGCCTATCTTCACCATCAAATGCTCTAGCAAAAACCAGGTGGCCTCTTATTCACGCCCATCCAAGGGTAAATCTGGACCATGGTGCAGTGGGTAAACAATCCACGTGCATGTCGGTTTGTACAGGCCATGCACCCCGGTGATCCCAAGACCTCTCCACCCTCGGAGTTGTACAAGAGTTGATCAGTCAACTAAATCAGCAGGAAAAAAAAATTGTCTGTGGACTGCGAATAACTGTTTAGATACCCTGACGACAGCTGCTTCATTCACTCCAGCCCAAGTTGCAGCAACCTCGGCAGTGAGTGCTGAGCCAGCAACTTATGCATCTGGAGTTGGTCCTCGTCATTCTGCTCCAACACATTACAACGGGGACCCTAAGCAGGGCTGTGGGTTCCTAAACCAGTGCATACTGTACTGTGAAATGTTGGCCCATCAGTTTCCCTCTGATCGGTTTCAAGTGGGATTTTTGATGTCCCACCTAACAGGAAAGGCCCTACGTTGGTTGAACTTTTTGAGGAAGAGGGGAACTTGTGACCTTGGATCAACAGGCCTTCCTGCTTGTCTTCTTAAAGATCTTTGATGAGCCGGATCATATGTCTTCTGCTACATTTTCCCTTCTCAGACAGCATCAGGGTGGTCTGTCTCTAAGGCTACGTTCAGATTTGCGTTGTGCGCCGCTGCGTCGGCGACGCAACGCACAACGTAAATAAAAACGCACGAAAACGCACGCAAAAACGCTGCGTTTTGCGACGCATGCATCCTTTTTTGCCGAAATATGGACACAAGAAAAATGCAACTTGTTGCATTTTCTGCGCCCAACGCTTGCGGCAAAAAAAACGCATGTGTCGCACTACGCAGCACAACGCATGTCCATGCACCCCCCATGTTAAATATAGGGGCGCATGACGCATGCGTTGCCGCAGCGTTTCCCGACGCAGCGTCGGGAAACGCTAATGTGAACGTTGCCTAAGCCAGGCATGTCAAACTCAGGGTACCCCGAGGGCCACATGAGTAACAAGAGGTTGTTGCGAGGGCCGCACACAGCAGCTAATGTCACACACGTATTTTAACAGCAGTCATGAAAACAAGATATGAAGTAGTAATATGTAAGGGTACCGTTACACTAAACGATTTACCAACGATCACGACCAGCGATACGACCTGGCCGTGATCGTTGGTAAGTCGTTGTGTGGTCGCTGGGGAGCTGTCACACAGACAGCTCTCTCCAGCGACCAACGATGCTGAAGTCCCCGGGCAACCAGGGTAAACATCGGGTTACTAGCATGTTATTAAAGGCATGTTAATGTCAGCCAGATGTAGGCTGTAGGGTGAGTAGAGGCGGACGGAGTTGACCTAGTACTAGGTCATATGCAGGGATATGGGCCAATGAATGAAGAGCCGGAAGTGCTGATCGTGAAGTTTTGAGCATCTACGGCCCGCACAAAAGTCTCAAACTTTGTGTTTAGAGACAAAGTTTGAGACTTTTGTGAGGGCCGCAGATATGCCTGTGAAGGGCCGCATGCGGCCCTCGGGACGCGTGTTTGACATGCCTGCTCTAAGCCATTATGTTTTCTGGTTCCGCACCCTGTCTTCTGAACTAGGCTTGAATGGCAAGGCTCTGGTAACCGACTTCTGTGAGGGATTGTCCAGAACGATTAAGGACGCACTGACTGGTTGGGACATCCCTGCTACCCTAGACGACCTGATTCCCTGGCAACCCGGATTGACCTTAGGTTTCAGGAACTGTCCAGACAGGTGACACTTGAGGCTCCGTCATTCTGTCCTTTCTGCAACAACTGTCTTCTCTGAACCTATGCAAGTTGACCGTGCGAAGCTGGTTGAGCAGCAGCAGGAACATCGTCATGCCAAGGGATTGCACTACTACTGTGGTAGCACAGAACATCTCATCCATTCTTTTCCTGAGAAGTCAGAGAAACTCCAAAGCCTAGAATCCCTTGATTGTGTCCTCCATTAAGAGAAAGGCCTTATCCGAAGTCGTTTGAGTTGCTACTGAACGGGTGAAGCTTTGGGAATGCTGCACATGGAGAAGATTGCTTTTTATATGCTGTTTGGTCTGTTGCCCCCACTGCTCCTGTGTATTCCATGGCTGTGTACCAATGAGACCGTCCTAGACTGGAGATCCAATGAGGTGCTTCATTGGGATAGTACTGTCATAAGAGGTGTCTGATGCCTGCATGTTCAGTCCAGCTGCCGGTGATGCCATCTTCTCCATCAGGTCTGCCATCCACTTGTTGGTCATGTACTGAAGTTTTCAGTCGGAAGGAAGCAATGTTGCCTCCGCAAAGATCGTACAATGGTTCCATGAACCTGACACAATCCTCACCCCCTTGAGGATGTATCATCCCAGACACCAAATTGAAGATTGCCCATGGGAATATATTCAATTATGCTCTTTAAACAGATCTAGATTGAAAAGGATGTGAAGACTTATTCTGCAGTCCTCACCCTCTCAAGGACGTATCATCACGTATCTTCAATTTTTTCCCTAGAACAGGCCTTCTCTCCTACTCCTGTGCTCTTAAGGCCCAAAGGTCAAAGCTTTTTTTCTAAAGGTCTGGAGAGAATTTGACCTCAAAGCGAAATTGTGGTCATTTGGCATATTTCTGGAATCCTCACCCCCTCAAGGATATATAATCCATAATCCCAGTGACAGAATTGAAGATAAATCTGGAAAAGGTATCTTTAATTATTTTCATTAAACATGTTCTCTTTTCTGCTCCTGTGCTACTCAGTTCCGAATGTCTAGTGGTCTGGAGAAGATTTGACCTTAAACACAGATTGTGGGAATCCAACAGAATAGTTGTGCCTCACTTCTTCTGCTGAGATTTCTTGCGGGCTTGAATAAGAGGAGGTGTAAGGGGGCACACTCAAGAAAAGGGTGTAGTCCAGCGGGAGACAGGATCTTCCATTATAAAGCAATATTTATTAATCCATAGATAAAAAGTGATATGTTGGTGTACCACAAAAGTGAGATAATATCTCGCACGTTAAAGCAAAATGCACATATGTAGCGTTAACCAAAGCGTTTCGACAAACGTCTTAATCATGACATGGATGAGTGAGCACGGAATAGTTCTTAAGGTTCCTCAAACAGGTAACCCCAGCTGAATTCAATCAGGTTGATAACCCTAGAAGTAACCATTGTAGTTGCTGCACAAATACACAATTATAATGAAGAGACAAACAAAATCACAAGAACTAAGTGCAAATGAACCTACACACTGTGTAAAAATACAAGAAATTCATATAAAAACAAATAAATAAAAAGACATAATGGGAAAACCTGGTGACCACTTAGCCACACCTCTCCAAGTGTAAGCCCGGACTGTTGCACAGTGGGTCCACGATCCACATGCGTGACAGCCTACAACCTGTATTTTGGCTTCAGAATAGTAGATCAGGATGAGTTGGGCCTATGCTTTTAGAGATGTACATCACATCTTATGCAATGGGTGAATTGGAAAAGGCAATATATGCTTTTGATGTTCCAAAGGTCTGGAGAAAGCCAACGGATCCCATTACCAATTGTTATATCTGCACGGTGTATTAAAATCATAATTCTAAATAGTTTTTAGACATACAGTTAGATCTGGAAACATTTGGACAGTGGCACAAGTTTTGTTATTTTAGCTGTTTATTAAAACATATTCAAGTTACATACAATACGGCTTAACGTGGCAGATTCTCAGCTTTAATTTCAGGGCATGCACATCCTAAATGAAATAAGGGTTTAGGAATTACAGCTCCTGAATGAATGAATGAATGCATAAATTAATCTGCTTCTTTTTAAAAGGACCAAAAGTAATTGGTCAATTATCTCAAAAGCTCTTTAATGGGCTGCATGGGTTATCCCCTTTTTAATTCATCATCATCAATTAAGCAGGGAAAAGGTCTGGAGCTTATTTCAGATGTGGCATTTGCATTTGGAAACTGTTTCTGTGAACCTACAACATGTGGTCAAATGAGTTACCAGTAGAAGACAAAGAGACAATCATTAGATTAAAAAAAAGAAAAAATCCATCAGAGGGATAGCAGAAATGTCAGGAGTGGCTAAATCAAGAGTTTTCTACATTCTGCAAAAAAAAAAAGAGCGCACTGGTGATCTTGTGAACACAGGAAGGTCTGAACTGCAGGCATCAAGACTGTGGTCACAGTGGCCAGCACTGCAACTGGGCCCGGAGGTTCTGGGGTCTGTCAATGCTAGCAGAAACTTCAACTGAATGTATGTCCTCGGATGCACATCTAGTTGAACTGCATTGCAGTGCATAGTCCCATTGGGCCCATGCATTGCAATATGCGTTGCCAACCAATCAGAGGCCAGCAGCTCACATAGGCATTCATGTGACTGGGGGTGCATGGCAGTGACATCATGCATTGCAATTGCATGCCGAAGTCAGCTGCCGGCTTCAAAACTCACAAGACATCGCTGCATGGCAGGGAAGTGAAAGGAAGGTGAGTATTTATTTAAATATAAATATTTTTAAATCAGTGGCCATACTAGTACTTGGCTGACTATGGGGTGCATTATACTTTATGTATGATTATGGGGTGCATTATAGGGCAGGAGAAACACAGGAATCTGGCACAACGATCCAATGTTAAAATCTAATTTATTTAGGAAACCATATAAAACCTGAAGCATTTCTGGTGCAACACATGCGCCCTTTGTCATAGGATGTACAAGTGCTTCTCACAAAATCAGAATATCATCAAAATGTTTTTTTATTTGAGTTCTTCAATGCAAAACGTGAAACTCATATTATGTGCAGTCAAGAAATATATATATTACAACAAATAAATAATATACAGTACAGACCAAAAGTTTGGACACACCTTCTCATTTAAAGATTTTTCTGTATTTTCATGACTATGAACATTGTACATTCACACTGAAGGCATCAAAACTATGAATTAACACATGTGGAATTATGTACTTAACAAAAAAGTGTGAAACAACTGAAATTGTCTTATATTCTAGGTTTTTCAAAGTAGCCACCTTTTGTTTTGATGACTGCTTTGCACACTCTTGGCATTCTCTTGAATGTTACCATAGTAAATAGATTCTGCTTACCCATCATTAATCATGACTTTCTCACCTCTCCCTGCGGCCCCTTATGCAAAGTGAGCTCCATCCATTTTCCCTTTTTTCAATTCTCTCGTTATGGTGTGCATTCTACTTTATGTGTACTATGGGGAGTGCGTATTACACTTTATGGACTACTATGGTGGTGCATTATACTTTATGAATGACTACGGGAGTGCATTCTATTTTGAGGATGACTATGAGCTTTGCATTATACTACTATATTGAGGACTACGGGCTGTACATTGTATTATATGAAGGATATGGGCTGTGTATTTTACGAATATTAATGACTATGGGCTATGCAGTATATTATATGAAGGACTATGGGCTGTGCAATATATTATATGGAGGACTATGGGATGCATCTATATATAATTGTCTCAGGGGTACTTCTGTCTGTTTGTAACTTCCGTCTGTCTCTCTGTCGCAGAAATCCCGGGTCGCTGATTAGTCGCGGCCAGCAAGGCAAAGTCCAGACGCGAATTGGCCCCTCCCTACTTCCATCCAGTCAGTGCCCCCTCCATTCTCCCATCCAGTAAGCAGCCACATAGGGTTTTAGCAGTCCATTAAACGCACTGCATTACACCGTGGCATAACACTGTGTAACACAGTCCATTAACACTGCTATTAACCCTGTGTGATCAACTTTTTACTATTGATGCTGCCTATGCAGCATCAATAGTAAAAACATATAATGTTAAAAATAATAATAAAAAAAACATTATATTCTCACCTTCTGGCGTCCGCAGCAGCCTGTCCCGCTCCTCGCGACGCTCCGGTCCCAAGAATGCATTGCGGCAATGACCGGAGATGACGTAGCGGTCTTGCGAGATCGCTACATCATCACGTGTTATTGCTGCAAAGCATCACTTGGAACGGAGCGTTGCGAGGAGCATTGCTAAAGGCCTGGGCTGGATCCGGGGGCCGACAGAAAGTGAGTACTGTATATAACTATTTTTTATTTTAATTGTTTTTTTTAACAGGGATATGGTGCCCACATTGCTATATACTGCGTGAGCTGTGTTATATACTGCGTGGGCTGTGTTATATACTGTATAGGCTGTGTTATATACTGAGTGGGCTGTGTTATATACTGCGTGGTCTGTGTTACATACTGCGTGGGCTGTGTTATATACTATGTTGCTGTGCTATATACTACATGGGCTGTGCAATATACTATGTGGCTGTGCTATATACTACGTGGCTGTGTTATTTACTACATGGGCGGTGCTATATACTACGTGGGCTGTGCTATATACTACGTGGGCTGTGTTATATACTGTGTGGGCTGTGCTATATATTACATGGGCTGTGCTATATACTACGTGGGCTGTGTTATATACTACGTGGCTGTGAAATATACTACGTGGCTGTGCAATATACTACGTGGCTGTGCAATATACTACTTGGCTGTGCAATATACTATGTAGACTGTGCTAAATACTATGTGGCTCTGCAATATACTTCGTGGAAATCTTCATAAATAAACTACATACATATTCTAGAATACCCGATGCGTTAGAATCGGGCCACCATCTAGTTATACTATATTGTGGACTTTGGGGGTTGCATTATACTTCTGACATGGAGCTCAATGACTTCTAGGTATGCCCCTGGTGAGTATAATTGTTTTTTTTCTTCTATACATTAAAGAACAGCAGCAGAACGAAAGACATATAAACTAGGATAGGGCCCAAGATAAGAGACATACACCAGAATGGGTCATTTATATACCAGGATGGGGTCAGGAGGAGGAACATGTACCAGGATGAGGGACATATATAAAGTGTCGACTGGGGTGCCAAGGGCCCACCAGTAACATTGACTTTGGAGAACCCACTTTTCACCTGCATACAAATATTACACTACCCACAAGTTTACCTATATCTCTATATACTAAACTGGGTAGTTTGGTTAATGAGTGATGAGATGCTGCTTTTTTTCTGTACAGAGTGAATCAAGTGAATTATGCCAAGTACTGCTAATACAGTGGGGTTGGAGGCTCGGATCTGCACAGGGGCCCACCAGGGGATTCCCCTGCTGCCCTATGGGCCAGTCCAAGCCTTCATATATACCAGAATGAGGCACATATATACTAGGATGGAGTGTGTGTGTGTATATACATATATATCTTATTATCTTATTCCAGATGAGTTGAGCCCTGATTCAAATCTTGCACAGGACCCATCAGACTCTAGTTACGCCACTGCACCTGAACGTCCCCAGAAGACAACACTGGTGGATGATTGCAAAATAATTTCCATGGTGAAGAACACCCCCTTCACGAGTATCACAGTGCTTAGATGTACTAGTTACTCAGCGGTGGTCGATATAAAACTGGAGTCCCAGCCCCACATATTTGGAGCCTGTTACGCAGCCAATAAGCATGTAGGGATTGCCTGTGAGTCACTGTAATGCTGTGGCAAACTTGGTTGTGGCATTACTGTGATTGGCTGGTGGTGTGACATAATCAGAGGATATAAAAGGACAGGCGCACCATTGCACAGCTTTGTTACACATCATATTGGAGGGAGAGAGTGCTTGTCAAGGCCTGTGTGAACAGTATAACAAATCTGAAGCCTATAGTGTTGATGCTGGTGCTGAAGCTGAGCAGTTGTTTGCAGCACATACAATCTGCATTTAGCCTATGAAGGGAAAGAGAGAGTCATGTGGCACCCCAGGAGCTCGGGTACCACAGTGATGCGGTCTTCCTCTCGGGGAGGGTAGTGCCATGCCTGGAGACAAGTGGGATCCCTTTGGCAGGTAAATCTTACACACAACATATTCTAACTCCAGGCCAGGAAGGGGAGCTCAAAACCCTGTTTTAGGGGCACTTCCCTGATATCCATCCTGGTCTGGAGGAGGAGTTAGTTCAGTCTGGAACAGACAGTGAAGGGAGAGGAGTGATTAAGAGCTCAGGGAGGCTGCGATTGGGCCTCCTCTGAGCCAGAGTGCAGAAACCGGGCACCAGGAGCCCGAGATTGTGGATAACTGCAAGGTCCACAGTAGATCCAGAGGACATAGGACTGTATGTTAATTGCCCATACCATACCTGAGGTACAGCAGCAGATAGAGCCTGGAGTCACCCTGTCAGAGAACCCCAAGAGAACAGCTCAAGCTGCCTGCCGTGCAGGTACTGTCCCAGGACAGGAGAGAGAAAGGGGTACCTTACCGGGGTATCACCGGGGTATCCCTAAGAGGGAGCTTAGGAGACGTGTAGGGGAACACATAGGTGACATTAAGGACAAACGTGATACCCCGGTTGCTAGATATATGAATAAATATCATTGGGGCAATGTCCACGAAATATCTTTCAGCATCATTGAGGTCTATACGCCGAATCCGAGGGGTGGTAATTTTGATCGATTACTATTACAGAAGGAGTGTCTATCGGGTTGATTGCATGGCCCCACGAGGCCTCAATGAAAATGTCTCCTATGCATGCTTTTTATGATTAATACATTATTGTCCTCTTCTCCTCTACCTCTTCATTGTTAAGCGGTTGGTGTCTTCTATATTGGACCTAGTCTGTTATGTGAGTACCGTTATTGACAATTTATGGCTAATTATGCCACCATTATATTCCCTGTGCTTCACAGGGATTTACAGCATTGACTGTGGTTATATAAGATATCAATCCCCATATATTCTTATATGGGTATTTTATATGGTTGTTTCGTCTATTCAACTTTATTATACACTATATACATGGTCATTATCAAAAGGATGCAATATTCTTATCACCAGCGTTCCTTTTTTGAGCAGGTGCAATACTATACTGCCTAACTGATATTTATCTGGAGTGACAGGACGTATAATTATAAGTCTGTCAGGCGTCAAGTTCGCATCTAGTCATTTATAAACGTCTTGGGTATAAGGGGCGTGACTTGTCTCCCTCTTTGTAGTCTGAACAATACTGGCTACAGCGCAGTTACAAGCCTCATTGTTTCTATGCGCAGCACTCTGACTAGTGAAGTGCGTTCGCGCATGTGCAGTGTTATGTGGTCCAGCTGATACGCACACCAGCGCCATACATCAGTGCAGGTGGGCGCACTCTGATGACCAGCTCCTTTTTGCGCATGAGCGTTCACCATGCGTCCCAGCTGACACGCATACTAGCGTCATATGTGAGTGCGGCTGGGCGCATACTGATGAGCGGTGACATCTCGCGCATGAGCACCATTATGCGATCCAGCTGACACGCATACAATACGTCATCTTCCTGCGTAATTGGGCACACTAACTAATCTGGACATGCGCAGTATGGTGCGTCCCACATGGAACGCATGCTGTAATCTCCTATCAGAGCAGCATTGCACAATGTGGTAGGGAGTTAACTACTCAACAAATCACATTAGTAAGTATGTCTACAACAGCTGGTAGCCGCCATAAGGTAGCCTATAGGCTTTAGGCATTTCTGATATCATATGTGGGCTACTTTTGTATGGCGACCTTGTCCCTGGCTCTTGTGTTTTGAATTAATATACCGCCCAAACGCTCATTAACTCATGTATATAAGTGGACCAATTGTGATTCCATGCAGCATCTACACATCAAGGCCTCCTGATGATCCGCTGGGGTGAAACGCGTAGAGGCGTATGAAATATCATCCTTGATAAGTATCGGTCCCACCCTCTGATTATCATGTTTATGATTTATCTAAATGCTATTTTCGGCTGAAGATTTGAATTTCTTGCTGTGGTATCTTGTGCCTTGCCTGTTTGCATACATATATTTAGCTGTGGCTACCACTTTTCTGGGACTTAATCTTAATATATCACTAGGGTGTCCCAGGGTCAGCCTTCGTTTAGTGGGGGCACCACATCCACTGACAAGTAGGGTGCCAACCCCCACAGCTAGGCAGGGTGCATATCAGCAGGGTACAGAGGTAGTGAGGTCCTATTTTAAGCACGAGCACTTTTTTGTTTTGCACATTTTTGTCTTTTGTCCGTGTATCTCACCCTGCCACAAACAAAGCTTGTATATATAGATATACAAATATATACATACCTAGTCATTTTTAAACCTGTCTATCTTTTCCTGTCTAGTATCTATGCGGTCATAATTGTGACACTTATGTCAGGGTTCATGCTAGGAGACATAGGGTCAGCCGACGGTGAGTGGGGGGCGCCATTCTCGCATTCATGTTTAGGGTGCCAACCTCCACTGATAGGTAGGAAGCATTAACAGAGTTTGTTCGGTAGGGTCATCTAGAGTGCACGGTTGTGTGTTCTATATGGTTATCTGGTTGTAGTTGTGGTATGGTTTTTAATTGGATTTAAATAAATTGTGATATTTTATCTATGTTATCATAAGGATTTAAGGGTAATTGTGTTTTCAACACATGTGTAGTCACGATCTTTACTCAGGCCCGCTGCACCATGATTTGAGGCCTAGACAGGTAAGCATCTTTGCCTGTTTTTTTGGTGTTCTCTCTAGAATAGTGGAGGTTTTTTCCTCTTTTTTCCTCCTTTTGTGGTTTTTGCTGTTAGAGTAGGACTGGCAAGTGTGAGGACCCTTGACGTGGGTTGCCAGCTTACGTATTGTGGCCATAATGTTAACTAATACCTTACATATTTTGATATGTACTTTTGCACTTTATTTATTTTTACTTTTTGAGGTGCAGTTGGATCCAGATGGCTTTGTAAATTGTGGCCTCTGTTCGCACAGGATGCAGTAAAGCTAGCACTAGACAGCCTGCCACAGGGCGATTATTAAGAGGCTGTGATCCAGATACTTTGCATTCTCTGTGTGAACACTGCCACATGCAGATTATCTGTTTGCCCTGGTGTGCCAAACTGCCAATCCCTGATTGTAGGCTGGCTGTCTCATTTGGTATTACCGCACCTGTGTAGTCGCCATCATTACTCGGGCCCGCAGAAACCATGATAGTGCATTTTATTTGAGGCCTAAACAGGTAAGCATCTTTGCCTGTTTTTTTGGTGTTCTCTCTAGAATAGTGGAAGTTTTTTCCTCCTTTTGTGGTTTTTACTATTCTGTATTGTGCAGTACATTTCTGTGATTTCTAAAACTGCTAAAAAGATTTTAAAATTTTTTGTATGCCTCCATTTCGCAGACATGCAGTGTTACTTTGTGAATATTTCTGTGAGGTCTAAAAATGTGAACAGAAGCTTTAAAAAAATTTGTAGGCTTCCATTTCTCAGAAAAGCAGTGTTACACAGTCTGTGAGTCCATTTAGGTGATCTCTAAACCTGCTAAAAAGCTTTTAAAAATTGTGTAAGCATCAATTTCTCAGACATAGTGTTACTTTGTCTGAATATTTCTGATGTCTAAGGCCGGCGTCACACTAGCGAGTTTTACGGAAGTATGAGCGCATTAAATACGTCCGTAAAACACGCATTACACACGGCCCAATTATTCTCTATGCCCCAGCTCCTATCTGCCGTATTTTACTGATCCGTATTATACGGCTTTCTATGGCCGTAGAAAATCGCAGCATGCTGCGTTTGTCACCGTGTTGCGCAAAAAAATCACCAATGCAAGTCTATGGGGGCCCGAAAAAAACGGATTACACACGGACCAGCAGTGTGACTTGCGAGAAATACGCAGCGGTGTTAGCGAGAAAAGCCGGCAATTCAGTGAAGTGTACAGTAAAATCACACTGACAGCTTACAATAGAATAGGTGGAATAAATGTGTACACATAGAATAGGTATATATATATATATATATATATATATATATATGTCATTGAGACACATATATGTATATATATTAATATTTCATCCAGCGCTAGATAGCTTAAAAGTGAGTAATTCAATTGCTGGCTTTTGCTATCTCCTTCCTAAACCCGACATGATATGAGACATGGTTTACATACAGTAAACCATGTCATATCCCCCTTTTTTTTGCATATTCCACACTACTAATGTTAGTAGTGTGTATGTGCAAAATTTGGCTGTTCTAGCTATTAAATTAAAGGGTTAAATGGTGGAAACAATTGGCGTGGGCTCCCGCGCAATTTTCTCCGCCAGAGTAGTAAAGCCAGTGACTGAGGGCAGATATTAATAGCCTGGAGAGGGTCCATGGTTGTTGGTTTCCCCCTGGCTAAAAACATCTGCCCCCAGCCACCCCAGAAAAGGCACATCTGGAAGATGCGCCTATGCTGGCACTTGGCCACTCTCTTCCCATTCCCGTGTAGCGGTGGGATATGGGGTAATGAAGGGTTAATGCCACCTTGCTATTGTAAGGTGACATTAAGCCAGATTAATAATGGAGAGGTGTCAATTATGACACCTATCCATTATTAATCCAATTGTATGAAAGAGTTAAAAAAAACAGACACACATTATTAAAAAGTATTTTAATGAAATAAACACACCGTTTGTTGTAATATTTTATTGTACGCTCAATCCACTGGCTGAAGACCCTCGCTCTGTGACAAAGAAAAAATAATAAACCAACAATATACATACCTTCCGAGGATCTGTAACGTCCCACGTTGTAAATCCATCTGAAGGGGTTAACTTTTTTTACAGCCAGGAGCTCTGCTATAATGCAGCTATGTTCCTGACTGTAAAACCCCAGCAAATGAATGGAAACTAGGTCAATGACCTGTAGTTACCTTCATTCGCGGTGAGGCGCCCTCTGCTGGATGTCCTTCGAGCGTGGCAAAAATTCAGAAAAGTTCCCAGGCTCGAGTTCATATGAGGACAACCAGCAGAGGGCGCTGGCTTTACTACTCTAGCGGAGAAAATTGCGTGGGAGCCCACGCCAATTTTTTCCGCCATTTAACCCTTTAATTTAATAGCTAGAACGGCCAAATTTTGCACATACACACTACTAACATTAGTAGTGTGGAATATGCAAAAAAAAAGGGGGATATGACATGGTTTACTGTATGTAAACCATGTCTCATATCATGTCGTGTTTAGGAAGGAGATAGCAAAAGCCGGCAATTGAATTACCGGCTTTTAAGCTATCTCGCTCTGGATGAAATATTAATATATATATATATATCTATAATATAACGCTGGGAGCGTCACTCTGTCCGAAGCCTCTATAGACTGTGCAGGCGCAAGCGCCGCCACAGTCTGGGCCTCACAGAGTGACGCTCCCGGGAGATCACGGTGTGCGTTCACACTGAACGCACACCGCGATCTCCAACAAAGAAGCAGGGACCGCCAGGAGGGTGAGTATGAGCTATATTCACCTGTCCCCGTTCCATCGCTGAGCGCCGCCATCTTCCCGGTCTTCGGCCTGTAACCTTCAGTTCAGAGGGCGCGATGACGCGCTTAATGCGCGCCAGCGCCGCCCTCTGACTGAACAGTCACGGCCAGGAGACCGGGAAGATGGCGGCGCTCAGCGATGGAACGGGACAGACAGGTGAGTATAGCAAGTGCTGGGGGGCCTGAGCTGGCGGCGATACCGGCACCTGACCCCCACAGCGCGCCGATGTCCCCGCCTGCTCAGGCCCCCCAGCACTCGGCGCCCAGCGGGTCAGAGGCAGTATGGGAACGCAGGATGGAGCAGCACATAAGGATGGGGACGCAGGATGGAGCAGCACATAACAGGATGGGGACGCAGGATGGGAGCAGCACATAAGGATGGGGACGCAGGATGGAGCAGCACATAAGGATGGGGACGCAGGATGCAGCAGCACATAAGGATGGGGACGCAGGATGCAGCAGCACATAAGGATGGGGACGCAGGATGGAGCAGCACATAAGGATGGGGACGCAGGATGGAGCAGCACATAATGATGGGGACGCAGGATGCAGCAGCACATAAGGATGGGGACGCAGGATGCAGCAGCACATAAGGATGGGGACGCAGGATGCAGCAGCACATAAGGATGGGGACGCAGGATGGAGCAGCACATAAGGATGGGGACGCAGGATGGAGCAGCACATAACAGGATGGGGACGCAGGATGGGAGCAGCGCATGACAGGATGGGGACGCAGGATGGGAGCAGCGCATGACAGGATGGGGACGCAGGATGGAGCAGCACATGACAGAATGGGGGCGCAGGATGGGAGCAGCACATGACAGAATGGAGGCGCAGGATGGAGCAGCACATGACAGGATGGGGACGCAGGATGGGAGCAGCGCATGACAGGATGGGGACGCAGGATGGAGCAGCGCATGACAGGATGGGGGCGCAGGATGGAGCAGCACATGACAGGATGGGGACGCAGGATGGAGCAGCACATGACAGGATGGGGACGCAGGATGGGAGCAGCGCATCACAGGATGGGGACGCAGGATGGAGCAGCACATGACAGGATGGGGACGCAGGATGGGAGCAGTGCATTACAGGATGGGAGCAGCGCATCACAGGATGGGGATGCAGGATGGGAGCAGCGCATGACAGGATGGGGACACAGGATGGAGCAGCGCATGACAGGATGGGGACGCAGGATGGAGCAGCGCATGACAGGATGGGGACGCAGGATGGAGCAGCACATACCAGGATGGAGACCATATACCAATATAAATGCTCGCCACCCGGGTGTAGAACGGGTTCAATAGCTAGTATATATATATACACATACAGTATATATGTTTTTATTATTTTTTGAGCACATGGATCCCTTGTATATCCGTATGTCGGTTTTGCAAGCCTGCGAGAAAATCTCGCAGTACGGATGTCATACGGATTACATACGGAGGATGCGATGCGCAAAATACGCTGACATACTCTGCCTACGGAGGAGATACGGACCACTATTTTGGGGACTTTTCAGCGTATTACGGCCGTACAATACGGACCGTATTGTCTTACACCGAGTGTGACGCCGGCCTTAAAGTGAGTAAAAGCTTTTTAAAAAAATTGTAGGATTTCATTTCTCAGACATACAGTGCTACATGGTCTGTGAAAATTTCTGTAATCTCTAAAACTGCTAAAAAGCATTGAAACATTATTCTGGATTGAATATGATTGTTACCCATACAATTTTGCTTTCTTTCTACTATATTACGGTGGAGTAAACTCACAAAAACCACTTTGTTTACTGCAAGTGACCAATTTGTTTCTATTTGTAATAATAAACTTGGTTTCAAGAGACCTAGCAATTACAAAATGCATAAGGCATGCATTAAGGGAAAGGGAAGTGGAAGTGTTCATGATGGTGCACACAGATGCCGAGGACATGGGGCAGGTGCGGCCGATGGCACCACTTATGGACCCAGACATTTGAGCCAACGAATCAGGTACCTAGATAACATGTGCCTGATCATGCTGGTGGTGGTTAGGTTCTTAGTGGTCAGGCCCCTGCTGATCATTGTATGGCACATGTTGTAAATGGGCTTTTTGTTTGTCTCAGAACTCTCTTTATTAAAGTCCCACACTGAGTAACATCTAACTCTTTGATGGAGAAATTCACGCCTTCTCCCACTGGTCACCTCACTGCTTCTTCCTGTCTGTTTCGGCGCTGCGGATCGCTCCCCTCAGCACTGCTGGCCCTCTGTTTCTGCAGCCTTTATTCATTTGTTGGCCTCTTCTTCTGAAAGTTGAGATATGTTCATAAATTTTATTTGTACTTGCCTTCTATGAAAGACGTTGAGGTGGTCTCGTTCTACATGCCAGCTTCCCAGGTTGGGTCAGTGACTTCGTCATCTACCACCTTGTCTCCCACCACTGCACCCTGGTCCTCCTGACTTCATGACTTAACAACAACAAAACTTAGAAGCAACTGCGTCTGATCATCTTCCTCCTTATCCCAAATTTGCCGTTCCCCACCATCATGTTCTTGGCTGCTCTAATGTTTGTGCGTTACTAAACAGCATTTCCTCCCTGTTGGCAGATATGCAACAGATACAGACTTATTTGTGTGCAGGAGGAGTTTACACTTTTCTGACAGTAGATGGCAATGATACTGTTATACGCTTAGTTGAATGCAATGCATATACTTGTTGTACTGTTGTTCCACTTTCTCTCTGGTAAAAGGTCTTTCAGACTTCCTGTTATGCTGTATTAAGAGGCTGATGCATGTACCTCATGTTCTGTGTAGATAAAAGTTGATTTACCCCATATAATCTACTCTCACAAGTTTCTTCTGCGACCATTGGAGGTGAATTTACACCAAATAGAAAACTACTTAAGACAGAATAGAATAGAGCATCAGAAGACTGTTTCATACACACCTGAACAAAACGGGGTGGCAGAAAGAAAATACAGAACTGTGACTGAAATGATAAGATGTATGCTAACAGACTCCAAACTACCAGAGAAATACTGGGGTGAAGCAGCAATGACAGTTACTTATCTTCAAACCAGACTTTTTTTCAAGAAAACAAAAAAAAATATGAACTGTGGCAACGTAAGAAACCAAGTGTGAATAATTTGAGTTTTGGTTGCAAAGTTTTTGTGCTTCTTCCAGAAGAAAAATCGCTCCAAACTTAAAAAAGAGCCATTGAAGGAATATTTGTCTGATATAGTGACAAATGCAAAGGATACAGAATCCTAGATCCCAAGACAGACAGTATCACAGTGAGTAACAGTGTAACATTCATTGAAGATATAAATGAGGACATAATGGCATCACTGTAAACGAAAAATGAGAGAATCAACAGTGATATAACTGCAGAAACAGCTGATGAGAAAGAAGTGGAAATCGATGAAAATAAAAAAACTGAAAGTCAAGAGATACAGTTCCATACAGACACAGAACCAAGACACTCAATAAGAGAACACAAGGGAAGACCACCTCAACGTCTTTCCTACAAGGCAAATACATATAAAATTTATGAACCTACATCTTGGGAGGACATATCTCAACTTTCAGAAGAAGAGGCCAATAAATGGATAAAGGCTGCAGAAGCATAAATAAAATCCATGCATGATTCAAAGACATGGATACTGACATAACTACCAAAGCAAAAAAAGGCTATAGGATGTAAATGGGTTTTTAAAGTAAAATACCAAGCAGACGGCACAGCTGATTGATACCAAACAAGATTCGTAGCTAAAGGCTATTATCAGAAATATGGAGAAGACTATGATGAAACATTTGATCCAGTTGTCAAACACACCACAATCAGAAATTTGTTTGCAGTTGCAACAACAAAGCAAATGTAGTTGAAACATCTGAATGTAAAGGCAGCATTTCTGAATGGAAACTTAACAGAAGACATTTACATGGAACAACCCCCAGGATTCAAAGACAAAAGGAAACAAAACATGGTTTGTAAGCTACGGAAAAGTATATATGGTTTAAAACAAGCCGCTAAAGCATGGAATGATAAAATCACATAAGTGCTCATAAATGAACATTTCAGAGAAGCAAAGTGGCTTCTTGTCTACAAAGACAGACAGATGGATCTATGTGCTGATATATGTGGATGATATTTTAGTTTGTTTTGAAAAAGAAAGGGATGAAGCGGAGATAGTGAAAACTTTGGATCAACACTTCGAGATCAAAGATCTGGGAAATGTGAAACAGTACCTAGGAATACAGATAGAAAGAAAAGAAGACGGGAGTTTCCTTTTTAATAAAAATCACAAGACTCAAACATAATCGAAACATTTAGATTGAAAAATGCAAAACCAGCAAAGTCTCCAATGGAAACCAACTATCTGAAGGAAATAAATAGTGAACAGAACCGGGAAAATTATTATACCTTGCGACTGTTACAAGGCCAGACATTGCAGCAGCAGTGGGAATTTTGAGCAGGAATGTGTCAAAGCCAAATAAAATGGATTGGAATGCAGTGAAGAGAGTAATCCCTTATTTGAAAGGGACGAGCAGTGTTAAACTGAAACTACTTGCAAGTGAGAAATGCATTTTAACTGTATACGTTGATGCAGACTGGGCTGGAGATCCAATTGACAGGAAATCTACCAGTGGCTGTCTTTTCTTGCTCTCAGGCAGATTAATTAGTTGGACTAGTAAGAAACAATCTATAGTAACACTGTCTTCGACAGAAGAATATGTCGCCGCAGCACTTGCCAGTCAAGAAGTTCTATGGTTAAGACAACTGCTAACAGACTTAGGACAACAACAACTGGGACCAACAAAGATGTATGAGCACAATCAAGGAAGTCTAGTTCTTGCTCAGATGGAAAGAGTTAATCCAAGAACTCAACACATTGATGTAAAGTTTCACTTCCTGAGACATCACCAGGAACAGGAATCCTAAATTTAGAGTACTGCCCAACTGAAGATATGACAGCAGATATTTTCACAAAGGCATTGAATGCTGAAAGACATCAGAGACTGATGAAGAAATTAGACTTAACTGAATTAGGCTACGTTCACATTTGCGGTGCGTCGGGCGCAACCGCGGTGACGCATGCGCCATGCACCCTATATTTGACATGGGGGCGCATGGACATGCGTTTTGTTGCGTTTTGTGATGCATGCGTTTTTTGGGTGCAAGCGTCAGGGCGCAGAGGACGCTGCTTGTTGCATTTTTTTGCGCTATAAAAATGAACGCATGCATCACAAAATGCAGCGTTTTGCTGCATTTTGCATGCGTTTCTGTTTGCGTTGTGCGTTGCGTCACCGACGCAGCCCCGCACAACGCAAATGTGAACGTAGCCTAAGTCCTTACTGTTGAGAAAGAATGTTGGCAGATATGCAACAGATACAGACTTATTTGTGTGCATAGGAGTTTACACTTTTCTGACAGTAGATGGCAATGTTATTGCTGTTATATGTTTAGTCGAATGCAATGCATATACTTGTTGTACTTTGGTTTCACTTTCTCTCTGGTAAAAGGTCTTTTAGACTGCCTGTCATGCTGTATTAAGAAGCTGATGCATGTACCTCCTGTTCTGTGTAGATAAAAGTTGAATTACCCCATATAATCTACTCTCAAAAGTTTCTTCTGCGAATAAACTATGCAACATACCTGTCCCTCTTGGAGCATGCAGATTGAGAGGGCACAATCAAGAAATGTTGTAAAGCGCTCCTCGGAAAGTCCTAGTATGGGATCACAAGTAGGGTTGAGCGAAACGGATCGGACAAATTCAAAAATCGTCGACTTTCGGCAAAGTCGGGTTTCATGAAACCCGACCCGATCCTAGGGTGGGATCGGCCATGAGGTCGGCAATCTGCGCACAAAAGTCACGTTTCGTATGACGCTTTCAGCAACATTTTTCAGCCAATGAAGGAGGATGCAGAGTGTGGGCAGCATGATGACATAGGTCTCGGTCCCCACCATCTTAGAGAAGGGCATGACAGTGATTGGCTTGCTTTCTGCAGCACCACAGGGGCTATAAAGGGGCGTGCATGCCGGCCGCCATCTTACTTCTGCTGATCTTAGCATAGGGAGAGGTTGCTGCAGCTTCATCAGAAGAAGGGATATAGTTAGGGAGGGAAGATTAAGCCCCGAAACTGCTTGTGCTGTAGCGATTTGCACAGTCAAACACCACCATTTTTTTGCAGGGACAGTGGAGGCTATATTTTTGTGCATCAGCTTTGTAGCTTATTAGGCTGCCTTATAAGGCTCCCTGATAGCTGCATTGCTGTTTGCACGCCGCTGTGCAAACCAACTGCTTTTTTAAAAGCAGAAATCCTGTTGCTCCTTTCTGCACAGTTATCTTGTTTATTTGTCCACACTTTTGTGTACAGCAGTCCTTTTTATTGGTGCCATACTTTTCCTGAGATCATTGTAGGGAGATTGAAATTGTACTACAGTCCTTGCATTTTTTCATATATCTTCCAGCCACTTTCTGCCACTTACATTGTGTTGTTTTATACACTGGGCCTGAGTTTTGGTTCAGTCTCCCCAAACAAAAGTGAGATTCAAATTCTCACAAAGTGGATATACTGCAGTCCTGTTAGTTTGTCATATGTCAGCCAGCCACTTTCTGCCACCTAGATTGCGTTGTTATATACACTGGGCCTGAGTTTTGGTTCAGTCTCCCAAAAAAAAGTGAGATTCACATTATCACAAAGTGGATATACTTCAGTCCTGTTAGTTTGTCGTATATCAGCCAGCCACTTTCTGCCACTTACATTGTGTTGTTTTATACACTGGGCCTGAGTTTTGGTTCAGTCTCCCCCCCAAAAAAGGGAGATTTAAATTCTCAACAAGTTTATATACACCTTCTACCTTGTTTTACAGTACCATATAACGGTTGTTATTTTGGTTAGATTTTCCAAAAAATGAGGAAGTCTGGTGGAAGAGCCCGTGGGCCGTGGTTGCAGGCTGGTACTGATGGTGGTGGTGCATCTGGTGGTAGTGGCAAAAGCACAATAGCACCTAAGGCTGGAGGTGTTGAGCCAGCATCATCATCTGGCTACACAAGGCCTCGAAGGCTCCCTTATCTGGGAGTAGGAAAACAGCTTTTAAAGCCGGAGCAGCAGGAAAAAGTTTTGGCTTTCCTTGCTGACTCAGCCTCTAGCTCATTCGCCTCCTCTTCAGAAAGTTACAAATATAAAAGCAGCGAGTCATCAGTGGATGCTCCCGGTCAGGAACAAGACGTTTCCTTGTGTCCTTCACCCAAACCAAAAGTGAAGGATGCGTCATGCGACACTACAGGTTACTCCATGGAGCTCTTTACACATACCGTGCCTGGGTTAGAAAAGGAAATTGTTAATTGCCCATTACAAGATGAATCGGACATGGAGTGCACTGATGCACAGCCACAGCTAGATTATTATGCTGTTCCATTGACTCAAATCACTACATTGCCCTCGCAGTGTACTGAGCCAGAATCTGACCCTGATGAGACTATGGTGCCCCGTCCCGAACGCTGTAGCACCTTACACGGTAACCGAGAGGAAGGTGCACATGACATTGAAGAGGAGGTGGTAGATTACCCAGTTGTTGACCCAGATTGGCAGCCACTGGGGGAAGAGGGTGCCGCTGCCAGTAGCTCAGAAGCGGAGGAGGATGATCCGCAGCAGCCATCTACATCGCAACAGCTGTCATCTGGCAGGCCCGTATCAGGCCAAAAACGTTTGTCAAAAACAAAAACAGTTTTAGGACAGCATGGCCATCCGGTGAAAGTAGCACAGCTTGCAATGCTTGAAAAGGTATTCCATAGTAGGAAGAGTGTAGTGTGGCAGTATGTTAACCAAGATCCGAATGATCAGTCAAAAGTTATCTGTAAGAAATGCTCAAAGACCTTTAGCAGAGGGAAAAATCTTCAACATTTAAATACAACGTGCATGCTTAGACATTTAACCAGCATGCACTTGCCAGCCTGGACTAACTACCAAACGTTCCGTATCGTTGGTGCACCTGCTCAGAATGAAGGTAGTCAGCAACGCTACATTGCTTCCCTCACTGTAAGGCCACCAGTTAGGACACCACCAGCAGCAAATGTGGAGGTATTGTCGCAAGGCCAAAGCAGTCAGGGAATCACAAGGTTATTGGTAGGAAACACTGTATGTAGGCCAACATCAAGAATACCATCACCAACCCTCTCTCAATCTGCCATGTCCACCACCACCACCGCTAGTTCCGCCATATGCAGCTCTCCAGTCCAGCTCACCCTACAAGAGACTCTCGTTAGGAAAAGTACTCATCCTCTCATCCGCGTACACAGGGTTTGAACGCCCACATTGCTATACTAATCTCGTTAGAGATGATGCCCTACCGGTTGGTTGAAAGTGAAGCTTTCAAAGACCTGATGGCCTACGCAGTACCACGCTATGACCTACCCAGTTGGCACTTCTTTGCGAGAAAAGCCATCCCAGCCCTCCACCAGCATGTCAAAGACCTCATTGTCCATGCACTGAGGCAATCAGTCAGTGGAAAGGTGCACCTCACAACAGATGCATGGACCAGTAGGCATGGCCAGGGACGTTACGTGTCCATCACGGGGCACTGGGTTAATGTGGTGGATGCAGGGTCCACAGGGGACAGCCATAGTGGGACAGTTCTGGCTAGCCTACGGTCTAGGAAACAGTTGGCTGTAGGTGTTTGCCACCCCTCCTTCTCCATAAGTGAAAGTTCGTACACAGAGCGCAGTCGCACGACCACTCCATCCGCAGCTGCCAGTGTTGCACACGAGGTGTCCCATTATCGAACAGCTAGTGGTAAGCGTCAGCAGGCAGTGTTACAAATTAAGTGTTTGGGTGACAATAGACACACCATGGAGGTACTGGCTGAGTACTTGCAGCAACAAACTCAGTCATGGCTGGGCAGTGTACATCTTGAGGGAGGCAAGGTAGTCAGTGATAACGGAAGGAATTTTATGGCTGCCATAGCCCTTTCAGAACTTAAACACATACCTTCCCTGGCTCACACCTTGCACCTGGTGGTGCAGTGCTTCCTCAAAAATTATCCGGAGTTACCAGCCCTGCTCCTGAAGGTGCGAAGACTTTGCTCGCACATCCGCCGGTTGCCCGTATACTCCAGCCGTATGCTGAACCATCAGCGATTGCTGAATCTTCCCCAGCACAGCCTGATAATCGATGTTGCAACAAGGTGGAACTCCACACTGCACATGGTTCAGAGGCTGTGCAAACAGAGGTGTGCTGTAATTAATTTGTGGGAGGATACACATACACGGGCAGGCACTTGGATGGCAGACATGGAGTTGTCTGGTGTGCAGTGGTCGAAGCTACAAGACCTCTGTCAAGTCCTTCAGTGTTTTGAGGAATGCACATGGCTGGTAAGTGCAGACGACGCCATCATAAGCATGAGCATCCCACTAATGCGTCTGCTGATGCAAAGTTTGACGCACATTAAGGAGCTGGCGTCTGCAGCCGAGGAGGAGGAAAGCCTTGATGACAGTCAGCCATTGTCTGCTCAGGGAACTCTCCTGGACGAGGTGGCAGATGAAGAGGAGGAGGAGGATGGGAATGAATATTTATGGGAGGAGGATGCTTCTCAGGGGGCAATACAAACTGGTGGCAATGCAAAGTCAGGTACAGGGTTTTTTGCGGGACCCAAGTGATGTTGATTTGCAAGAAAGTGCTCCTCAACTCAGCACAAGCAGTGAATTGACACCTGGAGCATTGGCCCGCATGACTGAGTATGCCTTGCGTATCCTAAAAAGGTCCCCCCGCATTATCAAAATGATGACCGATGAAGATTACTGGTTGGTCTGCCTCCTGGATCCACGATATAAAGGAAAATTACAAAATATCACATGAGAACCTTGAGCAAATATTGGCTACCAAACAAGCAACTCTTGTAGACCGTTTGGTTCAGGCATTCCCAGCACACAGCGGTGGTGATGGTTCTCACACGAGCCATAGGGCGCAACATGGCAGAGGTGTTAGAGGTGCACAAATCCGAAGTGGCATTGGACAGAGGGGTTTTATGACCAGTTTGTGGAGTGATTTCGCAATGACCGCTGACACGACAGGTACTGCTGCATCAATTCAAAGTGACAGGAGACAGCATTTGTCCAGTATGGTTACGAACTACTTTTCCTCCCTTATCGATGTTCTCCCTCACAGGTCATTCCCCTTTGATTACTGGGCATCTAAAATAGACACCTGGCCAGAAGTGGCAGAATATGCATTACAGGAGCTCGCTTGCCCTGCTGCTAGTGTCCTATCAGAAAGAGTCTTCAGTGCTGCTGGTTCAATACTGACCGAAAAAAGGACACATCTGGCTACCCAGAATGTTGATGATCTAACCTTCATTAAAATGAACCAATCATGGATTTCAAATTATTTTGACCCACCTTCTCCTGCTGACTAGTGTTGAGCATTCCGATACCGCAAGTATCGGGTATCGGCCGATACTTGCGGTATCGGAATTCCGATACCGAGATCCGATACTTTTGTGGTATCGGGTATCGGTATCGGATACATAGAGATGTGTAAAATAAAGAATTAAAATAAAAAATATTGATATATTTACCTCTCCGGCGGCCCCTGGACTCAGCGCGGGTAACCGCCAGGCTTCGTTGTTCAAAATCAGCGCTTTTAGGACCTGAGAATCACGTCCCGGCTTCTGATTGGTCGCGGGCCGCCCATGTGACCGCCACGCGACCAATCACAAGCCGCGACGTCACCGCAAGCTATTAACGCGCTCATTTTTAAAAATGAGCGCGTTAATGGCTTTCAAAGACGTAGCGGCTTGTGATTGGTCGCGTGGCCGCGACCAATCACAAGCCGCGATGTCACCGCAAGCTATTAACGCGCTCATTTTTAAAAATGAGCGCGTTAATGGCTTTCAAAGACGTAGCGGCTTGTGATTGGTCGCGTGGCCGCGACCAATCACAAGCCGCGACGTCACCGCAAGCTATTAACGCGCTCATTTTTAAAAATGAGCGCGTTAATGACTTTCAAAGACGTAGCGGCTTGTGATTGGTCGCGGCCACGCGACCAATCACAAGCCGCGACGTCACCGCAAGCTATTAACGCGCTCATTTTTAAAAATGAGCGCGTTAATGACTTTCAAAGACGTAGCGGCTTGTGATTGGTCGCGGCCACGCGACCAATCACAAGCCGCGACGTCACCGCAAGCTATTAACGCGCTCATTTTTAAAAATGAGCGCGTTAATGACTTTCAAAGACGTAGCGGCTTGTGATTGGTCGCGGCCACGCGACCAATCACAAGCCGCTACGTCTTTTAAAGTCATTAACGCGCTCATTTTTAAAAATGAGCGCGTTAATAGCTTGCGGTGACGTCGCGGCTTGTGATTGGTAGCGTGGCGGTCAAATGGGCGGCCCGCGACCAATCAGAAGCCGGGACGTGATTCTCAGGTCCTAAAAGCGCTGATTTTGAACAAAGAAGCCTGCCGGTTACCCGCGCTGAGTTCAGGGGCCGCCGGAGAGGTAAATATATAAATATTTTTTATTTTAATTCTTTATTTTACACATCCCTATGGATCCCAGGGCCTGAAGGAGAGTTTCCTCTCCTTCAGACCCTGGGAACCATGAGAATACCTTCCGATACTTGATGTCCCATTGACTTGTATTGGTATCGGATATCGGTATCGGCGATATCCGATATTTTTCGGGTTTTGGCCGATACTATCCAATACCGATACTTTCAAGTATCGGACGGTATCGCTCAACACTACTGCTGACACATAGCTTGCCAGAAAAATGTCTTGCTTTTGGCCTCCTCTTACTGACTTCTCCAATTCCTCCATTTGTAGCTGCTGAATGTCCACCATAGGCCATTTTTATACCTCCCTAAATGGGCTGACTCCCCCCACAGGACCACCACCTGGCGCAAGCACCCGTGCGAGTGCCGTTTGCCTGGACAGGTGGGTGTGCCACTCTTAGGCGAAGGCACTGGCACAGGGTCCCTCATAGTACAATGAAGTGTCTCTGACGGTGGTGGTGCACAACCAACGTCAGACACATCGTCGTAATATGAGGGGCCCTGTGCCAGTACCGCCGCCCACGAGAGAATGTTCCCCCCCAGCTCGAAAAGTGCTCTACCACTTGCAATACTTACCTCTCCCTGCTCCACCACTGTGTAGTCTGTGCTGTTAAATCCTTCAATGGCACTGCCAATACAAATTTGTTGAAATGATAGATGATAGTTAAAATATACAGGGGCCCTGGCCTCCATTTTGACCAGTTAATACTTTGCGCCTACTACCACTATTTGTTAATCAGCAGAGGAGCCCACCCCTGTACCTAGCTATACCACCTGTTTAGTCCTTTTACCAATTTTGAACTGCATTTAGCCTACTTTAGTATTTGGGCCTACTAACTGTGTCTGCCACTCATTACGGTTGTCCTCCACTGAACAAAGCAATGCCGCCTGTTTAGTCATGTTACCAATTTTGAACTGCATTCAGCCTACTTTATTATTTGGGCCTACTAACTGTGTCTGCCACTCATTACAGTTGTCCTCCACTGAACAAAGCAATGCCGCCTGTTTAGTCCTGTTACCAATTTTGAACTGCATTTAGCCTATTTTATTGTTTGGGCCTACTAAATGTGCTTCCTCCTCATCCTGCCCATTGCCCAGCCACTGCTAGATGAGTCTGCTGGTACATTGACCCAGACCACTACATTCCACTTGCACACTACACAGCCAGAATCTGACCCTGCTGAAAGTCAGGTTCCCCTTCCCGCATACTATACCACCTTACACGGGGACAAGAGGAAGGTGCAGATGAAAGTGCAAGTTCCTTCATCAGGTGGGGGGGCATACTTGTTGGCGACGTCACTGGCATAGGGCCCCTCATAGTACGCAAAAGTGTCTCTGCCAGTGGGAGTCGCCACCCGCCATCAAACACACCGCCGTACAATGAGGGGCCCTGTGCCCGTGCCAGCGAATGGGCCCCCCCCTGCTTGCTCTGGATCACAGCACTTTCAAAGTTGAAATACTTACCTCTCCCTGCTCCACCATGACATATTCCGCGTCTCCTGCGCCCACGAAAATCTTGAGCCAGTCCTACCCCCCACAACTTTAGCCAAATGACCCCCAGTTTTCAATACCTGACTATTATTATAAAGTAAATTAAGATTGACAAGCTTAAGTAATAAGAATTGATGTTTTTGGCATTAAAATGGGCACTGTAGGTGTTTTCCTGTCCTCCACTCACTGCCGACTTTGATTCCCCATTGACTTGCATTGGGTTTTGTGTTTCAGTCGGCCCCCAATTTTTCGCAATAATCGGCCGATTTCACCCAACCCGACTTTTGACAAAGTCGGGTTTCGCGAAACCCGACTCGATCCGAAAAAAGTAAGTCGCTCAACTCTAATCACAAGTTTCCTGGGACTAAACATGGTGAGAGGAAGGAGGATCAGAGTTTAGGATTAAGTGATCCAGACTTTGGCTGGTGAGACTAGACCACGTGGAAGACAGTGTTGTGCTGTCAAGCCTGCTGTAAGCATCATCTGCTATCTAACTGACCATCTGTTCGCACTGCTCTTGCTTCAGAAGTTGTATATCGTACCTTCCTGCAAAGTGGGACAGGAACCTCTGTGTCATGGATGGGTGTGTTTCTTGCGCTCCAGCAACAGGCATAGTCACACTCCGCATCTGCGTGCATCATCATCAGCACTTTCACTGCCCTGTCCCTTAACGGACACCTTACATATTTTGTAATCGCTGGGTCTCTTGAAACCAAGTTTTATTTTTAATTTAAAAAAAATTGTTCACCTGCAGCAATCAAAGCGGATTTTGTGAGTTTATGCCATCGTAATGTAACAGAGAGAATGCAAAAGTGTATGGATGACAATCAAATTCAATTCAGAAAAATGTTTCACTGCTTTTTCCCAGTTTTAGAGATCACACAAATGTTCACAGACTACGTAACACTGTATTGTATGTCTGAGAAATGGAACACTGCAAAATTTTTAAAAGCTTTTTCTCAGTTTTAGAGATCACAGAAATGTACTCCATGCTACGGAATAGTGTATGGCTGAGAAATGTAGCCCAGGAAAATGTTTCAACGATGTTTGGGTGTGTTATATAACACAAAGGACTTCAAAGCACAGAATACTTGATGGAGCAAAATATATTAATTTTTTTCAGCGCCCACAAAAGAACTGCAGCTATATATTTGCCAACGGGCTACACAGGCCTATTTGCTGTCTACAGACTGGGTTCTCTCAGTCTTCCTGCACCTGCAAATCTTTCCCTCTCCATCCCCAGGCTAAATACAGATTGTATGTGATACAAACAATTAGCCCTTAGAAGGGCTCTTCGTATGATGGCTCAGCTTCAGCTCCAGTATCAACACTACAGGCCTCTGATTTGTTATACTGTGCACACAGGTCTAGACAAGCACTCTCTTCCTCCAATACAAAGTGTCACAGAGCTGTGCAATGTGTCACTGTGCAAGTCAGGCAGTGCCTGTCCTTTTATAATCTCTGACGATTTCAGACGGCCAGCTAGTCACAGTAATGCCACAACCAAGATGGTTATGGCATTAGTGACTCAAAGGTAATCCCCGTATGCTTTTTGGCTGCTTAACAGGCACCAAAGGTGTCGAGCGGGGATTTGAGCTTTACATCAAGCACCGCCTATTACTCTCCAAGTAACGAGCACATCCGAGCACCGTGATACTCAAGTGATGACCGAGTATCACCAAGCACATTTGCAGATCCCAAATAGTGAATTTAATTACAGCTAATTTTCCTATACGTGCATCTTTATATATGCAGAAGTAATAATGCTTTAAAGTAACGATTACATTTCTATGTATTGTCAAGACAATTTACATAGTAGTTAAAAGAAAGCTCTTCGATATCATTGAAAGAAGAGCTATTGTCAGTTTTCATTATATTTGAATTCAGCACATCATAATCATTTAGAAATGGCACATTTCATTTATGAACCAGAATACTTTTGAAAATGTGTAGACAAGTGTACTTGAACTGGAATTGAAAGAATGAGGTGTTGCTAGGAATAGTAAGAATGAGAACAAGGGAGCAGGAGGTAAGATTGAGAACAAGGGAGAAGGAGGGACAACGTTGCCTGGAAAAGCAAACATGGTGCAAAATTTGTAGTATTTGTTCATGCATGCAGTGAGGATTTTTGTTAGATAATTAAAACTAGAATGTTGGTAGATCAATGGAATATTAGCCATGAATAGGACCCCACTGACTTGTAATGAGGTCTATTGGTTTCTACTGTATTTTTTGCTATACTAAAAAGGAGAAATAATTTACAGGAAGAGCTATTATTCATGTCAAATCTGCCATAGTCTAAATCCAAAACTGATATGGAAACAGTTTGAGGTTGTAATCATATGTCTTCAGTTTTGATCATTTTTTGCTGCAATGTTTTAAAAAACATTGTGACAAAAATGCAACATGGCCACATACTGTATGAACACAGCCTTAGGCTGGTGTATCGAAAAGTGTAATAATAAACTTGGCACTCGGTAGTTGAAAAAATAGAGCTTCCTTTTTTTTGTGCATCCAGACAAAAATGGTTATGAACGTTTTCGGTCCGTCACAGGACCTTCATCAGAACATTCTTTAACATGAACTGGATGTGAAGGGAAGCTCTGTAAGCGGTCATCAGCGTCCAAATTATATGAGCCTGCTGCAGCGGGTATCTGCTGTGGACCAGCTAGGCATCATAAGCCAGGGACAGCGCAACGGGTAAGGCAAATCTATTGCAAAAGAACAGAGCTGTGTCCCAGTAGGTGAGTGCACCGTGCAGCAGGGGAAACGCTGTAATGCAGCGGTACTTCCTGGTTTAAATCCCGGCCTGTGATGACGTCACAGCTGTCATGTGACCGCGTCTGTGCCAATTGCGCATGCACAGAGGTGTACTGCACATTTAGAAGGGAAGAACAGAGTGAATAAGCTCTATAGCTGTATCAAAAAGTGTGTTATTAAGCCTAGTTGATTAAGCCTGAAAGCTAATATTTCTGTCTAATCATATACTGTAGAGCTAAGGAGCACTTACTTGTCAATTAATTTGTGCACCAGAACCAAGAAGTAGATGAAAGGCAAAGCATTGAATAAACCACTAATATTCGGCATCATAGCTGCGGGATAAAAGGGGCACTCCCTTAAGGCTATGTTGTAAGCTTTCGGCAGTGTTAAGGGTCACTCAGGACGATGGGTACTTGTGTGACCCCAAACACTAATAATGCAGGTTCTTCATGATATGAATGATTGTTTGTTCTCTGCACAGTTCCTGTTTTGGCTTAAAACCTAACGATAGCAGAGGAACCTTGATTTCTTAGTATAGATATGGAACGAGTCGGTCAACCTTACAAAAATAATTCTATTTTTCCTGTGGAGCTTGATGTAACATTTGTACACAGGATAGAGCAGGATAGACAGGATAGACAGGATAGATAGGGTAGAAATACTTTGAAGACATAACTTTTGCATTATATATAGGTATATACTCTTCAGATGCATGTGGTGGTACATTTGTTATGTGGTATTTACCAGTAACATAAGTTACCTGGCTTTGGACCCTTATATTTTCAATATTTTTATTATTCTGCCTGCAGTCCACTTCCCATGCCTAGCAATCTAGAATTCCTTTTGAGCAACTCAGGTCTGGCTCACACAAACCCTCTCTTTCCATTGCCTAGCCTAGACAACACCTTAACGAGGGGGCAAAAACCTTCCCAAACAGCTCAAATTAGGGGCAGACACCTGGAAAATTGGCATCAATTGACCCAGAATGCAAATAGTATAATTGCACAGCATGGATGCATGGGACAGGGCTTGGACCAGCATTTCTAGCTGAAACATTGATCAGGAACAGGTGGATGAGTGACAGGTGTAGACCTGGTGCTATGAGAGGTCTGCCAAATTCAGGCAACACACATGAAGGAGACCCAACTTGGAGTCCTAACTAGTGTTGAGCATTCCGATACCGCAAGTATCGGGTATCGGCCGATACTTGCGGTATCGGAATTCCGATACCGAATTCCGATACTTCCCGCGTATCGGATACCGGAATCGGAAGTTCCCAGAATTCAAACTGAACGCAGCAGCCAATGAGGAATGAATGGAAGTGTGGGCACATCCTGTTTAGCATGGTGGGCATGTAAGTACTGGCAAGGCTGTGATTGGCTGCTGAAATGATGTCACTCTGCACTATAAAAAACGCTGCCGCCATTTTGCGCTCACTCTGCTGTGATTTCAGTTAGGGACAGGACGCTGTGTTCTAACTGAGGGCCAGTTGAGATAGCTAATTGCTTTATTTTGCTTTTCCAAGGCTAATTTAGCAAACGCTGTGTTCACTGTTCAGTTCACCTTGCTCTTGCCTTGCAGCGCTGTTTTAACAGCACTCTGCAAGGTCTCAGTGTGTGTGTGTGTGTGTGTGTGCAGCCCACTCTGTAGTCTGTGTGCAGCCATATACTAGGTTGTATTCAGCTCAGGGGGGGTTCACACTGCCTCACACAGTTCTATCCATTGTCCTTTTTTGCTCGTAGTGCAGCCTGCTGCACATTTTTTCTAAAATTTCCTATTAGTGTCTTTCCACCCGTCTCCAGCCAAATAGTGGAAAAACACTAGATAGGATAACCTAGAGGGTTTTTTTTGGGCCTTGCAGGCCGTTTACGGCTGTCTGCACGGTCTCAGTGTGAGCGCAGCTCGCCCTGTAGTCTGTGTGCAGCCACAGCTGGTTGTATTCAGCTCAGGGTTTTGTCACTGCCTCATACTGTAAAATAACTTTTCCTTTTTTCAAATAGTGCAGCCTGTTGAAAATGTTTTTTAAAATTTCCTATTAGTGTCTTTCCACCCGTCTCCAGCAAAATAGTGGAAAAACACTAGATAGGATAACCTAGAGGAGGGTTTTTGGGCCTTGCAGCGCCGTTTACGGCTGTCTGCACGGTCTCCGTGTGAGCGCAGTTTGCCCTGTAGTCTGTGTGCAGCGACAGCCCGTTGTATTCAGCTCAGGGTTTGTCACTGCCTCATACCGTTAAATAACTTTTAATTTTTTTCAACTAGTGCAGCCTGTTTAAAAATTATTTAAAAAATTCCTATTAGTGTCTTTCCATCCGTCTCCAGCTAAATAGTGGAAAAACACTAGATAGGATAACCTAGAGGAGGGTTTTTGGGCCTTGCAGCGCCGTTTACGGCTGTCTGCACAGTCTCCGTGTGATTTAAACTAGCTCTGTAGCCCGATCTGCACAAAAAAAAAAAGTAAAGTTCACCAAACACCACTTAACACTTGTGTAGGCCACATTTTATCAATAATAAAGTCTAGTCCACACTTTACAACATTAGTGTTTCTTACACCTGTTAGGAGGAGCATTTCAGGAATAAGCACACTAAGGCCTTAGTACTTTTCTGCTTATCTTTATCTGTCAACCAAGATGAAGAGGGCAGGGAGAAAGGGTCGTGGCCGTGGGCGTGGAGCAGGGAGAGGAGCAGGGAGAGGTCGTGGTGATTCTGTGCCTGCTGCTGGCACCGGTGACTCACCATCACCCAGTTTCAGCAGGGAACAGTCCTTCATGCGCAGCTTTGTCGGAGAGCGCCGTGCACCGCTGCTGCGTGAAGATCAAATTGAAGCCGTTGTCGGATGGATGGCAGCTAACGCATCGACTTCAATTAGTGCCACATCCTCTCAGGCACAGACCACTGGAGAGCAGCCATCTGTCTCTTCACCACCTGCCAAATTGGCCAGGCAGTCAGAGAGCCCAGGACAGGAGCAGTCTCTACTTCTGTTCTCTGAATCTCTTGGCTTGGAAACAGGGGGCCAGCCAAGCAGTATTGGAGAAATGGAAGAAGAGGCAGTGTGCAGTGATGCCCAACAGCTTTGTCTCTCTGACTCTGAAGAGGCGGATGGGTCAGTGCCTGCGGTGACCACAGCGCAGTACGCATCTGATGATGAAACTCAGGTGCCGCTTTCTGGTGCGTACTGTGCTGCCAAGACTACCCAGGAGGAGCAGTTGGTGGCAGAGGGCAGTGGAGATGATGAGGTCCTTGACCCATCGTGGCGTGACGAACAGGAAGGTGGTGGGAGCAGCTCAGAGGAAGAGATTCCCCTAACGGGCCAAAGAGGGAGAGGGAGGGGGAAGACTGCGGAGCCTGTAGCCTCCACTTTGGCACCAGTTAGGAGCCTGTCTCTTTCAAAAGCCAAAAAGGGCGCTCCCAAGACTTGCAGTGCCTGGTCCTTTTTTGACACAGTTGCAGATGACATTTGTTTTGTCAAATGCAAGCTGTGTCATCAGAAAGTAAAAAGAGGTAAAAGTGTCAGCAACCTCAATACCACAAATATGTGGAAACATGTGCGGACCAGGCATGCGGTGGAGTTCCAAAAACACACTGAAGAGGTAGGCCAACCAACAGCGGCAGCTACCACCTCTTCAGCTCGTGTTGCTTCTTCCTCCAGCTCACGCACAGCTGGTTCGGCTTCCTCCTTGGATCGCCATGGAAGAACCTCTGGCACTGTTGTCCAGAGACCTAGTGTAATTCCACCCACAGCACCACGTTCCCAGTCATCCTCACACTCCCAGCCTAGTCTACAGCCATCGGTAGTACAGGCATGGGAGAAAAGGCGGGCATTCTTGGCAAACCACCGCATTGCCAAACTTCTGTCGCTGGAAATGCTCTCATTCAGGCTGGTGGAGACTGACAGCTTCCGTGACTTGATGGCATTGGCAGTCCCACAGTACAAGGTGCCCAGCCGCTTTTACTTCAGCAGGCAAGCTGTCCCTGCCCTGCACAAGCATGTGGAGGGACAAATAAAACACGCGCTACTGAACGCCGTCAGTAGCAAGGTCCACCTCACCACCGATGCGTGGACCAGTCAACGTGGACAGGGGCGATACCTTTCCGTCACTGCCCATTGGGTTAATGTTGTTGAGCCGGGTACAGACCGTGCGAGTGGCGCAGGACGTGTCCTGCCCACTCCAAGGATAGCAGGAATCCAGTCTGTACACATTGACTCCTCCTCTTACACCAGTTCCTCAGATTCATCGCTGCAGGATCCGCCACAGTCCACCTCCACATGGACCCGTGAACGTTTACCTATGACCGACATGAGCACAGCCGTGGCCAAACGTCAGCAGGCCGTCTTGAAACTAGTTTCTTTGGGGAATCGAAGCCACACAGCGCAGGAGCTCTGAAATGCCCTAAAGCAGGAGAGCGATGTGTGGTTTGTGCCAGCGAATCTCCAGCCAGGCATGGTAGTGTGTGACAATGGCCGAAATCTGGTGGCAGCTTTAGGCCTTGGCAACCTCACTCACATCCCATGTCTGGCACATGTGCTCAATTTGGTTGTGCAGAGTTTTCTGAGGGACTATCCGGATCTTGATGCACTTCTGCACAAGGCCCGCCTAGAGTGTGCTCACTTGCGGCGTTCCAGCATGGCAAGATCCCGCATTGCTGCTCTGCAGCGTCGGTTTCGCCTTCCTGAACATCGCATCATATGTGACCTACCTACCAGGTGGAATTCCACGTTACACATGTTGGAGCGGTTGTGTGAGCAGCAGCAAGCAGTAATGGAGTACCAGCTGCATCAGGCGCAAAAAAGTCGCAGTCAGCGCCGCTCAGACTTCACAACCACAGAGTGGGCCACTATGAAGGACGTCTGCCAGGTTTTGCGTCCTTTTGATTATTCCACGCGGATGGCAAGTGCAGATGATGCACTAGTCAGCATGACTGTCCCCCTTATCTGCTTGCTTCAAGAAACCCTGCAAGGGATAAGGGATGATGTGGAAGAGGTGGAGGATGAGGAATCACCTTTTCCATCAGGTTCTGGACAGTCAGCGCCACGTGGTTCCTCACAAAGGGGTCGGCAGGGGACCCTTTGTGAGGAGGATGAGGAGGAGTCAATGGACGAGGAAGAGCTACGTCCAGAGGAGGGAGTTCCACCATTGTCCAGTGGTCAGTGTGTACAGCGAGGGTGGGGTGATGAAGAGTGGGCAGAGATCATGTCTCAAGCAGGGGACAGCATTTCTGGGCCAGTTGGCAGTCTGCAGCACATGGTTGAGTTCATGTTGCAGTGCCTGAGAGACGATCGCCGCATCGACCACATTCTCAACGTGCCTGATTATTGGGTGTACGCCCTCCTCGATCCTCGCTACCGTGACAATGTCCAAAACCTCATCCCGGCATTGACACGGGAGCGTAAAATGCGGGAGTACCACGACACACTGGTGAATTCCATCATCTTCTCCAGTCCAACTGAGAGGAGTGCTGCTAGTGCTTTACAAAGCAGCTCAGTGCGTCGAGGCAGTGGAGGAGGAGGCTCTGCACAAAGAGGGAGCAGAAGCAGTGCCTCTTCCCAAGGCAAGCCAAGTATGGCACAACTGTGGAAAACTTTTGTGTGCCCGCCCCAAATGTCTACACCATCACCGGCGGCTCCAGTCAGCAGGAGGCAACGGTTCCGTCAGATGGTGACAGACTACATGGCTTGCCCTCTTAGTGTACTCCCAGACGGCTCTTCCCCGTTCAAGTTTTGGGTCTCTAAGCTGGATACATGGCCAGAGCTAAGCCAGTATGCATTGGAGGTGCTGGCTTGCCCTGCGGCTAGTGTCTTATCGGAACGTGTCTTTAGTGCCGCAGGTGGTGTACTAACAGACCGTCGCATGCGACTATCCTCCGATAACGTTGACCGGCTTACTTTCCTGAAAATGAACCAGGCCTGGATCTCGCAGGAATTTGCCACTCCTCTGCCTGATTAAGTAATTGGGTGTCATCCAGGTCTCCTGATGTGTTCATCTTTCTACCACCTGAACTGCTATTCCTGGGCTCCAACACCGCCAGTTGCGGCTCAGAAGTGCAGGCTGCACAGTCTAAACATACGACCCAGTGTTATTGGGTTTCAGTAACGTCAGCTGATCCCCAGCTGTGTAGCCGGCAATGTGTCCTGCGACCGCCACGCTGGCACAACAACCTAAATGTAAGGGAACCTGTCCCCCCCCCCTCGGCGTTTGTTACTGAAAGAGCCATCTTGTGCAGCAGTAATGTTGCACAAGGAAAAGGTAGCTCTTTTATTTTAGCTCCTTGCACACGCAGAACTTAACACTTATAAAATGTGTTCACTGATACCGTTATACCGTCCCGGAGCTGGGACTTTCCTTCATAATGTGATGCAGCACAGCCGTCATTCCTACCCCCTTGGTGCCATGCGCTGCCTCCTCAGCGTTGTTTTAAGCTGTCACGGAGCCTGCGCTGTTCTGTTATCCCTTGGCCATGGCCAGTTTGCGCTGCCTGTTTTCTGACATAATTTGGTGTCAGGATGGCTGCGCCTGTGCGCCCGCGCTGCCCGAGAACCCACCTCGCAGTGTCTTCTGATTGAATCACACTGCGAGCCTGGGATCCATGGGCATGCGCAGTGCATATCTTCACCTCGGGCTCTCGCCCATCTCCCTCCGCCTTCTTTAGACTGTGCGCCGTCAGCTGATCCCTAATAGCATGCCACGGCCGTGACGCCGCACAGTCTGAAGAAGAGGGAAGGAGGGGAGTGAGAGTCGAGGATATGCACTGTGCATGCCCATGGATCCAAGGCCCGCAGTGGGATTACAATAGACGACACTGCGAGATGAGATCTGTAGCAGCGTGGACGCACAGGCACTGACAGCCTGACACCAAATTATGTCAGAAGACAGGCAGCGCAAATTGGGCATGGCCAAGGGATAACAGAACAGCGCAGGCTCCGTGACAGCTTAAAACAATGCTGAGGAGGCAGCGCACGGCACCAAGGGGATAGGAATGACAGCTGTGCTGCGTCCCATTACGAAGGAAATTCCCACCTCCGGGACGGTTTTACGGTATAAGGGGGACACATTTTTAGTGTTTACTTCTGTGTTTGAAAGGAGCATAATTAAAAGAGCAACCTTTTCCTTTTGCATCCTTAGTGCTGCACAAGATGGCTCTTTCAGCTACAAACGTCTTGGGGGGGGGTTAAAGGTTCCCTTTCAACTTGCTCCAATCAGGCTTCGGCCTACACTCTGTTCCTCTGCTCCTCCTGCTGTCCCTGGGCTCTAACACCGCCAGTTGGTGCCTGGAAGTGCTGTCTGCACAGTCAACAGTCGCTCCTCTGTTATTGGGGTTCAGTAACGTCAGCTGTTCCACAGCTGTGTGTGCGGCAATACCTCCAATCTGCTCCTCCTGCTGTCCCTGGGCTCTAACACTGCCAGTTGGTGCCTGGAAGTGCTGTCTGCACAGTCAACAGTCGCTCCTCTGTTATTGGGGTTCAGTAACGTCAGCTGATCCCCAGCTGTGTATCCGGCAACGTGTCATGCGACCGCCACGCTGGCACAACTAAAATGTAAGGGGACCTGTCCCCCCCCCAGGCGTTTGTTACTGAAAGAGCCACCTTGTGCAGCACTAATACTGCACAAGGAAAAGGTCGCTCTTGAAATTATGCTCCTTGCAAACGCTGAACTACACACTCATGTAATGTGTCCCCTCACACCGTCCAACCGTCCCGGAGGTGGGACTTTCCTTTGTAATGTGACGCAGCACAGCCGTCATTGCTACCCCCTTGGCACCGTGCGCTGCCTCCTTAGCGTTGTTTGATTCCGTCATGGACCCTGCGCTGTTATGTTATCCCTTGGCCATGCACAGTTTGCGCTGCCCGTCCTCTGACATCATTTGTTGTCGTCCTGGCTGCGCCTGTGCGTCCACGCTGCCCGAAATCCCACCTCGCAGTGTCGTCTAATGTGATCCCACAGTGGGCCTGGTATCCATGGCCATGCGCAGTGCATATACTAGCCTCTCACTCCCCTTCTTCACGCTTCTTCAGACTAGGCGGCGTCAGCTGATCCCTAATAGCATGCCACTGCCGTGACGCCGCACAGTCTGAAGAAGCAGGAAGGAGGGGAGTGAGAGGCGATGATATGCAATGCGCATGCCCATGGATCCCAGGCCCGCAGTGGGATTACATTAGATGACACGGGCAGCTTGGACGCACAGGCACTGCCAGCCTGACACCTAAATGATGTCAGAAGACGGGCACCGCTAACTGTGCATGGCCAAGGGATAACATTACAGCGCGGGCTCCGTGACAGAACCAAACAACGTTGAGGAGGTGGCGCACGGCACCAAGGGGGTTGGAATGACGGCTGTGCTGTGTCACATTACAAAGGAAAGTCCCACTTCCGGGATGGTTTGACGGTGTGAGGGGACACATTATATGAGTGTGTACTTCAGCGTTTGCAAGGAGCATAATTTTAGGAGCCACCATTTTCCATGTGCAGTATTACTGCTGTACAAGATGGCTCTTTCAGCAACAAATGCCTGGGGGGGGGGTTAAAGGTTCCCTTTCAACTTGCTCCACTGCAGGCTTCGGCCTACACTCTGCTCCTCTTTGATTCCCTGGGTTTCAACACTGTCAGTTGCCACCTGGAAGTGTTGTCTACACAGAAAAAACACTAGCTGATGTGTCAGTGGGGTTCAGCACCGCCAGCTGTTCCCCTGCTGTGTAGTCGGCAACGTGTCCAGCACAAGCCACGCTGGCACAACCGACCAAAAGCTGCCACCAGTGCAGGCTTCGGCCTACACTCTGCTCCTCTCCTCCTCCTGCTGCCCCTGGGCTCAAACACCGCTAGTTTTTGCCCGGAAGTGCTAGCTGCACAGAGAAAATCACCAGCCAATGTGTTAGTGGGGTTCAAAACCGCCAGCTGTTCCCCTGCTGTGTAGCCGGCAACGTGACCTACAAACGCCACGCAGGCACATGAACTGAAATTAAAGGGACCCTGCCACCCACCCCAAGGTGTTTCTATGTATAACAGCTACCTTGTACAGCAGTAATGCTGCATTTGTACAAGGTGGCTGACTTTACCTCCTTGCCAACGTGGAACTCAACACGTACAAAATGTGTCTCATTGAGACCATTCCACTGTCCCTGAGGTGTGACTTTCCTTTTTAATGACACGCAGCACCCCCATTGTTAGCGCTGCCCGTCTTCTGACATCATTGGTTGGCTGCCTGTGCCTGTGCGTCCGCCCTGCCCGACACAACCCCCCTCGTTGTGTCATATATTTTGGCTGTGAGGGTGTGATTGATGGGCATGTGCAGTGCATATGTTCGCCTGTCTTAACTCATCTCCTTCCGCCTTCTTCAGATTGTGCGGCCTCATGCCCGTGGTAGGCGATAAGGGATCAGCTGAGGCCGCCCAGTCTGAAGCAGGTGTAAGGACATGTGTGAGCGGCAAACATATTTACTGCACAAGGCCACGAATCCCAGCCACGCAGTGTGATTTTTTTAAAACACACTGCGGGTCTGTGATTCATGGCCATTGCTAACCGCACCGACCAACATGAAATGAGGTCAGAAGACAGGCAGCGCTCACAGCGCATGGCCAAGGGATAACAAGAGCGCAGATTCCTGTACAGCAAATAACAACGCTCAGGAGGCTGCGCCCAGCACTTAGGTGTAAATTTTGACACCTGTGCTACGTCTCCTTAAAAAGACAAGTCACGCCTCCAATACAGAACTGAACTACTGTTCAATGGGCTAAATTGTGTACGTCTTTCATTCTGCGTGTGCAATGAGCAAAACTTAAAGAGCAACCTTTAACTTGTGGAGCTTTACTGCTGCACAAGGTGTGGCTCTTCAACATTGTAACACCTGAGGGTGGGTTAAAGGTTACCTTTGAAATTGGTTCAAGTAGGCTTCCGCCTACACTCTGCTCATCCTGCAGACCCTGGGCTCTAACTACTCCAGTTGGGGCCCGGAAGTGCTGGCTGCACAGATAAAAACACCCACCATTGTGTCAGTGGGGTTCAGCACCACCAGCTGTTCCCCTGCTGTGTAGCCGGCAACGTGTCCAGCACAAGCCACGCTGGCACAACAGACCAAAAGCTGCCACCAGTGCAGGCTTCGGCCTACACTCTGCTCCTCTCCTCCTCCTGCTGACCCTGGGCTATAACACCGCCAGTTGTAGCCTGGAAGTGCTAGCTGCACAGAGAAAAACACCCGCCAATGTGTTAGTTGGGTTCAGCACCGCCAGCTGTTCCCCTGCTGTGTAGCCGGCATCGTATACAGCACAAGCCACGCTGGCACAACATACCAAAAGCTGCGTTATACCAAGAAACAGAAAGATGATCGGCACAGAGCTTCACTATAACGCAATTGGAGATTCGCTTAAACGATCTGTTTCAGAAGGACAGATGAGGTCTCCCCTGCTGTGAGCTGCGGGTGGTGCTATGCAATCGTCAGAGTTTTGTACAAGACCATATAATGAGAAGAAAAATGATGCAGCACTCACCCTTGCGCTTCTTCCAAGTGTGCTCTTTATTCAGCAAAACATACTATGCATAGTATGAACCGGCATACGCAGTGATCTGTGAGGGAGCGGGAGTGAGGAGAGACCGGACTCTCCTCACTCCCGCTCCCTCACAGATCACTGCGTATGCCGGTTCATACTATGCATAGTATGTTTTGCTGAATAAAGAGCACACTTGGAAGAAGCGCAAGGGTGAGTGCTGCATCATTTTTCTTCTCATTATATGGTCTTATACCAAAAGCTGCCACCAGTGCAGGCTTCGGCCTACACTTTGCTCCTTTCCTCCTCCTCATGCTGACCCTGGGCTCTAACACCGCCAGTTTTTGCCCGGACGTGCTAGCTGCACAGAGAAAAACACCAGTCAATGTGTCAGTGGGGTTCAGCACCGCCAGCTGTTCCCCTGCTGTGTAGCTGCAAACGTGTCCTGCAAACGCCATGCAGGCACCTGAACTGAAATTAAAGGGAACCTGGCCCCACCCCCCTAGGTGTTTCTATGTATAACAGCCACCTAGTACAGCAGTACTGCTGCATTTGTACAAGGTGGCTGATTTTTTCTCCTTGACCACGTTGAATTAAACACGTACAAAATGTGTCTCATTACAGA
Organism: Ranitomeya imitator; assembly: GCF_032444005.1. Classification (NCBI taxonomy): domain Eukaryota; kingdom Metazoa; phylum Chordata; class Amphibia; order Anura; family Dendrobatidae; genus Ranitomeya; species Ranitomeya imitator. The sequence goes on along the minus strand of NC_091287.1, from coordinate 431,239,640 downwards.
CCATTACAATGTCCAAGAGGTGTGACTTTCCTTTTTAATGACACGCAGCACCCCCCTTGCTAGCGCTGCCCGTCTTCTGACATCATTGGTTGGCTGCCTGTGCCTGTGCGTCCGCCCTGCCCGACACAACCCCCCTCGTTGTGTCATATATTTTGGCTGCGAGGGTGTGATTGATGGGCATGTGCAGTGCATATGTTCGCCTGTCTTAACTCATCTCCTTCCGCCTTCTTCAGACTGTGCGGCCTCATGCCCGTGGTAGGCGATAAGGGATCAGCGCTCACAGCGCATGGCCAAGGGATCACAATAGCGCAGACTCCTGTACACCAAATAACAACGCTCAGGAATCTGCGCCCAGCACCTAGGTGTAAATTTTGACACCTGTGCTGCGTCTCCTTAAAAAGACAAGTCACGCCTCCACTATTGTTTGACAGTATAATGGGCTAAATAGTGTACGTGTTTTATTCAGCGTGTGCAAGGAGCTAAATTAATAGAGCAACCTTTTACTTGTGCAGCATTAATGCTGCACAAGGTGTGGCTCTTGTACCTTGCAACACCTGAGGGGGGGTTAAAGGTAACTTTTGAAATTGGTTCATCTAGGCTTCGGCCTACACTCTGCTCCTCTCCTCCTCCTGCTGACCCTGGGCTCTAACAACGCTAGTTTTTGCACGGAAGTGCTAGCTGCACAGAGAAAAACACCTGCCAATGTGTTAGTGGGGTTCAGCACCGCCAGCTGTTCCCCTGCTGTGTAGCCGGCATCGTGTCCAGCACAAGCCACGCTGGCACAACTGACCAAAAGCTGCCACCAGTGCAGGCTTCGGCCTACACTCTACTCCTCTCCTCCTCCTGCTGACCCTGGGCTCAAACACCGCCAGTTTTTGCCCGGACATGCTAGCTGCACAGAGAAGAACACCAGCCAATGTGTTAGTGGGGTTCAGCACCGCCAGCTGTTCCCCTGCTGTGTAGCCGGCAACGTGACCTGCAAACGCCACGCAGGCACATGAACTGAAATTGAAGGAAGCCTGCCCCCCACTCCCAGGTGTTTCTATGTATAACAGCCACCTTGTACAGCAGTACTGCTGCATTTGTACAAGGTGGCTGACTTTGTTTCCTTGCCCACGTCTAATTAAACACGTACTAAATGTGTCTCATTGAGACCATTCCACTGTCCCAGAGGTGTGACTTTCCTTTATAATGATACGCAGCACCACCCTTGTTAGCGCTGCCCGTCTTTTGACATCATTGGTTAGCTGGCTGCGCCTGTGCGTCTGCCCTGCTCGAAACAACGCCCCTTGATGTCTTACTTTTTTTGGACAGCGAGGGTGTGATTAATGGGCATGTGCAGTGCATATGTTTGCCTGTGTTCACTCATCTCCTTCTCCCTTCTTCAGACTGTGCGGCCTCATGGCCGCGGCATGCAAGAAGGGATCAGCTGAGGCCGCCCAGTCTGAAGCAGGTGTAAGGACATGAGTGAGCGGCGAACATATTTACTGCGCAAGGCCATGAATCCCAGCTCTGCAGTGTGACTTTCCTTTATAATGATACGCAGCACCACCCTTGTTAGCGCTGCCCGTCTTTTGACATCATTGCTTGGCTGGCTGCGGCTATGCGTCCGCCCTGCCTGAAACATCGCTCCTCGTTGTCTTACTTATTTTGACTGCGAGGGTGTGATTGATGGGCACGAGCAGTGGATATCTTCGCCTGTCTTAACTCATCTCCTTCCGCCTTCTTCAGACTGTCCGGCCTCATGGCCGCGGCATGCGAGAAGGAATCAGATGAGGCCGCCCAGTCTTATGCAGGTGTAAGGACATGAGTGACAGGCGACAAAATTTACTGTGCAAGGTCACGAATCCCAGCCCCGTAGCGTGACTTAAAGAAAAGACACTGCGGGTCTGTGATTCATGGCCATTGCTAACCGCAGCGGCCAACATGAAATGAGGTGAGAAGACAGGCATCGCTCACAGCGCATGGCCAAGGGATAACAAGAGCGCAGATTCCTGTACAGCAAATAACAACGCTCAGGAATCTGCGCACAGCACCTAGGTGTAAATTTTGACACCTGTGCTGCGTCTCCTTAAAAAGACAAGTCACGCCTCCACTACTGTTTGACAGTATAATGGGCTAAATAGTGTACGTGTTTTATTCTGCGTGTGCAAGGAGCTAAATTAATAGAGCAACCTTTTCCTTGTGCAGCATTAATGCTGCACAAGGTGTGGCTCTTGTACCTTGCAACACCTGAGGGGGGGTTAAAGGTAACCTTTGAAATTGGTTCTACTAGGCTTGAGCCTACACTCTGCTCCTCTCCTCCTCCTGCTGCCCCTGGGCTATCACACCGCCAGTTGTAGCCTGGAAGTGCTAGCTGCACAGAGAAAAACACCTGCCAATGTGTTAGTGGGGTTCAGCACCGCCAGCTGTTCCCCTGCTGTGTAGCCGGCATCGTGTCCAGCACAAGCCACGCTGGCACAACTGACCAAAAGCTGCCACCAGTGCAGGCTTCGGCCTACACTCTACTCCTCTCCTCCTCCTGCTGACCCTGGGCTCATAACACCGCCAGTTGTAGCCTGGAAGTGCTAGCTGCACAGAGAAAAACACCAGCCAATGTGTTTGTGGGGTTCAGCAACGCCAGCTGTTCCCCTGCTGTGTAGCCGGCATCGTGTCCAGCACAAGCCACGCTGGCACAACTGACCAAAAGCTGCCACCATTGCAGGCTTCGGCCTACACTCTACTACTCTCCTCCTCCTGCTGACCCTGGGCTCTAACACCGCTAGTTTTGGGCCCGGAAGTGCTAGCTGCACAGAGAAAAACACCCGCCAATGTGTCAGTGGGGTTCAGCAACGCCAGCTGTTCCCCTGCTGTGTAGCCGGCAACGTGACCTGCAAACGCCACGCAGGCACATGAACTGAAATTGAAGGGAGCCTGCCCCCCACCCCCAGGTGTTTCTATGTATAACAGCCACCTTGTTCAGCAGTACTGCTGCATTTGTACAAGGTGGCTGACTTTTTCTCCTTGCCCACGTGGAACTCAACACGTAAAAAATGTGTCTCATTGAGACCATTCCACTGTCCCTGAGGTGTGACTTTCCTTTCTAATGATACGCAGCACCCCCCTTGGTAGCGCTTCCCGTCTTTTGACATCATTGGTTAGCTGGCTGCGGCTGTGCATCCGCCCTGCTAGAAACAATGCCCCTCGTTGTCTTATTTATTTTGTCAGCGAGGGTGTGGTTTATGGGCACGAGCAGTGCATATATTTGCCTGTCGTCACTCATCTCCTTCCGCCTGTTTCAGACTGTGCGGCCTCATGGCCTCGGCATACGAAAAGGGATCAGCAGAGGCCGCCCAGTCTGAAGCAGGTGTAAGGACGTGTGTGAGCGGCGAAAATATTTACTGATCAAGGCCACGAATCCCAGCACCGCAGTGTGACTTTATGAAAAGGCACTGTGGGTCTGGGATTTATGGCCATCGTTAACCGCAGCGGCCAACATGAAATGAGGTCATAAGACGGGCAGCGCTAATAGGGCATTGCCAAGGGATAACACAAGAGCGCAGACTCCTGTACAGCAAATAACAACGCTCAGGAAGCTGCGCCAAGCACCAAGGCGTTATTTGGGACACCTGTGCTGCATCTCCTTAAAAATACAAGTCACGCCTCAACTACAGTTTGACTGTTGAATGGGCTAAATTGTGTACGTGTTGCATTCAGCGTGTGCAAGTAGACAAATTAATAGAGCAACCTTTGACTTGTGCAGCATGAATGCTGCACAAGGTGTGGCTCTTGTACTTTGTAACACCTGAGGGGGGGTTAAAGGTTACCTTTGAAATTGGTTCAACTTGGCTTCGGCCTACACTATGCTCCTCTCCTCCTCCTGCTGCCCCTAGGCTCTAACACCGCTAGTTTTTGCCCGGAAGTGCTAGCTGCACAGAGAAAAACACCCGCCATTGTGTCAGTGGGGTTCAGCAACGCCAGCTGTTCCCCCACTGTGTAGCCGGCAAAGTGTCCTGCAAAACGCAACGCAGACACAAAGCTGACTCCAGTGCTGGCTTCGGCCTACACTCTGCTCCCCCTGCTTACCCTTTGCTCCAACACCGCTAGTTGGGGCCGTAGGAAGACAATCTTTAATAGGCAACGCATCCGTGTTCCAGCACCGCCAGCTGGTTCTCGGCAGTGTTTTTGTCACAGGTACTCCCTCATGCCAAGCCTGGTTTCAGCACCGTCAGCTGTTTCCGGGTTGTGTCAAGCTCACTGAGACGCCTATGCTTGCCCCGTCGTGGTGCGGTCGGGTTAGCCAACTCCAGGGTGCCTCCAGTTTAGGAGCTTCCTATGTGGGCTGCGTGGACTGGTAGTCAAGGCTGGTTCTGTAGTGCCAGTAGGCCCAGCTCCCCCTGTAGGACTGTTGGGGTTCGGCAACTGCGGCTGCCTCGCGGCCTAGCTGTTCTCTCCTCTCCTGTGGGCCTTCGGGTCCACCTCCTGGTTCCAGCACCGTCAGCTGGTTCCGGGCCGAGCCTTTGGCTTAGGTGCCTCCTCCTGGGTATCCGAGTTCCGCCAACGTCAGGCGATCCTTGGTAGTGCTTTTAAGCGCAGGCACCTACAGCTTTGTAACCGGGTTCCAGCACCGTCAGCTGGTCCTCGGTCGTGCCATTGGCTCTTGCACACTGGGGCAACGCATCCGGGTTCCAGCACCGCCAGCTGGTTCTCGGCAGTGTTTTTGTCACAGGTACTCCCTCATGCCAAGCCTGGTTTCAGCACCATCAGCTGTTTCCGGGTTGTGTCAAGCTCACTGAGACACCTATGCTTGCCCCGTCGTGGTGCGGTCGGGTTAGCCAACTCCAGGGTGCCTCCAGTTTAGGAGCTTCCTATGTGGGCTGCGTGGACTGGTAGTCAAGGCTGGTTCTGTAGTGCCAGAAGGCCCAGCTCCCCCTGTAGGACTGTTGGGGTTCAGTAACTGCGGCTGCCTCGCGGCCTAGCTGTTCTCTCCTCTCCTGTGGGCCTTCGGGTCCACCACCTGGTTCCAGCACCGTCAGCTGGTTCTCGGCAGTGTCTTTTGCTCTTGTACCTTCTGCTCCCCATCCTGGTTCCAGTACCGTCAGCTGGTTCCGGGCAGAGCCTTTGGCTTAGGTGCCTCCTTCTGGGTATCCAAGTTCCACCAACGTCAGGTGGTCCTTGGTAGTGCTTTCAGGCACGGGTACCTCCTGCTTAGTAACCAGGTTCCAGTAACGTCAGCTGGTCCTCGGTAGTTCCATTGGCTCTTGGACCTTCGGCTACCCATCCGGGTTCCAGTACCGTCAGCTGGTTCTCGGCAGTGTCTTTTGCTCTTGTACCTTCTGCTCCCCATCCTGGTTCCAGTAACGTCAGCTGGTTCCGGGCAGAGCCTTTGGCTTAGGTGCCTCCTTCTGGGTATCTGAGTTCCGCCAACGTCAGGCGGTCCTTGGTAGTGCTTTTTAGCACGGGTACCTCCTGCTTAGTAACCGGGTTCCAGTAACGTCAGCTGGTCCTCGGTAGTTCCATAGGCTCTTGAACCTTCGGGTAGCCATCCGAGTTCCAGTTCCATCAGCTGGTTCTTGGCATTTTCTCAGCCTTCTTGTACCTTCTGCTACATTTCCAAGTTGAAGACCCTAAAGTCGACGACCCGGAAGACCACCCCGATGACGACGACGGCGGAGACGACGACGGCGTAGACGATGACGGCGGAGACAACGACGGCGGAGACGACGACGGCGGAGATGACGACACTGGAGACGACGACCCTGGAAGACCGAGAAGCAGAAGAACAAGAGGCTGCAGAACAAAGAGCAGAAGAACATTAAGCATAACACTTAATATCAGAGCAAAAGATATTATCTAAATTATATGCAGAAGAAGACTAAGCAGTGTATGGGGGTGAGTCCGTTCCTCCTCGTGGTGCCCCTGGATAAAGCCTGATGCTGCAGGCCAAACTGAACGCGGACAAATGTAACTTTTGTGACTGGCAGAACGGAAGGTGTAATCTTCCAACTTTTATAGATAACAACTACGGGAATGCCTGTCACAAATGAGAATATGATGAAGAAGTAGAATAGGAAGAATAATAACAGTTGAATAAAATGAATATGTAGAATAGGAAGAATAATAATAGTTGAATAAAATGAAAATTGGGCGGCACGGTGGCGCAGTGGTTAGCACAACAGCCTTGCAGCGCTGGGGTCCTGGGTTCTAATCCCACCCAGGACAACATCTGCAAAGAGTTTGTATGTTCTCTCCGTGTTTGCGTGGGTTTCCTCCGGGCACTCCGGTTTCCTCCCACATTCCAAAGACATACTGATAGGGATTCTAGATTGTGAGCCCCATTGGGGACAGTGATGATAATGTGTGCAAAACTGTGAAGCGCTGCGGAATATGTTAGCGCTATATAAAAATAAAGATTATTATTATTAATATTATTAATATGAAGAATGTAATAAAAAAAAATAAAAGGTAAAGGATGAAGAATAAGGTGAAGAAGTTGATGTCAAAGATGCTGATGATGATGAAGATGAAAGTGTGGGAAAAGTAAAAAAAAAGAAGGGGAAGGGCGTGGAATAGTGAAACATCAATATCTGACAAAATAAAAAAAAAATTACATAGTCAATATCTTTGTCACTACGAACATCTTTAAAAAAAAAAAAAAAAAGGCTATTCTATTTGATTGCGCTAAACCTCCATGACTTTAATGTCTCCGCCACCTCCCAAAATACATCCTGCATTATTCTTAGTTGTTTTCCTTCATGTAGAATGAACCTACAAGGAAAGAAAGGGTTTAATTCCGATATTTTGGTCCCATTGACTTGCATTGGGATCGGGTATCGGTATCGGCGATATCCAATATTTTTCGAATATCGGCCGATCCAATCCGATACCGATACTTTCCGATATCGGAAGGTATCGCTCAACACTAGTCCTAACATTTCCAAAAATTAGGGGCAGACACCAACTGGCATCAATTGACTCACAGTAGAAATTTGATAATGGCACAACAGCAATCAGCTATGGGCCTTGCATGAGGCATCAGGGTCTAAGCCAGTAGTTAGAGCTTTGAATTGAAGTTTCAATTAAGATGAGGTGGGTGAGGGAGCAGTGTAAGCCTGCTTTGCCAGTTAATAACATCAGCCCCCAGCCGTGGACTTTCCCTCTGCTAGTTAGCAAAAATGCGCTGGAACCCACACCGTTTTTTTTAATTTAATTATTTTACACAGGAGGCACACAGCGGAGCTGAATAGAACTCCCATAATTGTCTCCTCAGCGAGATAATGATGAGAGCTGCCTTCAGCAGCCACTGGTGCTGGGATCAGGGCGAACTGTGCCACTTCTTCCCAGGCGCCGGTTATTGTCACACGGACACACGGAAGGTAGACGGATGTAACACACGGACATACATACAGCAAACACGGACTGCAAATGGTTGTCTCATAAGTACACACGGACCACGGATCTCACCAGTACTGTTTTTTTCTTGTAGAGGAATTACCAGGATGTGTGAAGGAGGTTTCACTGTATATCTTATAGTGTTTTAAGATGGGTAAGATGTAAAAAAAAATCATGAGCAGTTGGGTTTTCTCAGCAAATTTAGTTTGCAAAATATTTTCTTCTGGACCTGGACTTCTATGGAAGTACCCCCTGGAGGGGGTATGTGGAGAGTGGCTGTTGATCTGGTATTTTGCACCTGTTTTGCTAACATCTTGCCTTACGGGCTGGCTGCACCCTGCAGTGCATCTGTTCCAAGATCTGGGCAGGTAAGTTTTGCTGCCTTTTTTTTCTGCTGTTGAAAATTGAATTTTTGTAGACCAGAGTCTCTAGTGGCTTTGCTATTAAGTTTAGTGTAGGACTCGTAAGCGTGGGGACCCTTGGCGTGGATTACGAGCTTGCGTATTTTGGCCAAAATATTAACCAATACCTCACTATTTTTGTATATTTTTGCACTATATTTTTCGGGGTGCAGCCAAGCCCAAACACGTTCGGTGTCGCATGAGGGGTGTTCGCACTGGGATGCATTGAGAGTGTGCTGGCCAGCCCGCCTAATCTAAAAGTAGGGGCGTGACTAATAGGCTGTGAACCAGACACTATGCAGTACTATTGTGTGAACAACGCCCTATGTGGGCCTTTATTGTGCAATTGTATCCTGGGCAGTCACCCCCTCCGGGAGTGGATATGTGGAGAGTGGCTGTTGATCTGGTATTTTGCACCTGTTTTACTAACATCTTGCTTTATGGGCTGGCTGCACCCTGCAGTGCATCTGTTCCAAGATCTGGGCAGGTAGGTTTTGCTGCCTTTTTTTCTGCTCTTGAAAATATGGAATGGTTGGTAGTGGGACCTCCATTCTTCCACCTCCAATAAACCTTACAAATCTCAGGTGAGACTGCTGAGGTCATTACAAGACAATTTAAGGGCTATAAACAGGTGCATAGGGACTGAGCTTGAGAAGACAAAGAGCCCACTTTGTATTGATTTTTTATGCATATGTTAATTCCTCAGCATGCCTACCAAGCTTATTTTGGGCTTAAAGGGAAGCTGTCAAGTCCAATAATGCTATTACCCCAGTTTCAGATATAGAGTTAATTTGAAGGTTAATAGTGTTATGAAGGTGTTTAATTGCAGTGGTACAAGTGTGGGACCCTAAAGAAAATGAACTTCATAATTCTTGGAAGCCTCCGGCTTTCAGTTATGCAAGAGTCTCTGGAGAAATTACAGTCACTGCTCACAGCACTAAGAACGGTGGCTGTAACTACGCCCTGGCACTGACTGACAGTCAGCTGTGCAGCGCCCCAGTGCAGAACCAGTTGTCAATCAGTGTTGTGCCACGCTTACAGCCTCTGAGTTATGAGCGGTGACTGCAATTGCTCCAGGCACATCTGCATGACTCCCAGGAGAAAACTTAATTTTCCCCCGTGCCCCACTTTCAGTAATACGGTTGGGAGCCTACATAATGCTATGAACCTGCAGATTAACCTCATATGTGCAGATTAATAGCATTATTGGACAAGACATGTTGTCTTCAAATGAAGGAAAATTGATCTTTATCCTGGATTATCTCTGGAAGAGTGATTGACACCCAACGAAACACACAAATCCAGGTAAAGATAAGCAAATCTTTTTAAATGTAAATTAATCAGATTTGAAACATTTTTGCAGGAAATCGTGATTCAAAATACTCCAAAGCATCCAACTTCCCAGAAATACATGTGTAATAATATTCTTTATTCCTAACATACTAATATTCTTTACTACTGTGCTGTCACACACTATCTGTATAGTATCTTCAGCATTTTATGGCTATTAAGCCCTTTCTCTATGGCTAATCTGTGATGTCCTCTCACTATCCAGATTTACCACAAAATGGCTGCTGCATTTCCTACTTCTGCTTTTATAACGTGAATGACTGCACTATGCCATATGATTTGACAGCTTCAGGGCATCATGCGGAATCCTACCCAAGGTAATGCATTACTTCACTGGCTGATGTAATCATCCACAATGTGTAAAATGGTGGCCACTTTAGGCGACTGATGAGAAACGAATCGCAAATTGTTGAAATATGCTGGATTCAGTGAATTTCTAAAAATTCCACACAAATTCTACTGTATTTGCACTAAATTGAATTCATTTTCTCATTTCTAAATCCTGACAAGGCAGTCTATATTCTCTTTGCTTATAATCTTGCTCTGCAGATGAGGCACTAAGGAGTGAGGACCCCCTGATCTTGGGAATGATGGTGATTCCAGCTGTTGACTTCTCCATCTAACATTTGTGGCAAAAATGTTTGAGGGTGATGGGAAAATTAATTTAAATATAATCTAATAATCCCTTTCCAACCTTAAGGTACCGTCACACTAAGCGACGCTGCAGCGATACCGACAACGATGTCGATCGCTGCAGCGTTGCTGTCTGGTCGCTGGAGAGCTGTCACACAGACAGCTCTCCAGCGACCAACGATCCCGAAGTCCCCGGGTAACCAGGGTAAACATCGGGTTACTAAGCGCAGGGCTGCGCTTAGTAACCCGATGTTTACCCTGGTTACCGTTGTAAATGTAAAAAAACAAACACTACATACTTACATTCCCGGTGTCTGGTCAGGTCCCTCGCCTTCAGCTTCCCGCACTGACTGACCGCCGACCGTAAAGTACAGCGGTGACGTCACCGCTGTGCTGTGCTTTACGGCTGGCCGGCACTCACCAGTCAGTGCGGGAAGCTGAAGGCGAGGGACATGACCAGACACTGGAATGTAAGTATGTACTGTTTGTTTTTTTACATTTACAACGATAACCAGGGTAAACATCGGGTTACTAAGCGCGGCCCTGCGCTTAGTAACCCGATGTTTACCCTGGTTACCAGTGAAGACATCGCTGAATCGGCGTCACACACGCCGATTCAGCGATGTCAGCGGAAGATCCAGCGACAAAATAAAGTGCTGGACTTTCCCCAGTGACCAACGATCTCCCAGCAGGGGCCTGATCGTTGGTCGCTGTCACACATAACGATTTTGTTAATGATATCGTTGCTACTTCACAAAAAGCAACGATATCGTTAACGATATCGTTATGTGTGACGGTACCTTTAGATGTATAGGTACGTCTAAAGTTGCCTCCCCTTGTTTGCTGCAGGCTCCAGCGAAGAATCCACAACTTTTCCAGCACATCAGCTGATTTCATTACCTACATGTGCCCCTAACAGCCGCAGTCAGCGCTTATATCAAGAGAGCATTTCTGCTAAACAGGGCTGAAGCTCTGCTTTGTGTAGCACAAGCGATCAGATGATTGCAGGTTCTAATCTCCCATGGAGACTATTGAAGCATGTGTAAAGTAAAAAAAAAAAGTTTTGAAAAAGAAATAAAAGAAATATATAAGGTTTAGATCACTCCCCATTCGCACCATTCAAAATAAAGCAATAAAAAGAAATACACTATTTAGTATCTATCATTATATCAAAATAAATAATCAGATCGTTAAATGGCGTAGCTAGAAAAAAAATCAAAACGCCAGAATTGCGTTTTTTTGGTCGCTGCAACATTGCATTAAAATGCAACAATGTGTGATTAAAAGATCGTATTTACACCAAAATGGTATCAATAAAAACATCAGCTCAGCGCACAAAAAATAAACCCTCACACAGCTTCAGATCGTGAGAAATGGACACTCTGCGGCTCTGGGAAAATGGTGCCTTTTTTTTGATAAACTGTGGATATTTTTTTTCACCACTTAAATTAAAACTCTGACTCATAATGACCTGGAAAATCATAATGGCAGGCCAGTTTTAACATTTCTCAAACACGGTAAAAAAAATTGTGGAATTGCACTTTTTTTTTGCAATTTCACAGCACTTTGAATTTTGTTCTTGTTTTCCAAATTGTCCTGCAAAAACAAGCAGTCACAAGGTCATATTGACGGGAAAAAAAAGTTATGGGTTTGGGAAGAAGGGGAACAAAAAACCGAAATTGGAAAATGGAAAAACCCCAGTTGGTGAAGGGTTAAACTGACTAAGTATATAATAACAGCAACAATGGAATGATATTATTTATTTTCTTGCTTCGTCCTTTAACGAAGTGCAATGTGCTTCAGCCCTGATCACAATATAAAGCTCACTCAATGACACGGCATAGCAGATGAATGGCAATGTCACATTTTATTAGGAGACATCAGTGCAGTTTAGATGAAGGGAGTGAAACTCGACGTATAAACATCAATCAGTGAAAGAGGTAATTGTAAATCCTTTAGAAAACTGACATTCATATATTTCGGTAGGCCGAGTACTGAGCACTGCTAATGACATTTCCTACTCACCCAACATTGAAAATTTTAGGAATAGGAAAATTAGGAATTATGCTAAAGCACATCATAGAAACAGCTCATTTTTTATGCAATTTGCAAACTTACCAATTATACTACCAGTATATACTGACTATACCTTCTATCAATTATATGCTGTATTAGGTTATGTTCACACATTGTGGGCTGGACCTGGATTTACAGATTCTATGCAATATTCTTCAAAGTCTTGATGAGGGTTAGTGTTGGAGTCAGACGCTCCTGAATCATGAAAAAATGCATGTGGAGCTTTTCCTTCTCCGTGCACTATATCAGAAATCTTACTCCAGTCAGGTACTGGAGTGAGATTTCTGGTGTAGAGAACAACCCTGCTGGTTATTAATTAGACAAGCTGTAGTTTTACACTCCTGCTACTTCCTGTCATGTCCCAACTCTGCCCATTTTTTTGAGCGCTGGAGAAACGTCAAATGTTGCAACATTTTGCTGCAACTTTGAGTTGCACCTAAATTTTCTGACTTTTCAAAGCTTTCATGCCAGAATTCTGGGGGGAAAGCTTTGATGGATCAAGTCCTCTGTGCCTGAATCTTGACCAGATCTGCTGCAATTCTGAGGGCATTACATGTGAATGTGGCATTTAATGCCTCATTTACAATCTGATAAAAATGTTGTGTGATAATGACCATGGTACAAGTTCATAGCTGAATTAGCTGCAATAAACCAATGGGAATTGTACATTTAAATTTCAGCAGCAGATTTCTGCAGCTAATTTCTCGGGAAATCCAAAGGAAGCTGGAGATTCCAATACAATAATAGGAAAACATTAAGGTGTCTTCAAGTAAAACAAGTAAGCTTTTCACTTTAGACTTTTCCTAAAAAAAAAAAAAAAAAAAAGAAAAAGCAATTGAGATATTACGGTACTTTTTTTTCTTTTTCTTTTTTTAACGGCACTGGCCATAATCTACTTGTGACACGTTGGTAGTTGATATTTTGCTGGCAGAGATTTGTTTGATATATTACATTAATACTGTAATATTGGTATATCTTTTTTGTTATATTGGGCCTATTGTCATATAACATACCTGCTGCACGGAAACAGAACTTTGTGAATACTTTCATCTTCAGTGTATTGTATAAGAACTTTATCCAAGAACCAACCTTTCCCTGTGGTGGAAAAAAAAGATAAAACAAGCAGGAAAATCTTTAGCAGTGGTTGCTGGGTTCCGTATTTTTTTTATAGAATAATTATCCTTCTCAACTTTCAACTTTTTCTAGCATTTAGAATTGAAAATGAATGTCTCACCCTAAGGTCAGATTCACCTATCTGCGTTTCATGGCCCATACTCGAACCACAATGCATGGACTGGCCACAGGCCTCTTGACCCAAATTTGACAACCTCATAGGCATACATATAGCTATTGAGTTTGAGTCATCTAACTTCTGGGCATTTCTTGCATGGATTTATGAATCGGTCCTTATAATAAGTAAAAAATATGTTATTAGTCCAATTTCTAGACCTTCCACCTGTCAGAAAAATGAAGGCTATGTGTGAATGTGGCTGTGTCTATCATAGCCCTATGACTCATCCCATTAGGGAGCAGTCAAATGGACGTTTAGAACGTCTACTCTCCTAACCTGATCATGAGAGCGTGAAGGGATGTCACAATGTAGAGGCATCTTCCTTATTCTCATTTGCACATGGAAACATGAGAAGCAATAGAATAAAACTGAAAGGGAGAAGATACAGATTAGATATTAGAAAAACATTTTGACAGTGAGGGTGATCAATGAGTAGAACAGGCTGCCACAAGAGGTGATGAGTTCTCCTTCAATGGAAGTCTTCAAAAAGAGGCTGGACTGATATCTGTGATATTTTAGTGAATCCTGCTTTGAGCAGGGGGTTGGACACGATGACCCAGGAGGTCCCTTCCAACTCTACTATTCTATGATTCTTTGTATTTCTATGCAGCTGTAATGCTCGGGTCATGAGAGGAGCCAGCCAGTCCGTGCACTGCGATGCAATCATCACTCGTGTGATACGTCTGTCTGACTGCGCCCTTAAAGTAAGAATCTTTTTCTCAGGAAAAACGTAGCTTGTATCTAATTCTTAAAAAAAATAGCATTTTATTTTCAAATAGATAAAAAATTAAAGCTTCATTTTTAAGCTAAGAAAATGTTTTTTTGGAGACAATCAGTTCTTCTCTACAAATCAGGACTTATGAACATACCCATAGACAATAATGGGTGCCTGATCACTTACTAAAAAAATATAGATACTACATATACATGGAAAACGAGTTTTTGGCTCTGCCGATCCTTCAGATTGACCATGAATTTTGAATTCAAGTTGTAAATGTGATTTCATTGAATATGTTTGTAACTTTTAATTATGTTCATACATACGTGTAATGCCTGAGGATTGTATTGTAGCACAGCACTTCATTTTTAATCAACCAATGACATGAAAATCTTTCTAAGTTATATGGGATGTCAGAGCATAAAACATCAAAGACTAAGAATAGATCATCAATATTACATTCCCCAACAACCTCTTAAACAATGTGCTCACTAAACCACCAACATAAGAAAGAGGATATGGCCCTATATTGACCAGTGTTGTTGACTGCGATCTAGTATACTTTTTTTTAATAAACTAACAACTGTTTTTTTTACACTAAAGGGGCTGTACTTGATAAGAAACACATCACTGGTATCTTCCAGGGACAGCCCCATACCTCCCTACAGGTTGTGAGTAGTATTCCAGCTCTGCTCTTTTCCCTTCAGTGAAGTTGATCCTACAATACCAAACACAACCAATGGGAAACTTGAAGCTTTTTTTAATGCATTTGCAGAATTTTTTACATATCTGTGTATTGCTATGACCTAGTATTCTCATTTCTATACCAGTGCTATATATTATTGTAAGTTTATATGCGCCCATATGTTGGCATGCAGTACCATTTTTGCTTCCATCACAGCTCATCTGGATTTTCTGCAGTTCCCCCAATGAAACTGCTTGAATGCAAAATACATCAACCTAGAAAAAGAATAATAAATGAGATATATCATTTTCTATTTCTATACAAAATAAGTTATTACATTAGACAATTGTTTTACATGACATAATATACACATTACAAGGTCATGGTATTTGTGGTGCTTGAATACAGTCATTGCGGACTGATGCACACACCTCTAGGGTTCGGTAAATGAATGGAATACAACATTTCCTTTGTTGGTCTTGACTGTACTCTTGACTTTTTCCTAGATGTAGATGTTTTTTAGATCAGATCATATAATTTGAAACCATTTCATTGGATTTCCTCTCACTTGCCTTTGAGATGGCATCATTTTTCTGTGAGCCTGGACCCTATGATCTCGGGGATACAGAGGTCTCCATGGAGAGCCATACGCCTTTACCTTATCCCAAAGGTATACTGACAGCACTCCCATTGAATTCACTAGGATTGTGCACTTTTACAGCTCCAATGTTTTCTTCTGATAATTCCCAATGAAATGTCAAAAAGCTGATGTTCAAAATTTTTTTACCTGCCCTTTCTGAAATTTCCCAGTTTGGGACTTGGGTTTATGTAACTTCCGCTTCCCAGAATCTCCTCTGGTCCCAAAGACATTGATGTAAATGTTGGATTCAGCATCAGCATCCGATATGACTCCAGTGTAAACCTGAACCTCATAGTCCAACACTTAAAACAAAAAGATGAATTACATTTTTTTTAATTTATTTGATAGAAGTGTTTACTTTATTATAGTGGTGAAATATATCACTAAATTTATGTAAATTAATGCTTTCCACACAGTTTTATTATAAAACGAAGTCAACCATGTTTTTCTATCACAGTTGAGGTTGTGGAATCTCGAAGTAGCCCAGCCAAACATACTACAAAGTAACACCCTTTTAGGAAAAAAAATGCCCATTATAGAAGCACTCTCTAAACAATTTTTTTTAAATGTGTGTATGTATTATATATATATGCATGTAATATAAAGTTTATGTGTTTAATATACTCCCATACCGCCGTCTTCTCCGTAATCCAGCATCGTTCTCCTCTTCTCAGTGTTTATGGAGTGACTTGCACTATTTCCTCTCACTACTGCACCTTTAGGCCCACTCCGGACTGATTTTCTGCTTGGCACACCCTATCCCTTATTAAAAGTGTGGTTTTGACAAAGACCAGCCTTGGTCGAAACGTTAACCCTAACTTAAATTGTCCGTCAATTTTTCTCACGCTAATGAGCACTCGGTGATGACTGTACTAATAAAAAGTGTAATTTTTGCATAAAACCTTCAAGTTTCATGTGTGCGCCTGTTTCTCCATAAACATTGTGATTTTTTGTTCAGCCTGCACCTTTTCGCTCCTCGTTACAGAGTGCACCACATTTTTTTGGACTCCTCTGCTCAGTGACATCACCGCTCTTCAGACTCTCCGGCTCACTCTATGCTCTACGCAGCATGACCAGAAGAGTCTGAATTGCGGTTACGACGCTGAAAAAAGGAGCAAAACAGTGCTGGATCCCGGAGAAGGCGGCGGTAGGTGAGTTCATTAACCAACACAGTACACTACATACACATATCTATTAAGAAAAATCTTCATGGGAGTGCTTCTTTAAAGTGTATGGGCACACAGCTGTATGTATTGGGAGATTTTCCTGACACTACATCACTACTCATCTGTATTATGGTGGTAGCATGTGCAATACAGTAATCAAATACTGTATCAATATACTTACTGTGCTAACAAATTTCAACAAGATGTCAGCATTCTCCAAAATCAGGCTTCTTTATTCAAAGCTCCATACAATACAGCAATACTGTGTAATGTTTTGGCTTATCTCACTCACAAGACTTTTGTCAATTCTTTGAATAAAGAAGTCTGATTTTGGAGAATGCTGACAATGTTTTGTAATTAGTTCTGGAGACTGCTAGAAACTAAAAGGGAGGACGATCTGCTACATTCTAGCGGATACTTACGGCCTATTTAGAATGGTAGAGTTGGAAGGGACCTCCTGGGTCATCTGGTCCAACCCCCTGCTCATAGCAGGATTCACTAAATTGTCCCAGACAGATGTCTGTCCAGCCTCTGTTTGGGTTGCTTGCAATTGCATTTATAACACTAAGACCCGACACGTTCACACTTTCAGTATTTGGTCAGTATTTTACCTCAGTATTTGTAAGCCAGAACCAGGAGAGGAACAAGCAGAGGAAACATATAATAGAAACACGTCACCACTTCTGTATTTATCACCCACTCCAGGTTTTGGCTTCTAAATACTGAGGTAAAATACTGACCAAATACTGATAGTGTGAACGTGTTCCTTACTGTGATGTGCAGAACAGTGTGCAGGGATCATATACATTTGTTAAGTTATGAACTAGTCTATATGAAAGTCCTGACTAAATATAGTAAAATGAAGAAATAAGCAAACAAATGTCTGAATGGAATTATCACAAGAGATGCCGCTAAGAAAATACAGTACCTTAATTTAGCAAATTAGTCCAGATCTTTCAGAACAAGACATTACTTATGGAGTGAAACAAATATAGAGAGAAATGTTAGAATTACCTAAACTTTTCTCAGGGTGCAATGGCCAACTACACCTGATCCCTCCACGTGGGACTCATTCTTGTTTTAAAGGGAAGGTGCCATCAAAAAAATTTTTTTTTCAGAAATTGTAAAAATGTAAAGAATTAATGATTACATTTTCTTAAAAAATATTATCATTTGTTTATAATTTAGTAAAATATGAAAAATAATTTGAAAAGTTTTGGAATTTCCACTTTTCAACACTAGGGGGAGCAGCTGCTGAAATTTCAGAAAAACCTAGTGTACAACTAGCTCACATTACTGCACTGCAGTAATTATGGGCGGAGTCTGCTGACGTGTGTGATGTCTCCTCTCCTCCCCTTCTGGGTGTTTGCTAAGGGATTAGAGAGGATGATATTCAAGAACCCAGTGAGCAGCCATTTTGTTGGTGACTGCAGAGTATGGCTGCCGTCACACTATCAGTATTTGGTCAGTATTTTACCTCAGTATTTGTAAGCCAAAACCAGGAGTGGAACAAATAGAGGAAAAGTATAATAGAAACATATGCACCACTTCTGCATTTATCACCCACTCCTGGTTTTGGTTTATAAATACTGAGGTAAAATACTGACCAAATACTGCTAGTGTGAAGGCAGCCTTATACTGACAAGTAGACAGTCACCAAGGATGGCAGACAGCAAAAGGATTCTGGGAGATATGTGGTGGAGGGAGCAGGGTGACAGCAGCACAGAGTATTTCAGGAGAGCAGTGTGCTGTTTGGTGCTCGGAGCAGCCAGGGATTGTACATAGAGCGCTGTCTTTTATACACATGGATGGACCGTCTGCTCCACAGAAATCCAGGAAACATTTCTGCGGATTGATGGCCTGGTCTGATCCAGACTTTGCATACAGACCCCATTCCCCTCCTCAGATCCTGTCTTCCCCATCCTGTCCTGGCAATGTGTGAAAGCGAGGCGACAGGCGCAGTCTGGGGTGACGCTGGGAAGGAAATGTAGCCATATAGTAACGATAAAAATGAGACCCCTCTCTTCAGCTGCCTCACCAGCCCTGACTGCACCTAACTGGAGGTCATGCTTTACCCTCTATTACCCCAGACCCGCGTGCAGGTGCTCAGCCAGAACCACCATAGAATGGGTCGGCTTTCTGAAGATAATACTGCCATAGTGTTCTCGCATAATACCACCATATAGATCACACACAATACTATCAAATAGATCACACAATACTGTCATACAGTTCTCACATAATACCACCATATAGATCACACATAATACCGCCAGTGTTCTCACATACCGCCATATAGATCACACATAATACCGCCAGTGTTCTCACATACCGCCATATAGATCACACATAATACCGCCAGTGTTCTCACATACCACCATATAGATCACACATAATACCGCCAGTGTTCTCACATACCACCATATGCTTCTCACATAATACCGCCATATAGATCACCCATAATGCCGCCACATAGATCTCACATGTATTGTAAATAAAGACTCGGCCAGAATAAAGTCCTTTATTAATCTTTTTTATACCATACCGAACGCATAATCCTCGGCTCCCTCATCTCCCACAACAAAAATAATAAACCACAATGGGGAAAGACACGCAGGGGGGAGAGGAGTGCATAGGAGAGGATTAGATACTGACTGCTGAGCCGTGTATCTAATCCTGTCCTGTGTGATACTGTGCTGCGCCGTGTATCTAATCCTATCTTGTGTGATACTGTACACAGGACAGGATTAGCTACACAAGACTAGATTAGCTACACAGGACAGAGGTAGCAGTGGTAGATGGTATATAGAGGCAGGCAGCAGTGGTAGATGGTATATAGAGGCAGGCAGCAGTCGTAGATGGTATATAGAGGCAGGCAGCAGTGGTAGATGGTATATAGAGGCAGGCAGCAGTGGTAGGTGGTATATAGAGGCAGGCAGCAGTCGTAGATGGTATATAGAGGCAGGCAGCAGTCGTAGATGGTATATAGAGGCAGGCAGCAGTGGTAGATGGTATATAGAGACAGGCAGCAGTGGTAGATGGTATATAGAGGCAGGCAGCAGTGGTAGGTGTTATACAGAGGCAGGTAGCGGTGGTATACAGAGGCAGGTAGCGGTGGTATACAGAGGCAGGTAGCGGTGGTATATAGGGGCTAGTAGCAGTGGTATATAGGGGCTGGTAGCAGTGGTATATAGGGGCAGGTAGCAGTGGTATATAGTGGCTGGTAGCAGTGGTATATAGGGGCTAGTAGCAGTGGTATATAGGAGCAGGTAGCAGTGGTATATAGGGGCTAGTAGCAGTGGTATATAGGGGCTGGTAGCAGTGGTATATAGGGGCTAGTAGCAGTGGTATATAGGGGCTAGTAGCAGTGGTATATAGGAGCAGGTAGCAGTGGTATATAGGGGCTAGTAGCAGTGGTATATAGGAGCAGGTAGCAGTGGTATATAGGAGCAGGTAGCAGTGGTATATAGGGGCTAGTAGCAGTGGTATATAGGAGCAGGTAGCAGTGGTATATAGGGGCTAGTAGCAGTGGTATATAGGGGCTGGTAGCAGTGGTATATAGGGGCTAGTAGCAGTGGTATATAGGGGCTGGTAGCAGTGGTATATAGGGGCTAGTAGCAGTGGTATATAGGGGCTAGTAGCAGTGGTATATAGGGGCTAGTAGCAGTGGTATATAGGAGCAGGTAGCAGTGGTATATAGGGGCTAGTAGCAGTGGTATATAGGAGCAGGTAGCAGTGGTATATAGGGGCTAGTAGCAGTGGTATATAGGGGCTGGTAGCAGTGGTATATAGGGGCAGGTAGCAGTGGTATATAAGGGCTGGTAGCAGTGGTATATAGGGGCTGGTAGCAGTGGTATATAGGGGCAGGTAGCAGTGGTATATAAGGGCTGGTAGCAGTGGTATATAGGGACAGGTAGCAGTGGTAGATGCATAAGAAAATAAAAACTCTGTACTTACCTTCAGTCCTCTTCCAGGAAGTGCTGAGTCATGTTCAGGGCAGAGCAGTGTGACGATCTCCCTGCTCTGCTCTGAACGGCTGGGACCAGTGATTGCAGCCTGTGCTGTAATACTAAGTACAGGCTGCAATCACAGCTCCTGGCTGCAGATACTCACCCCGACCCTCGCTTCCCAGCAGCAGCTTCTCCCTGGCAGCTCCTGCCATCCCACACACTGAGCTGTATGTGCGATGACAGAGGAAAATAAAAAACAAAATGGCCGCGATCTCCTCTCACAGCTGTGACGTAGCAGCCCAGGGGGCGTGCCCAAGTCACAGCTGAGAGGCAGGAGAAGCGGTCGGAGCCCGACTGTTGGCTCCTATGCCCATGGCTGCCGTAAGTGAGGTGTGCAAGTGTCGTGTCCAGACACTTACACCCACACTAATGAAAATGGCGGCCTCCAGTGGCAAAAGTAAAAATGAATAAATAAAAAAGTATTAAAGTACTACATTTACTTTTGTATTAAAAATAATTGATTATATAATCAATAATTATTAATACAAAAACTAAAATCACGGCACCCTCCCTTTAAAAGCCTATTCCAGCTCTGCTCACTTCAACATTGGAAGGTGGGCAGCACTATATGCATTATATTGCATGGAGAACCATGGAGGGGTGCATTATATTGTATGGAGGTTCATGGAGGGGGTCCATTATATTGTATGGAGGACCATGCGGAGTGAATTATATTGTATGGAGGACCATGGGGGGTGCATTATATATTATATGGAGGACCACGGTGAATGCATTATATTGTATGGAGGACCATGGCGAGTGCATTATATTGTATGGAGGACCATGGCGAGTGCATTATACTGTATGGAGGACCATGATGAATGCATTATATTGTATGGGGAACCATGGCGAGTGCATTACATTCTATGGAGGACCATGGCAAGTGCATCATATTCTCTGGAGGACCATGGGGAGCGCGTTATACCAAATGGAGGATTATGAAGGGCACATTATACTATATGGTAGATTATGGGGCACATTATACTATATGGAGGATTATAGAGGGTGTTTTATACTATGTGAAAGGTTATGTGGGGCCGTTATAATATTTGGAGAACTATTATATTGTATGTAAGCAATTTTACAGTGTGAAGGTATGTGTGGGGTCCATCATACTGTGTGGAGGGCTGGTGCAGGCCATTACCATATACTGTATGTAGGCCAATTATACAGCATGAAGGACTGTGTGGGGGTCATAGTTGGGGCATCATACTGTGTTGGGGTCATCATTCTTTCCCTTGGGAGCACAGTAGGATCATTATACTGTGCTTGTAGAGGCTAATGCGGAGGACTTCACCATTGGGGTATTATACTGTGTTTGGGGGGCACTTTTGTTGGCATCATACTTTATTAGGGCAATGAAAGAGGAATCTAGGACTTCAGCAGGACAAAAATTACTATGTAAAAGCTTGGAAAGTTGTGAGATATTCCCTTCTGTGACCCGGAAATTATTTATTTATTTATTTTTTGGGGGGTGGCAATTAGAACATCTGCCATGGGACTACCTGATTTCTATGAGCGCCCCCTGCGGGATGAGCTCAGAGATGTCAGTGTCACATTTATGTATGCTGCAACCTGTGTTCGCTCTGTAGTGAGAGCAGAGAAGGCTTCTTCTGTGTGAGACATGTATGTTGTGAATTCCGTTCTGGAGCTCCCTCCTGTGGTTGCTAATGGTATTTTTGTGAGTGCTGCCCTTGGGCTCCCTCTGGTGGTTTCGAGTGGAACTGCTGCTCCTTTAGGTAGCTGTAGCAGCTGCCTTCACTAATCGCCTTGCCTGGGTTTGTTATTTAAACCTGCTCTGGGCTTTAGTCCATGCCTGCTGTCAATGTTCTTGGTTGGATTTGGTTCTTTCCTTGGAATTCTCATATGGCCAGTCCTTGTCTGCAAAAGATAAGTTTTTGCTAGTTTTTGTTTGTCCATTTGTTTGGACTCTATTGCTTTGCAAATATGTCTCTTTTTGTCCAGCTTGTCACTATGTGTTATTCAGGCTAGCTGGAAGCTCTGGGAAAGCAGATTTGCCCCTCCACACCGTGAGTCGGTGTGGAGTTCATTTTGTAAACTCTGCGTGGATTTTTTTTTTATACTGACCGCACAGTATCCTTTTCTCTCTGTCTATCTAGTTTAGTATTGGCCTCCTTTGCTGAATTCTGATTTCATTTCTTTGTACGTCATTTCCCTCTCCATTCACAGTCAATATTTGTGGGGGGCTATCTTTCCTTTTGGGGGTTTTCTCTGAGGCAAGATAGCTTTCTATTTCCTTCTTTAGGGGTAGTTATTTCTTAGGCTGTGAAGAGGTGTCTAGGGAGAGTCAGGAACATCCCACGGCTATTTCTAGTGTTGTTGTTAGGATTAGGGACTGCGGTCAGTAGAGATACCACCTTCTCAGAGCTCGCTCCATGTTGCGTTTTAGCCACCAGGTCATATCAGTGTGGCCTCTTAACCACCAGGTCATAACACATGTAATAACAGCCAGCTCTACTCATATAAAAACCTTTGCTGAAGGGTATTAACCATCTGTGCTCTACTCCTAGTACTTGAAAATCATTGCACATTGTCAAATTCAGCAGTCTAAAGTCACACAGGGTGACTGCAGATTTCTTTTCAGCCTAGAAAACCCCTTTAATATACTTAATGTTAACCTGCTAATTGTCTCTTTATTGATTAACTGAAACACATATTAGTCAGTCAACATATTAGTCAGTCATGAGGTAATCAGGCCTTTTTTTAAGTTACCTTAAAGTAAGAAATGTGATAAAAAAGACAAAAAACAAAGAACTGTTACTGTGGATGATTCTTGTTGACTTGTCCTACATTGATGCTGTGCCTTACACGCACACGTGACCACTCCAACTCTGTCCTCACTAGTAATGCTTTTTTTTGTTATTTTAGCTCACTTTTTTCTTTGAGACATTTTTTAAAAATTGAACATCCTTATAAGTCCCCATTATATAGACTATATTCTAAGACATTCATACATGTAGTATATGCTAAAACACCTGAAAGTTCTGGTGAATACTGCAACATACCACTATTATTGAAGATACATACACTCTAATGGATCACTTGCATCTGTTGACAGAGGCAGCTCTATCCATGTGTCTCCATCATCATGATTCTCTCCAAGCCATCGATTTACCGGTAGGTGGAATTCTTGATCAGATGACAGATCACACAGTTTCACCTCCTCTAGATACCAGTCTGGGTTGTCTCCTGAGTTGTCATGCCCAATGCGTATTTTATATGGCTTGCACAAGTTTTTTAAATTAATCTGCAAAGTAATACACAATAGTTAAAAGTGCACTTCAGGAAAAAACTGAAGCTCCACATTATACATTCAAACTCAGCACTAGGTATAATACGAAGTATCAAAACTATACCTTAAATTGTTCTTCCTCCCTACTTCGATTACATTATTGCCGTGAAAAAGTTCTCACGCTTGCGGTGCCGCCAGAAAGGTCCTGGAAGTTCACAGCCAATTAACTCTCTTCACCTAACTGATGTCAGCAAAAGCTCCATAGGAAAACTTCTTACGGCACTCTGATATCAGTCAGATCATAGGAGTTCACAGCGAGACACTGAGCAGTGGTAGCAAACACTGATCAGTATCTCTGCTGGATGGCAGGCTGTACAGTTGCAACATGCAATCATGCAGCCTGCCAGCTAAATGTAGCAGAGCTAGACCCATTGTGAGACAAATTGATTATCTTCTTACCGGACAGCTGAGAAATATTGTTGTTTATTATTTTAATTCTCTTACAGGGGACAATGGCTTCACTAGAAAGGGCGATGCCATAAGTATGGTTTAATAGAGATTGATTAAAGGAGTCTGTGTCATTCTTTCAATGAAAGGACTTTATTCAGGGGGTGTGTTTTTGTACAATATAACTATGGGGTTAGTAATAGGGGCTTCTTATAGATGCCTATTCATTACTAACCTCTGGGCTTGATATCACCTAACAATACAAAGGTGACATCACCCCCCCAACTATTACCCCACTTGCCACTGCACCAGTGCAAGTGGGAAGAGTGAGGTTAAGTGCCAGAATTGGCACATCTTAAAGATACGCCTTTTCTGAGGTGGCTGAGAGATTATGTTTTTAGACATGGGGGGCAAGATCTATGGCCCCTTCCTAGGCTATTAATATCAGCCTGCACCTGTCTGCCTAGCCTTTGCTGGTTATTAATTACTAGATTGTGGCCCGATTCTAACGCATCGGGTATTCTAGATTATGCATGTCCCCGTAGTATATGGACAATGATGATTCCAGAATTCGGGGCAGACTGTGCCCGTCGCTGATTGGTTGAGGCAACCTTTATGACATCATCGTCGCCATGGCAACCATTATGACATTTATGTCGATACTGTGCCCGTAGCTGAATCATAAATGCGGGATTTCTACGTCCTTTATGACATCATCGTCGCTGTGCCCGTCGCTGATTGGTCGAGGCCTGGCAGCCTCGACCAATCAGACGCGGGATGTCTACGTCCTTTATGACATCATCGTCGCTGTGCACGTCGCTGATTGGTCAAGGCCTGGCGGCCTCGACCAGTCAGAGACGTGGGATTTCTACGTCGATACTGTGCCCATCGCTGATTGGTCGAGGCCTGGTGGCCTCGACCAATCAGAGATGCGGGATTTCCAGGACAGACAGACAGACAGAAAGACAGACAGACAGAGAGACAGAAAAACCCTTAGACAATTATATATATAGATAGCGGGATTCAACATCATTTTTTGGTATGGTCCCCCAATTAATAGCCAGTAAAGGCGAAGTATACAGCTGTGAGCTGATATTAATAGCCTGGGAAGCTTCATGGGTAGTCACCCAATCTCAGGCTATAAACATCTGCCCCCAGCCATCAACTTTCCCTCTGCTTGTTAAGAAAATTACACGGGAGCCCACACCATTTTTTTCAGAAAAATAATAATTTATTAATTAAATACATGTACACTATGCTGCACATACACTGTACTAATTGTATATGTCACTGACATCTTTATATCTTTCTATTCTCTGTGTATATACATATATACTGTGTGTAATCTATTATATACTGTAGGGTCAAGCTGTGATTTTACTGTACGCGACTGCTGAATTGCCAGCTTTTTATCTATCTATGCTGTCTGGATGTTATGTTTGACTCCAATATCTCCTTCACATCCCATATACAAT
Source organism: Ranitomeya imitator (assembly GCF_032444005.1). Taxonomy (NCBI): domain Eukaryota; kingdom Metazoa; phylum Chordata; class Amphibia; order Anura; family Dendrobatidae; genus Ranitomeya; species Ranitomeya imitator. The sequence goes on along the minus strand of NC_091287.1, from coordinate 431,214,124 downwards.
CTCTTGCTCGCTCGTGACGCTTACACCTAAAGAACCACTCTAGAATCCGCCCTTTTCTCACTATGGAAACAACAAAAACCGTCACTGTCGCCTTGATCCACTCCTGCCTGGACTACTGCAATGCTCTATTAATTGGCTTCCCCCTCACTTGACTTTCCCCTCTCCAGTCTATCCTTAATGCAGCAGCCAGGGTCGTCTATCTAGCTAATCGTTATTCGGACGCGTCCGCTCTTCGCCAGTCGTTACACTGGCTGCCCATTCATTATAGGATACAATTCAAAGTACTGTACTTGCTCTCACCCACTAAGCTCTCCACAGTGCAGCACCCCCTTACATCTCATCCCTCATTTCTGTCTATCAGCCTAACCGACCTCTGTGTTCTGCAAATGACTTTTGACTAACCTCTACACTAATCCGAAGCTCCCACTCCCAACTCCAAGACTTCTCCTGCGCTGCGCCAATCCTCTGGAATGCTCTACCCCAAGATATTAGGACCATCCACAATTTACATAGTTTTAGGCGCTCTTTCAAAACACATCTCAGAGCGGCCTATCACATTCCCTAATTAAAGTAATTTTAGGTTTGTGTGTGTGTAGCCCATTCACTATCCCCATCTATCCCCCACCCCCTGAAGATGGCTGGACCATCATTGTAAATACATCATTGTAAATACACACCTGTACTTTGTATTTCCCCACCTCATTGTAGATTGTAAGCTCACGAGCAGGGTCATCTTATTTTGCTTTAATTATTGTATTGGTAACGTTATTTCTTAAGACTGTTGTGTTTAAAACTGTTAAGCTGTAAAGCGCTGCGGAATATGTTGGCGCTATATAAATAAAGATTATTATTATTATTATAGTGAAAAAAGGAGCTTCTGTTTAATAGCCCAACATGACGACATTTTGGTTCAAGAGTGAGAACCTTTTTCACTCTAGAACCGAAACGTTGCCATGATGGGTTATTAGACAGAAGCTCCTTATTTCACTCTGAATGGTGTGCTGCCTTCAATTTTTGAATCTATACATAAGGTTTAGTCTTCGCCCGGGGTGCTTTGCAACCAACTTGCGATTTTTAAGAGTATGTGGATACGTTGCAGATTTGGCTGCGGATCCGCAGCGGATTTGGCCCTGCGGATCTGCAGCAGTTTTCCATGCGGTGTACAGTACCATGTAAACCAATGGAAAACAAAACCCGCTGTGCACATGTTGTGGAAAATTCCATGCAGAAACGCAGCGGTTTGTTTTCCGCAGCATGTCAATTGTTTGTGTGGAAACGCAGCGTTTCTGCACCCATTGACTATACATTGAGTAGGGCAAATCTGCACATCAAAAAACGCCAGACAATCTGCAACAAATCTGCAAGTAATCCGCAAGAAATCCACATCAATTCTGCATTAAATCCGCAACCATATTGGCCTGCGTTTTCTGCCAAGAGATGTGGATTCTGTGCTGAAAATTCCCTAGACAAACCTGTAACATGTGCATATACCCTTAGTGCTGCTCTTATTCTTTTCTGTTTCTATACATATATATATATATATACACATATAAATATATATATATATATGTGTGTGTGTGTGATTTAAAGAATATTTTCTTTGAAAACTGTGTAAATGTCAGAGAAAAGCTCATGATAAAATCACATTGTAGTCGGATAGCAATCGCACTGCATTCGGATGTAAATCGGATGCTATGTGTTAAAAATCGGATTTGATCCTAGGTCCGCAGCACTGCAAAGCAACACTGCTATCCAGCAACCATGCTGCTCTAACAGACTGTTTAATAACACACTGCATTATCAGTCTTGTTAGGCTATTTAAATTGTAGAAACTATCCAAAAATTATCCCTTTTGGGGGCAGATGCCTGCCTCAATGATGATTATGCACAGGCAGTGCAAATGGAAGAAGCTGTGGCTTTTTTTTACACGGGGTGGTGAAAAATTATCCCTGTTTGGGAAGTCTCAAGAGCTATTTTCTTTACTAAGAAAAGAAACAATAGTTTTTTCACAAGGATTTCAAAAATTATCCTTAGATTCAGGGCATGAAAACAGGCCAACTAAGCTCCTTTTTGAAGTGAAAAAGCAATTGCTTCTTAACTAATAATAAAAAAGATGATTTTTTGAGGATCTGCTTTTGCTATTCTCATAATGAATGAACAATTTCAAAGTCTTTTTATCGAGCCTACCAAATTTTTTTTTTAGGGAGCAGGAAAAGGCTAGCTGTTTTCAAAGTGAAGAAATTACTTGTTGTGAATAAGCCTTTCAAAACAGAAGCCCTATTTTGTTAGCTGTTAAATTTTTGCTTATTCTCAAAACAGTACGTTTTGCATTAGTAGTACAGTCATTCATTATAGAACACAATGTGCAACCAGGAGATTTATTTATTGCATGGCTGTGCAGACAATCAGATGCTATGGCCAGTTTAAATACTGGCACCAGCCATAGGAGAATGAAAGTTGTCAGAAAGTTTGTCAAAATGTAAGGTTTTCTGTTCTAGCGGCAGATTACCTGGTCCGTGTTGAATTCCCTCTCTGACACCACTGTATACTGAAGTCTGGACATTATAGTAAAGCCATTGCAAAATGGGCTTGGTCTTGCTACTGGTTCAATCTGCTGAGCCAGAAGTCCATGGTATTGGGGCTCAGGGTAACTGCCAGACAAAAACACAATGCAGGTACGATTGAACCTGGCTCATCAAACGGTGGGACTGTTTGCTTATTGGTACTAGGGCAGATAAAATATCTAGTCCATCATGTGATATATACTGTAATTGCTGCTGTTGTCTTGGTTATTTGTTGTAGCTGGTGTCGGGGGAAAGACACCTCGCAAAGTCATTCACATTCTTTCCAAAAATTAAACATTTTGTTAAAGGGAATTGCATTACAGAAATCCAAGAATTTTGGTTGGATAATTTAAAACAATTTTGCCTCTATTGTCACTCTGCAGAGAGTGGAGAGGATTCAACATGTGGTATGCAGCTGTCCACTCTGCAAAAAGCTTCACGTAGCAAGCAACACAGCTTAAGAAACAGAAACAGGTGCCATTGATGGAACAGAAATTCACTATGTACAACCTTAATTGTTAGGGTGGCAGAAGGAGGTGGGCTAAGCAGAACACTAACTCGAGCGGATAGTGTCGCTATCAGAAGTTACATCATCTTGTAGTGATTGAGATGAGTGATGTGACATATATTCCATTATGCCTTTCACTTGCGCCACGCAGATACCCTTGTCAGAGATAAAGTAGGCCAATAGTGCCTGTGTCCCTAACTACTACTGCCAAGGTGTTTGCTAACGTGTAGGTGATGCTGCTGCTAGCGGCTCCCACATTTTTTTTGCCATGGTTTGGGTAATTTTCTCTCAAGAGACACCACATCCATTTTCATTGCCATGTTTTAGTTTAACACACATTTTGGACTCAATGTTTCATGTCTTTACCAAGATCTGTTACCACACGTAACCAATCCTGAAAAACTATGCAATCAACCACAATCTCAAGGCAGAGTTCACATAATGGCCAAAAAAGGCTAATACAACTCTAGCCTGCCATTATTGGGGTAGCGTATATATTCTTCCAAATTGACATACCCAGTCTGGGAGTCTACTCAGTGAGCACTGACCATAGAGGCTATGTATCGGTCCCTTATATCCTATTCGAAGTTGTAAGTTGTTCATCTAAGAATAATGCAGATTATTGCTAAAAAAGTAAATCCATACTAGAAAGCCCCATATTATGAGCTGTTATTGGCGTTGTCTGATTTCCATTAATAAATGTTTTAAGAAGAAATTGTCAAGAAGCGAAAACCACACCTTAAAACACAAGCACATTTGAAACTACTGGATCCACCTGACCTGGTATTTTGTATACTCTACTGATCCTTTTATTAAATGGAGATTATGCAAATATCATGGTCATTGTCGGCCTGGGGTGCCAAGGGGCAAGGGCACACTAGTAACCAGCGTTCATCTATATGCAATACTACCGGACTCTCTTTCAGGAATTTGCCTGTGCCTCTACATGAATGATGAAATTACACCAATGCTCATTTGAGGGCCTACCAGGAGATTCACCTGTCCCCCCGTGGGCCAGACTGAGCCTGATCACGTTTTCTGCTTGACTTTTCAGATACTATTGACATCTATTTTAAGTCCCATAAGAGTCCATAGAGGAATATTTAGCATTTATCATAGCCTCATTGAATTTTATGACTAGCTGTGTATTCCTTGTAGAAGTTATTATCTGCAGTTTTCTAATTTGTAAAGCAATTTTTTTTTAAGTTGCTAGTTTCCTCCTATTGTTAGTCGAACTATAATGCTACAACTAATAATGAGATCTTTGTGAGCTGGGTTATTCATTATAAAATACTGAGCCTTGAATTATAATAGGAAACTCAGTTTACCTGAGCCACAAAAGTTGATCTATAACTTCTAGGTGTACACTAAAGAAGCAGCTTCCAAGAGTGATGATCATTGGTAGAGACAGCAATGAAAATACAAAGAAAGAACCTCCTAAGGGAATCGTATCTTAAGTGACTGCATTCGCAGCAATAGATGAGGCCACGCATAAAAAGACTGGAATCCAGTCTTCTCAATTACTTTCCGGAAATATTTCATTTTAGGCAATGTGTTATATCTGATTTCAGGTTTAACTGAGGCTGGTTGAATTCTAACTCATTATCTAACAAAGGTGACAAAATATAAATAAAACCATAGAAACCCAGCAATAGTCTGTTCTTTAGACAAAAACATGCAAACATTTATTTTACAGAAGCATGGTATAACATGTGAGGTTACACATTGCAATATGAGCCATGGGGGTGACTACAAAAAGAGAATTTGTAACAAATTAATATTATCTGGATTTCAGGAAAATGTACAGTACTGTGCAAAAGTTTTATGTATGTGTGGAAAAAATATTTCAGAGTGCTTTAAAAAAATGGAATCGTTATTAGTTTATTTTTTATCAATTAACGTCGTCACAGTGGTATTGCTTTCCTCTCGGGGAAAGTGATGCTACGTTTGGAGGCAAAGAAGGATAACTGCATCCAGGTATCACAAACATGCAACACATTTCACACGCCAGGCCACCAGGGGGAGCTCTTGCTCCTATTTATTAGATCACTCCCCACATTGGTAAAACTGGTCGCCTCTAGGGAGAGTTAGTCAGTTGCTGGCTGAGCTCCGCTCAGTTAGTTGGTCCCTGGCAGGGGTGGGATCCTGTCAGAGAGCAAAGGAGAAGGACACGGAGTTGTGCATGCCCTGAGAGCTGCAGCTCCAAGAGACATCGAAGGCAGAACTGTATTGCAGCAAGCGTGAAAGAAAGTCGTAGCAAAGGAGTGGATATCAAAAGGGGACCAGCCCTACACGGGCTGCCTCCTTCTGAGGCGCAGAATCATGGTAGCCGGAACACCGAGGGAGTAACGTCCTTTATGCCTTGCTCCAGAGACCGGCAGGACAGCTAATTTCACGTTACCTGTCCGCCCTACACCCAGGAGACACGGTGGCACCCCTTAGAGGCTGGGGGATGATAGAGTCCCTATAAACTGCCTCAAGCCACCGGTCATACGGGTTTGTCCTATCCTATCTGGGGGACAGAGAGAGAGGGACATAACATCTACAACAGTTGTGAGAACCTTATGAGAAGCTTAGCAGTAAGGGACTACAACACTGCAGCGCAGGGGAAGGCTACTGATTTCCACCTGGACAAGGGGACTCTGGACTTGCCTCAAAACCAGCCAGACTCTGCCTGCCCTGTGATCTGGTGCTCTGGACTGTAGATGCTGAAGTCTTCAGTAAAGGTAAAGAGACTGCAACCTTGTGACCTTGTTCTTCTCTGCGCCTCTCACCATCCACCATCTACACACCGAGAAGCCCTGGGGACATACTTTAGCTGTGGGAAGGTATACCATCTAGCTGCCATAACATCACCCCAGCAGACCCCTTAAAGCAGCGTCGGTCACCCTGACCGAATACCACAGGTGGCGTCACGAACATAAACTCTATCCCGTTAAAGACATTTCCCTTTTACACGGACGTCCCAGGGCCAAGGACTGGGTCAGCCACCGTGACATCCCCCTGTGAACCGCAGGACCCAGTACCAAGTACCCCACGGCCCCATGGGGGCGATCCAAATGCACAAAATATAAATCTAGATCACATCAATACTGTAGTGTGACTAGAAATATTACAAACTATCTTCAGCATATAGAAGAACAAGGAGCCCTGGAAGTGAAGGTAAGAGCACGGATAAGCTGATATTGGGAAGTAAAAAGGGGTCATTTTTGGGGGATATGTCTATTTGACATCTATGGAAACAGGCACACATGGGCTACTTGCACAGTGAACAAGTCTGTATGATCATGTTCACACACCACCAAGAAACCTGAAGACACAAAAGAGAATAGTAAAACCAAAAACACTCAGTTTGAAAAAATGTTGCAGTAATCCGCAAGTGCTAGTAAAAGATGTAAAAAACAGGGTATTTGGTTGATACGTTTTTTGCAAAAAATGTATACTAAGCTGCTCTACCAATCTTCACGGTATACCCTTATCAGAGCAGTCCTAACTAATGTATGCAATCCCTATCTGATGTATTTAAAAACCTGATCATCTGTATATAACCTGTGTGAACAGGGTTCAGAGAGGAAAAATCCATGTGTGCATACAGGGTAGAACAGCTTTTGTGCAGATAGCCCAAGAGGAGTGGTGGAACTCCCCAGTCTTGTAGACATAAGAGAACAATTATGGAAACAGGAACACATGGGCTACTTGCACAGTGAACAAGTCTGTATGATCATGTTCACACACCACCAAGAAACCTGAAGACCCAAAAGAGAATAGTAAAACCAAAAACACTCAGTTTGAAAAAATGTTGCAGTAATCCGCAAGTGCTAGTAAAAGATGTAAAAAACAGGGTATTTGGTTGATACGTTTTTTGCAAAAAATGTATACTAAGCTGCTCTACCAATCTTCACGGTATACCCTTATCAGAGCAGTCCTAACTAATGTATGCAATCCCTATCTGATGTATTTAAAAACCTGATCATCTGTATATAACCTGTGTGAACAGGGTTCAGAGAGGAAAAATCCATGTGTGCATACAGGGTAGAACAGCTTTTGTGCAGATAGCCCAAGAGGAGTGGTGGAACTCCCCAGTCTTGTAGACACAAGAGAACAATTATGGAAACAGGAACACATGGGCTACTTGCACAGTGAACAAGTCTGTATGATCATGTTCACACACCACCAAGAAACCTGAAGACACAAAAGAGAATAGTAAAACCAAAAACACTCAGTTTGAAAAAATGTTGCAGTAAATTAGTTAGGACTGCTCTGATAAGGGTATACCGTGAAGATTGGTAGAGCAGCTTAGTATACATTTTTTGCAAAAAACGTATCAACCAAATACCCTGTTTTTTACATCTTTTACTAGCACTTGCGGATTACTGCAACATTTTTTCAAACTGAGTGTTTTTGGTTTTACTATTCTCTTTTGTGTCTTCAGGTTTCTTGGTGGTGTGTGAACATGATCATACAGACTTGTTCACTGTGCAAGTAGCCCATGTGTTCCTGTTTCCATAATTGTTCTCTTGTGTCTACAAGACTGGGGAGTTCCACCACTCCTCTTGGGCTATCTGCACAAAAGCTGTTCTACCCTGTATGCACACATGGATTTTTCCTCTCTGAACCCTGTTCACACAGGTTATATACAGATGATCAGGTTTTTAAATACATCAGATAGGGATTGCATACATTAGTTAGGACTGCTCTGATAAGGGTATACCGTGAAGATTGGTAGAGCAGCTTAGTATACATTTTTTGCAAAAAACGTATCAACCAAATACCCTGTTTTTTACATCTTTTACTAGCACTTGCGGATTACTGCAACATTTTTTCAAACTGAGTGTTTTTGGTTTTACTATTCTCTTTTGTGTCTTCTATTTGACATCTATGTAGCAAAGTAGGACATATAGAAGGGGTTGTCCTACACAACATTTATAGGAGACAGGAACATTTATAGGAGTAATAAGAAGAATTTGTATCATGATTGATTTAAGCAGCGAGAAATAAAAAGTTCAACTTTTTGCTTCAGTCAATTTATTGCATTTCTGTTATCTAGTAAGTACTATTTTGTAACTATTTTGTTTGATACATTTTTATATTTTGCATGTATTATTTTTTTGTAGTACAGTTTGTAATGTTATGTGACCGATGTGACATCTTGACCACTGACTCTATTTTCTGTATTCTGGATACTAACCTTTACATTTTGTCTAAAGCAAGTATTTTAAGTCAAACATGTATGAAAGGGTAATTAGTAATGACTATACGAAAAAAAACTCTCCCTGGCTTGATTAAAAGGTACTTGTGGGGTCTGATATTCTCATGGGCAGCACCGTATCTCGGTGGTTAACACTGTGGCTTTGCTGCGCTGGGAATCAAATCTAACCCCTCGGATTAAATTCTACCAAGGACAACATCTCCAACAGCAGGTTAGAAATTACACGTTAAAACTTAACTTTTACTTATATTTGTTAAAATCACGAACGTGACCGTGAGCGAACAAGGTGCCAGTGTTTTTAAAAACCAAAAAATCATAACAAAGACCACAACACGACGAACAGGTAAGAGTTCAAATGGAACAGTATTTGTGGAGCATATGTTTCAAAATCTATCATACATATGACACTATACCACAATGAGCAAGCTCAAAAAACCATATAGGGTGGGTCAATCTCCAACCTATTAAATTTATACCACCAATAGCACTAGAATACATATATGCCTCACCACATTAATAATGCACACCAGCATATGTTCGGTAAGTGTCTATGCGTGGATTCATCTAGCAACAGCGTTTATAATTTATACTCATCCTTCTGGGACCGATGCTGCCAGCGGTGCCTCCTTAGAGTTTCTGGGGCTTAGGGGCGGATCATGCCGCACTAGCCATAGTTCCCCGTTATATCCAGTGTCTCCCGACGCGTTTCTTCTTTTAATTCATCAGGGGGGTAGTGACAAAAGATGCTGTCAAATCCACGAGCATTGCACTGGATATAACGGGGAACTATGGCTAGTGCGGCATGATCCGCCCCTAAGCCCCAGAAACTCTAAGGAGGCACCGCTGGCAGCATCGGTCCCAGAAGGATGAGTATAAATTATAAACGCTGTTGCTAGATGAATCCACGCATAGACACTTACCGAACATATGCTGGTGTGCATTATTAATGTGGTGAGGCATATATGTATTCTAGTGCTATTGGTGGTATAAATTTAATAGGTTGGAGATTGACCCACCCTATATGGTTTTTTGAGCTTGCTCATTGTGGTATAGTGTCATATGTATGATAGATTTTGAAACATATGCTCCACAAATATTGTTCCATTTGAACTCTTACCTGTTCGTCGTGTTGTGGTCTTTGTTATGATTTTTTGGTTTTTAAAAACACTGGCACCTTGTTCGCTCACGGTCACGTTCGTGATTTTAACAAATATAAGTAAAAGTTAAGTTTTAACGTGTAATTTCTAACCTGCTGTTGGATATAGTAAATATTGGTTAGTGGTAATTTTTTGTCCTTGCTGAGATACTACAAGGACAACATCTGCAAGAAGTCTGCATATTCCCCCTATGGGTTTCCTCCAGGTTCTCTGGTTTCCGTCCACGCTCCAAAGACCTACTGATAGGGAATTAAGATAGTGAGCCCCAATGGAGACAGCGATGATGTCTGTCTAGCGCTGTGGAATTATTGGCGCTAAGAAGGTAAAATATATAATCTTTAGATTATATATATTTCACTACACATGTAGCAGCCAGCTCAGTGTCCCCTACAGTTCTGATTCCCTGACATATTTTCGGCTGACCTGCCTAAATACCCTACTCACACACAAAAAAACAAAGAGAGGAGCTACGTGTCTTAAGGAAAGAGTTGTGGTCTCCACCATGTTGTTTGACACTGGTCCTGGCTGTGTACATTGTGTTTCTTATGACAAACTATAATGTTAATAATTTATAAAATTGCCCCATATATTTATCAACAAATGGTCCAGATTTTTTTGAACAGCATGGATGACAGATGAATTGAGGACGAATCTCACCACTATGCAAATAGCCTGCAGCTTGTTTATTGAAGTTTGAGAATTTTAATAATTATCTCTTCACTTTTATCCAGGCTGAATGATAACCATCTGTTTATGTAAATCTGGTAATTACAGCATTGTAAAAGCCACAATATTATCCACGTACCTGGAACGTATCTGCACTGTTCACATTAAACAGTTGATGACTCCCCGATCCCAATGTTATGGGGCCAGAACTTGCTCCTGTGCTGTAGATATGAAGGAATACTGTGGCATCAGTGCCAGCATTAGCTAAATTGCCAGTTACAAGTGTGATCTTCCATTCCCCCTCTGTAAAGAAAAAACATAGTCCAGTTTTAACTAATCTATCAAATAAGATAAAAATTACTGAAAATAAATATAGGGGGGAGGAGTTATTATTTCTGTTGCTCCAGATTTCTGCATTGAAAAGTTGCAAAATTTGTTGCACATTAGTTTAGCATACACATTTATGACCTTCTGACCCAAAAATGTTTCTAAAAGTGACCAGTGCTTAGCACATCATAGTTGGCATAGATTTCATTTTCTGGCTCACAAATAGACTACTGGCTCAAGAAACTGGAGCTTGAAACCCAGTCCAGATCAATTCTCCCATAAATCTGTTCTTGAACTGGTGGCATATTTAATACCATATTTACTATATGCTGTGGTCATCAAAGTTCAACGTTGGCCAAATTGTGTTCAATTTGCACAGGGCTTAGTTCCCATACAGATATTAAATAAATTAACATTAGTGCTCACTTTATACCTATTCTACTTAGAAAGACAGGTTTCGACATATGGAACATACAAGACTCTGGAATGTTTTTTGCCATGCACACAATTTTCCCACATAAATAATAACAGTCGTATCTGTTCTAGACCAAGAGTAAGGACATGACACCATTATAGGTACCCCTCAAGGACAGTGTGGGAACTGTCAGACAAGATCCATTTGCCACAAAAGAGGAATGAGCTGGCACTTGGAGAACGGAGCAACCAGTTCGGCCTCTAGTCACAGATATTATCATCATCTACCGATGTTGTTGATGGAGGGACCCAAAGGCATTTTTTTTTTTACTGATAATAGAACAAAAACATCCAGTTCACCACACATCGCCTTGATCCAGTCCAGAACGTGGCAAGTGTCTCTGCCAAAGACACCAGCAAAATGGAAGCGATGGGAAGAAATCCCCTTAGACGGACATAAAATCTCCTTCCATTGATGCAGAATTAAAATCGTGATAACATCTGCTGTAGGCTTCAAGTATGAAACACTGACGTGTTTCATGGAATCCATGATTAAAGGTGCTTTACACACCTGAAATGTGTCGATGTTTCATACTTGAAGTCTACTGTGGATGTTATCACGATTTTAATTCTGCATCAATAACAAAAGATTTTACGTCAGTGTAGCTGGATTTCTTCTTTTTTTCTTCAGCCTTAGCAAAGAATACACATTTGGTTCAGTATCATAGCCTTGTATTGAAATACTCTAGTCAATGCCACTGGGTGACATGATCTATCATCCCACTACCACGGCCCCAGCGCACCAACCCAACCCAGCAACGTTCCTGCTATTACATTCATTAAATAATAACCGTACACCTTAGTGTCATATAGAAAAACTAGACAAAAAGAAAGAGTTTATAATATGTTTAAATTGACGTGACAGTAGACAGATGTGTATCTACTGTGCAAAAAAATGATTTTGCGTTTGCAATGAAATACTAAATAGTAACTTGAAGTGTGAACTTTTGGAAATTACCATTGGTTTTAGTTGGATGTCTCTCTTCCGAAGTTAGTTCCGTTTCTACAAATAAAACAATACATATACTGTAACCAATAACAATAATTATCTGCTTTTATTCATATAATAAGTCAGTATTCCTGGATACATTGTGAGGTTATTAGTGTAATGACTCAGCATATAGTACATGTTGGCATCGCACTTCCAAACCTGTGTAGGTCTCTGTGCAGTAAAGCAAAGAGGAACTTTCAACAGATGGTATGAAGATTCATTTATGGAGAACATGTACTGTATATTATGCAACATGTATATCTATTGTATATATTTATTATAACATAGAAGGCAAATTACAGTGGATATAACATCTAAGTTGTGGAGACCAGACTGAACCAAAGGATCCATTTTGTCTCCCAGATGAAATCTGCTTCTGCACAGCAAACTTGACATTTCCTTTTATAGAAGTAATCACGCGCGCATTTCTCCTTGATATTGTAGCCTTTCACCCACATACCAGATATTGTAACTTTTCACTAGTATAGATTTGCTTTGTAAGTGATTATGAAATATGAGCGCTTGTGCGCATGTCTGTAAATGCCTAACTTCTTACTATATAAAGAAGGGGCAGCGCCCAGTGAGGCAGGCGTGCTCCGGGGCTACCCCTGTTTATGAACACACAACCTTTGTGCTGCGTGTCATTTACTTGGATCCCTACATCCAGGAAGCCAGGGACGGAAAAGGACTCAACATTTCTTGGCGCCCGAAACAGGGACCCGAGGCGAGAGTGTCCACTCGAGATTCACCTACGGATACGGACAACGGAGATCTGGGATAATGGACGGCAAATGAATTGAAAAACCTGGCCAGGTAAGAGACATTATTAGTTCTCTTTTATCTGCCCTGTATTATCCGAAAGATCTCTACGAGCCGTGTCACGCTGGGTTAGTCTAGTAGTGAGTAGATACCTATAAAACTCGGGTTACCATATTGTATAGATTTATGAGTCCTGTCCCTGGCAGCGTGTGAACAAGTGTGAAGGTTGTGGCATGTTATGAAAGAAGGATAAAAGTACGTAGAACAATAAGCCGAAATTGTTAGGACAAGTCTTATTAGTGAAGTCAGCCTAACTGGGTCATGTGGTTGCGTCCTTTCGGGGAGACCTCCGCCCATGCTTGACTCTCTTTGAGAAACTTGTTCCTTCATTTTTGGATAAGAGTTTGATAGAATGAGCCCAGGACACGAGTCCATGAGCCTGGGACAAGTATGATAACAGAGACGGAGAGTTTGGTGATCTGTTTGGTGTTGCTGATCCTGTTTGCGTGCATTGTAGGAATCAAGTTTATTCTGCACATTAGAAAGAACGGAGCAAATCAGCCCTTCAATATCTTAGCTCCCTAGGAAAGAAGACAACGAGACATCACTCTAGTGAGGTGATTGTCCAAACGTCACCTAGGATAAGTGTAGCTATTATTGAAAAGAAAAATGGGAAATAAACAGACAAAATCCGTCTTAGGACAAGTAGAAGCAAAAGATATCATACAGGAAAGATGTGGAAAGACAGTCAGAAGGCAGATCAGAAGGGTAAGAGAAAAATTGGGAATTTCAGAAGCACTTATGTTTAGCACTGAATGGGAAAGACTGAGTAAAGAACGAGGTGGAATTATCAAAGACAATGGGTGGGAAGAAATCATACACTGTATGATAAAGGTCTCAAAAACAGCTAAAGAGGAGAATTGGAAGTATGATCCAGACACTTCCAAATGGAGTATGGGTACGGGAAAATGTTGTGCCACGACTCATTCAGTTCCTCCTCCTTACCTAGATCCGAATGTTCAACCATTTGTACCTTCTGAAGGAGGACAAACCAAACCAAATTTATATCCTGGGTTAAATGGGGTGGAAGGATGGGTGTGCAAAAATTGTGGCCAGCAGAATCCAGACTGGAGAACTGAATGTTCTGCCTGTGGGGCCCCCAGAGGTCATCAATTGTTAGCTCCTGTTAGGATAGTACCGAAACCCTTCAGAGAAACTGGTGTAGATGGAGCAATGGCAACTAGATATCACCAAACCCGACAATACTTCCCTTGGTCCCCCGCTGAAGGAATGTCTCTTCTACATAATGCACCAGATCCTACCCAGTACCCAGTTAGATTCGCACAGTATATACAGCAAATTATGCAGACTCATGCAGGAGTCTGGGCAGATGGAGAGGAATTATGTAGAATGAAAATGACTCCTGGTCTCTTCCAGGAACTGCTAACACATCTACAGGGACACAGGCCACAGGTGGGACAGGAGCTACAAGAGGGACAAGCGGGACAAGGTGCCTTACAAACGATAGAATCAGGAACACAATTTGTAGACCATTTAATAGTTTTCATGAGGCAGAAACAGAGGCAGAGAGGAACAACGGGAGTGGTAGCTCAGAGACCTGGACAATCGGTAGATGAATATTATCTAGGGGTAGAGAATAATTTTAGAGATGAAGGAATAGATCTAACCGCTCCAGGAATGATGAGGTTAATTACAAAAACCTTTATAGATGGATTGTCTCCAAAAGTAAAGGAAAAACTTAAGGCTGCAACTCCTGATTGGAGAACCTTGGAAGACCCACACTTGGCCAGGCAAAAAGCCGTAGGGATAGAGTTGGATTTAAGAGAAAATCATAAGCCTGTCAGAATAGCGCAAGCAAACACAACAGGTGGAAGGGCAAGACATAATTTTCCCTGTCATTACTGCAAGAAACCAGGACATTTCCAGAGAGAATGTAGAAAGAAGCAGGCAGACATAAAATCAGGAAAATTTGTACCAAAGAATAAGCCCTCAGACATCCAACAGACATCCATAGTGGATGGTCCCATACCAGATTCAGATTGACTCAATGTGTTACAAACTTCCCTACCAGCTAGAAGACCTATGATACAGGTGAATGTGGGGGGGAGAGAGATTCCATTCTTGATAGATACAGGTGCAACTTCCTCAATTTTGAATCAAGATTTTCTTCCAAACCCGGAAGATATTTCACAACAAACAACTTTTGCTGAGGGTTATGATGGGGTAATTCGAACACTACCATATACTGTGCCCCTAGAGGTCTCATTAGGACCTAAATGTTTTGCATCCAGATTTTTGTATGCCAGAGGTGCCCCAACATGTTTGTTGGGAACTGATGTCTTGAAGAAATTAGAAGCTAACATCAATTTTAGGGAAGATGGCACAGTCATGCTGACTATCCCTGATGATGCAGAAACATTAGAACAATATGTCAGAATTCAGGCTTTTGAGGATTATACTGAAGAAAAAGAGTACACCACAGATCTAGACCTCTCAACAGTCCCAGAAACACTGTGGGCACAGGGTGACACTGATGTGGGATTATTGCATATCTCTCCTGTAAAACTATCTGTGCAACCAGGAACTGTTCTCCCACAGCTCAGACAATACCCTGTGAGTGCCCAGCAGGAACTAGCGATTACAAAACAGATAGAGGGATATAGAGAGAAAGGGGTTTTGGTAGAGATACAATCACCTGCTAACACTCCTCTGTATCCAGTCAAGAAGAGAACTCTTGATAAGGGTTCTATGCCCAAATATCGTATGGTACATGATCTAAGAGAAATAAACAAAGTTCTAGATCCAATCACCCCAGTTGTACCCAATCCTCATACGTTACTATCACAGATACCAGCCAGTTCTCAAGTGTTTACTGTAATAGATCTTTCAAATGCATTTTTCTCGGTTCCTTTACACCAAGACAGTTGGCATTTGTTTGCATTTACATTTAAGGGCAAACAGTTGGCGTGGACACGCCTTCCACAGGGAATGATACACTCCCCTACTCTTTATTCAAATGCCCTACAAACAGTCCTTCAGAGGTTTGAACCCGAACCACAGGTAGTAATTTTGCAGTATGTGGATGACCTACTACTTTGCTGCCCAGATCTAGAAACTGCAGAAAGGTCCACTGTGAGTTTACTATGTTTCCTAGAAAAAGAAGGGTGTAAAGTGAATAGACAAAAGCTACAAGTTTGTCAGACCAAAGTGGTCTTTCTAGGTCATTGCATTTCTCAAGGTAAAAAGCATCTTACACCTCAAAGAACTGAAGCAATAAGACAGATGAATGAGCCTAGAAATCATAAACAGCTACGAGCATTTTTAGGAATAGTGTCTCATTGTAGACAATGGATTATACATGCCAGTCAACTAATGCAACCACTGTATGACTGTGTAAAAAGTGAACCTTATTTGTTGACAAAAGAAGGTCAGATTTCGTTCCAACAATTAAAAGATGCCCTTGTTTCAGCTCCAGCGTTAGGGCTACCAGACTACACCAAACCATTTCAGCTTATGGCTGCAGAAGTTGATTCCCATGCTACAGGAGTTCTTACCCAGAAGCATGCAGGGAAACAAAGACCAATTGCATATCTTTCAGCAAGGTTAGATCCCGTAGCTAGAGCAGTGCCAACCTGTGTACGTGTAGTTGTTGCTGTCTCACTATTGTTGGACAAAGCATCAGAAATTGTCCTAGAGCATCCACTCACAGTTCAAACTACACATGATGTTTATGGAATATTAAACCAGGTACAACCAAAACACATTTCCATGGCCAGACATTTGCGGCTGCAGTGTTCTTTGCTGCTCCCCTCTACTATCACATTTGCAAGGCTTCAGACTCTCAATTTAGCTACACTGCTACCTCTCGAGTCTAAAGGGGGGAATAAGGACACTGATCCACACGCAAATTTTTTCCCTACAGATACACATGATTGTACAGAGCTCATTTTACAAGAAACGGTAGGCTTACCCAATGTATCCGAAACACCACTTCAAAATCCAGATTTAGAGCTGTTTATAGATGGTAGTAGGTTTGCAGATGACACAGGTAACTTCCATACAGGGTATGCAGTTGTGTCAGAATCTGAAACTCTCAAAGCAGAACCGCTTCCACCGAAACAATCTGCACAAGAAGCAGAACTAACAGCATTGATTGAAGCTCTAAAAATAGCTGAGAATCAGACAGCTAATATATACACTGATTCTAGGTATGCACATGGTATTGTGTTTGATTTTGGAGTAATCTGGAGAGCTAGAGGTTACATGACAGCGTCAGGACAACCTGTAAAACATGCTTCTCTGATCAAACAGATCTTAGAGGCTGCACAAGAAACAAAAGAAGTAGCAGTAATCAAGGTAGCTGCACATGTGAGACTTGACACTAGGGAATCTAGGGGAAATGATAGGGCTGATAAAGCAGCCAAAGCAGCAGCAGTCAAACCCTTACAACAGGTCCATACTGTAAACCTCACAGAAAATACTGAAGATAGACTGAGACAAGCACAGGAAGATGCAGGAGAAGAGGAGAGGGACAGGTGGAAAAAGGAAGGGGCAGAAGAACAAGAGGGAATTTGGAAGAAAAATGGACTAATATGTCTACCTAGAGCCTGGTACCCGATAGTAGTTGGTGGATTACATCACCCTACGCATGTGTCTGCAAATGCAATGACACTACTGGCAAAGCAAGTCTGGTTGGCTCCAGGTTTTGGCAACTACGCAAGAGACTATTGTGCTGCATGCGCTATATGCCTGACACATAATCCCGGACAGAAGCACCACGTCCGACCTCTCTACCCGTTTCAACGGTTGCAGATAGACTTTATCCAGCTGCCAAAGAGTAATGGGTATGAGTATGTGTTGGTGTGTGTGGACATGTTCTCGGGGTGGCCAGAGGCCTATCCAGTTCGGAAGGCTTCAGCTAAAAACACTGCTGTAAAGCTAGTTGCCGAACTGGTGCCCCGTTATGGTCTCCCTGAAGTGATCGAGTCAGATAGGGGTACTCATTTCACTGGAGAAATATTTCAAAATGTACTAAAAATGTTGGGTGTTGAAAGTCAGTTACACACTCCGTATCATCCTCAAAGTTCTGGTAAGGTAGAACGCATGAATGGAACTTTAAAATTAAAAATACAGAAAGCCATGGCTGAAACAGGAAAGCCTTGGACAGAATGCCTTCCACTGGCCCTTTACCCAATACGCAATACCCCAAGGGGTAAGACTAAACTGTCTCCATATGAAATTTTGTTTGGCAGGACTGCCAATTTAGGATGTTATTTTCCACAGCAACTTGTGTTAAATATTGAATCACTGACTTCCTATGTGCAAAATCTTCAGAAACAATTAACTAAGGTGCATGCACAAGTTTTTGCTTCCCTTCCAGATCCTGACAACACTGAAGGAAGTCACAAGTTGGAACCAGGTGATCAAGTCTATATAAAAAGACACACCAGAAAGGCTCTTGAACCAAGATTTGACGGACCCTTCCAAGTCCTGTTGACAACACCTACATCAGTCAAGCTTGAAGGAAAAGGCATCATGGATACATGCAAGTCATTGCAAAAAAAGCAGTATAAAACTCATGATATTGATGTTAATAATGTTAACCACAACGAAGGCATGGGAAAGACTAAATTCTTTAGCCCCTTTGAACAATAGATTCGTACAACATCATAGAAAATTAGTGCACGACTTGTTAAACAATACACAAACCCTGACAGATTGTTGGATCTGTACCCATTCGCCGGTATCAGCCACAAGTATACCTTTTCTAGCAGTTCCCGTATCAGCAGAAGAAATATTCGCTTGGCCTGATTGTTCAGACAACCTGGCCAACAACCAAACTGGTAATACTAGGCTATGGAATACTACAATCGCCATACCAATTGTGGGATGGGTAGAATTTCCTTGGTGGCAGGGTAATCTCTCAGGGAGTAGTACACATCTACAATATTTGGCCTATAAGGGTGGAGCCTGGGTCCCTAGGAATAAGACTGGATTAACTAATTTAGGACAGGTCCCCACAGAAAATCTACAGCTCAGTTTCAGTACAACCGCCCCTCCCTCTGATGCTTTCAAACCTGTAGTATTGGAAAGATACATACATAATAGAAAATGGGAACATTCTGAGTTGTTCCCCCAAGGTGATGATAACAGTTGTACAAGTAAGCCGGGGAACCTGGTTTGTAATGAATCTGATGAGTATGTCAACGGAATGCATGTATGTGGTAATCCCGCAGCCGGGTACTGTAGCCCCTTGGGACAAAAACCCTCTTGGTGTATGCTTCAAAATGTATCTAGTTTTGTGGATTTGGCTCACAGATTGGTATTGCAGCACTCAGCTCTATGGGATCTGCCTGAAGGTACATTTTGGATATGCGGAGAAGGAGCATATAAATGGCTTCCCGTAGGTATAAAGGGTACTTGTACATTAGGACGCCTAACCCCAGCTACTTTCATAATTTCAAATAAACAAGTGAATATGCAAGCCGTACCCAAGCACACACTATATAAAAGAGCTGCAGATAACTCACCACGTCCCTCGGGGAGGCCACATATAGTACAAATGGGAATTCCCAACAAAATTGCTAGTACCATTTTTATTTATCCTATGTTAACACAAATGTGGGATAAATTAGTTAGAGCCACGGATTATCTAGATGATCAGATCTGGGATATATTGGATATACTAAACACTAGTGTAGCTGTACAGAATCAGCTTATAATAGTCGTCAACCAACATACCCTGGTATTGGATTACCTAACTGCCTCACAAGGGGGTATGTGTCAAATCATTGGACCCACCTGCTGTCATTATATAGACCCGAATAGTACTATGAGTATGACATTCAAATTAAAGGACGTACAACGACTCAGAGATCAGTATGACAAAGACAATGACCAGAATAAGGATAGCTGGTGGTCAGATACCTTTTCTTTTCTTAACCCAGCCAACTGGTTCAGAGGGATCGGTGGGTGGGTTGCCGGGATTATGCAGAGCATAATACATATAGTTATGATTATTGTAATCATATATGTGTTATTCAAGATTGTACTCAAGGGTATCTCAGTATGCACAAATAAATTTTGTGTAATAGATGCAAGAGTATAAAGTTTATTATTGCCGTACTAATTTTCTTTTATATTTTAGTATACTGCCGCATAAAGAAGAAAATGCACAAGCTTCATGCAAAAATTTATGACAAATTATAAAAGAATATGTCAAAGGGGGGAATTGTGGAGACCAGACTGAACCAAAGGATCCATTTTGTCTCCCAGATGAAATCTGCTTCTGCACAGCAAACTTGACATTTCCTTTTATAGAAGTAATCACGCGCGCATTTCTCCTTGATATTGTAGCCTTTCACCCACATACCAGATATTGTAACTTTTCACTAGTATAGATTTGCTTTGTAAGTGATTATGAAATATGAGCGCTTGTGCGCATGTCTGTAAATGCCTAACTTCTTACTATATAAAGAAGGGGCAGCGCCCAGTGAGGCAGGCGTGCTCCGGGGCTACCCCTGTTTATGAACACACAACCTTTGTGCTGCGTGTCATTTACTTGGATCCCTACATCCAATAAGCCAGGGACGGAAAAGGACTCAACATAAGTACTATCTAATACTCTGAAAGTATTACTCTAAATTCAGTATATGCAGAGCAAGGCTTTCTGCAGTAATTGTGTGTGGTTATAAACCAAATACATCCTTTTATATGATATATTAGAGAACATAATATGTATCTGCTTCTGTCAGGATTGTACACCATTGACATTTGGTTTGGGGTCGTTTTTGTTATCCTTATAAGCAATTTTTACAAAGCATTTTAATGACCGAACAAAATCTCTACATAATGAAATCAAACTACAAATAAAAAGAGGTTAAATGAATATATGATAAATATATAATTTATGTGGGTTCAGACGTAGAAATATCTATGATCCTGCGTACAGGGGCCAAAATTCCCTGTAGGAACGGAGAAATTAGTGAGCATGAGCGACCGCCACCCCTATAAGCAGAAAATGGAGTAATAGTCTGACAGTCTCGCTACTACTCCATTCAGACAGAACAATTTGGGTTATTGTTCTAATAATCAGAAGGGGTCCCATCAAACAGAACCCTGCCTGTGGATAGTTGATAAATAGTGATGAGCGAGTGTGCTCATTAGTCAAGTTTTCAGAGCATGCTCTGGTGTTCTCTGAGTATCTTGGGCGTGCTCGTAGATTATGTTTATGTCCTCACAGCTGCATGATTTGCGGTTGTTAGACAGCCTGAATACATTAGGGGGTTGCCTGTTTGTTAGGGAATTCCCACATGTATTCAGGCTGTCTAGCAGCCGCAAATCATGCAGCTGCGTGGACTCAAACATAATCTTTGAGCACGCCCAAAATACTATGAGAACACCCGAGCATGCTCGAAAAACAGGAGTACCAAGTGCACTCGCTCACCACTAGTGATAAATACTCGTGTGATAACCCCTTTAGAGCATACCACTTAGAATCAAATACATAATTTGTACCTTGCTTCCGCAGTTCTATTTCTGAATGGAGAGATCCTTCAGACATATATGGGAGCCACCTGTAAAATGCGTAAAGTAATAAAGTAAGGCATATTTCCCATGTAGTAGTGCATAATACACGAATTGAGGATGCATCAAGACAAATCATTCTTATGGTCACAAACTTATTGTTCTGTCCCATTGGAATGGGAAATCACTTGGGTTTTCAGAGTAATGGTGTTTTAGCATTTTTATCTTTCCAATTTCTATGCTTTTCTGAGAGAAGTCAAATCTCTAATGCCTAATGTCCAGGCTATATGTTGGCACACTGTGGCACATTATAGGAACATGTTCCATACTATAGTATCCATACATGTTCACATTATAGGAACATGTTCCATACTATAGTATCCCATAGAGTATGCCATAATGCCTCTATAGGAAATCAGACATATATCTATATGAATACACCCAAAAAACTTCAATGTGTGCTGATAAAGCTCTGTTCTACTGGACAAGATGGCCGCTCTTCTGATACTCTCCAGCAGTGAACATGCAGGTGTAACATCAATTTTGGTATTGCCTACAAAATGCTAACACCCATAAAGGAGATGGGTCATCATAGCCTGATAAGATCACTAGGGCTCTCTGCTTGCAGGAAATTGCTTGCTTATCTTGTCACTGTTGCAGATTCCTAAGCTCTGTATGTTCTTTTGTGCTTGACTGAAGTCTGTTTCATGGACTGTGCCTATGTCTGCCCTTTCTTATCATAATCCACTCCCGATAGTTTATGATTTCTGAGTTAAAAGTTTTTTCAACTCATCTGATATAGTTGATTGTTCACAATAAATTGACCAGACTTGGCTGACAGAATTCTTCTTAACTTCTGTCTTCTAGAGGCCATCTTGGTGGTCACAAGTTGGAAGTTCACTTGCAACAAAGTCTAAACTACCTTGAGGAGACACAGGATTTAAAAAGGGGTTCTTCTTGGACCCCATGCCTTGCATCAACCAGCATCTCGGTGGTAGCCTTAAGTTACGTGTCCACGATCAGGAATTGCTGTGGTTTTGACACTACATATTTATGTAGCATCAAAACCATAGTGGCCAGATGTTTCAGCATAGTGGATGGGACTTCTAGAAATCCCATGTCCACTATGCGTGTATGTATGCCTGCGGATCACTCGTGGAGACTGACATACAGTGCGTCTTTCAGAACTGGAGCATGTCAATTTCTCTTGCAGAGATGCGAGTCTCCAAGACAGAATTATCATCATTAGAATGTATTGGACGTGGTACATCCATACGGTTCAGTGAACACTTGTAGATTTATCGGTGTTCAATAGAACACAGCGTTTTGGACCCAGCGAAAATACACTGCATCCAAAATGCTGCTACTTCCGCATCGTGGGCACATAGCCTGATTATCTGCTGGTCTTCATTCAACTTAAGCAGTGCCATTTCACATGACTCTGACCTGCAGTCAAACACCTTCACAACCATCCCTGTGCCATCCCGTCCACCAGAAAACATCTGCCTCCTGGTACACTTTTCCAGTATTGAGCTCGATATTGGAGCCAGATACCGGCCATGCTCACAAGGCCTCAATGATGTTTTCAAGGAATGCATTACGGAAAGAATTAGTCTTAAAAGCATCTATATTTCTTAAAATGATTGAGCATCTTATTTGATATCTGTTAGCAGATGTGATGTGATTATTATTATTTATTAAATTTTAAATATACAGTCATTGAGAAGCTAATAAAGTGTCATCATAGCAATCAAAATTGCAACAGTTCTAAAAAGGACTTAATTTGGGAAGATTGACTAGAGTATTTGCGTTCAACTTATGCAAACCAGAAACTTATGGTCATTCTCTCATTGAACAGATCAGCTAACCTATTTAATGGTAAATAGTCAATTAAGTATGTAATAAAATGTCTAATAAACCCATCAGCAGAGATGACATTACATCTCCCAGGACTTACTGCTGGAGTTTGCTTGTATTATGTATTACATTATTGGTCTCGGAAGGGTTATTTCTCATTTTACTCTGAACTTAAAAAATAAATGTGCTGAAAGAATAAATGCCCATATGACAGGCAGTAAGATCTTAAGGAAATGAAAGAGCAAATATTACCGAAAACCCTTATTGTGACACACAGGCCCTGGAATATTGGTGGACTCAGATTCCATAAAACTGACATCAAACATATAAGTATCCTTGAGGGAACACAGATATACAGCATTTAAAAATGCACGAAGTGGGATTGTGATGGCATGAATAATGTTACCTTTCACAATTGAAGATATATTCTGCGAGTTCGCCCTGTTCCCTGATGATTACTTTCTCACAATACCAGTACTGTGACTTGTGATTGGCCCCGCAGCCTAGGAGCACTCTCTGTAGCTTCCCAAGTGACACAGCTTCAATTTCAAACACATCAACCTAAGGAGCAAGAGCAAAGGCAAATGTGAGGAACCACTGCATAATACATCCACTGCTCATTTCTTGTACTACTATTGCGGATGTATTATACGGCTATGTCGTTCTATGAGAAAATTGATTTTTCTACATGTCTGTTTGTGAAAAAAGGAACATCAAGTCAGATTTTTTCTTCAATGATACTGCACTAAATCATTAGACCTGCTTGGCAACAATTTATGAGTATAGCTTGACAAAGCTCTTTTTAACCATTATTTGTCTGGTTTGGACCACTTTAAGAAAACATTGGACCAATGCTAAACTACCAGTGATGGGCCCCTTAACGACTAATGCAATAGGGGACCACTTTGCTCAGTCCTCTCATTAACTGTTACTGATCAATCGACTTTTCTGTCCCACCAACCATTTTCCACCCTAGAAATGAAAATGCGTTTCTGCTTTCCATTTTTTTAAAGTAATTCTAAGAATATTATCTTAAATGGCTGGAGTTCTTTGGAGATAACTTTGCTACCTAAATACATGTATTTTTGCCTAAAAATAATTTTTGCAATAAGGTTTCTTTAAAACTTTTGGAACGTTTAGCTTCTAAACATTTATACATCACAGTACATAACGAATCTCAAGGAATAACACATAAGTATAGTAGTCGAAAATCACCACCACATGTGTGTGTAGGTTAAATCAAGACCAATCGGTGAAACTATAAATATATGCAAAGGAAACAAACCAAATTAAAAAGTCCAAAAGGTATATATATATATATATATTAAAAGGTATATCTTTATTTGTAACATACCAATAAAATTTGGAGAGGGTGGGGATGAATGTTCAGATGGAGAAGGAAGTAATACCAGGCACAGTTATATAATGAGATCAATATTGGGTATGTATGAAGTTAGTGCCAATAGGTGGCACTAGAGTTACATATTTAATTTTCACAGAGGAGCATGCATGGCGTATAAGTCTCCTCACCCTGACATGCCAGGCTTAGCTTGTCATTCTCCACAAGGATAAACATTACCCCTTAGATCTTAATTAATGCTGCAATTTAAAATGAAAGATTTCTGGCAATATGGAGAACTTGTACACGTGTTTTCTGTCATAAAAGGTGCATAATGATGATTGGATTATGTCCTTTCTATAGGTATAGAGGCTTCAATAAATGGCGATGTGTTGTCAGGATTTTCAGTGCAACAATATTTATTCTGAGTTTTTCTGCATTTTTAGACTAAGAATTTTCACTGCAGCCTAACTGTTATGGACCTGGTGGTTAGGAGCACCCGGAACGACCTCATGGTTAAACTCACACAGGACAAGCTCTGGGAAGTGGGAGCTCTACTGACCGCAACCCCTAATCCTATCACACAACTAGAAATAGCCGTGGAGCGTACCTAACACGACCTAGATGCCTCTTCACAGCCTAAGAGCTAACTAGCCCTAAAGATAGAAAATAAAGCCTACCTTGCCTCAGAGAAATTCCCCAAAGGAAAAGGCAGCCCCCCACATATATTGACTGAGAGATAAGATGAAAGTCACAAACACAGAAATGAAACAGGTTTCAGCAAAGGGAGGCCAGACTTACTAAACAGACTGAGGATAGGAAAGGTATCTTTGCGGTCAGCACAAAAAACTACAAAAGACCACGCAGAGTGTGCAAAAAGACCTCCGCACCGACTCACGGTGCGGAGATGCCACTCTGCCTCCCAGAGCTTCCAGCTAGCAAGACAAAATCATGATAGCCAACTGGACAAGGAAACAATGATCAAATAATTAACTAGCAGAGACTTAGCTTCTGCTGGAGTAGACAGGTCACCAGAAAGATCCAAGAGCGAACTGAACCAGTACAAGAACATTGACAGCTGGCATGGAGTAACGATCTAAGTGGAGTTAAATAGAACAGCCAGCCAAAGAATAAACTACGTCACCTGTGGAAGGAACCTCAGAAGCAGCAGCTCCACTCACAGCCACCAGAGGGAGTCCATGGACAGAACTCGCCGAAGTACCATTCATGACCACAGGAGGGAGTTCGAAAACAGAATTCACAAGACCTAACTAGAAGTGAACTTGTATTTTACACAGACAACCGCTTTCATTTTGAAGCTGCCAAGGAAATCAGCTGGACGTTGCAGACATTGCTCCTAACACTCAGTGTCAGACTAAGGTACCAAAGGCCCACCAGTACCTTCAAACCCAGGGTCCCATTTTTCAGATACATGCAAATATGACTTTATCCTTATTCACAAATCTCTATAGCAATAAACTGGGTTGATTGTTAAATTTATACGATGCTGCCTATTTCTGTGTATTGTGCCAAGTACTGTTCATATAAGAGGGTCTTAAACAGGGGCCCACCGGAGGATTCTCCTGCTCTCCTGTGGACCAGTCCGAGCCGACTAACACCCTTTGCAAACAACTGAGTCAGCAAAACATTTCCCTGCCACTGCATGAAGGCCATTGAAACAAAGTCAAATCAACAAAGCAGCTCCTGGTTCTGGCCTACAAAAAGAATGCTGACTGGGGGACTGCTATAATGGGACATATTGACAAAGGTTCAAACAAAACAAAAAAAAAGAATGACGATCCAATGGTGCAGTCACTCAAATTAATTACTAAAAAACAATGTTTTTATTAAAACAAAGCGTTTCTAGAGAAAACCGCTCTATATTGACAAAGGTTGTCCAATGATTACAACATCATTACAATGTATTCGATCTAATATGTTAATAAAACTTGTAATACTTGACATAAATCATGGAAATTGTGTATGTAAAAAAACTTATTTTACCTGTCCTTGTTGGAAAGGACTGGACAAGTCTGATGTAAACAAAATTCTTTTTCCTGAATCTCCATGTTCTCCATACAAGCAGATATGAATTGGAGCCTCAGTTCCTGCTTGTGCTAAATGTCCTGTGTAGACATTGATCTTGTATTTCACAACTGGAAAGCAGACAAGCATATATCATCAGTATGCAATTCAAGGTACTTGATATGCTGCCATATACACATTTAGCTGCTCTGATTGAAGACTGAAATTACAAGGAGGGCAAGACAGAATCAAGGAATTACTAGAACATAGATCAAGACAGAGTTCAGTCCTTCACAATTTATTAATCTTTGCTGTTAAGTATAAGTACACTAGAAAAGAAACATATCAGTGATACAAGTTGGTACAGTCATTAGTTATGTAACATTAGGTTTCAAAATATACACTTAAAGTCAGAGTGGTCATCAATGACTTTAAGACTTCTGACCAACCTCGTAAGTCGCATGTGACTTTGCCCCCACAGACTTCAACGTATGAATATAATATAATTCTTCTGTGATATACAAAAAAAAGGTTGCACTCTATTGTGCCAAAACACGTCAAATAAGAAATACATGAAATATGAATTGCAAACTTGCTTTTTGTATATTATATGTGGAGGTAGCTGCTCATGGTATGCACCTATTCACACTAGTTTGGATGTGCCAGTCTTTTTTCTGATAATTCTTCTGTGAGTTATTTTTCACAGTCATATTGTGGCTCTAAAATAGTTGTGAGGCAGAAAGTCACAATCAAGTTAAAGAAACGTTTTTGGTGATGTGGCTTGTCTGTGAATCCATGTTGTGTGACTTGGGTCCCAGGGTACAGCAGCCCTAGCCTATGTCGTTAAGAAAATACATATGACAATCCATATAAAGGAAAGGGTCTAATAACCAAATAATCCATATGGACTATACAAAAAAAAAACTAAAAAATGAAAATAGAGCAGACCAAGAGAAGCAAGAGAAAATTTATCACAGGATAGATGATAATTATAAGATTGAGAGCCCCCACCACTGAGACCACAGCATTCACAAAATAGGGGGTCCTGTGTCCCAGTTACAGAGGAGATTGAATAGAGAAGTGGTCAAGTGTGTGCCCTACCATTCCATTCAAGGTCCATGGAACTGGTCCTATACTAGTGTTTGGTGAATGGCCCAGTGGTGGGGCACCAAACATTGAAGCATTTATCACCTATTCATTAGTCTTTACTTTCTATCTCTCCAGTTTTGCTTAGGATCCATTAGGTTCCCTGGTAATGATGATGATCTCCTGCAGTGATATCCGCAGGAGCATTTGCCACCATAGATATCATTGCAAGGCAGGACTTTTGGAGCAACACATTTCACCCCTTGTACAGCAAATGGTGACGTTTTTGTAAATTCACACTGGACATATACCATACTTTTCAGAACATGCAAAACATTTCTTAAAATCTGATGGGCTATGCTGACACAGTAAAAAACAAATGAGGGTTCGAACTTTCCCCTAGTCTTTGCCCAAAAAACTTTGCTATATAGCATGTCTCCATGGACTAGGCCAGGTTATTAGAACAAACTTATGCTAAACATATGGACAGGACCGGTTGTGCACATGTTTCTGCATTATTTGTGTTCCCATTATTTCTGATGTGGTCATAGGCATGGAAATAAAAAAGTCCTATCCCTCAAATTAGTACTCAGCAGGCAGCACCACAGCCATAAAATCAATATGAAGAAATACAATTGTTCTGAGACTAGCTGATTCAGAATACATTCAGTCATTTCTATTCTAAAACAGATATTAAGAGAAGACGCTCAAATTAAATGAAAAAGGGAAAGTCAGTCCTACACTGTAACTCACAAGGTAATAATCAGATAACGCAGGATCAGGATTCATTTTATGAATTTTAATGGGTTTTGTAAGTTTGTTAGGACTGCTGGATATAGGCAAATGTAGCTAATAGGAAATTGAATAGTATACAGTATAAGAAAAGAGTAAAACAAGAAGGATTACATTCAAAACCTTATGAAACGGCTTTTTATTTTTTTCAGAGTAGAGAATGCATGAACTGTATAATGCACAAAGTGTTGTTTCCTTTAGGATCATTCTGCATGGAGGTTACTGTACATGTATGGTCACTCATCCACTTATATACAGTAATGCTACGACTGCACAAGTGTGACGCCCCAGGGTCCTGGTTGTCACAGTGGCATTGCTTTCCTCACAGGGAGAGTGATGTCACGCTTGGAAGTGATGGAAGATTCCTCTTAACAGGTAATTAGCACATACAACACCGTTCTGACTCCAGGCCAGAGAGGGGAGCTCTACACCCAAAATCAGGGGAGCTGCTCTCTCTGGTCGGGAGGAGGAGTTACTTGCTAGGCAGTTAGGAAGAGTTAGACAGTTGGTGCTGGACAGCAGACTGGAGCAGTCTGAGGCAGAAGGATGGGTGAGGGGCTGTACAGCCTGAAGTGCTATAGCTCCTAGATAGCGAGAGACAGAGGGAAGAACAGCTTGTAGCAAACGTGCTGGAGAGTGAAACAGTAGTGTGACAACAGGGGAGAATAGCTGGGACTGGGCTACATCCCTGATTGAGTGCAGACACCGGTAGCCAGAAGACCGAGGCTTTTGAGGGACTCTAAGACACATAGCAGAAACCGGCAGGATAACTGGATTATACATCACCTGTTCGCCCTAACACCCAGGAGACACAGTGACACATAGAGCCCGGGTCGTGATAGAGACCCTGTAAAAAGGCTCGAGTCACCTGTCATACAGGTTTGTGTTCCAGTTCAACAAAGGACAGAGATAACCGAGAGGACCTTGCTAAGAAGCCATAGGCAGTAGGGGACTATAACAACACAGCGTTAGAAGGAAGGCTTTTAACTCCACCTGATAAAGCTGGACTCTGAACTCGCTTCTAAGCCGGCCGGACTCTGCCTGTACCTGTGATCTGTTGCCCTGGACTTTGGCTGCCTGCAACCATCAGTAAACCAGGTAAAAAGACTGCACAACTGCGTCCTTTGTTCTTTACTGCACCGCTCACCATCTTCCATCTATTCACCGGGAGCCCTGGGGATCTACTTCACCTGAGGGAAGTTATACCATCTGGCTGCCATAACATCACCCCAGAGGACCCCTTTAAGCAGCGTTGGTCATCCCTGACCGAATACCACAGGTGGCATCAAGACCATTCCTTTATTTCAAAAACCCCTTTAAAGACTGTCCCTTTAACATGGACACCCAGGGCCACGGACTGGGTCACCGCCGCCGCGACACATCCCTTTAAGTACCGTACCCAGTACCGAGTATCCCCACTGCCCTGATGGGTGACTCATTTTGGCGTCACAAACAGGATGGACCAACCTATAAAATGGTCTTGTGCACCTAAGAGACAGTGCTTAAAAGAGAGACTTTATTAAGTTATATGCCAGAGACTTTAATGGGTTTCTAAAACATCGCCATCAAACACATCGCCATAACTGCGTTAAAATAACCGCCAAAAACAGTTGCCAGAAAGAGTGCCCGAGGAGAGCAGAAAAAAGAGGGATGTGCCATTGTGGGCGGAGCCTGAAGTGAGAGCCGTAAGTGAGGACGCCGTGCAGGAGAACCGCAAGTGAAGACGCTGCAAAGTCCTGGAAGGAGGACTGAGAGAAGCACCCGACAGCACAGAGAGGAATCGCTGCAGACCGCGCATCAGAGGGACCGCTACAGACTCCGAAAGAGAAACGCCGGGCATCTATAAGGTTAGCAAGGGGAAATGTCGGTCCTGGGAGGAGAACTAGCGGTGGTCGCAGCCGCAGGTCCCATAATGCCACCAGTGCCTGCAGTGCCCGCAGCTCCTGCAAATAGGCCAGACCCCACCGCAGTAACAGCTCCAAAAATTCCGCTATCTATGCCCTATATACAAGGAGCGGTCTGGCTGCCACAATATTCAGGGGAGTCCCACATTCTCAGTGACTTTAATGATAAAGATAGACTCTGCAGCTTATTTCAGGGGTACCCCCTGTCGGAACAACAAAAAGTCATCATCCTAATTGGCCAATTAATTGGTGCGGCAGAAAGAGACGTAAAATCCTGGCCAGATATCGAAAAGGGAACTGTTGAGAAAATTTTAGCCAAACTGAAAAACACTTTTGTAATAAGAAATACTGCGCTACAAGTGCCTGAAGCTGCTCCCAAACTTTGCAACTCTGTGGTACTAAAAGGTCATGAGCACCACCCCGTACACAAAAGGTCATAAGCACCGCCCTGTGCACAATACTGGTACGCGTGCCACCTCAATAATTTACGCACAAGAAAGAAAGAGAGGGGCCACCACCTCCTTGTATTGCTCCCACATGTGCTGCAACCTGCCGTACAATATGGTAATAAAAACAGTAAAATGCCTGTTTGCAATATGTTTGTATTACATACCTAGTGCATAAAGGTGTGCGTGGGTTACTGTAACAACCCTGCCAACATCACTGCATGGCCTTCTATTCCCCACCTGCCTATTACATCAACTCACTCACCCTGTGCCATGCTGTGAGATCTGTCTGCTGCCGGCTCCATGCCATGTGCTCCATGGCCGCTTGCTCTGTGTATGCTTCCTGGCTGTGTGCATAGGGGGGCGGCGCCAGCAACTTCAGATTCTTATTGAGACTGTGTGCACCTCCCTAAGGTGCTCCTGGCCAATGGCCTTGAGGCCTCTGATACTTAAGGCATCCTCACCCATTGGAGGATGCCAGAGCAAACTATTTCCCTCAGTTAGCACTTGCTACTGAGCTGCCAGGTCGTGACTGTTGACTGTCTCAGAGGGCTGCAATTAACAGGCCTTCATCTGTGTTCTGCTTGTGTATCCATGTCTGTTCCTGTCTTAACTCTATGTCCGTTCCTGTTCCTCCTTTGTCATTAGTAATTTCCCACTCTGCTGTGTTTACCTCCACCTTATCTTTCTGCTGTTCTCCACTGTCTGTGGCTCTGCTTCTCTCTGCTCAGTTCTGCCACAACTTGTGGTTCTGTGCCTCTCAGCGTTACTCTCAGCTCTGCACTCTGAGGTTTTGCTCTGCTGCTCTGCTCAGATCTCGCTCTGCGGCTCCGTTCCTTGCGGTTCTACGTCTCTTGCTCTTGGCTCTGCCTCCTGTGTTTCTGCACGTGGCTTCGCCTCCTGCTCTTGGCTCGGCCTCCTGCATTTCTGCACGTGGCTCCGCCTCTCTGCTCTTAGCTCTGCCTTCTCCTTCTCTGCTCTTATCTCTGCTTTCTCCTTCTCTGCTCTTAGCTCCACCTCCTGCTCTTACTCTGCCTCCTGTGAGTCTGCTTTGCATCCGCTCTTGCTCTACCTTTGTTCAGCAACTTGCCGTACAGGTATCTACCCGTTTCTTTATGTTCTCCAGTCTGAACAGGATCTTACCTGTTTTCATTCACCCACCTGTATACCAGTTCCTACCAGAGTTTCAGCCCTGTCTGCCTGAGTGCCAGCCGTGCCCGCCTGTCTGCCAGAGTGCCAGCTGTGCCCGTCTGCCTGCCTGTATCTCCACCAAGCCAGTCTGCCCATCAGGGTCTCTGCCATACCCATCCGTCAGCCAGTGTCGCAGCCGTGCTTGCCTGCCTGTGTCTTGTCCCCGGTGGGATCAGCATCCACAATCAGACTCCACCCTGGAGAGGTACCTGGTAGCTTCCTATTGCACAAGTCTGACCTCACCATCAGAGGCTCCAGCGAACACCTAGGAAGCTACTTAGTTATGCCCCTTCCAGGGAAGTTTGGTCTGTGGTCCAGTGGGGCCACACCCCCAGATGCCCGCGCCAAACCAGTCTCGGCGCGAGCGTGACAGTAACTAGGAAGTTCTCCGCCTTCCAGAGGACCAGAGAACAAGACCACACTCGTCGGTGTTAGCTGAGGCCGGAACAACCCACGTCCGGTCCAGAGAGTAAGCGTGCACCTTCCGGTGTTGGTAACAGCAGGTGTAGCAGGTGGGAAATTACTGCTACTGTGTGCAGCGCCAGAGACATCCTGGCCGGTGGCGTACCTGGATGCACGGAGAAAAAAATGGCCGACACTGACAAGCAGCATGTGACGTCACTGGCCTATGGAGCCTTAACAGGGCCAATTCTACCCAACGCGTTTCAAAGTGTATCGCACTCCTTCATCAGGACCCTGAGAAGGAAGCTTTCCACAACCTGATGGCGCGGCCGTCCCTCGGTATTTGGTCCCCAACCGCCACTATTTCTCCCGGTGTGCCATCCCTGCATTACACAAACACATGTCCCACAACATTAGCCATGCCCTCAACAATGCAGTTACTGGGAAAGTCCACCTAACCACGGACACGTGGACAAGTGCCTGTGGGCAGGGATGGTACATCTCTCTGATAGCATACTGGGTTAACATAGTGGAAGCCAGGACCCAGTTGGACCGTGGGATGGAGCACATCCTGTCGATGCCATGGATTGCAGGCCCTAGGTCAATCAGGGTTGCCCCCACAGTCTACAGCTCCTGCACCTCATCCTCTTACTCCTCCTCTTCAGCCTCCATCCCCGAAATGACCACATCAGTCGCAAGCAGGAAGCGGTAACAGACTGTGCTGAAGCTAATATGCTTAGGTGACAAACCGCACAATGCTGAAGACTTGTAGACATGTCTGAAAGAACAGGTAGATCTGTGGCTGACACCGCTGAACATACAGCCAGGAATGGTCATGTGTGACAATGGCTGGAACTTGGTGGCGGCTCTCAGGCGAGGTGAGCTCACACACATACCATGCCTGGCCCATGTGCTTAACCTTGTGGTTCAGCGATTTCTCAAAACCTACCCAGAACTGCCAGATCTGCTTGTCAAAGTACGCCACCTGTGTGACCATTTTAGAAAGTCAGCTACAGCTTCCGCCGCCCTTGCTGTGCTTCCGCCACTCTTGCTGTGCTTCAGCAGCGTTTGCAGCTTCCGGCTCACCCAGTGGTGTGTGATGTCCCCACGCGTTGAATCTCCACATTGCAGATGTTGGAAAGGATTTGTGAGCAGAAGAGGGAAGTTATGTATACAAACAAACCCAGGTTCATGATAAATGCTATTAAGTGGGGGTACTAAGTAGTAGCCCAACACATGAAAAACGATTTAAACTCCATAGATACTATAGAATTCAGGAGCAAAGCATAGGAGTAACTCGAATCACAATATATAGAAAAATGTATAAATTTATTTAAACAAATATTTTTTTAAAAACACATAGGATATGATAAGGTTTCAGGATATACAGTATATAGTAATGTGCACACAGCAAGCCAATAACAACTTTTACAGTAGTTATATATCAGTTAGATATTGATATAGTTATAAATATAGCTGCGGCCCATTATAAGCAGTAGGAGCAATATAACAGATAGCCAAATACGGCTCCAATAGATGTAAAATAGGTGCATATCATGCAGTCATATAGAGCCCCGCCCAGATAACCATATATACAACACGATATTATGCCATACCAAAAAATATAGCCAACTAACATGGTAACACAAATTAGAATCAGAAATCTGTACCACTAGTAACCGCCAGACCTATACGGCCTATCATCAAAAACATCCCACCAACAAAAAGAACAAAGATGACTAACGGCCCAAAAAGTATCATGAAAAAATATATAAACTTTATTTGTCTAAAAATACAACAAGTGCATGGAAAATGACATGAGACATGGCGCCACAGAACGGGACGCTGCAGAGAAAACAACAGGAGGCTCATGCCCAGGAGAACCAGTCCACAGAGTATAATGGTCACATATTGCCAAGCATCATATAGAAAAAATAATCAAAATGGTAAAATTAACCTAAAAAATAAGTATAACAAAATAAATATGGCCACATGTGATCAAAACCCAGTGGATTGGGAAATCAAGCTGTCTGCAGTGATTCAAGGAAAACACCACAGGCTACAGTCCCAGGGATGTAAGTAAATTAGTAGTACAGAGTAACCGAACCTAGGGCTGCCACACTACACAATAAGTAGTAAATACGGTAGTACAGCTATACAAAAATCACCTCCGAATGGTACCCACCGCAATGTGGACTGGAGCTCCTGGGAACGCGCCTCCGCCCCAACGCGCATTTCGGTGCACACACCTTCCGCGTTGGGGCGGAGGCGCGTTCCCAGGAGCTCCAGTCCACATTGCGGTGGGTACCATTCGGAGGTGATTTTTGTATAGCTGTACTACCGTATTTACTACTTATTGTGTAGTGTGGCAGCCCTAGGTTTGGTTACTCTGTACTACTAATTTACTTACATCCCTGGGACTGTAGCCTGTGGTGTTTTCCTTGAATCACCGCAGACAGCTTGATTTCCCAATCCACTGGGTTTTGATCACATGTGGCCATATTTATTTTGTTATACTTATTTTTTAGGTTAATTTTACCATTTTGATTATTTTTTCTATATGATGCTTGGCAATATGTGACCACTATACTCTGTGGACTGGTTCTCCTGGGCATGAGCCTCCTGTTGTTTTCTCTGCAGCGTCCCGTTCTGTGGCGCCATGTCTCATGTCATTTTCCATGCACTTGTTGTATTTTTAGACAAATAAAGTTTATATATTTTTTCATGATACTTTTTGGGCCGTTAGTCATCTTTGTTCTTTTTGTTGGTGGGATATTATGCCATAGCAGTTATGTGTGCAGGTTATGGCCATATCTATAAATATACTTAATTTTATATTAGTGTTTTACACATAACTGCTATGGCATCATATCCTATGTGTTTTTTTTTAAATATTTGTTTAAATACATTTGTACTTTTTTCTACAGGAAAGAAATATATCTTGGTACAGTGTTAGCCAGTAGATAGAAAAATATTTAGAATTGAGAGTCCTCAGTTGAGAGTTCTGTCTCTCTGGACAGAAGAGTCTGGGAATATAAACTGACTAGATTGTGGCCCGATTCTAACGCATCGGGTATTCTAGAATATGCATGTCCCCGTAGTATATGGACAATGATGATTCCAGAATTCGCGGCAGACTGTGCCCGTCGCTGATTGGTCGAGGCAACCTTTATGACATCATCGTCGCCATGGCAACCATTATGACATCTACGTCGATACTGTGCCCGTCGCTGAATCAGAAAGTGGGATTTCTACGTCCTTTATGACATCATCGTCGCTCTGCCCGTCGCTGATTGGTTGAGGCCTGGTGGCCTCGACCAATCAGACGCGGGATGTCTACGTCCTTTATGACATCATCGTCGCTGTGCCCGTCGCTGATTGGTCAAGGCCTGGCGGCCTCGACCAATCAGAGACGCGGGATTTCTACGTCGATACTGTGCCCATCGCTGATTGGTCGAGGCCTAGCGGCCTCGACCAATCAGAATCGCGGGATTTCCAGGACAGACAGACAGACAGACAGACAGACGGAAAAACCCTTAGACAATTATATATATAGAAGATGATGACCTTTGACACTCACACTGCAGGAATGAATGTGTCGCATGGATTTATGTCTTTTTACATCAACTAAGGAACTTGCCCCTCAGACCATGTGGGGTCATCACAACAGAGACCCTAATCACAGGACAATAAAAAAATCCTTATCTAAGAATTGGCCCAACATTTATGGACGTAACTGTTTATCACCCATGGTAATTCTGCTTCATGTCACCTGTCTTATCCATGGTTTTTCCCCCTTTTTTTTCTATGCCATGTTGTGCATATGCAGCACCCCAGAGATCTGGTCGTTGCAGTATGACACTCTGCCACTAAGGCGAGTGATGGTACGTCTGATGGCACTGAAGGAATTCTACTGACCAGGTATCACCAGCACACATTACACTTCACACTCCGGCCACTAGGGGGAGAAAAAGGCTTTATTTATTGGGCCACTCCTCACACTAGTAAAACTAGGGGTTGGGTAGGAAGTTATTTAGAAGCTGACTGGGTTGGATTCAGGCAACATCCCGTGGCAGGGGGTGTTGCAGGGAGAAGACACAGGGGGGTCCCTGTCGGGCGTGGGAACCTGGCAGGTACCTAGCGAACAGAGCAGAACGTTACGGAACCGCGCCTGTACTACCTTGCGGCGGTATCCTAAGAAAGAGACACGAAGGGAAGGACATTGTGGAACAGTGAGAAACGAGATCAAGCACAAAGGAGAGCCAGTAGGAGTCGTGCCGTGAGACCAAGGCAACATCCTACTGAGGCGCGTAGCCGGTGGCCGGAACACCGCGGAAGTAACTGACTCTAGGCTTTACTTCAAACTCCGCAGGACAGTTAATTATAGGTTGGCTGTCTACCTTAAATTTCCAACGAAGACATAGGGGGCAACGCGTGGAGAGGGGCGTCTCTAGGGTCCCTGAAGAGCTCTGAGCCTTCCCGTCATACGGGTGCATCCTAGCCATAACAT
This sequence comes from Ranitomeya imitator, assembly GCF_032444005.1. Lineage (NCBI taxonomy): Eukaryota > Metazoa > Chordata > Amphibia > Anura > Dendrobatidae > Ranitomeya > Ranitomeya imitator. Next base: position 431,177,370 of record NC_091287.1, on the reverse strand, counting down.
ACCTGGGGGACGAGAAACTAGTAACATCTGGAACAAGAGAGAGAGAATTTGAAAGAACGAACGAACGAGAACAGAAGTTGTGAGGACTATTCCGAATGCTCAGCAGGGTAGCACTGCAACACACAGGCGCTAGTGGTAGGCACTGATTTCCACCTGCAAAGGGAACTCTGGATGTGCCCATTGGACTGGTCGGTCTCAGAAAGCCCTGTTGAACGTGCTCTGGATTGCGGATCCTGAAGTCTTCAGTAAAGAGGTAAAGAGACTGCAACCTTGTGTCCTCGTTATTGTCTGCACCTAACACCATCGCCATCTACATCACTGGGAAGCCCTGGGGACATACTTCACCTGTGGGAAGGTATACCATCTAGCTGCCATTCCATCACCCCAGTGGACCCCAAGCAGCGTCGGTCATCCTGACCGAACACCACAGGTGGCGTCACGAAACCTTGACAGACTCCTATCCCCTTTTATTGGATGTCCCTTAGCAGGGTCACGGACCAGGTCCAGCCACCGTGACAATCCCAGAACTGAGACAGAAAGGACCGGTACCGAGTATCCTGTGGCCCTGCGTCTGGGGGCGATCCACATAAATATGTGATTCTTCAGAATTTGTTTTAGTCTTTGCCTGATGAAGAGACCTGTGTAGTCTCGAAAGCTTGCAATTTGTTACCATCTTTTCAGTTAGCCATTAAAAGGTATCAACCACTGAGGACTCTCAATTCTAAATATTTTTCTACTTTTTTCTATATATTGTGATTCAAGTTACTCCTATGCTTTCCTCCTGAATTCTATAGTATCTATGGAGTTTGAATCGTTTTTCATGTGTTGGGCTACTACTTAGTACCCCCACTCAATAGCATTTATCATGCACCTGGGTTTGTTTGTATACATATTGATCTTCCCTGTATTTTTTACAGTGTTTCCCAGTTCCAATATGGACTTCCGGGTACGTGACCGTACGTGGTGCGCCCAATTAAATGATACCTTTCAGGATGACAGTCAGATGAGTATAGATGGGCATAATAGGGACCTACAAGAGACTATTTATAAATTTAAGGATCTATTAAAAAAGAGAACCCGCATTTGGTGGAATCACGCATATCTAGAGAAATACATTCAAAAAGAACTTATCTCCCGTGGACTGCGTGTGCAGGTATTTCCAGCCTTTACCATTCAAGATGATAATTTCAAAGACAGATGGGAGGAACTGGCTAATGCTTGCTCAAAAGGGTTCCTAGAACTTTTAAAAAATATGAATCAAGGCTCATTGGAATCCTTAGAAACAGACATTGACGGTCTACAAACTACGCTGCAAAAGGAAATGATGGGTGATGCCCTCAAAAAACTAAATGAGGAGATCGATGTGGAGCTCCAAAAATGGGCTAATAAGATCCAGACTACAAAAAATAAAAAATTTCAAAGAGACATTCAAGACAAACTGTCGGGCAGGGTGTACAAGTGGTGCAATCCAAATGAGCGTTCTTGTCATCAATATGGAAACCAGTCCTGATCTAGATCAAGATCCACTGTGTTAGGAGTCGAGTTTCCTCTGCTGCACAGGGGGAATCTCGATCCGTCTCCGCTGCGGTCTCCCATTCTTCTCCAGCCGCGGTGGAGTCTGCTCAGCAGGGACGTCGATCCCAGCGTCTCGCTCAGTCTGACTCTGTGCGAAGAGTTACTGCTGCTTTTCCTGCTTCTGCCATTGAAGCCAGTGCTGGGCAGCGGCGAGTGGACGTTTCTGGATCTAAGTCCTGCTTTTCTCTGTCTGAGCATGCCCAGGGCAGGATCTCCCGTTGGAGATCGATGGTCACATGCTCAGGTATTGCAGCACATCCCATTGGTCCTCTTGGCAGGTCCTGAAAGGGCAAAACTTCTGGAGCTGCTTCCTGTGCTGCTACTATATAAACGCACGGCCATGCGCTAGTATTGTCTTGTAAATATGTGTGTGTGTTGTGAGTGAAAGTCGCTCTTTAAATAACCCTCCCTATTGAATGTCTGTTCACGGAAGGTGTATGTTTGCTATCTAGCGCCCGACTTATCCAACAGCACGTAACACACATTACAGCTTCCCGTTGCTGTGTCCGCCAGTACGGCGCCATGCGCTTGCTCTGCGCTTTCCTGACCCAAGCCTGGGTGGTTAGTGGCGTCCGTCAGTGCGGCACCGCACGCACTCTTGTGCCTTTATATTATTATTTATGTTCCTCTGACACACCCAGTTGCGGTGTTGTGCCAGCAAGTGTCTAATCGGACTTCAATCCTGTGTAGGGGTTGAGTCCGCTGACTTCTTGCTCGTGCTTTATGTGCAGTACTGCGGTCCTATGACGCAACAGGGTCGCTTCCTTCACGCAGGGTGAAGTTAACCCATGTGTGTATACTTAGTACCGCCATATAGTCCGTCTTACTAGCAGCAGGGTCTTTTACCTGCACGGTGGACCTCGGACTGCGAACGCACCTAGTTTCTTATTATCTATACTTGGTGCGTTCTGCCGGTCCTTAACACAGTGTGAACAGGTGCTGAACCTAGAGTCGCCAACTCGTATATAGTTAAGTAAATAAGGCAGCACACTGCAGCGCTAGAACATACAAACTTGAAATACGAAATTTGAACTGCATTACTGCACTAGAAATATGAAAAATGAGAGCTTTTAGCGCACAAAAATGGCCAATTTTATGTGTACCTGGTAGCCCCTTTACGGCATCTTTCTTATACGCTTATACGCTCTCATTTTTCATATTTCTAGTGCAGTAATGCAGTTCAAATTTCGTATTTCAAGTTTGTATGTTCTAGCGCTGCAGTGTGCTGCCTTATTTACTTAACTATATACGAGTTGGCGACTCTAGGTTCAGCACCTGTTCACACTGAGTCTATGTTTGGATGTGCAGGTCAGGTTTTTGAAAAGAAGTCATTACTGATTGGTGACACTTCTAGATCCACATTACAATGAGAACTTTCTATCTCTTATTCCCAAGGCAGACAGGTCTACTAAAATGAGGCAGTACCAGAAGGCCTTTGTTGCGGAATTATTAAAAAAATTCCCATCAGAAAAAGCTTGTGGCAGAGGTCACAGTTCGTTGGACAACCAAGGAGTACAGGCGAGAGAGACGCAACTTCAATCCAGCAGAGGCAGTGGAACACTGTCAAACTTCTGGGAGAGTTTTCTCAGACCCTTCAATCACACAAGCCATGAGGCGTGGGGTACTCTCACAAGTAGTGCAAAGTTTGGGAAGATGCTGAAAGAGTATCGTGCTGACTGTACCAACATCCTCAATGATTCCTCTGTGCCTTATAATTATTGGATATCCCACCTGGACACGTGGCATGAACTGGCTCTCTACGCCTTGGAGGTCCTGGTCTGCATTGCCAATAGCATTTTGTCAAAGTGGGTTTTTTGTGCCGCTGGTGGAATTATAGCTGATAAGCGCATCCACCTGTCAACTGAAAATGCTGACAGGCTGACTCTTATAAAAATGAACAAGGGCTGGATTGAGCCAGACTTCTCAACACCACCGAATGATAGCAGTGTAACATAAAATCAAATCCAGTGTCTTTTTTTGGGAGGTCTATTTCCATGTAAATCTTCACACCCACACATGGGTATATGCTTCCTGGTTTTGGCTATTTGCTGTTGTCCTCCTCCTTCTCATCGTCCACCACCATATCACCATGGTGACCGTGGTCCGTGATGCAACACCCACATCATTTTTTTAAAGGGTATTGATGATGCCCTTAAAAACAATTTGTTAGGCCGGTTTCACACGTCAGTGGCTCCGGTACGTGAGGTGACAGTTTCCTCACGTACCGGAGCCACTGACACACGTAGACACATTGAAATCAATGCATCTGTGCAGATGTCATTGATTTTTTGCGGACCATGTCTCCGTGTGCCAAACATGGAGACATGTCAGTGTTCGTGGGAGCGCACGGATTACACAGACCCATTAAAGTCAATGGGTCCATGTAAAACACGTACCGCACACGGACGTTGTCCATGTGCAGTCCGTGTGCCGTGCAGGAGACAGCACTACAGTAAGCGCTGTCCCCCCCACTGGTGCTGAAGCAGCCATTCATATCTTCTCTGCAGCAGCGTTTGCTGTAGAGAAGATATGAATATTCCTTTTTTTTTTGTTTCTCGTGTTTAAAATAAATATCCATGTCCCCAGCCCCCTCCCACACCCTGTGTGCCCGCCCGCTGTTCTTAAAATACTCACCCGGCTCCCTCGCTGGCTGGCGCTGCTTCCTGTCCTGGCCGCACCTTCTACTGTATGAGCGGTCACGTGGGGCCGCCGATTACAGTCATGAATATGCGGCTCCACCTCCCATAGGGGTGGAGCCGCATATTCATAACTGTAAATGAGCTGCCCCACGTGACCGTAAATGTTTGTCAGTCCATTAACTTAGTGCATGGGCATTACAACTATAGGAGACCTGCTCCTTTCTAATGGGAACAAGGGGCATTGGAGTGCATCTTAATTTTTGTGAGCCCTTGCATTCACTGCATAGGCAAAAACTATGGGAGACCCACTTCCTAATAATGGGAAAAAATTTTCATGAGCCTCTCCATCCCATCTCTTTAAAGGGGTATTGGAGTGCGTCAAAATTTTGGGCAACCATGCCACTCACTGATACGCCATAACTGTATAGGAGACCCACTGTTTAATAATGGGAACAATAAAGCATAGCCAGCTGATGGATCTCTAAGAATAGTGAGGGCTGACTGCTGGCCCTTTAAGAATAGTACAGGCCGCATGATGGCAATATAAAAGTAGGTTTTGTGACTTTCAGAGTCCCTCCTTCATAAATTAAACAGATGAGTCTGATGATGTGTCACACACTACATGGCCAGATAAGGTTATAAAATGTTAAAATGACATTTCCTAGTGAATGCATTTGTCTTGGTTGAAAGCAATGCTAAAGATCAAAAACGCATCAAAAACGCTACGTGTCAACATAGCCCAAAATGTGGAGGAGCATTTTTGCTATTGGCTATTTATTTTGCCTTATATACAAGTCATTACCCTGAAAAGGATGTTCCTCAACATATTTCCCAGGAAAATCCATTTTGGTTTCATTTTTGTATGTTTTATTGTGAGTCTGTAAAAGTGACTCTCACAACATTGTTCACAGCAGTGACCTAGGAGTCAGAAATACTTCCAGGGATCTTCCCCATGCTGTTCTCATGCTATTTGAGCACTGTTCCCATTGATTTCCGCAATTTCTAGTCCCTCTGAAGACCGCTGAGGGCTGCCAGAAAAATACTCGAGTTTCCCATAGACTTACATAGGGCTCGTTGCTCGGGTCGAGCACCCGTGCATTCCAATTTGCTCGACCCAAGCAACGAGCACCTGAGCATTTTAGTGCTTGCCCATCACTATACCTCACACATCTGCCGGTTCCTCTCAGCATCCATCCCACAGGCAGACAGGGTTGTAATATTGTTGCAATACAGCAGAGCTGTGAGAGCTGCAGATGCTACCATGCTTGTTAGAAAACATAGTTCAGTTGTACTGTTCTGTGTTAGTTACTTGTCTCATACTATTAACGCCCCCTTTTATTAAAAAATAATCTCTGGAGGCAGATTCTCATGCGGATCAGTGTCCAGCTCATATCCTGGAGCAGCCTATTTACATTTATTCATGCATTTCTCTGGACTAAAACATCATGTCGCAGATTTCAAGGTATCATTTTATTCAGGTTCCTGTGACCTAAATTTCCATATACAGTAGATGGCTTAGGAGTGTTATTCCTACTGATAGATTCCCTTTAACACATGCAGTGCAGGTTCCGAAAAAACATTCCTCTGTTTCCCTTGTGTGCTTTTCTTTGTACTTATCAGATAGCTTACATTAAAACTCTATTATAGTAAAGGACTATTGTTTTTTGTAATAAAAATGCAAACCCATATGATTTTTCCATGATAGATCTCCTCAAAGTCTCTTATAAGAACAAACCAACAAACTTTCAGATTTTCACTTTTGTTTAGAAATTTTTAGCAAAGAAATAAAGGGAAATACGTATAAAAAATCTAGAACAAACTAGTAAGAATTTGGAAGGTTTTTGTTTAATGGTAGCACGTATAATGTTACTGCGCTGTTAATGTAAAGACTGTGAACATTTAAATGCAGTTCTTTAAAGAAAAATTAGCAATTGGAGTGAGCAGACATTTTTATAAGGCTCATAAACAAGTTTTGAGCACTTAATAAGCAAATTAAAAATAAAATGAAAACACTGTTTATTGTAGAGGAACTGTTATGGTTGTGTGAACAATATAAGATAAAGCATATGTAGAATATTAAATCATATCAACTAGTGGTCTCCTGATGTTCTGTACTGAGACTGTGATGGGAAAGACAAAACATCCCTATGTTTTTATGTATTAGTACAGTATTATTTATCTGTCCTGGCTAAGGCACCAGCTTCTGGTTCCTTCCCCTAGGACCAATTACCTTTGTTCAAATCTGCAGTGAGTTACTGTGGTAAAATGGTAACCTTTGACATCATCACCCAAAGCCGTTTAAGGATGACTCGGACATCACTGTGCTGTCTGAGTATTTAGTAAGCATAGCATTCAGCCATCATGTATACCTGAGGAGGTTGCTTCACTATCCACTTCGCTCATTTGGCTAATCATCTTTTCAGCAAGCTTGTTTATAAACTCTCTATTTCACTTCATAGCTCAGACCTGCAGTTAATCATTCATCTGCTGTAAGCATGAAAAACTTTTTTCTGCTAATACTGTTGTTGTTCTTATAACTCTGCTGCAAATAGGTTTTTCTGCAAGCAAGTATCCAGTTTGCCTGTTCATCAAAGCTGTCTTGTGGTTAACCAATTATCTGTTGATTGCCATGTTTCTGCCATTGACTATCAGTCGATCCATAGCATACAAGTCTGCCAATAACCATTATTTTGCATTGTCTTTGTTTCAATATACATATTTTATTCTTGAATGTTTCCACAATCCTAGCTCAATGTCTTCTAGTGTTTTCTGTTGCACACGTCTGTTTTCCATCTTGCACATCTTGCTGTACTGGTCCTTACTGATCCACTTTTCATATGTAAAGTGAAACTCTGTGCTGTCATCACACTGGGCCTCACCCTGACCTATGGCTTAAAGTATCAACCTCTCCTGGTGAACCCCTAACATACAGTCAAATCATCAAGTTACAATCACTTACCTGGATAAATCATGTCTCCATCTTCAACAAGTGGAAGCTCGCACATCAGATCCCTGTTTCCATGATTATTTGGCAGCCACTTGTTGGCTTCAAAATTAAACATTTTTCCATTTTTCATTTTCTGTAGAATTATCTAGGAAAATGGATTTGTCATGATTAAAAATGTTTTAATTTTATTTTTTTATTTTTTTTAGCAATTAGGTCAAATCGATTACTCTCAGTCACAAAAAAGAAAATCAACGTAAAAGCAAAAAATTCTTCACCAAAAATTTACATTTGGTATCTTTATGTTTGAAGCATGATATGTGGGAAAAGGTTGAAAAGTTCCAGGGGGCCAAATACTTTCGTAAGGCACTGAATGTTGTAGGTGCTATGTCCACAAACATTCTTATAAACAAATGAGAATGTCTTTGGTTTCACATGACGGTAATAGTGGCCGTATTTTGCAATGGTCTCTAGAATTATAAGTTGAGGAGCTTGAGGCTTTTACATTACATACTATGCATCACTTGCGACATTTGCAGTCAAGCTAATTGAATACTTTTTGCAACGTACTACTTGGTCTGGAATCTGAAGTTTTATTTAGTATACCTATAAATATATATCACTGTCTTGGTTGGTAACAGCTTTGTCAGCCAGTGTCGGTCTGGGGTGCCAAGGGCCCTCCAGTAAACAACTCCAGGGCCCCACTATTCACATACATACAATGTGACATTATCCTCAATCACAAATTTATATAACAATTAACTCTGTAGATTGTTAAATGAATAAAATGCTGCCTTTGTCTATACATAGTGATTCAAGTATATTGTGCCAAGTACTGCTCATAGAGGGGGGTGGCCTATTCTCTGCACAGGGGCCCACTGGAGGATTCTCTGGTTCTCCTATGGGCCAGTCTAGGCCTAGCTTTGACATAGTGGTATATAGACTGCTGCTTCACTACTGTAGTATTCAAATGCAGGAGAGAGGAGAGAGCTGTATGAGCGCATACTATGATCTGGGAACTCCGACAGTAAGTGAGTGCAGACATCAGCTTTCTCCTGAGTTAGCACAGGCTCTGGGCAATCCCGCACTGTCAATAACCAGAGGGAGAGAGGCGGGGAATCCAAACTCAGGGCGGGGAGTGGTGGGAGGAGGGCAAAATTGGGCACTGGAGCTGCTGAGCCACTCCAAGAATGCACAGAGTTCTCTAATTAGCATATTTGAACAAAAAGCCATAGTCCCCCATATGACTATATGCTCAATTTAACTTGTGTTTTGGAATGACAGACTCTCTTTAAGCTTCTTCTCAAAATGGGTTAATGTGTTAAAAGGGGTTTTCTAGAATTCATAAAAAATTAGTAATGGGCAGGAATGGATAAAATAAACTATACTCAGCTTATATTTTTTTATTTAACCCATATCCTGGTTTTTAACCCCTTTTACACATAAGATGTACAATTACATCATATGTCATGTAACACTCTTTTTCATGCTCAGAAACTGAACTTGCATCATTTCTGGCAGATAATGACCAATAGAGCCTCCCCCCTCCCGCCCCCCCGTTACTGTGCAGGGTGGCACTACATTGCTTTTTTCTTCATCTGATATAGTGTAGAAGTCGGGGAGAAGTGGGGGAAAATGCTCTGGAAGTGATCAGCTATTGATGACTGTGTGTTATTGTTTGCAGAGAGGAGTCCTGGCTGGAACAAGTGATGGCGGACTGTGCTGGATGTAGAAGAAAAGAGAAGATGAAGGACTTCATCTACAGACGTCACTGTTGAGTCAATGTTGTACATGTACATGCACACTATATTCTATATGCAGAGCTCCTGTGTATAATGGGACTGGTGATTACTGTATTACCAGTACACTATACACTATATACAGAGATCCTGTGTATAATGTCACTGATGCTCACTGTATTACCTGTTTAATGACACAATGTTCAGAACTAATGTGCATAATGTCGCTGGTGATCACTGTACACTTACACTATATGCAGAGCTCCTTTGTATAATGTCACTGGTTATCACTGTATTACCTGTACACTGACAATATGTACAGAGCTCCTATGTTTAATGTCACTGGTGATCACTGTATTACCTGTACACTTACACTATACACTGTATACTATATACAGAGCTGTTGCGTATAATGTCACTGGTGGTAATAACAGTGTTGTTATTTTGTATTCATGATCAGTATTGTAGTATTTAGTCACTATGTGGTGTTAATTTGTGGTCTGGTCATGGGGTAGAAGTATTTTTCCCTTGCATGTGGTACTATTCTGTCACTATGTAGTGGAATATGCAGTCCAGTCATGATGTGGCAGTATGTCTCATTGTATGTGGTATTATTCAGTCGTTATATGCTGGTAATATGTGTTCTGGTCATGGTATGGTGGTATTTGTTCATTGCATGTGGTATTAATCTGTCACTATGTGGTGGTAATATGTAGTCTGTTTATGGTGTGGCAGTATTTGTTCCTTGTATGTGGTATTATTTGGTCACTATGTGGTCTGGTCATGGTGTGGTTGTATTTCTTCCCTGTGTGTGGTGGTAGTATTGTTCTTGTTATAGTGGATTGTGTTCTGTATGAAAGTCATTTGTTCTCTCTGATATTAATTAGAAGATTCTTTATTTCCATTAGACTCAATACTTGGAACACAGCGGCAGAGATGCTCTTACAGGGGTTCTCCTATTGATTGGCAGGGGTTTCACTGCTTGGACTCAATGTACAGAAGTGTAACTTTTATCTCCATTAGACTGTAGCGGCATGAGTGACCACTGATCCATTCATTCCCTCAGTGGCTGCAAGCACTGCATTTGTTTTTTTGAAACCCCAAAGAGAATGAATGGAGCTGCGGTCTGACATCCCACCTGCAGGTCCATTTTAAAATGGGGATAAGTGTCCTATCAGTGATAAAACTTCCCAATTCTACTGATCAGTGCAGTTTCTAATGGTCGGACCAAAAAATCAAGTACATTGCCAGTGTCACATTTTTACCATACATTTTGGACACAAGTCTAAAGTTTACAAAAAGTTTGACCTTATTTATCCACCCATGGCAAATTTGGATTCACCAGAAATGAAAGCTAGGGACATGTAATGGCTACTTTTTGTAACACTGGTGTGATACGTACACGTCTCCTATTTTCAAACTTAAACAGGTGTGCCAAAACAGGCCTTCATAGTTAAGTATCTCGATTTATTGTAATTTCTTTTAAATGTTTTTGGTATGCAGATTAATGCCATCTATCCAAAAAAGATGTCATAACAACAAATGCCAGGTTGGTATAAAGCTTCCAAATGCATCAGCAGCCAGCAGTATACTTCTGAGATATATGGTTGCCAAATTAGACTAGTAAAATAGGTATCCAAAAAGTGAAAAGCATAATTCTTTATTATTATTTTTTTAAACACCATTTTCTCCCTTTCCTTACCTCTAGAAAAAAGCCCTAACTAAGAATGTAATGTTGGTACATAAACCTCTGGAGAAAAAATCAGCTTGGAGTTTTATAATAGACCATACAGTTGCTAAAATAGATTAGTAAACCAAGTATGCAAAAAGTAAAATGTGTGTAACATTTTTTTTATTTATTTTTTATTTTAAACACTATTCTCCCCCTCCCGATCAACAAAAAGTCATGACCAAGGCTGCAAAAATGCGACATTGATTGGTAGGGAAATGAACAGTAAGGAAACTGCAATAACAGTCCACAGTATTGTTGAGGTGCATATGGTTGTTAAATTGGACTAGTAAAATAGGTATGCTAAATGTTAAATTAAAAAAAAAAAATGTAAGTTATTTTTTAATTCTTAAACTCTAAACAAAGGCCGTAAACAAAGACAAGCTATGTTGCTAGGTAGTATTTTTATTCATAGACTGAGACTACAACTCTGTTTTTCTATTTTCTGCAGTAGCATGCCAAACTTTGCTTTAACTTAAGCCTATGCTGTAAACTTTGACCTCCTATCCATAGGCTGTGAAACCCTAAAATGGTCACTGTCTTCCCTGCTTCATCTTTTATAGTGGCAATGATAATCCCCATGATTAGCTGTGCTAGATCATGTTGTATTAGCTAAAAGGTATTATGAGGAAGCCCTGGCAGCTGTGCCTGATTTCACGTGAAACCACTTTCTGCAATGCAATCTTCAGCAATGTTGGAAACAACGCTAGATATTTTTTAACTATCCATGTGTATGAAATCGCAAATTGTTCTAAATCTCTGAGACCTGCGAATTTCCTGAAATTCGACCCAAAGTTGATTTGCAGCATATTGATTCAGGCTCGGACTGGCCCACAGGGTAACAGGGGAATCTCCCAAGGGGGCCCCTGTGCAGACTCGGGCCCCCAACCTCAAAGTATGGGCAGTACTTGGCATAATTCACTTGTTTCACTCTGTACAGAAAAAAGCATCTCATCATTCATTAACCAGACTACCCAGTTTATTAATAAATAGAGATAGAAGTAAATTTGTGACAAGGGTTGTGTAATATTTGTGTGCAGGTGAAAATTGGCCCTCCACAGTCAGGCTATGTGCACACGTTCAGGAATTCATGCAGAAAATTCCTGTGGAAATCCGGACATTTCTGCCAGATTTCCGCATGAAATCCGCATGCGTTTTTTTGCGCGGTTTTGACGCATTTTTTGCGCGTTTTTCCCCGGACATTTCCCAATGCATTAGACAGTGGGAAATCCGCAAAAAAACGCAAAATTAATGAACAGGTTCATTATTTTTCCGCAATGCGTTTTTCATGCGCAAAAACGCACATCATGTGCACAGAAATTGTGGATTCCATTATAAATGATGGAATGCTTAATGTATGCAAATTATTTGCGGTTTTATAGCGTTTTTATAGCGCAAAAACGCTAAAAAAACGCAAATAATCTGCAACGTGTGCACATAGCCTCAATGTTACTGGTGGACCCTTGGCACCCCAGTCCGACACTGTATTGATTTGATCATATCTACTTGATGCTAATATAAAATCTAAGGGATTCACACACACCTCTCTTTCTCCCACAACACACACAACGTATGAACTTTTTTATCACATCACAAATTATGTTATAATTCATATCACAAAGCTAATAAAATCATATATGCTTGAATAATCTACTTAACCAGTAGATTACAGAAAATAGCCTAGGAAATAAGGAATGCAGTAAATAATCAGTAAACAAAACTGTATTCAGAGTGGTAGTACATTAACCCCTTCCCGACCTGTGACACAGCGTATGCGTCATGAAAGTCGGTGCCAATCCGACCTGTGACGCATATGTTGTGTCACAGAAAGATCGCGTCCCTGCAGGCCGGGTGAAAGGGTTAACTCCCATTTCACCCGATCTGCAGGGACAGGGGGAGTGGTAGTACAGCCCAGGGGGGGTGGCTTCACCCTCCCGTGGCTACGATCGCTCTGATTGGCTGTTGAAAGTGAAACTGCCAATCAGAGCGATTTGTAATATTTCACCTAAAAAACTGGTGAATTATTACAATCCAGCCATGGCCGATGCTGCAATATCATCGGCCATGGCTGGAAATACTAATGTGCACCCACCCCACCCCACCGATCGCCCCCCCAGCCCCCCGATCTGTGCAGCGCTCCCCTCCGTCCAGTGCTCCGCTCCCCCGTCCTCCTGTCCGCTCCCCCCGTGCTCCAATCACACCCCCCGTGCTCCAATGAAACCCCCCCGTGCTCCATTCCCCCCTCCCTGCACAGCGATCCCCCCGTGCTCCGATCCACCCCCCTGCACAGCGATCCCCCACCCCGTGCTCCAATCCACTCGCACGCACACCGATCCTCATCCATGCTCCGACGCCCCCCCGTGCTCCGACGCCTCCCCCCCCGTGCTCCGACGCCCCCCCCGTGCCCTGATCTCCCCCCCCCTTATACTTACCGAGCCTGCCGGTGTCCGTCTTCTTTCCCGGGCGCCGCCATCTTCCAAAATGGCAGGCGCATGTGCAGTGCGCCCGCCGAATCTGCCGGCCGGCAGATTCGTTCCAGAGTGAATTTTGATCACTGAGATATAACCTATCTCAGTGATCAAAATAAAAAAATAGTAAATGACCCCCCCCCCCCTTTGTCACCCCCATAGGTAGGGACAATAAAAAAAATAAATAATTTTTTTTTTCCACTAAGGTTGGGGTAAGAACTAGGGTTAGGGTTAGGGGTAGGGTTAGGGGTAGGGTTAGGGTTAGGGGTAGGGTTAGGGGTAGGGTTAGGGTTAGGGTTAGGGGTAGGGTTAGGGTTAGGGGTAGGGGTAGGGGTAGGGTTAGGGGTAGGGTTAGGGGTAGGGGTAGGGTTAGGGGTAGGGGTAGGGTTAGGGGTAGGGTTAGGGGTAGGGTTAGGGTTGGGGTTCGGGATGTGCACACGTATTCTGGTCCTCTGCGGATTTTTCCGCAGAGGATTTGATAAATCCGCAGTGCTAAACCGCTGTGGATTTACCGCGGTTTTTCTGCGCATTTCACTGCGGTTTTACAACTGCGATTTTCTATTGGAGCAGTTGTAAAACCACTGCGGAATCCGCAGAAAGAAGCGACATGCTGCGGAATGTAAACCGCTGCGTTTCCGTGCAGTTTTTCCGCAGCATGTGTACAGCGATTTTTGTTTCCCATAGGTTTACATTGAACTGTAAACTCATGGGAAACTGCTGCGGATCCGCAGCGTTTTCCGCAGCGTGTGCACATACCTTTAGAATTAGGCCATGTGCACACTGTGCGGATTTGGCTGCGGATTCGCAGCAGTGTTCCATCAGGTTTACAGTACCATGTAAACATATGGAAAACCAAATCCGCTGTGCCCATGGTGCGGAAAATACCACGCGGAAACGCTGTGTTGTATTTTCCGCAGCATGTCAATTCTTTGTGCGGATTCCGCAGCGTTTTACACTTGTTCCTCAATAGGAATCCACAGGTGAAATCCGCACAAAAAACACTGGAAATCCGCGAAAAATCCGCAGGTAAAACGCAGTGCCTTTTACCCGTGGATTTTTCAAAAATGGTACTGAAAAATCTCATACGAATCCGCAACGTTGGCACATAGCCTTAGGGTTAGGGTTGGGTTGGAATTAGGGTTGTGGTTACGGGTGTGTTGCGGTTAGGGTTGTGATTAGGGTTATGGCTACAGTTGGGATAAGGTTTAGGGGTGTGTTGGAGTTAGAATTGAGGGGTTTCCACTGTTTAGGCACATCAGGGGGTCTCCAAACGCAACATGGCGCCACCATTGATTCCAGCCAATCTTGTATTCAAAAAGTCAAATGGTGCTCCCTCACTTCCGAGCCCCGACGTGTGCCCAAACAGTGGTTTACCTCCACATATGGGGTACCAGCATACTCAGGACAAACTGCGCAACAATTACTGGGGTCCAATTTCTCCTGTTACCCTTGAGAAAATAAAAAATTGCTTGCTAAAACATCATTTTTGAGGAAAGAAAAATGATTTTTTATTTTCACGGCTCTGCGTTGTAAACGTCTGTGAAGCACTTGGGGGTTCAAAGTGCTCAGCACATACCTAGATAAGTTCCTTGAGGGGTCTAGTTTCCAAAATGGGGTCACTTGTGGGGGGTTTCTACTGTTTAGGCACACCAGGGGCTCTGCAAACGCAACGTGACGTCCGCAGACCATTCCATCAACGTCTGCATTTCAAAAGTCACTACTTCCCTTCTGAGCCCCGATGTGCGCCCAAACAGTGGTTTACCCCCACACATGGGGTATCGGCGTACTCAGGAGAAACTGGACAACAACTTTTGGGGTCCAATTTTTCCTGTAACCCTTGGGAAAATAAAAAATTCTGGGCTAAAAAATTATTTTTGAGGAAAGAAAACGTATTTATTATTTTCACAGCTCTGCGTTATAAGCTTCTGTAAAGCACTTGGGGGTTCAAAGTGCTCACCACATATCTAGATAAGTTCCTTTGGGGGTCTAGTTTCCAAAATGGGGTCACTTGTGGGGGGGTTTCTACTGTTTAGGCACACCAGGGGCTCTGCAAACGCAACGTGACGCCCGCAGACCATTCCATCAAAGTCTGCATTTCAAAAGTCACTTCTTCCCTTCTGAGCCCCGACGTGTGCCCAAACAGTGGTTTACCCCCACATATGGGGTATCACCATACTCAGGAGAAACTGAACAACAACTTTTGTGGTCCAATTTCCCCTGTAACCCTTGGGAAAATAAAAAATTCTGGGCTAAAAAATTATTTTTGAGGAAAGAAAACGTATTTATTATTTTCACGGCTCTGCGTTATAAACTTCTGTGAAGCACTTGGGGGTTGAAAGTGCTCACCACATATCTAGATAATTTCATTTCGGGGTCTAGTTTCCAAAATGGGGTGACTTGTGGGGGGTTTCTACTGTTTAGTCACATCAGGGGCTCTGCAAACGCAACGTGACGCCCGTAGAGCATTCCATCAAAGTCTGTATTTCAAAACGTCACTACTTCACTTCCGAGCCCCGGCAAGTGCCCAAATAGTAGTTTACCCCCACATATGGGGTATCACCGTACTCAGGAGAAACTGGACAACAAATGTTGGGGTCAAATTTCTCCTGTTACCCTTGGTAAAATTAAAAAATTCTGGGCCAAAAAATTATTTTTGAGGAAAGAAAACGTATTTATTATTTTCACTGCTCTGTGTTATGAACTTCTGTGAAGCACTTGGGGGTTCAAAGTGCTCACCTCACATGTAGATAAGTTCCTTTCGGGGTCTAGTTTCCAAAATGGGGTCACTTGTGGGGGGTTTCTACTGTTTAGCCACATCAGGGGCTCTGCAAACGCAACGTGACGCCCGCAGAGCATTCCATCAAAGTCTGCATTTCAAAACGTCACTACTTCACTTCCGAGCCCTGGCATGTGCCCAAACAGTGGTTTACCCCCACATATGGGGTATCAGCGTACTCAGGTGAAACTGGACAACAACTTTTGGGGTCAAATTTCTCCT
Source organism: Ranitomeya imitator (assembly GCF_032444005.1). Lineage (NCBI taxonomy): Eukaryota > Metazoa > Chordata > Amphibia > Anura > Dendrobatidae > Ranitomeya > Ranitomeya imitator. The sequence continues at coordinate 431,161,278 of NC_091287.1, read as the reverse complement.
GTTACCCTTGGGAAAATAAAAAATTGCGGGCTAAAAAATCATTTTTGAGAAAAGAAATTTTTTATTTTATTTTCATGGCTCTGCGTTATAAACTTCTGTGAAGCACTTGAGGGTTCAAAGTGCTCACCACACATCTAGATTACTTCCTTTGGGGGTCTAGTTTCCAAAATGGGGTCATTTGTGGGGGATCTCCAATGTTTAGGCACACAGGGGCTCTCCAAACGCAACATGGTGTCCGCTAATGATTGGAGCTAATTTTCCATTTAAAAAGCCAAATGGCGTGCCTTCCCTTCTGAGCCCTGCCGTGTGCCCAAACAGTGGTTTACCCCCACATATGGGGTATCTGCGTACTCAGGACAAACTGGACAACAACATTTGTGGTCCAATTTCTCCTATTACCATTGGCAAAATAGGAAATTCCAGGCTAAAAAATCATTTTTGAGAAAAGAAAAATTATTTTTTATTTTCATGGCTCTGCATTATAAACTTCTGTGAAGCACCTGGGGGTTTAAAGTGCTCAGTATGCATCTAGATAAGTTCCTTGGGGGGTCTAGTTTCCAAAATGGGGTCACTTGTGGAGGAGCTCCATTGCATAGGCACACAGGGGCGCTCCAAATGCGACATGGTGTCCGGTAACAATTGGAGCTAATTTTCCATTCAAAAAGTCAAAAGGCGCGCCTTCCCTTTCGAGCCCTGCCTTGTGCCCAAACAGTGGTTTACCCCCACATATGAGGTATCGGCATACTCGGGAGAAATTGCTCAACAAATTTTAGGATCCATTTTATCCTATTGCCCATGTGAAAATGAAAAAATTGAGGCGAAAAGAAATTTTTTGTGAAAAAAAGTACTTTTTCATTTTTACGGATCAATTTGTGAAGCACCTGAGGGTTTAAAGTGCTCACTAGGCATCTATATAAGTTCCTTGGGGGGTCCAGTTTCCAAAATGGGGTCACTTGTGGGTGAGCTCCAATGTTTAAGCACACAGGGTCTCTCCAAACGCGACATGGTGTCCGCTAACGATGGAGATAATTTTTCATTCAAAAAGTCAAATGGCGCTCCTTCCCTTCCGAGCCTTACCATGTGCCCAAACAGTGGTTTACCCCCACATGTGAGGTATCGGTGTACTCAGGAGAAAATGCCAAACAAATTTTAGAATCCATTTTATCCTGTTGTCCATGTGAAAATGAAAAAATTGAGGCTAAAATAATTTTTTGTGTGAAAAAAAAGTACTTTTTCATTTTTACGGATCAATTTGTGAAGCACCTGGGGGTTTAAAGTGCTCACTATGCATCTAGATAAGTTCCTTGGGGCGTCTAGTTTCCAAAATGGGGTCACTTGTGGGGGAGCTCCAATTTTTAGGCACACGGGGGCTCTTCAAACGTGACATGGTGTCCGCTAAAGAGTGGAGCCAATTTTTCATTCAAAAAGTCAAATGGCGCTCCTTCCCTTCCAAGCCCTGCCGTGCGTCCAAACAGTGGTTTACCCCCACATATGAGGTATCAGCGTACTCAGAACAAATTGGACAACAACTTTCGTGGTTCAGTTTCTCTTTTTACCATTCGGAAAATAAACAAATTGTTGCTGAAAGATCATTTTTGTGACTAAAAAGTTAAATGTTCATTTTTTCCTTTCATGTTGCTTCTGCTGCTGTGAAGCACCTGAAGGGTTAATAAACTTCTGGAATGTGGTTTTGTGCACCTTGAGGGGTGCAGTTTTTAGAATGGTGTCACTTTTGGGTATTTTCAGCCATATAGACCCCTCAAACTGACTTCAAATGTGAGGTGGTCCCTAAAAAAAATGGTTTTGTAAATTTCGTTGTAAAAATGAGAAATCGCTGGTCAAATTTTAACCCTTATAACTTCCTAGCAAAAAAAAATTTTGTTTCCAAAATTGTGCTGATGTAATGTAGACGTGTGGGAAATGTTATTTATTAACTATTTTGTGTCACATAACTCTCTGGTTTAACAGAATAAAAATTCAAAATGTGAAAATTGCGAAATTTTCAAAATTTTCGCCAAATTTCCGTTTTTATCACAAATAAACACAGAATTTATTGACCTAAATTTACCACTAACATGAAGCCCAATATGTCACGAAAAAACAGTCTCAGAACCGCTAGGATCCGTTGAAGCGTTCCCGAATTATTACCTCATAAAGGGACACTGGTCAGAATTGCAAAAAACGGCAAGGTCTTTAAGGTCAAAATAGGCTGGGTCATGAAGGGGTTAAGGTAGTATTCGTTTCCAATAATGGTCAACCATGGTTCAGGCTCATTGCAAGGAAATTGAAGATGAGCAGCAAATTCAAAAAGCCAACTGGGTCAGTAATGGAAAAGCTGCCAGGTCAGATACTGGAGCGCGGCTTTGCAAGTATGTATGTGGTGAACCTTGCTCTTCAACAGAGAAGAGTCCTGCCTAGAATACAAAAGATAATCTGGAAATGTGCCCCATCCAGCATACTGTATAAATGTTCATTGATGCCAGCCTTATGAATCTAAATAAAATAATGAGAAGAGAAATTTGACAAATGGTCAATGGCGCAGGGAACCGATACCTGGGGAAGGAGCAGCAAGAGCTCTTGTAGTGATGACCTACTATTGACTATTTATCTCACTCTGTGTGCTTTATGTGAGACACAAGGTTATGTATTATTCTGCATAATCAGTAGTGAGCCCAGAAAAAAGAGAAAAGGTTGTTTAAATATACAGTGCCTAAAATATTTATTTTGACAAATTATGTATTTGCAATTACTATTACAAAATGTTACCTAACATCACTTCACACACAATGTTTTGGGGAAAAATTATAACTGATGTTCAAATGTCGCAAGACCATACATTGCCAAAGCTACCATATTTTTCAGGCTATAAGTTGCACTTTTCCATAAAAAATTTGGGAGCAAAATGGGGGTGCGTCTTATAGTCAGAATGCAGGCTTACCGGGGGGGGGGGTTTGCAGCTGTGGTGTAGCAGCATCCTTTCCTCAGGGAATCGGCGGTGGCAGAGGTTTTGCGATGTTGAGGCTGGGTGTCGGCGGTGCAGAGTACATCGTTAGTTTCACTGTGGCCATCATCTTGAAGATGGAGGCAGTGCATGCACAGATTGAGATCTCGGCAGGCATTTTTCTGAAGCCGGGCGCCGCCGAGATCTCCATCTGTACACACGCGGTATCAGGAAGATGGCCGCCAAGAAACCGGTGATGCACTCAGCTCTGCTCACCTTGAACACCGGGCCGTGCGTGACCACATTTCTGCTGCTGGCATCCTGAGGAAGGGACTCTGCCTCACCGCCGATACCGGACCCACAGCATCGCACCGCTGGGATACCCTGGGACTGCAGCATTGCCCCACTTCTGCCGCCGCCGGCTTCCCTGCATTACCACCACTGGCCCTCAGGTAAGATACCTTAAAATCGGACAATAAGATTGAACTCTATCTTATAAAAATCTTTTCTTCTGCTATTTTCCACCCCAAAATTTGGGGTGCATCTTATAATAATAATCTTTATTTTTATATAGCGCTAACATATTCCGCAGCGCTTTACAGTTTGCACACATTATCATCACTGTCCCTGATGGGGCTCACAATCTAACATCCCTATCAGTATGTCTTTGGAATGTGGGAGGAAACCCACGCAAACACGGAGAGAACATACAAACTCTTTGCAGATGTTGTCCTTGGTGGGATTAGAACACAGGACTCCAGCGCTGCAAGACTGCAGTGCTCACCACTGCGCCACCGTGCTGCCCAATGGTCCGATGCATCTTATAGTCCAAAAAGTACAGTACTTGCCACAGAAATGATAGTCTATTGACTGCAAGCTGTAAGAGTGAAGTAAGGACCACAGTGGTTCTGGCTGTGAGCTGCATGTGATCACATTGATGCACCATCAATGCACTCTGTACTTTATCCTAGAAGTCAATGGTGAGGTTGAAAAGATTTTTGAGAGACACTCAGTCGTGTTTTGAACATTGTTTGAGTGAAAATGCTTGAAAACTCATTAGCATTTTTTCATTGGTAAATGGAGTTAAAAGAATTCACAATACACTGGAACTATGCAAAAAAACTAAGTCTTTCAAAATCATTGAAAAATTGCTCAGAAACAACAAAAAAAACTTATTAAAGAAAACGCTTCAGTGAAAAAATATGCTTATATCTCCTGAATCGCCTGCAAACGATGACAAGTATGCCTGGCTGGAAAAAAATTAGTGTGCACATACATTGATGGCATTGTGCAACCAAGGTAAGACAAGAGAATTTAATAAATGTGACAGTGCTATTCAGCAACTATCTTTGGGAGTTGATAGTAACTGGCAGATATTTTCAGTCACTGTATGACAGCATTTTTATGTGGGCACTGCGCAGTGGTGTTATTTATTTGCTGGTAATTATAGCATTGTTATTAAGCCCCTGTATGGTGGTATTTTTCTTTTGCTGTACAGCAGTGTTATTTGGTGTTGGGCGCCATTGCAGTTCTCATCTACAATAGCAGTACAGCTAGAATCGGTCCTGGCGTTAGAAATGGCTATTGTTTTAACCCTAGTCACTTCTCATGGCCAAGCTGTGAGTCAGAGTGGTCAAGGAGTCCAAGATCTGAAGCCAGGAGGGTAAGTTATAAACAGAAGGAAGAGACAAATGCATAGTCAGGTAATGTTCAGAGGTCAGAGTACTGGGAGGATAACGGACCAGAGCTGAAGTGGTAAAACAGGCGGATGGTCAGAATGAAGTCCAAGGTCAGGCAACAGATCAAGCATACAGAACTCAAGTCACAGGAGAACAAACCCCACAAGCTGAATGTACATCTGGCAGAGTTCTGGGAGACACAGCACAGATATGAAGCATGGCAATTACCTGGAATAATGAACACTTGGAGACAGCCGATGCCTCACAGTCTAAAATTGGATAGTTGAGCTGTCAATCAACATACTGACAGCTCAACACGCCCCTGTACCAGATTGGATGGCCAAGCTGTCAAAGTACTGACAGCTTCAGCACACCCCTATACCAGATTGGACGGCCGAGCTGTCAGTAGCTGCATCCCAAACACACTGAGGCTTCCCAGGAAATTTTAGATGGAAGACCCTGACTTACTGATCGGCCTTGAGAAGGGACCCAGGATCTCTGCTCTGGTCCATATCCCCTCCAGTGGATGAGGTACTGTAGGGAATTACAGACCCTCCGAGAATCCACAACCCTCTGAATCTCATACTCCAGGCCACTGTCTACTGAAAGTGGAGGAGGCAGGGATGAGGGAGACAATGCAGAAGGGACATATTCCTTTAATAGGAATTTATGGAATACGTTAGGGATGAGAAGAGATGGAGGTAGGTTTAATCTTAATGCCACAGGATTGACGACCTTTAGGATCACATATGGACCAATAATTTTGCACCCAACTTTGCCGACGGCACTTTAATTTTAGTGTTCCTAGAAGACAACCAAACCTTATCCCCAATCTTAAAAACAGGACTCACCGAATGTCATCTATTGGTCTTTTGTTTTTGGTGAATCTTTGCAGTCCCAATATTCTTTTGAGCCTCCCTACAGACATCCACAAGTCTATGTGCGGCGACCTCCACCCCAGGGCATTCAGAACTAATGCCAGAAAATTCACCAAATCGGGGATGAAAACCATAATTACAGAAGAACGTGAGGTTCTGATAGACTGACTAAGGCTGGTTTCAGACTTGCGTTCCTGTGCGCTGCGGATGGCAGCATACTTCCTCCTTGCTTCCTCTGTGTAGCTGCGCCCAGGCTCCGCCTACTGCCGCCTGCGTCCTGCATTTCACTGCATATCTATCTTTAACATTGGGTATGCAGGAACATTTGCGTTGTATGCGGATGTGTCCACATAAAGCGATTTGAGATGTGTGGCGCTCGCATGGAAGCACAAAATAATAGGAGCTAAGGCATAAGTATCATTTTGATCAGATTTACTTCAACTACAACTGACAGAAACAGCCTCTTCCAGGTCCCAATCTTCTGCTGAAATTTTCCAAGCAAAGGAGTCAGGTTGAGCCCACATAGTCCTCTATCTTAGCCAAAATCACAATGCCCAAATATTTAAAGTCATGAACCAGGCGTAAGGGAATCACAGGGTCGCCACATCCAGGGGCAGCAAAACAGACTTGTCCCAGTTAATAGATAATCCCAATAGAGCCCCAAAGTTAGTATTACTATGCATAGCCACTGTCAAAGACTCCTGCGCGTAGTCAAGGTCATCCAGATTAAATGGCTCCTCAAAAAGCCCCTAATCAGTCGCCGAGAGTTTGGGGAGCTGTATTTCTGCCAAATAATCATCCATCTCCTCCACCTGCACATGTGATTTATAAAGATCCGAATAATACTCCGTCATCACCTCCAAATTTGCTATGCTGCCAGTATGTTCATGCCCATCCCTTCCCTTCAGAGCAGCTATATGTGTGGAATCCCTCTGTGCCGCTACTATCCTAGAAAGGAGATGACCAGCTTTATCTCCCTCCTCAAAATATTTAATGTTCTGAAACATTCTCTTACCTTCCGCCGCTTTCATTGCCATCTGACATACTTTAGTCTGCGCCTCTTTCAACCTTCCCTGTGCCTCCGGGGACTGATGGTTGATTAATGCCTCCTCTGCTTCCTCCAATTTTCTAATCAACATCTGATCCTTCCTGCCAGTTTCTGCCTTTACCCGGGATCTCTTTTTAATGCAGAGTCCTCTAAAATAAGCTTTCATAGCTACCCATACCATTAAAACCGAAGCCGTCCCAGCATTAATTTTAAAATATTTTTTAATATCACCCCCAACACGTCCATCCAGGTCAATAAGTTGTAACCAGAACGGGTTCAACCTCCACATGCACACTCTAGCAGGCGCAGATCTCACTCCCTCAAGTATCACAGTCAAGGGGGAATGATCCGATATTGTTCTAGCCATATAAGTTACTTCCCCAACAAGGCCAAACATCTGAGTGCTGCCCCATGCCAGGTCAATTCTCGACAAAGATGCAGAGGAAGATGAGAAACAGGAATACTTACACAAGCCAGGATGAGAAATCCTCCATAGATCGTGCAAAGCAGTTTCCTTCAGGACCGCTCCTAATGGTGTACAGTTACCGCCCGGTCTCAGCAACTCTCATCTACCCCTGTCCCAATGTGCGTCTGGAATATTATTAAAATCACCCATTATCAGAAATGGCACCCCCAGGGTTTCTTCCATTATCTCTAGGACTCTGTAGAGCAGTCTCCCACAAAATGGGACTGTGGAATATATATTGGGACCAGCCATATCAAGGATCCATATAATTTAAAGTAGGCATATACCGTATATACTCGAGTATAAGCCGACCCGATTATAAGATGACCTCCCTAATTTTGCAATAAAAAACTGGGAAAACTAATTGACTCGAGTATAAGGCTAGGGTGCAAAATGCAGCAGCTACGGGTAAATGTTAAAAATAAAAATAGATACCAATAAAAGTAAAATTAATTGAGGCATCAGTAGGTCAAGTGTTTTTGAATATCCATATTGAATCAAGAGCCCCATATAATGCTCCATACAGTTCATTATGGCCCCATAAGATGCTCCATATAAAATATGCCCCATATAATGCTCCATGCAGTTATGGCCCCATAAATGCCCCATATAATGCTCCATGCAGTTATGGCCCCATAGATGCCCCATATACAGTAATGCTCCATGCAGTTATGGCCCCATAGATGCCCCATATAATGCTCCATGCAGTTATGGCCCCATAGATGCCCCATATAATGCTCCATGCAGTTATGGCCCCATAGATGCCTCATATAATGCTCCATGCAGTTCATTATGGCCCCACAGATGCCCCATATAATGCTCCATGCAGTTATGGCCCCATATAATGCCCCATGCAGTTAATGCCCCATAGATGCCCCATATAATGCTCCATGCAGTTATGGCCCCATAGATGCCCCATATAATGCTCCATGCAGTTATGGCCCCATAGATGCCCCATATAATGCTCCATGCAGTTATGGCCCCATAGATGCCCCATATAATGCTCCATGCAGTTATGGCCCCATAGATGCCTCATATAATGCTCCATGCAGTTCATTATGGCCCCACAGATGCCCCATATAATACTCCATGCAGTTATGGCCCCATAGATGCCCCATATAATGCTCCATGCAGTTATGGCTCCATGCAATTATGGCCCCATATAATGCTCCATGCAGTTATGGCCCCATATAATGCTCCATGCAGTTATGGCCCCATATAATGCTCCATGCAATTATGGCCCCATAGATGCCCCATATAATGCTCCATGCAGTTTTGGCCACATAGATGCCCCCTATAATGCTCCATGCAGTTATGGCCCCATATAATGCTCCATGCAGTTATGGCCCCATATAATGCTCCATGCAGTTATGGCCCCATAGATGCCCCATATAATGCTCCATGCAGTTATGGCCCCATATAATGCTCCATGCAGTTATGGCCCCATCGATGCCCCATATAATGCTCCATGCAGTTATGGCCCCATATAATGCTCCATGCAGTTATGGCCCCATATAATGCTCCATGCAGTTATGGCCCCATATAATGCTCCATGCAATTATGGCCCCATAGATGCCCCATATAATGCTCCATGCAGTTTTGGCCACATAGATGCCCCCTATAATGCTCCATGCAGTTATGGCCCCATATAATGCTCCATGCAGTTATGGCCCCATATAATGCTCCATGCAGTTATGGCCCCATAGATGCCCCATATAATGCTCCATGCAGTTATGGCCTCATATAATGCTCCATGCAGTTATGGCCCCATAGATGCCCCATATAATGCTCCATGCAGTTATGGCCTCATATAATGCTCCATGCAGTTATGGCCCCATAGATGCCCCATAGATGCTCCATGCAGTTCATGCCATGCTTTGTTCCACATGTAATGCTGCTGCTGCACTAAAAAAAAAATGACATACTCACCTCTCGTCGCTGCCCGTTGCTCCTCAGCATCCCGTCTCTCTGCACTGACTGTTCAGGCAGAGGGCGGCGCGCACACTAATACGTCATCGTGCCCTCTGACCTGAACAGTCACAGCAAGAGGATGGGAAGACGAGGCGGTGGTGGAATGCAGAAAGGTGAATATGACATACTTATCTGCTCCCGGCGCTCCTGACGCGGTCCCTGCATGTCCCACGTCTCCGGGAGCGGCAGCTTCTTCCTGTAGTGAGCGGTCACATGGTACCGTTCATTACAGTAATGAATATGCGGCTCCACCCCTATGGGAGTGGAGTCCATATTCATAACTTTAATGAGCGGTAGCAGTGACCGCTGAACAGGGGAAGAAGCTGCCGCTCCCGGAGATGTGGGACATGCAGGGAAGGGACAATGTCAGGAGCGCTTGGAGCAAGTGAGTATTTGACAGCCCCCGCTCCCCCTCACCCGCCAACCCCCCCGCCTTCCATGACTCGAGTATAAGCTGAGAGGGGCACTTTCAGCCCATTTTTTGGGGCTGAAAATCTCAGTTTATACTCGAGTATATACGGTAAATCTACCCGTCTGGTCTACAATCACTTTGTGATATTCAAAAGGTGCCCCAACACAAATGAGAATACTAAACCCGCTGGAATATGTTGAATATGTAGCATGATATCCCGCTTGTATCCATCTTTTGGTTAGAAAATGTATTCTCTCTTTTACTCTTTTACCATATGAGTTTCCTGCCAGCAAATCACTGACAGCTTGGCATCACACAAAAATTTAAACACAGCTTGTCGTTTCACACTAGACGCCAAACCCCTGACATTCCAACTCACAACTCTCATTCTTCCAGACATTTTCCCTCCTTAGAACATATTGCCAGCATTTTTTCATCCAATTACAACTATAGCCATACTTTACCCCCTGCCTCCCCACCCCGTTCTCCCCAAACAACAAAAACCTCCCCCAACAAATCACAATTTCTCTCTTTCCATCCCCTCCTAACATGGAGGGGAGAGCGCACTTTATCCAAAACAGTCTGCTAACCCCATCCAACAGTCCCGCCATCTGTCCCAATCCATTGGGGCTGCCACATGACTTGTAGATTGCAGCCAGGTAGATTACAACAGTTTTCAACTTTTCCAAAAAAGACTCATGACCAACGGAGATCTAGAAACTCGATCTCAAAAACCTGAAAATAAGAATATAAATACCAAGGAGGAAAAAAGAGTTAACGGATCCCTCCAAAGAATGCAACCAGAGAAAAGAAGAACAATCCTGTCAACCCGCTGAATCCTTTGATTTTGCCTGACGCAAATGTTGCTCGTTACAGTCCAGCCATCTGAGAGCTTCCTTATCTTCCATAAAAATTGTACTGCCCCTTCAGCAACCACTCTCAATTTGGCTGGATACAACATCGAGTAAGTGACACCCAGCTCCCTTAGTCTCTTCTTGATATTAACAAATCTGGCTCTCTGTTTCTGCACTTCTATGGAAAAGTCCGGAAATATGGATATCCTGGAGCTATTTAGTTTAAGATCCTAGTGTTCTCTGGCATGTCTAAGAATTGCATCTCTGTCTCTGTAATGCAGGACCTTAACCAGCACTTGTCTAGGAGGGTGTCCAAGGGGGAAGGGATGTGTAGGAACATGATGTGCTCTTTCAATTGCATACATATGGGACAACTTGTCACAGCCAATAGTGTTTAGAAGTCATTTTTCAAAAAACTCTGCCAGCGTCGCTCCTTCTGTCTTTTCTGGCACCCCAATACGCCACACATTATTGCGCCTGGACCTATTTTCAAGGTCATCCGTTTTTGGCGTACCTTGGTAAACTGTAAGAGTGATGTCACCATTCTTCATCAGAGTAGTCTCATATGTATTTGTTATTAGGAGACTTGCCTACTACTACTTTTATGTATGGGGTCAAATTGACCCCTTCAGTACTTATAGGTATGAATTGTAAAATCTAGGCCCCTGAAAAAGTTTCAATTTTTGTGTCCTAAAATATACACTACCATGAATAAATAAAAGTCACAAAAACTCAGAACTCATTTGTTAAAATTTTAGAAATTATAGGAAAAAGAAATAGCAAAAGGGTCAAAATTACCCCTCCGGTAGTTCTAGTGTTAAACACATCTTTCAAAGGCTCCTCAGGGATTTAAAGCCCCTCTATGCATATTGTAGTGCCCTTCTCAGTCCCTCCACCTTCCTCTTTATCTTCCTCCTTCTCGCTGGCACAGTTCCCGCCATCACTTTCTGCTCCCTCCTCCACCCCGAATGTAAGTATTTTTAACCGTGATCTTGTTTAGTTCTTGGAAATCAAGGCAAGGACAGTGACCCCCCATCTTTTTTTAACAAAGAAACATTCAGCAGCTAAAGGGGTGGAAGAAGGATGGATATGACCCTTCTGTAAACTTTCTTTAACATATTCTTTCATGGCGGCCCAATCAGGCCTCGACAAATTGCAACTTGGCGCTAGGAATAAGATCAATTGCACAATCATAAGGATGATGGAGAGGTAGTATCTCAACCTCTTTTTCCGAGAACACATTTCCGAAGTCCTTCAGGTACCCCAGAAGACCATCCAGACTAGAGGAGCATATTTGTACATTTTTTAGACATTTCTTGTAACAATTGGGGCTCCATTTCGCAATCTCCTTCTGACAGCAATCAATAACTGGATTATTGACCATGGAAACCATGGAAACCCCAGTACCAATCCAGCAGGTAAATTATCCAACACAAAACAGGAGATGGATTCAGAGTGGAGTGCTACCACTAGGGGAATGAAATCCACCGTTGCTCTCTTGACCAAATTGTGAGCTAACAATGTCTTGTCAAGGGCGATGACTTGAATGGGTCTTCTTAAACTAACTGTCCCTGATCCTAACTTCGGAACCAGTCCCGAGTCAATAAACTTACCAGCAGACCCACAGTCAATGAATACCAATGTTGATAACACTTGGTTCTTGAAGGAAATCATCATATTTATCAGTACTTTATCAGAGGAAGGAAAAGGTACCTGGGAGTCTGGGTGATTTCTTCGACCATCACCCAGATCAGTTGGGCAATTCTTAAGAAAATGTCCAGAGAGACTACAGTATGGACAGAGTCCAATATCTTGTCTCCGTCTTCTCTCTGCAACATGAAGACTGGCAACTCTAACCACGAGTAGCTGTACCTACTCAAGGGGCATCGTGGAGGACAAGAGCATCGTTGACTGTCTCGGAAAGACCTCTTTAGAACTGGCGCCTGAGAGATCTTTGGAACTGGTGCCTGAGAGAAGCATCATTCCACAGAATGTCGGTGGACCACTGCTGTAACTCAGTACAGTAATCCTCAGCTGCGCAGCCCCCTTGTGCCAGCTTCATGATCTTAGCCTCAGTGACCTGTATTTTGTTGGGTTCGTCATATATCAGAACTAAACTGTCAAAAAAGGCATCAACAGAAAATCATTCTGGGGCTTGTGGGGACAAAGAAACTGTCCATGTCTGTGGACCCACTCACAGTAAGGACATGATTATTCCCACCCGCAGGAACTTCTCCCCTGACGACCGGGGGCGCAGGGTAAAAAATAACTTACAGCTCTCCCTGAATACCCTAAACTGGTCTTCTCCCGAAAATGTATCAAGGAGGGATATCACAGGTTCGGGAGAGATCAACTGTACATCATAGGGTACTGATGTCCCAGCCACTGCCAGCAGTGTGGGGCTATGGGTGTCTTCATCAAGTTATTTATCTGACTCTGCAACTGATATTGCGATGACTCTAGATTCTGGCAATCCTTTGCCAGACCCTGAGTCATCTGCATCAAATTCTCCACCTAGTCACAAAGCGTTTGAACAGGATCCATACTGACGAAAAAGAAAAACGAATCCGCAAGACGTAATGTGACGCTACTCACTTTTCACGGCCAAGCCATGAGTCAGAGTGGTCGAGAATTCCAAGGTCAGAAGCAAGGAGGGTAAGTTATAAACAGTAGGAAGATACAAAAGCATAGTCAGGTAAAATTCTGAGGTCAGAGTACTGGGTGGATAATGGATAAGAGCTGAAGGGCTTAAACAGGTGGATGGTCAGAGCGAAGTCCAAGATCAGGCAACAGATTAAGCATACAGAACTCAAGGCACAGGAGAACAAACCTCACAAACTGAATGTACGTCTGGAAGAGTTCAGGGAGACACAGCTTAGATAAGATGCATGGCAATTACCTGGAATAATGAACACTTGGAGACAGCCGATGCCTCACAGTCTCAGATTGGATAGTCAAGCTATCAATCAACACACTGACAGCTCAGCATGCCCTTATACAAGATTGGATGGCCAAGCTGTCAATCAAAGTACTGACAGTTTCAGCACACCCCTATACCAGACTGGATGGCCGAGCTGTCAGTAGCTGCATCCCAGACACACTGAGAGGTGGAACTGTGACAATTGTGTTGTGTATGGGGATTATTTACTTTCTCTTTTATCAGTAAAGAGAACATTTTTTTGGTTTCTTGGGGATTGACTACTCTAAAGTTAAACTTCTAACTACCATGTATCATGATAATATGTTAAAGCACCAACGCACTTAACGTAAACTGTTGTGAATTCTGTTATCGAACTCCCTCCTGTGGTCATGAATGGTACTTCAGCAAGTTCTGTCCATGGACTCCCTCTGGTGGCTGTGAGTGGAGCTGCTGCTTCTGAGGTTCCTTCCACAGGTGATTTAGTTTATTCTTTGGCTGGCTGCTCTATTTAACTCCACTCAGATCGCTACTCTATGCCAGCTGTCAATGTTCTTGTACTGGTTCAGTTCGGTCTTGGATCTTTCTAGTGACCTGTCTACTCCAGCAGAAGCTAAGTCCCTGCTAGTTTATTATTTGTTCATTGTTTTCTTGTCCAGCTTGCTATCATGATTTTGCCTTGCTAGCTGGAAGCTCTGGGATGCAGAGTGGCACCTCCGCACCGTGAGTCGGTGCGGAGGTCTTTTTGCACACTCTGCGTGGTCTTTTTGTAGTTTTTTGTGCTGACCGCAAAGATACCTTTCCTATCCTCAGTCTGTTTAGTAAGTCTGGCCTCCCTTTGCTGAAACCTGTTTCATTTCTGTGTTTGTGACTTTCATCTTAACTCACAGTCAATATATGTGGGGGGCTTCCTTTACCTTTGGTGAATTTCTCTGAGGCAAGGTAGGCTTTATTTTCTATCTCTAGGGCTAGTTAGCTCTTAGGCTGTGAAGAGGCGTCTAGGGAGAGTAAGGAAAGCTCCACGGCTATTTCTAGTGTGTGTGATAGGATTAGGGGTTGCGGTCAGCAGAGCTCCCACTTCCCAGAGCTTGTCCTTTGTTAGTTTAACCATCAGGTCTTTTCGGGTGCTCCTAACCACCAGGTCCATAACAGTAAACCTCCATAACAGTACATTGCAGTAATGGTGCGTGCACAAGAGCTATTCCTGCATCTCATTCAGGAGCTAGCTGTGTTATAGCTGACATCCCACTTTATGGGTCAAGACTGGAGATAACAGCAAACAGGTGACATTTCTAATGCTTTAGTGTGAGCCCCTAGAGTTGATTACACTAGTGAGCCATAGGCACCTGTTGTGAATTCTGTGGCAGAGCTCCCTCCTGTGGTCACAAGTGGTACTTCGGCTGATTCTCTCTATGAGCTTCCGTTGGTGGAGGAGAGTGGTACTGGGGCTTCTGAGTTTCCTTCCTCAGGTGATGTGGTGAAGTCATTAGGTGCTGCTCTATTTAACTCCACCTAGTGCTTTGATCCTGGCCTCCAGTCAATGTTCTAGTTTTGGACTTGCTTCCTCCTGGATCGTTCCTGTGGCCTGCTGCTCTGCATAGCTAAGTTCCGCTTTTGTTATTTTGTTTGCTGTTTTTTTCTGTCCAGCTTGCTTATTTGGTTTTTCTTGCTAGCTGGAAGCTCTGGGACGCAGAGGGTGTACCTCCGTGCCGTTAGTCGGTACAGAAGGTCTTTTTGCCCCCTTTGCGTGGTTGTTTGTAGGGTTTTGTGTTGACCGCAAAGTTACCTTTCCTATCCTCGCTCTGTTCAGAAAGTCGGGCCTCACTTTGCTAAATCTATTTCATCTCTACGTTTGTCTTTTCATCTTAACTCACAGTCATTATATGTGGGGGCTGCCTTTTCCTTTGGGGTATTTCTCTGAGGCAAGGTAGGCTTTTTTTCTATCTTCAGGCTAGCTAGTTTCTCAGGCTGTGCCGAGTTGCATAGGGAGCGTTAGGCGCAATCCACGGCTGCCTCTAGTGTGGTTGGAGAGGATTAGGGATTGCGGTCAGCAGAGTTCCCATGTCTCAGAGCTCGTTCTATGTTTTTGGGTTATTGTCAGGTCACTGTATGTGCTCTGACATCTATGTCCATTGTGGTACTGAATTACCTAATCATAACAGTACTGGAAGCCCAAAGTACTAATGATTCTCAATAGAGGGAAAAAAGAAGTTCTGAGACCATTTTTTTTTCTCTGCACTGTGTTTTGCCTTTTTTTTCCCCTAGACATTTGGGTGGTTCAGGACACAGGTGTAGCGATGGACATTAAAGGTCTGTCTTCATGTGTGGATCAGCTCACGGCAAGAGTACAAAGTATTCAAGACTTTGTGGTTCAGAATTCTATGTTAGAGCCAAGAATTCCTATTCCTGATTTGTTTTTTGGAGATAGAACTAAATTTCTGAGTTTCAAAAATAATTGTAAACTATTTCTGGCTTTGAAACCTCGCTCCTCTGGTGACCCAGTTCAACAAGTTAGGATCATTATTTCTTTTTTACGTGGCGACCCTCAGGACTGGGCATGTTCTCTTGCGCCAGGAGATCCTGCATTAAGTAATATTGATGCGTTTTTCATGGCGCTCGGATTGCTGTACGATGAACCTAATTCAGTGGATCAGGCAGAGAAAAATTTGCTGGCTCTGTGTCAGGGTCAGGATGAGATAGAGGTATATTGTCAGAAATTTAGAAAGTGGTCCGTACTCACTCAATGGAATGAAGGTGAGCTCGCAGCTATTTTCAGAAAGGGTCTCTCTGAAGCCCTTAAGGATGTCATGGTGGGATATCCTATGCCTGCTGGTCTGAATGAGTCTATGTCTTTGGCCATTCAGATCGGTCGACGCTTGCGTGAGCGTAAATCTGTGCACCATTTGGCGGTATTATCTGAGCATAAACCTGAGCCTATGCAGTGCGATAGGACTTTGACCAGAGTTGAACGGCAAGAACACAGACGTCAGAATGGGCTGTGTTTCTACTGTGGTGATTCCACTCATGCTATCTCTGATTGTCCTAAGCGCACTAAGCGGTTCGCTAGGTCTGCCACCATTGGTACGGTACAGTCAAAATGTCTTTTGTCCGTTACCTTGATCTGCTCTTTGTCATCTTATTCTGTCATGGCATTTGTGGATTCAGGCGCTGCCCTGAATTTGATGGACTTGGAGTATGCTAGGCGTTGTGGGTTTTTCTTGGAGCCCTTGCAGTGTCCTATTCCATTGAGAGGAATTGATGCTATGCCTTTGGCCAAGAATAAGCCTCAGTACTGGACCCAGCTGACCATGTGCATGGCTCCTGCACATCAGGAGGTTATTCGCTTTCTGGTGTTGCATAATCTGCATGATGTGGTCGTGTTGGGGTTGCCATGGCTACAAGTCCATAATCCAGTATTAGATTGGAAATCCATGTCTGTGTCCAGCTGGGGTTGTCAGGGGGTACATGGTGATGTCCCATTTCTGTCTATTTCGTCATCCACCCCTTCTGAGGTTCCAGAGTTCTTGTCTGATTACCGGTATGTATTTGATGAGCCCAAGTCCTATACCCTACCTCCGCATAGGGATTGTGATTGTGCTATTGATTTGATTCCTGGTAGTAAATTCCCAAAAGGTCGACTGTTTAATTTATCTGTGCCTGAGCACGCCGCTATGCGGAGTTACGTGAAGGAGTCCTTGGAGAAGGGGCATATTCGTCCGTCATCGTCGCCATTAGGAGCGGGGTTCTTTTTTGTGGCCAAGAAGGATGGTTCGCTGAGACCTTGTATAGATTACCGCCTTCTAAATAAGATCACGGTTAAATTTCAGTACCCCTTGCCGCTGTTATCTGATTTGTTTGCTCGGATTAAGGGGGCTAGTTGGTTCACCAAGATAGATCTTCGTGGTGCGTATAATCTTGTGCGTATTAAGCGAGGCGATGAATGGAAAACTGCATTTAATACGCCCGAGGGCCATTTTGAGTACCTAGTAATGCCATTTGGACTTGCCAATGCTCCATCGGTGTTTCAGTCCTTTATGCATGACATCTTCCGAGAGTACCTGGATAAATTCCTGATTGTATACTTGGATAATATTTTGATCTTCTAGGATGATTGGGAGTCTCATGTGAAGCAGGTCAGAACGGTGTTTCAGGTCCTGCGTGCTAATTCTTTGTTTGTGAAGGGATCAAAATGTCTCTTTGGTGTTCAGAAGGTTTCATTTCTGGGGTTCATTTTTTCCCCTTCTACTATCGAGATGGACACTGTTAAGGTCCAAGCCATCCATGATTGGACTCAGCCAACATCTCTGAAAAGTCTGCAAAAGTTCCTGGGCTTTGCTAATTTTTATCGTCGCTTCATCTGCAATTTTTCTAGTATTGCTAAACCATTGACCGATTTGACCAAGAAGGGTGCTGATGTGGTCAATTGGTCTTCTGCTGCTGTGTAAGCTTTTCAAGAGTTGAAGCATCGTTTTTCTTCTGCCCCTGTGTTGTGTCAACCAGATGTTTCGCTTCCATTCCAGGTCGAGGTTGATGCTTCTGAGATTGGAGCAGGGGCTGTTTTGTCACAGAGAAGTTCTGATTGCTCGGTGATGAAACCATGCGCCTTCTTTTCCAGGAAGTTTTCGCCTGCTGAGCGAAATTATGATGTTGGCAATCGAGAGTTGCTGGCCATGAAGTGGGCATTCGAGGAGTGGCATCATTGGCTTGAAGGAGCTAAGCATCGCGTGGTGGTCTTGACTGATCATAAGAACTTGACTTATCTCGAGTCTGCCAAGCGGTTGAATCCTAGACAGGCTCGTTGGTCGCTGTTTTTTGCCCGTTTTGACTTTGTGGTTTCGTACCTTCCGGGCTCTAAAAATGTGAAGGCGGATGCCCTGTCTAGGAGTTTTGTGCCCGACTCTCCGGGTTTATCTGAGCCGGCGGGTATTCTCAAAGAGGGAGTTATTGTGTCTGCCATCTCCCCTGATTTGCGGCGGGTGCTGCAAAAATTTCAGGCTAATAAACCTGATCGTTGCCCAGCGGAGAAACTGTTTGTCCCTGATAGGTGGACGAATAAAGTTATCTCTGAGGTTCATTGTTCGGTGTTGGCTGGTCATCCTGGAATCTTTGGTACCAGAGAGTTAGTGGCTAGATCCTTTTGGCGGCCATCTCTGTCGCGGGATGTGCGTTCTTTTGTGCAGTCCTGTGGAATTTGTGCTCGGGCTAAGCCCTGCTGTTCTCGTGCCAGTGGGTTGCTTTTGCCCTTGCCGGTCCCGAAGAGGCCTTGGACACATATCTCTATGGATTTTATTTCAGATCTTCCCGTCTCTCAAAAAATGTCAGTCATTTGGGTGGTTTGTGATCGCTTCTCTAAGATGGTCCATTTGGTACCCTTGTCTAAATTACCTTCCTCCTCTGATTTGGTGCCATTGTTCTTACAGCATGTGGTTCGTTTACATGGCATTCCAGAGAATATCGTTTCTGACAGAGGTTCCCAGTTTATTTCGAGGTTTTGGCGAGCCTTTTGTGCAAGGATGGGCATTGACTTGTCTTCTTCCTCGGCTTTCCATCCTCAGACTAATGGCCAGACCGAACGAACCAATCAGACCTTGGAAACATATCTGAGATGCTTTGTTTCTGCTGATCAGGATGACTGGGTGTCCTTTTTGCCTTTGGCTGAGTTCGCCCTTAATAATCGGGCCAGCTCGGCTACCTTGGTTTTGCCGTTTTTCTGCAACTCTGGCTTCCATCCTCGTTTCTCTTCAGGGCAGGTTGAGTCTTCGGACTGTTCTGGTGTGGATACTGTGGTGGACAGGTTGCAGCAGATTTGGACTCATGTAGTGGACAATTTGACCTTGTCCCAGGAGAAGGCTCAACGTTTCGCTAATCGCAGACGCTGTGTGGGTCCCCGACTTCGTGTTGGGGATTTGGTTTGGTTGTCTTCTCGTCATATTCCTATGAAGGTTTCCTCTCCTAAGTTTAAACCTCGTTTCATTGGTCCGTATAGGATTTCTGAGGTTCTTAATCCTGTGTCTTTTCGTTTGACCCTTCCAGATTCTTTTTCCATCCATAACGTATTCCATAGGTCATTGTTGCGGAGATACGTGGCACCTATGGTTCCATCTGTTGATCCTCCTGCCCCAGTTTTGGTGGAGGGGGAGTTGGAGTATATTGTGGAGAAGATTTTGGATTCTCGTGTTTCAAGACGGAAACTCCAGTATCTGGTTAAGTGGAAGGGTTATGCTCAGGAAGATAATTCCTGGGTCTTTGACTCTGATGTCCATGCTCCCGATCTTGTTCGTGCCTTTCATATGGCTCATCCTGGTCATCCTGGGGGCTCTGGTGAGGGTTCGGTGACCCCTCCTCAAGGGGGGGGGTACTGTTGTGAATTCTGTGGCAGAGCTCCCTCCTGTGGTCACAAGTGGTACTTCGGCTGATTCTCTCTATGAGCTTCCGTTGGTGGAGGAGAGTGGTACTGCGGCTTCTGAGTTTCCTTCCTCAGGTGATGTGGTGAAGTCATTAGGTGCTGCTCTATTTAACTCCACCTAGTGCTTTGATCCTGGCCTCCAGTCAATGTTCTAGTTTTGGACTTGCTTCCTTCTGGATCGTTCCTGTGGCCTGCTGCTCTGCATAGCTAAGTTCCGCTTTTGTTATTTTGTTTGCTGTTTTTTTCTGTCCAGCTTGCTTATTTGGTTTTTCTTGCTAGCTGGATGCTCTGGGACGCAGAGGGTGTACCTCCGTGCCGTTAGTCGGTACGGAGGGTCTTTTTGCCCCCTTTGCGTGGTTGTTTGTAGGGTTTTGTGTTGACCGCAAAGTTACCTTTCCTATCCTCGCTCTGTTCAGAAAGTCGGGCCTCACTTTGCTAAATCTATTTCATCTCTACGTTTGTCTTTTCATCTTAACTCACAGTCATTATATGTGGGGGCTGCCTTTTCCTTTGGGGTATTTCTCTGAGGCAAGATAGGCTTTTTTTCTATCTTCAGGCTAGCTAGTTTCTCAGGCTGTGCCGAGTTGCATAGGGTGCGTTAGGCGCAATCCACGGCTGCCTCTAGTGTGGTTGGAGAGGATTAGGGATTGCGGTCAGCAGAGTTCCCATGTCTCAGAGCTCGTTCTATGTTTTTGGGTTATTGTCAGGTCACTGTATGTTCTCTGACTTCTATGTCCATTGTGGTACTGAATTACCTAATCATAACAGGCACCCCAGTCTGATGCTGAGAAACTATATGTATTTTTGGAAAAGTACTGCTGTTGCACAATATTAAAAGCATAAAAGCCTCCATATTGGATGACTGTAAATAAAGTCACTGTGTACTGTTTCTACCATTTTGCTTCTAGTCCAGGAGCCTGTGTATATTTGGTACATGTTACAGAGGGTGCAGAGATACACACTCACATGACAGATATGATATTTGGTAATTCAGCAGTATCATCACTGCCATTGAAAATGAATTTTTCTGTACAATACATACAGTACATTCAGCATTCATCTATAATTCTGGTAAAGAATTAACAATTAACTGCCGGTATTTTCTCCAAATTAAAATAAGACATCTAAAGGCATAGATGATTAGAGAATTGTTGATAAGAGGCTATACAAATTAGAAATATTGTTCTAATTCCCATTATTTCTAAGCTGTTTAATATTCATAGTACTTTCACTCTGTGACCAGACCATCCGGAAATCAATGCAGAAAGCAAAAGAATACAGCTCTAATTGCAGTACTTACTTACTGTATATTAATACACTATTCACATCCACATAGAACAGTGATGAAGCTATGGATGTAGGGATAGGTGTACACAGAGAGTCATGTCACACAAAATAGTTAATAAATAACAGTTCTCACATGTCAAACTTACTTCAGCAGAATTTTGGAAACAATTTTTTTTCATGAACCATTTTTTTTTAGGGACCACATTACATTTGAAGTGACTTTGAGGGGTTAATATGACACAAGAAGTGGCACCATTTTAAAAACTGCACCCTTCAAGGTGCTCAAAACAACAATCAAGAAATGTATTAACCCTTCAGGTGCTTCACGAAAACTACAGCAATGTGGAAGGAAAAAATTAACAATTCACTTTTTGCACAAAAAATTTCATTTAGACCCAAAGTTTTTTCTATCTTCACAAGGGTATCAGGAGAAAATAGACTACCAAATTTGTTGTGCAATTTCTCCTCAGTACACCAATATCCCATTTGAGGGGAAAATCCACTTTTTCGGGCATGGCAGGGCTCAGAAACGCAAAATTGGAATCTATGTTGGGCACCATGTCGCATTTAAAGACCCCCTGTTGTGCCTAAACAGTGTAAATCTCCCAATTGTAACTCTAATCTTAACATAGCCCTAAACCCAACCCCAACACAGACCTAACCGTAACCACAACCCTAACCATAACAACTCTAACTCTAACCCCAACACAACCCTAACACCAACACAACTCTAACCCCAACCCTAACCTCAACACAACCTTAACACCAATCAAAACCCTAACCACAACCCTAACCACAACCCTAGCTCCAACACAACCCTAACCGCGATGCAACCCTAACTCCTACTCTAACCGCAACCCTAACCACAACCCTAACCCCAACCCAACCTTAACCAACACAACCCTAACACAACCCTTAACCCTGCTGTAACCCCAACTCTAACCCCAACCCTAACCGAAAAGAATTGAAAAACTAAGACTTTTTTTTACCTAAGGGGTTGACAAAGGGGGTTGTTTTACTATTTTTTTTTATTTTTATCACTGTGATAGGGTCTGTCACTGCCATCAAAAAGAACCAATAGGAAAAATCTCCTTTTTTTGCTGGGTACCGGCTAGCAGATCTCGTCAGGTGCACTGTGCGTGTGCCAGCAATTTTCTTCCAGGAAAATGATATGGAGGGCCAGGGGATGGAACAGGAGGATCCGGGGGGCTCGTGGGACCTGATTTATCTTTTCTCTGATATGCTAGATCATATCAGAGGAGAGAAAAATGAATGAAAAAACTGACTTTTTTCTTGTGATTGCTGTTATTCCGTGAATAACGGTGATCATGACTCAGGGGACGGTAATAACCACCCCGAATCATGCTCTTCAGGCTCCAAATGATCAGAAAAAACATGGCACTCAAAACGTGGAAAATATGATTTTCTGTTCATTTATTGTGCATCCAGGCAATGAATAGTTAAACATTTTCAGCCCACCACTGGGCCTTCATCAGAACAAACTTGTTCAGTGGTGTAGATATTCCTCAAGTTATATTATCTCAGAGGAAGTATAATGGTGATCGCCCCCCTGCCCCGATTATCGCCCCCTGCCCCGCTGATCTGCCACGCTGATCTGCCTCCTGCCCCGCTCATCTACCTCCTGCCCCGCTCATTGCCCCCTGCCCCAGTGATCTCCCCCCACCCCAGTGATCGCCGCCCACCCCACTGATCTCCCCCCTGCCCGGTGATCGCCCCCTGCCCCAATGATCACCCCCTGCCCCAGTGATCTCCCCCTCCCACACCTGTTTTGCCATTAGGGTTAGAGTTGGGCTAAAGTGATTTGGGGCTAAAATCAGGGTTAGGGTTGGGGCTAAAATTAAAGTTAGGATTGGGGCTAAAGTTAGGGTTGAGATTAGGGGTAGGGTTAGGGGTAGGGTTGGGATTAGGGTTAGGAGTGTGTTGGGGTTAGGGTTGGAGTTAGAATTGGGGGGGTTTCCACTGTTTAGGCACATCAGGGGCTATCCAAACGTGACATGACGCCTGCGGACCATTCCATCAAAGTCTACATTCCAAAATGCCACTTCTTCCCTTCCGAGCCCTGATATGTGCCCAAACAGTGGTTCCCCCCATATATGGGGTACCAGCGTACTCTGGAGAAACTGGCTAACTTTTGGGGTCCAAATTCTCCTGTTACCCTTCTGAAAATAAAAAATTGCGGAGTAAAAAATCATTTTGGAGGAAAAAAAATGATTTTTTTTAATTTTCACTGTTCTGCATTATAAACTTCTGTGAAGCACTTGGGGGTTCAAAGTGCTCATCACACATTTAGATAAATTCCTTGGGGAGTCTAGTTTCCAAAATGGGGTCACTTGTGGGGAAGCTCCAATATTTAAGCACACAGGGGCACTCCAAACGATTGGAGCTAATTTTCCATTCAAAAAGTCAAATGGCGCTCTTTCTCTTAAATGGAGCTCTTTTCAAACTGTAGTTTATGACCACATATGAGGTATGAGTGTACTCAGCAGAAATTGCCCAACAAATTTTAAGATCAATGTTATCCTGTTGCCCATGTGAAAATGAAAAAATTGAGGCTAAAAGAACACTTTTGTGAAAGAAAAGTACTTTTTCATTTTTACGGATCAATTTGTGAAGCACCTGGGGGTTCAAAGTGCTCACTATAAATCTAGATAAGTTCCTTGGGGAGTCTGGTTTCCAAAATGGGGTCACGTATGGGGGAGCTCCAATGTTAAGGCACACAGGGGCTCTCCAAACGTGACATGGTGTCGCTAACGATTGGAGATAATTTTTCATTCAAAAAGTCAAACGGCAATCCTTCCTTTCCGAGCCCTGCCGTACACCCAAACAGTGGTTCCCCCTCCCCCCCCCCACACACACACACACATGTGGTTTCAGCGTACTCAGGACAAATTGGACAACAACTTTTGGGGTTCACTTTCTCCTTTTACCTTTGGGAAAATAAAAAAAATGTTGCTAAAAGATCATTTCTGTGACTTAAAAGTTAAATGTTCATTTTTTTCCTTCCATGTTGCTTCTACTGCTATGAAACACCTGAAGGGTTAATAAACTTCTTAAAGTCCAAAAACATA
Organism: Ranitomeya imitator; assembly: GCF_032444005.1. Classification (NCBI taxonomy): domain Eukaryota; kingdom Metazoa; phylum Chordata; class Amphibia; order Anura; family Dendrobatidae; genus Ranitomeya; species Ranitomeya imitator. The sequence continues at coordinate 431,137,330 of NC_091287.1, read as the reverse complement.
GAAAAGCAAATTCGGCACTGCTGCACCACCACGGTCTCTTGAACAAGTCTGCAGAGACCATTCACACACTATATTAACGCCACACACCCCAAGGAACGGGTGCTCAATTCTGTATGAATATAGAGTCCAATGGCACAGTAAAAGAAAAAAGGAAGGCACTCACCGTTACCAAAAGTGGAAGTCTTTATTTCATAGATAAAAAAAGCATAGGCTCAGGAGTAATTCAGAGAGTGCATACAATGGCCGTTTCACGCTGCTAATTAGGACTCGTTGAAGCGCAGGAGCGTGAAACGGCCGTTGTCCGTACTCTCTGCATTACTCCCGAGCCTATGCTTTTTTAAAAATGAAATAAAGACTTCCACTTTTGGTAACGGTGAGTGCCTTCCTTTTTTCTTTTACTGTGTTAATAAACTTCTTGAATGTGGTTTTGAGCACCTTGAGGGGTGCAGTTTTTAGAATGGTGTCACTTTTGGGTATTTTCATATAGACCCAACAAACTGACCTCAAATGTGAGGTGGTCCCTAAAAAAAAGGTTTAGTAAATTTTGTTGTAAAAATGAGAAATCGCTGGTCAACTTTTAACCCTTATAACTTCCTAACAACTGCAACAAATGATGCATGCTTTTTAGCATCGACAGGTCTTTAAAAAAAAATTATATATTTCAATAACCTTCACTTATTGGAAGGGGACCAATGATGCATGCTTTTTAGCATCGACAGGTCTTTAAAAAAAAATGTATATAGTTCAATAACTTCCTAACAACAACAAAATTTGTTTCCAAAATTGTGCTGCTGTAAAGCATACATGTGGGAAATGGTATTTATTAACTATTTTGTGTCATATAACTCTCTGGTTTAACAAAATAAAAATTCAAAATTTGAAAATTTCAACATTTTTGCCAAATTTCCAATTTTTTCGCAGATAAACCCAAAAATTATCGACCTAAATTTACCACTAACATGAAGCTCAATATGTCACAAAAAACAGTCTCAGAATCTCTAGGATCCATTGAAGCGTTCCTGAGTTATTACCTCATAAAGGGACACTTGTCAGAATTGCAAAAAATAGCCAGGTCATTAAGGTCAAAATAGACTGTGTCATGAAAGGGTTAAATAACCTATAAACATAAATTACTCTCATGGTTGTGGTCTGGGTTCTCTCCCGGTCCTTATGGGGTTAATTGTCTTTGGCCTCCTTTTGGATAAGGGAGGGACATTTATACCCACAACAGGCTCGGGTTCCCTGTTAGTTATACTTATGCCCTCTGCAGAATGTGTTGACCCTCGTGTGCCTGTGCTTTGTGCCTGCTCTTGTGCTTGATCTTTTGGCTCTGACTCGGTTTGTCCCTTTGATTGTGATTTGGTATTCTGTCTCGGTACTGTCTTTTTGCCCATTTTGTAAATTGACTCTTGCCTGGCTTTTTGACTAGCTGCTCTGTCTTTTCCCTCTGGTACCGCTACGTTATCTCTAGTTCTGACCTCGGCCTGGCCCTGAATATGTCCCTTACTGTTCCCCCTGGTAACAGTGTCATCCTCTAGTTGTTACCTTCGCCTGTCTGACAGCTCTCCTTCTTTCCCCATTGGAGACTAGCTGTCTGGAGCTCTGGCAGTGTTCTCCATCCCCGGCCACTTCCCCCGCGGTCACATGCTTCAGGTCCTGTCCATCTGAAGCACATCTCTCTGCCACTGCTGCACCTCATCCCTGGGATCATAAACTGACCCCGGAATCTGTCATTCTGGGCACTTGCCCAGTCTGTAAGTACCGTGCGGAGTGCATGACATTATAACAGACCCATACTTTTTCCTGTGTATGTGTGTTGGGAAATTTTGTAGGTCCCTCTTTATTATGGATCCAATGCATGCTCTTTCTGAGCAGGTTGAGCACCTGGCTCAGATGTTCCAGAAATTAAACGTGGAGCAATGAGCTCTGGTTCAATCCCAGCAGCAGATTGCTGACACTGTGAAGGGGACTTTGTCGGCTGGTGCTCAGGGAGCAAGGGCTCGGGATGTTACATTAGTTTCCCCCGAACCTTCGGTTAAACTGCCAGATACCTTTTCCAGAAATAAAAAGGGATTTAAAGTTTTTAAGGGGGGTTGTTGAAACACCTACCAGGGACATGGGGTACTCTGTACCGGGTCCAATACTTAAGGGGATGTGTCAAAGTGGTGGCGACCTGGTCCGTGGCCCTGGGCGCCCATGTAGAAGGGATTTGAATAAAGTTTGTGTTCGTGACACCACCTGTGGTATTCTGTCATTGAGGACCGACACTGCTTAAAGGGGTCCTCTGGGGTGATGATATGGCAGCTAAGATGTATAACTTCCAAAAGGTGAAGTTGGGTACCCAGGGCTCCCGGTGTGTAGATGGAGATAGTGAGTGGTGCAATAAGAAATGGAGGACACAGGTTTGCAGTCTCTCGTTCTGGTTTACTGAAGACTTCAGGCAACCACAGTCCAGGACACCAGATGACAGGTACAGGCAGGGTCCGGCCGCCTTGGAAGCGAGTTCAGAGTCCCCTTTACCAGGTGGAGTTAAAAGCCTTCCTACTAGCGCGGTGGTGTAGTCCCTTGCTTCCTGTGGCTTCTGTCAAGGTCCTCACAGTTCTCTCTGTCCTCCTTAAAGGTGGGACACAAACCCGTATGACAGGTGGCTCGAGCCTTTTTACAGGGTCTCTATCACGACCCGGGCTCTATGCGCCACTGTGTCTCTGGAGTATTAGAGTGGACAGGTGACGTGTAGTACAGCTGTCCTGCCGGTTTCTGCTGTGCCTCGTGGAGTCCGACACAACCTCGATCTTCTGACTACCGGTGTCTGCATTCTGCAGGGAGGTAGCTCAGTCGCAGCTCTTCTCCCCAGTTGTCACTCTTCTGAGCTTCGCTCTCCTGCACGCTCACTGCAATGTGTTCTTCTCTCTGTATTCTCTATCCAGGAGCGGCAGCACCCTCTTGGCTGCATGGCCCCTCCTACTGCTCTCTGCCTCAGACTGCTGTCTGGCACTCACTGACTTTCCCTTTAGACCAGAATATATACAGTACAGACCAAAAGTTTGGACACACCTTCTCATTTAAAGATTTTTCTGTATTTTCATGACTCTGAAAATTGTACATTCACACTGAAGGCATCAAAACTATGAATTACCACATGTGGAATTATATACTTAACAAAATAGTGTGAAACACTATAGTGTGAAATTATGTCTTATATTCTAGGTTCTTCAAAGTAGCCACTTTTGCTTTGATGACTGCTTTAAATCACGGAAAAAACTGGCATGGGCTCCCGTGCAATTTTCTCCGCCAGAGTGGGAAAGCCAGTGACTGAGGGCAGATATTAATAGCCTAGAGAGGGACCATGGTTATTGGCCCCCCCGGCTAAAAACATCTGCCCCAAGCCACCCCAGAAAAGGCACATCTGTAAGATGCACCTATTCTGGCACTTAGCCTCTCACTTCCCACTCCCCTGTACTGGTGGGATATGGGGTAATAAAAAGTTAATGTCACCTTGCTAATGTAAGGTGACATTAAGCCTGGTTAATAATGAAGAGATGTCAATAAGACACCTATCCCTTATTTATCCAATAGTAGCAAAGGGTTAATAATTGCAACAACCCTGCTGGCATCGCTGCATAGCCTCCCATCCCCCACCTGCACTACACACACTCACTTACTTCTCTGGTCCTTGTTGTAACTTCTCTCTGCTGCCAGCTCCATGCTGTGTGCCTCATGTCTGCTGTTTGCTCTGTGCATGCTCTGTCTGTGTGCATAGGGGGAGGCGCCGGCAACTCCTGTGTCTTATCGAGTCTGTGTGCACCTTGCTAAGGTATCCCTGGCCAATTGCCATGAGGCTTCCTGTATTTAAGAGATCCCCACCCATTGGTGGGGGCCTGTGCAAATTACTCCCTCAGTCAGTACTCTTATGTCCGCCACCCGGGGGGCATTGTACCGTGGTCTGTGTCCTGTGTTTGCCATCCAGTGGGGTGTCGTACCCTGGCTTGTGTCCATGTCTCTGTGCCTTGTCATGTTCCTGACTTTGTCTTAGCCTCGTCCTGTTCCTGTGTCCGTTTGTATCCCTGCCTTGGTTTCCTTTCCCTGCTGTGCGTACTCTGTGTCTTGCTTTGCTCTGCTTTTGGCTTTGCTCTCTGCGACCTTGCTTTGCTCCTTGCTCTACATTCTGGGACCTTGCTCTGCTCTCTGTGGTTTTGCTCTGGGCTTTGCACTCTGTGTCTTGCTCTGCACTCTGACTTTGCTCTTCTCTCTGTGGCTTTGCTCTCAGCTCTGCACTCTGTGTCTTGCTCTGCACTCTGACTCTGTAACTTTGTTCTGCAATCTGACCTTGCTCTGCACTCTGTGGCTTTGCTCTGCGGCTCCATTCAGCTCTCGCTCTGCGACTCTGCTCCTTGCGGTTCTACCTGGCTCCGCTCCTTGTGGTTCTACGTCTCTTGCTCTTGGCTCCGCCTCCTGCTCTTGGCTCCGCCTCCTGTGTTTCTGCACATGGCTCCGCCTCCTGCTTTTGGCTACACCTCCTTTCTTTCTGCACGTGGCTCCGCCTCCTGCATTTCTGCTCTTGGCTCCACCTCTTGCTTTCTGCTCCACCTCCTGCTGTTCTGCACTTGGCTCCTCCTCCTGGCTCCGCCTCCTGCATCTCTGTTCTTGGCTTTAGCTCCTGTGCTTTCCCTCTGCATCCGCTCTTGGTGGCTTTCTCTACCTATTCTTAAGTCCTCTTGTCTGAACAGGTTCTTACTTGTTTTACATACCTGCCTGCAGACCGGTCCCTACCAGTTCTTCCAGTGTACCAGCCTTGTCTGCCTGTCCTGCCAGAGATCCAGCCGTACCTGCCTACTAAAGAGCCAGCCGTGCCCGCCTGCCTGTATACCAGCCGTGCCCACCTGTCTGCCAGAGTGCCAGCCATGCCCTTTTGCCTGTCTATGTTCCATTCTCCAGTGGGATCAGCAGCCACAGCCAGACACAACCCTGGAGTAGCACCAGGTAGCTTTCTGCTGCACAAGTCTGACCTCACCATCAGAGGCTCCAGCGAATACCAAGGAAGCTACTTAGTTATGCCCCTTCCAGGGTAGTCTGGTCTGTGGCCCAATGGGGCCACACTCCCGACACCGGCCAGTCTGGGTGCGAGCGTGACAATAATGCACACACATTATGAATAAAGAGTCGTACAGTCATGTCCCATGCTGTAAATCCATCTGAAGGGGTTAAATATTTTTACAACCAGGAGCGCTGCTAATGCAGCTGTTGCTCTTGGTTGTAAAAACTGGGGAGTGAATGGAATGCAGGGGAACATAGCTACCTAGACTTGCGGTGCTGTGCCCCCTGCTGGCATAACCTCATATCAACTTTAGCGTGGGAATTTGTCTGAATATTTTCCCACAATAGAGTTCATATGAGGTTATGCCAGCAGGGGGCGCAGCACCACTAGTCTAGGTAGCTACGTTCCCCTGCATTCTATTCATTCCCCAGTTTTTTTTTAAATTTAACCCCTTCAGATGGATTTACAGCGTGGGACATGACTGTACGACACTTTATTCATAATGTGTGTGTATTATTAACCCTTTACTACTATTGGATCAATAATGGATAGGTGTCTTATTGACATCTCTCCATTATTAACCAGGCTTAAGGTCACCTTACATTAGCAAAGTGACATTAACCCTTTATTAGCCCATATCCCACCACTACGGGGGAGTGGGAAGAGAGAGAGGCTAAGTGCCAGAATAGGCGCATCTTACAGAATGGGGACAAAAACCTCAGTATTCAGGTTAAATTGCCGTGTTGGCACTTTGCGATAAATAATTTGATTTTGGATTGCAATTTTGGCACTTAGTCTCTAAAAAGTTTGCCATCGCTGATCTAGAGCTGCTAAACAGTGCCTCGTGTATCCATGTAACCAGACTACAAACCTACCATACATAGCATGATCGCCAAATTTTATCCCCAAAATCGATTTGTGACAAATTTAGAGCAAATCTCAATACTGGAAAGCTAATTTATCTAAAAATACAAATGGGGGAGAGCAGACAGAGAACCCTGCTTATCTTAAGATCTTACACTCTACAGGAGATAGAGGATCTTGCTAACCATAAGAGCTTACACTCTACATGAGACAGAGAAAGAGGACTCCACTGACCATAAGGGCTTGCACATTATCTATAGAAGAGTAAAAGGGAGAGGAGACAGAGAGAGAACCCTTCTGATTATAAGAGCTTACACTCTACACGAGAGAGAGAGAAAACTGCTGACCATAAGGGCTGTGAGGCAGTGACTGGTGTCATATGCGAGGGTCGCTATGTGTCCCCCAGGATGTGCTTGGAAGCATATTAGATCCGCTGGAGTGCCCTGTGCTCACAGCAGGTTGCCTGTGAGACACAGGGAAGAATAAAAGTAAGTGTGAACTGGGTCAAGTTATTTGTCCCAGAATTTATTCAGGAAAACCTGGTATGGGCTTTTATTTTGAAACGGACTGCAGGATGGTAGTGGTGCCGGTCTGTTTCCTCCAGCCCAGATCTTATAGTGGCCCATGGCCATAGAATCTGGAGGATAGAAAAAAAAACCCCAGCAAGAGAGTTTGGGTGTGTCAGTCTGGTCTGGGAGTCAGACCTAGGAGGAGGCTTGTGCAGAGCTCCTTCCGTGTGGAGAAGCACGGGCCAGGCAGAGCCTGAAAAGCCAGACACCCCAGCGTACACGGGGGGTGTAATACGCTCACGACAGCGGACTGTGGACTGTTGTTATTTTTTCCCGGCTGCATACCGAAGGACTTATTTGCTTTCTTTCCCTGTTTGTGAGTATGCTATGAAATAAACAAGACTTTGTTTGAACTTTATATGGGTCACTGCCTATTCACTGCACAGCAAGGACATCGCTACATCACAATTGGTGGAGAATGCGGGCAGTGTGAATTAAGGCATACCCCAACGCCATTTGCATGTCTGTTATTAAGCCTGCTACATTGCAACTCAGGCCTACAGACAAAATGGAGGAGATCCTGAGGCAGCTAGTCCTCACACAGCAACAACAGCAACAAACTAATAATCTGTTGCTGCAGCAAATTACAGCCCTGCGAGAGGCACCTCCAGCACCGACCCCGGAACGTCGCGATGCCCGTGACAAGGTCCGCTCCGCTTTGAGGAAATTGAGTCCGGAAGATGACGTGGAAGCCTTCCTCACCGTCTACGAGCGTACGGCAGAACGGGAGAATCTGCCAGCAGCACAGTGGGCTGAAGTTGTGGCTCCGTTCTTGAGGGGTGATGCGCTAAAGGCCTACTTTGACCTCAGTCGGGAGGATGCCCAGGACTATTCCAAGTTAAAAGGTGAGATCCTTGCCCGACTGGGGGTTAGTACTTATGTGAGAGCTCAACGGGTGTTTTCTTGGACTTTTGTGGAAGCCCAGCCTGCCCGGTCTCAGATTTTTGACTTATTGCAGCTTGTGAAACGGTGGCTCCAACCTGAGACTTTATCCACAAGTCAGATAGTGGAGAGGGTGGTGGTCGACCGACTGGTGAGGGCTCTGCCAGCGGCCATTCAGCGTTGGATGGGTCAAGGGGACCCGGGTACCCTAGACCAGGTTGTAGGCCTGATAGAGCGATATAAGGCCACCCAGGACTTTTTACGGGACACTGCTCTGCTTCGGCTGTCACGTAAGGCTCCGCCAGCTCAGGAGTCTGAGAAAAGTCCACGGCCCTCCACTGGGACAAGACCGGACCGAGTCCGTGCTGAGGGGTTGTCTCGGAAAGAGAGTGACCACAGACCTGTGTCCCCTAAACTGGCTCCAAGGTTACCTCGTGCCACAGTCGTTACGTGCTGGCGGTGCCAAGAACCTGGACATGTGGTTGCTAATTGTCCCCTAACAACAGAACCCATGGACTGCGGGTATACCCGCCACGTGTCTATGTATGCCCAGCCAGTCTGCATTGCCACTACAGACCCTGCCGGTACTGAACCTCAGCTGTGCAGAGTGCTCGTTAACGGGTACCAGACAGATGCTCTCTTGGACTCGGGGAGCCTGGTGACCCTGGTACACGGGTCCCTGGTTGCTGGGGACAGTCCTAATGGACGAAAGGTGGGGGTAGTGTGCATACATGGGGACCTCCGAGAGTACCCGACTGCGGAGGTCACGTTCTCCACCCCATGTGGAGAGATAAAACATGTGGTGGGAGTGGTAAAAACTCTTCCATATGGGACTGTGATGGGTAGAGACTTACCATTGTTCTGGTCCCTCTGGGAGACCAGAGTTAACCCTCTCAGGGTAAAAAGCATTCCGGGTGCAGAACCCGAAGATCCCGAGTCAGGGACACCTGCCGTAGGGGTCGCCACGATAGGGACAGTGTGTAATCCCGATAGGTTTCCCCTAGAGGTATTGGCAGGGGAAGTGGAAGAGAATCCACCAATTCATGAGCTGGAGGTGTCACCTGGTAAGTTTGGGACTGCCCAGCTCCAGGATCCCACTCTGACCCGGGCAAGGGAAAGAGTAATCGAGGTAAATGGGGTGGCAAAACAACCTGGTGCAGAAAAGGAATTTCCCCGGATGGCGGTCATCCAGGAGTTACTGTACAGGGTTGATAAAATCCGGGATGAGGTGGTGGAACAACTGGTAGTGCCCCAACCCTATCGTCGGGCGGTGCTCGACATGGCTCACACTCACATGTTGGGGGGGCACTTGGGGGCCAAAAAGACGTTAGAGCGCATATTACAGAGGTTCTTTTGGCCTGGTGTCTACGCTGAGGTTACAAAGTACTGTGACACATGTCCTGAGTGTCAACTAACCTCACCCACCACGAACTACCGGAGTCCGTTAGTACCTCTGCCCATCATAGAAGTACCCTTTGAGCGGATAGCGATGGATCTGGTGGGACCAATAGTAAAATCCGCCTGGGGCCATCAGCACATATTAGTAGTCGTAGACTACGCCACCAGGTATCCAGAGGCGATACCGCTCCGGCACACTTCGGCTAAACTAATAGCCCGTGAACTGTTTGCCATGTTTTGTCGTCTTGGGCTCCCCAAGGAGATCCTTACAGATCAGGGAACCCCTTTTATGTCTAAAGTGACTAGGGAGCTATGTAAATTGCTCCAAATTAAACAGTTGCGTACGTCAGTGTACCATCCACAAACCGATGGGTTGGTCGAGAGGTTTAATAAGACCCTCAAGGCCATGCTCAAAAAGGTGGTCGCCAAGGATGGGAAGGATTGGGATATGTTGTTGCCATATTTAATGTTCGCCATACGCGAGGTACCGCAGGCGTCCACGGGGTTCTCCCCATTTGAGCTATTGTATGGCAGGCACCCGAGGGGGCTGCTGGATGTAGCCAAAGAGACATGGGAACAGGAGCCCACTCCACATAAGAGTGTTATCGAGTATGTGGCAAGTATGCAGGATCGGATTGCAGTCGTGCAACCCATCGTAAAGGAGCATCTGTTGGATGCCCAGGCCGCTCAGAGCCGTACCTATAATAAAAGGGCCACGGTCAGGTCCTTTAAAGAAGGAGACCGGGTGTTGGTACTAGTGCCCACCCCAGAGAGTAAACTCATGGCCAAGTGGCAAGGGCCGTATGAGATACGGGGAAAGGTGGGGGAAGTGAATTACAAAGTGTACCAACCCGGGAGAAGAAATCCCGAGCAGTTGTGCCATGTAAACCTGCTAAAGGCCTGGAAGGACCGAGAATGTTTGGTCACAGATGCAACTACGGTCATACAATCGGAAGTCCCTCTGGCCCTGGCCAAGGACACAGCCAGGTGTGAGGTAAAGGTCAATGATGCCCTCACAAAACAGCAGCAGCGGGAGGCTCGAGCATTGGTACAGCAGAATATGGATGTATTCTCAGAGCTGCCGGGGCGAACCTCAGTGATTCAGCATGACATTGTCACTGAGCCCCGGGTAAAGGTGCGGATGAAACCGTACCGAGTGCCAGAAGCCCGAAGGCAAGCCATCGCGGCCGAGGTAAAGCAAATGCTTCAGTTGGGAGTCATTGAGGAGTCCCGAAGTGAGTGGGCTAGCCCCATTGTACTTATACCAAAACCTGATGGGTCATTAAGCTTCTGTAATGACTTTAGGAAGTTAAATGAAGTGTCAAAATTTGACCTGTATCCCATGCCACGGGTGGACGAGCTAATTGAGAGACTGGGGAAGGCCCAGTACTTCACCACCCTGGATCTCACGAAAGGTTACTGGCAGGTTCCCTTAACAGAGTCAGCGAAGGAAAAGACTGCTTTTATAACCCCAGAGGGTCTCTTTCAATACATTGTCTTACCTTTTGGGTTACATGGGGCTCCGGCCACATTCCAGAGGCTGATGGACATTGTGTCAGCACCACATAGAGATTACGCATCGGCCTATTTGGATGACATAGTCATCTTTAGTACCGACTGGGATACCCATCTGTCCCAGGTACAAGCAGTGCTAGAGTCTCTTAGAGCCGCAGGGTTAACAGCAAACCCAAAGAAATGTGCGATAGGTCTCACGGAAGCCCGGTACTTGGGATACGTGATCGGCCGGGGGGTTATCAAACCTCAAGTGAACAAAATTGAGGCCATTAAAAACTGGCCCAAGCCCTTAAGTTCCAAACAAGTGAGGGCATTCCTTGGCATCATTGGGTATTACCGTCGGTTTATACCCAATTTTGCTGGTAAATCGGCTTCCCTAACGGACCTGTTAAAAGGGAAGAAAACGGTGATGGTCAAGTGGAATCCTCAAGCAGAGGAAGCGTTCCAGTCCCTGAAGTCGGCGTTGTGTGGACAGCCGGTCCTCATCAGCCCCGACTTCAAGAAAACCTTTATTGTGCAAACCGATGCCTCAGAGGTAGGCTTAGGAGCGGTGCTGTCGCAAGAGGTGAACGGGGATGAGCATCCAGTCACCTATTTAAGCAGGAAACTGACCCCGGCAGAGAAAAATTATAGCGTAGTGGAGAAGGAGTGCTTGGCGATCAAATGGGCCTTGGAGTCCCTACGCTACTATTTGCTCGGGCGTCAGTTTCGGTTGGTAACAGACCATTCACCCCTTGTCTGGATGAGAAATGCAAAGGAAAGGAATGCCCGAGTCACCAGATGGTTCTTGTCACTACAAAATTTCAGCTTCTCTGTGGAACATCGAGCTGGGAAATCACAGGGAAATGCAGATGCCCTGTCACGGGCACCATGTATGCTGACAAATGTTCAACCCCACAAGTCTGAACAGAGGGGGGGGGGTATGTGAGGCAGTGACCTGTTATTTTTTCCCAGCTGCATACCGAAGGACTTATTTGCTTTCTTTCCCTGTTTGTGAGTATGCTATGAAATAAACAAGACTTTGTTTGAACTTTATATGGGTCACTGCCTATTCACTGCACAGCAAGGACATCGCTACATCACAGGGCTTACACCCTACATGAGAGAGACTTACCTAGTTTTCTGGAGATGAAAAACGACTACAACTGCTCCGCTGGGAATCGCTGATCTGGGATGGCCCAGGTACTGATCACTAATGAACAAGATATGTCATAGCTGCCGAGCTTTATGGGGAGGCCAGCGCAACAACACAAAATCAATTTAGCCTGCTCTTTGATGTTTTAGAAATGTGGAAAATGGTGCTGGGAAAATTTTTCTTTTGCAAACCGTAAATCAAATGTCAAAATGATCGAATTCACGTATAACAGCAAATTCCAGAAAAGTCGACTCACACTCAATCTTCCATGGATCCTGTCAGGTTCCCCGTGCCTCCTGAACCACCAGCAGTTGCATCTACATAGCTAAATACCATCTCCCCGCACCCTCACCGTCATCTGCTGAACCTAATGAAATGTCTGTAACCAGATCGTTGGTATATTAAAGACATCAGTTTCACGCAAGCTGGGTGAGTGCCGCATATTTTCTCTCCTTTCCTCTTGAAATGAAGACTGAATAACCACATGTTTATATGCAGAGCACCAACAACCAGTGGGGCGTATTACCGCATATCAGTAGGAAAATTAAACAAAAGGGTGTGAATCGAGAAAGTTTCCTCTACTACTGGCTGTGTTCCTATTGCCATTCAGTCTTTTGTCCTCCAGAGCTTGGTTTCAACCTGCGAGACTCGGCCATAAATCGCTGTGTGTGAACAGTCCCTTTATTACAATACCCACATAAACAGATCTTTAGAAAAAGTATTTCTAAAGATTGTTCATGATATGTAAATGAAACCTTTAATTAGTCGATGAGACGTTAGTGTCTTCAGACTAAACAGCCCACTTAGCTTGTTATCACGCCCCTATGGACATGATAACATGACTTAAAAATGCCAGCGTCATCGCTAGCAATATACTTATACCAAGCTTGTGCTTGGCTTCTTTCCCTCACTGCATTCATCCTCTGAAGGCAGGTTTATGCATGCCGGCTTCAGAGAGGCATACTGCGCATGATCTGAAACTGCCAACGGCATTTGTAAGTCATGTTATCACGCTCACAGTGGAGTGATAATATTCTAAGTGGGCCAACTAGTCTGGGGACACTAGCACCCCATCGACTAGTCAAAGACTTCATTTACATATCATAAATGGACTTTTGAAATACTTTTTTAAAGATCTGTTTATGTGTGTAATGTAATAAAGGATATTAGCTGTGTAGATGTAAGATGCCCAAGCAAGGTAATTATGGTCGACCTTGTGTTCCCACTCACTTTGGCATCCTACAGACAACTTGTGTCCCAGTTCTGGTGTGCTGCTGTGTGTGAGGTGCATCACACTTATTTTAGGGCTGAAGGCCTCTTCTTCTGTCTCCAAAAATCCCTCTTCTGGAATCAGAGCAGCAATTAATCCAGGAGACAGGAGGTTCAAACAACCAAACCTTTACTTGGTGAATGGCACTATTTACAGGCAGATATAGAGGTTAAGGACCAATGGGTTGTCATCTTTCCAACAGGAATTAACTTCAGCCCTGATTCTCGGTATAGGTAGAATGTCCCTCTCACTGGCTTCTCTAACCCTAGGGAATCTTTTCCACCACTAGCAGTATATTCGGATTGCAATACCTTCTGCCCCATGTAGTCTGAGTCCATCTTTCCCTGCAGCTTCAAAGGCTGAGTGCGCCCAAGTGCTCTGATGTCCATCTCGAGGTTCCCCCAGGCCATTAGACGGAATCACACAGAATGGTATTTTAGGCAATCCACAGCCCTGAGTATTAGATCCACGCTGTCCCTAGCAGCCTCTGACTTAGGCCTGCTGCTTCACACACTGCAAACCGCACACTGACATGTCACATCCTAAACTTGGCAATAACTCTCAGTTCTCTCTCCAAAACTGGGCCGGCCATTACAGTTAACCCTGTCTAAGCTAACTGCAGCCCCAGTGGGTGACATCCCTTTATAGCATACATAAACATGAAATACCTTTAACCCTTTAGCGTGTCAGGGAGCAAACTGTCAGTTCCACCACTCCTAATTAGACACAACTGCTGGTGGTTCAGGGGGCACAGGGGACCTGAGAAATTCCCTTTAAGAAGTTACAGCTTGAAGGTAATATGATTTCAGGATGAGAATGCGTAGGTTTTGTTTATAGTCCATAAACATGAAGGCACATCATTCTAGTTTGGTTGAAAAGTTGGTTATAACCATTATTGCTCAGAAAATACAGGTGCATTTTAAAGAACTCTCTAGCAACATATCGTGCTAAACTAAAGCTACCCTGTCCTTGAAAAACACATAGATACAGCTGATATACGCAAATACTAGTTCCTTTCATTTTGGAGACATTTTTAGTTTTAGGCCGAGGTCACACTTAACGTATAAAAAATCGGTCCAAGTCTCTCGGCCGAGTGTTTTCCGTATGGTCATCCACATGTAATGTGTTTGCAATGCGATGATGCGATTTTCTGGCACCTATGCATCCGTATGGTTTTACATTTCTCACTGCTTTTCCCCATTAAATTTAATGGCTCAATGAGCTGAAATGAGGAAAATCTGTGCGTATTTCTCGCAAATCACACAGATGGCCCGTGTGGTGTCCGATTTTTTCTCGCACCCATAGACTTGCATTGGCGAGACTTGGCCGATATGAGTAAAATCGTAGCATGCTGCGATTTCACTCGCACGCTGAATATGCCCAAGAAAAAAAAATGGTGATGGGAGCTGCACCATGGATTAAAAGTGGTCCCAGCGCTATGCGCTGTTTTCTCGCATAGCACTCGTCCGTATTCTACGCTAGTGTGACCCCTGCTTTAGTCAAGAGATATGGGTCTAAACATTCAAGTTAACCAGTAATTTTCCACATGGGAAATACCTATTTTTGGTTTGGTGCAGCTAATGACTCAGTTTTGAAGGAAGTCATCCTATTCTGTATAGACATTATCTGCCGCATCTCTGGTTTAGCAATGTGGTTTACTCTATTCCTGCTATTATATTGTTAGACCCGGCTTACGAAATATATGACATACATCAAAGCTGAGATGCATTTAAAATTACGGTATGTCATGGACTTTAAGCAATCTTGAAGTCCAGAATTCATTATGTTATGGCTGGTGAGGTTCCAGCAGAAGAAGATAGAGAATTCCTGACCAAAACCATGATCATATGTTGCATTTCACCAAAGAGGTGTACAAGGTTTGTAATCAGAGCAAGAAAAAATGAGCTCATCGCTACAGATTCATTTACATTCACCAACATCAGAGACATCTAGTGGTAAGTTTTAGAAATTCCAAATAAAGAAAAAACCAACCCGTAGATGCTAGCTTGACACGTATGCATATTAACAACATATTGTCCATTGGACAACAAATTCTCTCTGCCATTAAAATCTAGCTTTTTGAAATATTTTACGGGATCAATATTGCTGGAGGAATAAATATTCATAGCATTAATAATAAAAGTTATATTTTAGTATTCTACCAGGTAAAAGAGAGATTATATTATACATTCAAGCAGTCATTCCACAGTCTACTGGTAATTGAAGACTTTATATTCTTAGTATGAAAGTCAGAAAATGCATTTTAGATTTTTATGCAGGGGGAATTATTTCAGAAAAAAAAGTTTAGAATAAAGATTTGCTTTCATTCTATATTTTTACGCAGTCCGAGGCTAGGTTCCGACCACGATTGATCCTCCTTTGCTGTTTACTTCAGGAGCTTCCATCTAAAATCCAGAAAAATGGGATTTCGATGGAACTTCGACACAGCCATTGATTCTGCACCATGGAACTCTTTTTTTTTTTTTTTTTCCAGCAGTGAACATATTTTACATTGGATACAGTAGTATTGTCTAAAGTACTACTGTGTCTGTCGTAAAATAAAGACAGTGGCAAAGAAAGGTCAAATGGAATTCAAAGATGCAGATCTTAACCCCGAAGTCTGTTTTCACCTTCATGACCGGGCCAATTTTTAAAATTCTGAACACTGTCACTTTTTGCGGTAATAACTCTGGAACGCTTCAACGGATCCCTATGATTCTGAGACTGTTTTCTCATGACATATTGTACTTTATGACAGTGGCAAAATTTCTTTGATATGACTGGCGTTTATTTGTGGAAAAACGGAAATATGACAAAAATTTAGAAAATTTTGCATTTTTCAAACTTTTAATTTTTATGCCCTTAAATCAGAGTTATATTGCACAAAATAGTTAATAAATAACATTTACCACATGTCTACTTTACATCAGCACAATCTTGGAAACATAATTTTTTTGTTAGGAAGTTATAAGGGTTAAAATTTGACCAGCGATTTCTCATTTTTACAACAAAATTTGCAAAACCATTTTTTTTAAGGACCACATTTGAAGTGACTTTGAGGCATCTATATGACAGAAAATACCCAAAAATGACAACGTTCTAAAATCTTCACCCCTCAAGGTACTCAAAACCACATTCAAGAAGTTTATTAACCCTTCAGGTGCTTCACAGGAATTTTTGGAATGTGGAAGAAAAAAATAAATATTTACTTTTCACAAAAATTTTCCTTTTGAGAAAATGGATCATACATTTTGTTGCACAGTTTCTCCTGAGCATGCCGACATCCCATATGTGGGGGAAATCTACTGTTTGGGGGGGAAATCTACTGTTTGGGCACACTGCAGGGCTCAGAAGGGAAGGAGCGCCATTTGACATTATGAATGTAAAATATACTTGAATAATTCGCGTTTCCCATGTTGCGTTTAGAGAGCCTGATGTGCCTAAACATTAGAAACCCCCCACAAGTGACACTATTTTGGAAAATAAACCCCTTTTAGAACTTATCTAGATGTGTATTGAGCACCTTGAACCCACAGGTGCTTCACAGAAGTTTATAACATAGAGCCGTGGAAATAAAAAAAAAAATCAAATTTTTCCCAAATAAATCTTTTTTTGCTCCATATTTTGCATTTTCGTAATGGTAACAGGAGAAATTGCTCCATATAATATGTTGTGCAATTTCTCTTGAGTACACGATACCCCATGTGTGGGGAAATACTACTGTTTGGGAATACGGCAGGGCTTGGAAGGAGCGCCATTTGACTTTTTGAATGCAAATTTTGTTGGAATAATTAACAGACTCCATGTTGCATTTGAACAGCCCCTGATGTGCCTAAACAGTGGAAACCTCCCACAACTTACTTACTTACTTATGGCTATGTGCACACGATGCGGATTTTGCTGCGGATCCGCAGCAGTTTCCCATGAGTTTACAGTACAATGTAAACCTATAGGAAACCAAAAACGCTGTGCCCATGCTGCGGAAAAAAACGTGCGGAAACGCAGCGGATTATTTTCCGCAGCATGTCAATTCTTTGAGCGGAATCCGCAGCAGTTTTACACCTGCTCCAATAGAAATCTGCAGATGTAAAACCGCAGCGGAATCCGCAGTAGAATCCGCAATAAATCCACAGGAAAAACCGCAGCGGTTTTCCAATGCGGATTTATCAAATCCGCTGTGGAAAAATCCACAGAGGATCTTTCTACGTGTGCACATAGCCTATCTTGATGCGCATTGAGCACCCTGAACCCCCAGGTGCTTCACAGAAGTTTATAATGTTAAGCTGTGAAAATTTTAAAAAAAATCAAAATTTTCCCATTTTTTTAGCTACACATTCTGTATTTTCACAAGGGCAAAAGTAGAAAATGAACCCCAAAGTTTGTTGTGAAATTTTTCCTGAGTTCACTGAAACCCCATATGTCGTCAAAAACTACTTTTGAGTGCAAAGCTCAGAAGGGAAGTAGCGCCATATTACAGTGCAGATTTTGCTGCACTTGTTTGAGGGTGCCATGTTACATTGGCAAAGCCCCTGAGGTGCCAGAACATCAGAACCCCCCATAAATGACCCCATATTGGAAATTATAACCCTTTGGGAATTTATCTATAGATGTAGTGATGATTTTGATTACATGGGTGTTTTCCAGAAACAGGCAGCAGTGGATATTGCTGAGTGAAAATTGCAAACTGCCGTTGTAGTGACCAGTATGTTGTAGTGACCAGTATGTTGTAGTGACCAGTATGTTGCAGTCACCAGTACATTATGGCTAGCTCATGCTTCTGGAGACAAACACCTATAAATTATGTGGGCTCTCATCTCTACAGAAATGCCAAACATGGGCGCTAAATGTTGTTTAGGCACACTGGG
Organism: Ranitomeya imitator; assembly: GCF_032444005.1. NCBI lineage: Eukaryota > Metazoa > Chordata > Amphibia > Anura > Dendrobatidae > Ranitomeya > Ranitomeya imitator. The sequence goes on along the minus strand of NC_091287.1, from coordinate 431,119,797 downwards.
GCTCAGAAGGGAGGGGGGGGCATTTGGATTTGGGAGTGGAGAATATGCTGAATTTCTTTTGGGGAACGAGAAACCATTTAGCTTTATATTTCCATTAACCGATGACAGATTTGAGTGAGAACTTGCTTTTTTGTGGATTGAGTTGAACATTGAGAACATTTTATGTAATGTTTGGGATCACATTTATCTGGCGCTCTACACTGAGCACTTTGGGGTTTCCATCTAAATCTCAGAGTGACATAACAGATGAAACCCCCGAGGGATCCATTCACTATAATGGGGCAGCAGAGTTATTCTGGACTCTGTCTTGCCTCTGTTCTGCAATATCCTTTTCAGAAGTGCACAAAACTGTGGCTGATGACACTTTTATGCACTTCTAAAAAGACGGACACCGCCAGATCACAGGTCCTATGGTGTCAACAGTGCCTACATCTGCCTCAATAAAGGGAATTTTCGGCTGGGGGTTCTGTCTGAGTCACGTATTTCAAAGATTTACACGGAAATCCCGATGTAAGCACTCAGCGCAGAGCGCAGGATAAATGTGCGCCCAGCCTTATTGCGATCTTCAGGAGGCAGAATGAAAAAATTAACAGAATGTGAAGATTCAGAATTGGTTTTATTTATTTTTTATGCCATTCTGTGTTGTATAAGTGATTAGGCGTTCAGACAGAGGGCAGTGCTGCGGTCATTTACCACAGCTTCTGTCACCGTTGTGACATGTCCTTTTTCAGGGGGTGTGATGAAGAAATGACAGCAGATTGCGTTTGGTGACAAAACATTTTCAGTCGCCACTGCCCATATCTTAAGTCACTGACACACTTTTGTCACTGCCATCACAGTACCTGTATCTGACCGTGCTGCATTTTTCGCTGATAGGAATCATCATTGGGGTTGATGACGAATCATTTCAGAGCAGTAATAGTAGTTGCGGGGTGGCATTGCTATAACTCTTCCTGCTTCTAAAATTGCTCCCCGACATTGATTAGTTTCAGGGAAAGAAGTGGCAGTGTCAGAAGTAGGGACTATGATGGCGAAGTTGAAAGAAATGTGGCAATGGCGACTGAAGATATTAGCAGCAGCAACTGAAGAGGTGGGTGGCAAGGACAGAAGCTGCAGTCACTGCTCCATCCTCCCACCTCACCGAAACAGGATGTCATCAGGGAATGGCGGTGAGAGATGCAGTCTTAAGTGACATGAATGCAGCCACCTGATGTTGTTCTGTTACAGAAGAAGCGATAGATGCTGCAGAAAAGTGAATACAGGGCCATTCTCTTATGACTTCAAGTTTTAGACTTCCCTCAAACGAAAGTCACTTGAAGCAAAAAAACAAAAACACATCTAGTGAAAGTCACGGTTCCACCCCTCAGTCTGTCTTGGATGCAGTTACTTACAGATCAGCCATCCAATCTGGTACAGTGGCAAGCTTAGGCTGTCAGTCCTTTGATTGGCAGCTCAGTCATCCAGTCTGATGCAGGGGTGTGCTAAGCTGTCAGTGTGTTGATTGACAACTCGGAAGTCCAATGTAAGACAGGGAGGCCCTGGCAGTCTCCAGGTGTTCATTATCCCAGGTAATTACCAAGCTACTCCCAGAAGTACATTCAGCAACTGTGTGGTTTGTCTCACTATGCTTTGCATTCTATTTGTAGATCTTTTGTTGCTTGACCTTGAAACTTGCTCTGACCATCCATCTGTTTAACTCCTTCTTCTCTGATCCGCTAGCCTCCTGGTATTCTAACCTTGGAACATTTCCTGACTATGCCTTTGTCTCTTCCTTCTATTTATGAAGTACCCTCCTGGCTTTAGACCTCAGCCTCTTGACTATCACGCCTCATGGCTTGGCTGTGAGAATTAGCCCAGTGTCACAGTGAAAGTGTATAGAGAGAATAGTAGATAATTTTGTAATAAAACAAATAGTTAAAGTTCTTAAGGCTTCAGACAACTCCACAAATCTAGGTTCCGCTTGTATTGTGTTCTTTTGGGCTTATGATGGCAGCAGGGCCTGTTTTAGACAAAGTGTGGCCCTGGACAAAAGTTTAAAGTGGGGCCCCAAATGCTAACATATCGCACCATAACACAGAAACATTTCTGTTGTATTTACAAGCTCTAAGTTCAGGCCGCTAAACAAATGCGATCAACAATATTGACGTTGTTCGACGCTTGTTTCCCAGCCTCGTTAGGGCAGGTGCACACATTCAGTAATTGGCAGCACTTTGGACACAGCACATGTCCACTGCGTCCAAAGCGCTGCCAGCTATTGAATGCAGGTGAATCTGCATGTGTTCATTGAACTGTGCAGATTCACTGCATCCAATACATTGTAGGAGTGAAATTTATCTTGCGGAGACAAATAAAGACACATTGACATGCTGCAGTCTGGAAAGATGCGCCGCATGTCCGCCTCCACGGGTGAGCTGAAGGCATCTGTGCACATATAGTTGGCATGGGATTTCTTGAAATCCAATCCACTAAACTGTAACATCTGGCCTCTGCACAAGTACGCAACGTCCAACCCTGCACCCTTTACTGACTGTGTGCACCTACACTTACTCTGGCTGAGGAAGAATCATTGGTACAGATAGTACTCGATACAGTATAATGCAGGTCCCATATAGTACATATAGTAAAATGCACACTCCATGGTCCTTGGTAGAATATAATGCAGCCCCCTCAGAGTATACTGCTGCCCCCTCAGAGTATACTGCAGCCCCCCTCAGAGTATACTGCAGCCCCCTCACAGACTATACTCCATTCCCCTCAGAGTATACTGCAGCCCCCTCATAGAGTATACTGCAGCCCCCCTCATAGAGTATAATGCAGCCCCCTCAGAGTATAATGCAGCCCCACACACAGTATAATACAGACCACACACCCACAAACACATACAGTATAGTGCAGCCCCACACAATATAATGCAGGCCCCACCACCACACAGTATAATTCAGCCCCCTTCACACACAGTATAATGCAGCCACCCCACACACACAGTATAATTCAGCCCCCCACACACAGTATAATGCAGCCCCCCATAAATACACACAGTATAGTGCAGCCCCCACACAGTATAATGAACCCCACCACCCACAGTATAGTGCAGTCACCCACACACAGTATAGTGCAGCCCCTGTACATAGTATAATGCAACCCCCAGAGTATAATGTAGCCCCCCAGAGTATATAGCAGCCCGTCAGAGTGTAATGCAGCCCTACACACAGTATAATATAACCACCCCACAAGCACACACCCAGTATAGTGCAGCCCCCACACACAGTATAATGTAGGCCTCACACATAGTATAGTGCAGTCCCCCCACATACACAGTATAGTGCAGCCCCAACATACAGTGTAGCCCCCACACAGTATAGTGCAACCCCCACACAGTACAATGCAGCCCCCCACATACACAGTATAGTGCGGCCTCACCACACACACACAGTATAATGCAGCCCCCCACACACAGTATAGTGCTGTTCCTAACACACAGTATAGTGCAGTACCCCCACACACACTACAGTGCAGCAGACACACTATTATACAGACAGACACACACACATGCACACACACATACACACAATACTTACCTCTCCTCCTCATTCCCCAGCTGCTCTGACTTCTGCACAGCATCTCAGTGTCTCATCTGCTCCACTACTGAAACACGCTGAGTCAGAGGCAGAGGGTGAGTGAGTGGGAGCATGACGCTTTCTCCTCCATCACTGCTTTCAACTTTATCGGCATCTATGATGCTGATAAGTTAAATGCACGATGTGGGAAGGGGGTGGTGCCAGGCCCCTCTTACTCAGGGGCCCCATAGCGGCCACTAGCTAGGGGCCCCTGGAGGACCTGGGGCCCTTGGTGGCTGCTTGGTCTGCCTGCCCCTAATGCTAGTCCTGGATGGAAGCAACTGATGGAGGCAGTAAAGTGAGTTTAAATGTGGTTTAACACTATCCTGAAAGTGGCATGAGTTACGGTAGTTAGGGACAGAAGTAAACTGTGTAAACCCAAATATTATTTTTTTACTCTTATATACGGTATTAATCAACTGATAATAATGACAATTTTAAAGGTTTAAAATTTGCACATGAGACTCAAACAAAATATTGTCATGAAACAGTCTATTATATCCCCCTTACTGCCATATTGAATTTTCTTACAACTCCCACTGATAACAGAAGTGATTCCAACATATTAAGATAATTCTTTTTTTTCTATTAGAATCTTTGTCAGTATACAACTAGCTGATTCGGTCTGTAGAAAAACATGCTGATTTGCACTGCCCCATTGTATAACATTGGTCCAAGTGCTATCAAATAAAACATTGGATAGCACTTGTCCGAGTTATATGCTCGTCTGAGCGAGCCCTGACTGTTACTGCAGTATATCTCAGACAAATGAATTTTGTCACAATGAGTGACTATACAGCTAAAGCAGTTCCCTACATATCACTTGACTGTTTGGATTAGTATTGACAGACTGACATTAGCCCTTCCCATTTTTAATCTTCTTCAGCACTGAAGAAGTATAGCACAATCAGATTAGGCCTTTTACTAGGTGAAATGAGCTATGCGCTCTGACCTCCTTTCCCTACATTGTACATGCATACAATGGTACTCCTTAATCAACCCCCATCTTTTATACTGCCTGTAATAGCCCCAAAATTAGCTGCGCTAGGCTGTATGATGTGATAGCTGCAGGGCATTTTCAGGAAGCCTGCTTGGCTGTGCTTGACATCATTAGCTCACTCTCTGAGTCTTCAACAGTTTATGAAATGGTGCCCATAACTTTTTTTTATTGGTGACTCCACCCATATACACCATGGAGCAGAGCCATGCTCCAGCGGCATCACAAATATGATTTGAGATCATTACGAGCAAACTGTGGGAACGGTAACCCACTGAGTTCAGCAAAGACTCTCTGCCTGCATTGTGGAACTGGACCTCTGTCTACCCAGGAAAACCCCGGAACATCACATGCCGCATTTGTCAGTGGCACCGTTGGAGACCGAGACGCTGCAGTCAAGAAGCCGACAGACTGCAAGAGTTGGGCCTTTGCTTTTATTGTGGGGATTCTGGTCACCAGATACAAGTCTGCCCAAGACGACTGCTAATTGAAAACTCCAAAGCTTAGGTGGGTCCAGGAATGCCTATGGTACCAGAATGGTATCTTATCCCTATTCAGATGAATAGGGGGGCCCAAACATCCATTGTTTGCCATGCTTTTCATCTGCATGACAGTGCATCAAACATGGGCTCTAATTGGCGGTAAGATCATTACCGCTGGTCAGAGAGCTGCAGTTCCCATGCTGTCAGCTGAAAAAAGGTTACTGACAGTCACATGCATGAGCCGATGAGAGAGTACTACTCCCATTAGCCTACGCCTACTGTCACTGATAACAGCAAGAGCAGGCGCCACTGATGGGAGTACTCATCAGCCGACACCTGTGCGCTATAAATAATTATGTTTTTTTAGTTGTTTTTTTAAATAATGTAGGGCCTCTACTATTTTTGATAACCAGCGCAAGCAAAGCTGACACCTGCTGTCACCTTTATCATGGTTGCTTATCAAGAATAGATGGGTCCCACGCCATTTTTTAAAATTATTTAAATAAATAATTTTTAAAAAATGGCATGTGATCCCCCCATTCTTGCCCACTTGCCTTGGTGCGGTGGCAAGTTGGCTAATATTTGTGGGATTGATGTCAGCTGTTTTATGGACGCTGACATTAAACCCACTGGTTAATAATGGAAAGGCGTCTATACTAACCCCATAGTTAGGTTGTAAAAAAAACACAACCAGAATAATATACATACTCCTTAATTTTAAATAAAAAAGAGAAGCACAGTTAATCTTACGTTTACCTATTCCACTTAAATCCATGTCACCTGTAAATAACAGAAAATAATAAACAACCATGTACTCACCTTTCCTAATCCACTGATGCCCATGTCCCTTGGAAAAGACAATAATAAACAACTATACTCCTCACCTGTTCAATGTGATGATAATCCATGCTGTCCCAGGACGATCTGGATGATTTGGATAGCGGTCACATCAGTGATGCTCGTAGCGCTGACCTGCTGTGAGAAAGTTCACCGGAGTTCAAAGCTGATGAACTCAGGTGACCTCACTTACAGCACCACTCGCAGCTTATAAGGGAACTCCATTGATCATTTCCTGTGAAGCCTGGTTTTAAGGGTCCAAAAGCCCCTCTTTAAAGGGGGATACTGTAACATCCATGTGTAAACACACTCCAGCCACACCAGCTATCTCTACTAGGTGGTGCGGTGTTAAGGCCTCGGTTGCCACTGGGCAGCATAAGCGCTGCTCAGATAAATCCTAGGTCTGTTGGACTTGTGCTCTTTCTGTTCTCTATTTAGTTTGGTACTTCATCGGTTAACCTTCATTAATTTTCTGCTGGAGCCATGGGCAGGGATCCTGGCTATTTAAACCCTCAGCAGTCAGTGCATTGCTGCCAGTTATGGCTTTTCCTTCAGCTTTGCTACCTGGTTTTGTTGTTCTGCTGTTTTTGAGAAACACTACAAAGAGCATGTCTGCTCTGGTGGTCTTGGTGAAACCCATAGTGCAACCCATTGTGAGCGTGCATTGGCTACGATCAGTGGTTTTAGCAGCTGTCCTTGGAGGGTAATACTTTTGAGGCAGTGCATAATTAAATAAAGTTACAATAGTTTAAGACAAAAATATACTAAATAATTTGTTCTCTCGTGATCACTTGCTTTGATGAACCATCCAAAACTGCTTTTAAGATTGCACCATGTGGTTCTGACTGCAAGCTTCCTCCATACAAAGTAAAATGCAAGACAATATTACTGAGCCTCTATTCAGAAAACTATCAAGTACAGAAAAGAAAAAAAATCTGGTTAATGGGAAGTGCTCTTCTCTCTTCTTTCTAATTGCTTCCTGAAGCACAGGGAATTCATTGACACCCTTCAAATTATCATATGAGATTTATGGCATGTGGTAATCAAATGGACTGTAGAAAACACAATAGAACATATGGCAGAAAAAATCATGTGGGCATAATTAAAATGACTTAAGTTCTATTCCATTTTGATATTCCTAAAGTACACAGATTTAAAGCATCCAGATGGTATAATTTGTTATGCAAAGTGATTCTTGCCATCAAGCCGCAGCGATGTTACTCCAGTCAGAAAGTAAACAAGTGAAGATAAATATTTGCTGAATGCCCAATCACAAGCAATTTGCATTCATAAAACAACAAAAATTGACAAATACTTCCTATGTACAGGATCAAATATCAGGCAAATATGAATCAAGGTTCATAGACCAAAGTTATAGGAAGAACGTTGCAATGACTCTCCTAATTGACTAAACACTACTGTAAAGGGCGTGTTTAAATCATTAGTCTGTAAACAGTATGTGCCCACTAGAATATATCTTGGTAAGTGGCACCACTAAACACATACATGGGCCACTACTTGCAGACACAGGTCACTAATCTCTATGATGCAGTAGCTATACAGCTCTGGCAAAAATTAAGAGACCACCACATCAAAACCCTGTCATGGGCAGCCCAATCTCCAGACCTGAACCCCATTGAAAACCTCTGGAATGTAATCAAGAGGATGATGGATAGTCACAAGCCAACAAACAAAGAAGAACTGCTTACATTTTTGCGCCAGAAGCAGTGTGAAAGACTGGTGGAAAGCATGCCAAGACGCATGAAAGCTGTGGTTAAAAATCATGGTTATTCCACCAGATATTGATTTCTATTAGTATTAGTATTGTTGTTTCTAAATGATTATGAACTTGTTTTCTTTGCGTTACTTGAGGTCTGAAGGCACTGTGTTTTTTTTTTTATTTTGACCATTTTTCTTTTTCAGAAAAAAATACAAAATGTATTGCTTGGAAATTCACAGACATGTCAGAAGTTTATAGAATGAAAGAACAATTTACATTTTACTCAAAAATATACCTGTTCATGTTGGGTTAGGTTCCCAGCAAAGAGGATTGCCTTGTCATGGCTGCTGGGCATACATGGATTAGTCATTTTATGCACTAAGTATCTTTGTTTTTCCTATTTTTTCCTTCTAAAGCAGGAATGCAATTCCAATTTCATATACCAGTATTTCATGTTTGAATAGTATAGCGATACAAAGTGCAGCTTTATTTGCTAGCTTTCCTGGTGAGCCTGCAATAGACTTGTTCTACACTGTTTCTACACAAGAGGAGGCAGAGCTGCTTGAGGAGATCAACAGCTTGAACCAGGGTTGAGACAGGAGGTCTCAGACTATTACAGACCCCAGGCATTGTATCTAAGCTGTCGTCACAGTCCTGTCATAATAGATTTACGCTAAAAAGCACAGAAAAGCAAGGAATAATCACTGTGGAAAATGGAAAAATAAACAGAAGGTAAATGTATACAATCTATCTATCTATATATCTTCCATATATATATGTCACAGAGAAAAATGCAGAGATGTTTACCTGCTGAAGCCTCCAACCAAATGCACTGCAGGGTGCAGCGGACCCGATAAAGGATGGCAAACACACAGGTGCAAAAAATACCGATGAAACAACCACTTTCAATCCAGTGCATTTGGTTGGAGGCTTCAGCATGTAAACATCTCTGCATTTTTCTCTGTGACTTTTTCAATTTTTTGGAGGATTTTTAAGTCCTCTTTTTGTGTTGGTGAGCTCTTAGTCTATGTTTAGCGTTAGGACTGGCAAAATGTAAGGATCCTTGACGCGGGTTGCCAGCTTACGTATTGAGGCCCCAATATAAACTAATACCTTACATACATTGATATGTGGTTTTCTTTTTTAGCACTTTGTCTTGCAGGGTGCAGTCGGACCAAGTTGGCTCTGTAAACTGTTGGCCTCTGTTCGCACAGCATGCATTTTGTAGCACTGGGCGGCCCGCATATATGTGTGTTAGTAATAGGCTGTAAACCAGATGCTCTGCATTGCCTGTGTGAACAACGCCACATACAGAATATTATTGCTTATCTTTTTGTGCACTAAAGCCAAACAGCCAACACTGGATTGAAAGTGGTTGTTTCATCGGTATTATTTGCACCCGTGTGTTTGCCATCATTTATCGGGTCCTCTGCACCCTGCAGTGCATTTGGTTGGAGGCTTCAGCAGGTAAACATCTCTGCATTTTTCTCTGTGACTTTTTTCAATTTTTTGGAGGATTTCCTCTTTTTGTGTCGGTGAGCTCTATATATATATATATATATATATATATATATATATATATATGCGTTTGAATCGGGCCACCATCTAGTATATATATATATATATACAGTTAGGTCCATATATATTTGGACAGAGACAACATTTTTCTAATTTTGGTTATAGACATTACCACAATAAAATTTAAACAAAACAATTCAGATGCAGTTGAAGTTCAGACTTTCAGCTTTCATTTGAGGGTATCCACATTAAAATTGGATGAAGGGTTTAGGAGTTTCAGCTTCTTAACATGTGCCACCCTGTTTTTAAAGGGACCACAAGTAATTGGACAGATTAAATAATTTTAAATAAAATGTTCATTTTTAGTACTTGGTTGAAAACCTTTTGTTGGCAATGACTCCCTGAAGTCTTGAACTCATGGACATCACCAGACGCTGTGTTTCCTCCTTTTTGATGCTCTGCCAGACCTTCACTGCGGTGGTTTTCAGTTGCTGTTTGTTTGTGGGCCTTTCTGTCTGAAGTTTAGTCTTTAACAAGTGAAATGCATGCTCAATTGGGTTGAGATCAGGTGACTGACTTGGCCATTCAAGAATATTCCACTTCTTTGCTTTAATAAACTCCTGGGTTGCTTTGGCTTTATGTTTTGGGTCATTGTCCATCTGTAGTATGAAACAACGACCAATCAGTTTTGCTGCATTTGGCTGGATCTGAGCCCATAGTACGGCTCTGAATACCTCAGAATTCATTCGGCTGCTTCTGTCCTGTGTCACATCCACAATAAACACTAGTGACCCAGTGCCACTGGCAGCCATGCATGCCCAAGCCATCACACTGTCTCCGCCGTGTTTTACAGATGATGTGGTATGCTTTAGATCATGAGCTGTACCACGCCTTCGCCATACTTTTCTCTTTCCATCATTCTGGTAGAGGTTGATCTTGGTTTCATCTGTACAAAGAATTTTCTTCCAGAACTGTGCTGGCTTTTTTAGATGTTTTATCGCAAAGTCCAGTCTAGCCTTTTTTTTCTTGATGCTTATGAGTTGCTTGCACCGTGCAGTGAACCCTCTGCATTTACTTTCATGCTGTCTTCTCTTTATGGTAGATTTGGATGTTGATACGCCGACCTCCTGGAGAGTGTTGTTCACTTGGTTGGCTGTTGTGAAGGGGTTTCTCTTCACCATGGAGATTATTCTGCGATCATCCACCCCTGTTGTCTTCCGTGGGCGCCCAGGTCTTTTTGCATTGATGAGTTCACCAGTGCTTTCTTTCTTTCTCAGGATGCACCAAACTATACATTTTGCCACTCCTAATATTGTAGGAATTTCTCGGATGGGTTTTTTCCTGTTTTCGCAGCTTAAGGATGGCTTGTTTCACCTGCATGGAGAGCTCCTTTGACCGCATGTTTACTTCACAGCAAAACCTTCCAAATGCAAGCACCACATCTCAAATCAACTCCAGGTCTTTTATCTGCTTAATTGAGTATAACATAACGAAGGGATTGCCCACACCTGTCCATGAAATAGCCTTGGAGTCAATTGTCCAATTACTTTTGGTCCCTTTAAAAACAGGGTGGCACATGTTAAGGAGCTTGGGTTGAGAGCTGGCTCAGGGATAGGAAACAAAGGGTGGTTATTAATGGAGCACACTCGGACTGGGTAGCGGTTAGCAGTGGGGTACCACAGGGGTCAGTATTGGGCCCTCTACTTTTTAACATATTTATTAATGATCTTGTAGGGAGCATTCAGAGTAGAATTTCAATATTTGCAGATGACACTAAACTCTGCAGGGTAATCAATACAGAGGAGGACAATTTTATATTACAGGATGATTTATGTAAACTAGAAGCTTGGGCTGATAAATGGCAAATGAGCTTTAATGGGGATAAATGTAAGGTCATGCATTTGGGTAGAAGTAATAAGATGTATAATTATGTGCTTAATTCTAAAACTCTGGGCAAAACCGTCAATGAAAAAGACCTGGGTGTATGGGTGGATGACAAACTTAAATTCAGTGGCCAGTGTCAGGCAGCGGCTACAAAGGCAAATAAAATAATGGGATGCATTAAAAGAGGCATAGATGCTCATGAGGAGAACATAATTTTACCTCTATACAAGTCACTAGTTCGACCACACTTAGAATACTGTGCACAGTTCTGGTCTCCGGTGTTTAAGAAAGACATAGCTGAACTGGAGCGGGTGCAGAGAAGAGCGACCAAGGTTATTAGAGGACTGGGGGGTCTGCAATACCAAGATAGGTTATTACACTTGGGGCTATTTAGTTTGGAAAAACGAAGACTAAGGGGTGATCTTATTTTAATGTATAAATATATGAGGGGACAGTACAAAGACCTTTCTGATGATCTTTTTAATCATAGACCTGAAACAGGGACAAGGGGGCATCCTCTGCGGTTGGAGGAAAAAAGGTTTAAGCATAATAACAGACGCGGATTCTTTACTGTAAGAGCAGTGAGACTATGGAACTCTCTGCCGTATGATGTTGTAATGAGTGATTCATTACTTAAATTTAAGAGGGGACTGGATACCTTTCTGGAAAAGTATAATGTTACAGGGTATATACACTAGATTCCTTGATAGGGCGTTGATCCAGGGAACTAGTCTGATTGCCGTATGCGGAGTCGGGAAGGAATTTTTTTCCCCAATGTGGAGCTTACTCTTTGCCACATGGGTTTTTTTTGCCTTCCTCTGGATCAACATGTTAGGGCATGTTAGGTTAGGCTATGGGTTGAACTAGATGGACATATAGTCTTCTTTCAACCTTAATAACTATGTAACTATGTAACTATGAAATTCCTAAACCCTTCATCCAATTTTAATGTGGACACCCTCAAATGAAAGCTGAAAGTCTGAACTTCAACTGCATCTGAATTGTTTTGTTTAAAATTCATTCTGGTAATGTCTATAACCAAAATTAGAAAAATGTTGTCTCTGTCCAAATATATATGGACCTAACTGTATATTTATATATACTAGATGGTGGCCCGATTCAAACGAATCGGGTATTCTAGAATATGCATGTCCACTTAGTATATTGCCCAGCCCACTTAGTATATTGTCCAGCCACATAGTATATTGCCCAGTCACGTAGTATATTGCCCAGTCACGTAGTATATTGCCCAGTCACGTAGTATATTGCCCAGTCACGTAGTATATTGCCCAGCGACGTAGTATATTGCCCAGTCACGTAGTATATTGCCCAGTCACGTAGTATATTGCCCAGTCACGTAGTATATTGCCCAGCTACGTAGTATATTGCCCAGTCACGTAGTATATTGCCCAGTCACGTACTATATTGCCCAGCGATGTAGTATATTGCCGAGTGACGTAGTATATTGCCCAGCGACGTAGTATTCAGCACAGAGCCACATAGTATATTGCCCAGTCACATAGTATATTGCCGAGTGACGTAGTATATTGCCCAGCGACGTAGTATTCAGCAGAGTCACGTAGCATATTGCCCAGTCATGCACTAGATTGCCCAGCAACGTAGTATATTGCCCAGCGACGTAGTATATTGCCCAGTCACGTAGTATATTGGCCAGTCACGTAGTATATTGCCCAGTAACGTAGTATATTGCCCAGCTATGTAGTATATTGCCCAGTCACGTAGTATATTGCCCAGCTACGTAGTATATTTCCCAGTCACGTAGTATATTGCCCAGTCACGTACTATATTGCCCAGCGATGTAGTATATTGCCGAGTGACGTAGTATATTGCCCAGCGACGTAGTATTCAGCACAGAGCCACATAGTATATTGCCCAGTCACATAGTATATTGCCGAGTGACGGAGTATATTGCCCAGCGACGTAGTATATTGCCCAGTCACGTAGTATATTGCCCAGTCACGTAGTATACTGCCCAGTCACGTAGTATATTGCCCAGTCACGTACTATATTGCCCAGCGATGTAGTATATTGCCGAGTGACGTAGTATATTGCCCAGCGACGTAGTATTCAGCACAGAGCCACATAGTATATTGCCCAGTCACATAGTATATTGCCGAGTGACGTAGTATATTGCCCAGCGACATAGTATTCAGCACAGAGTCACGTAGCATATTGCCCAGTCATGCACTAAATTGCCCAGCAACGTAGTATATTGCCCAGCGACGTAGTATATTGCCCAGTCACGTAGTATATTGGCCAGTCACGTAGTATATTGGCCAGTCACGTAGTATATTGCCCAGTCACGTAGTATATTGGCCAGTCATGTAGTATATTGCCCAGTCACGTAGTATATTGCCCAGTCACGTAATATATTGCCCAGTCACGTAGTACATTGCCCAGTCACGTAGTATATTGCCCAGTCACATAGTATATTGTCCAGCAGCGTAGTATATTGCCCAGCAACGTAGTATTCAGCACAGAGTCACGTAGCATATTGCCTAGTCACAAACTATATTGCCCAGCGACATACTATATTGCCCAGCGACGTAGTATATTGCCCAGCGACGTAGTATATTGCCCAGCGACGTAGTATATTGCCCAGTCACGTAGTATATTGCCCAGACGCGTAGGTATATAACACTGCCCACGCAGTACTTAGCAGTGTGTGTACCATATCCCTGTTAAAAACAAATAATTAAAATAAAAAATAGTTACATACTCACCCCTGGGATCCAGCGAAGCTGTGTGATGCGGCCGCCATCTTCCGTTCCCAGGATGCATTGCAAAATTACCCAGATGACTTAGCGGTCTCGCGAGACTGCTAAATCTTCTGGGTAAGTTCGCAATGCATCTCTGGGAACGGAAGATGGCGGCCGGCACGAGCGCATCGTCAGACGATGGAAGGTGAGAATAGCTGTTTTTTTGTTTTTTTTATTATTTTTAACATTAGATACTTTTACTATTGACGCTGCATAGGCAGCGTCAATAGTAAAAACTTGGTCACACAGGGTTAATAGCAGCGGTTACGGAGTGCGTTACCCCCGGCATAACGTGGTCCGTTACCGCTGGCATTAACCCTGTGTGAGCGGTGACCGGAGGGGAGTATGGAGCGGGCGTCGGGGTCACTGACTGCAGGGAGTATGGAGCGGGCGCCGGGGACACTGACTGCGGGGAGTATGGAGCGGGGAGTATGGAGCGGGCGCCGGGGACACTGACTGCGGGGAGTATGGAGCGGGCGCCGGGGACACTGACTGCAGGGAGTATGGAGCGGGCGCTGGTTACAATGACTACGGGGAGTATGGAGCGGGGAGTATGGAGCGGGCGCCGGGGACACTGACAAACATTTAGGTTACATTACATGAGCAGGATGCGGATACAGTTGGTGGAGGGGCCTGGAGCCAGTGCTCGCACTGTGGCCCCCATATTTAGGGGGCCTTATATCGGCCAACGGGTCTGCCACTATTAGCTGTACGCAGGGGCGTTGCTAGGGTCTGAAAAGATTGGGGGCCCAAGCTCTAAGGGTACCGTCACACAGTGGCACTTTTGTCGCTACGACGGTACGATTCGTGACGTTCCAGCGATATCCATACGATATCGCTGTGTCTGACACGCAGCAGCTATCAGGGATCCTGCTGAGAATCGTACGTCGTAGCAGATCGTTTGGAACATTCTTTCGTCGCTGGATCTCCCGCTGTCATCGCTGGATCGGTGTGTGTGACACCGATCTAGCGATGCGTTCGCTTGTAACCAGGGTAAACATCGGGTTACTAAGCGCAGGACCGCGCTTAGTAACCCGATGTTTACCCTGGTTACCAGCGTAAAAAAAAACAAACAGTACATACTTACATTCCGGTGTCCGTCAGGTCCCTTGCCGTCTGCTTCCCGCACTGACTGACTGCCGGCCGTAAAGTGAAAGCAGAGCACAGCGGTGACGTCACCGCTGTGCTGTGCTTTCACTTTACGGCCGGCAGTCAGTGAGTGCGGGAAGCAGACGGCAAGGGACAGACACCGGAATGTAAGTATGTACTGTTTTTTTTTTTTTACGCTGGTAACCAGGGTAAACATCGGGTTACTAAGCGCGGTCCTGCGCTTAGTAACCCGATGTTTACCCTGGTTACCCGGGGACCTCGGCATCGTTGGTCGCTGGAGAGCTGTCTGTGTGACAGCTCTCCAGCGACCACACTACGACTTACCAACGATCACGGCCAGGTCGTATCGCTGGTCGTGATCGTTGGTAAATCGTATAGTGTGACGGTACCCTTAGACAAAAAGTTGCCCCAACCCCGTCTTAATTTTTTGTTTTTAACACTGCAGATAACACAATGATAACTCTGAGTACAGATAATGTAGTGGATGTCACCTGCGGTCCTATGTTACATCAGAGATAGCAGTGATAACTCTCTGAGAGCAGATAATGTAGAAGATGTCACCTGCAGTCCTATGTAACACCACACATAGTCTTACTCTGAAACGCTATGGCTATGTTCACATGCAGCTTTTATTCTGTAGCCAAAACCTTTTCTTTTGGCAGTAAAAATGCTGCGTTCAAAACACCTGTTTTCAGTTTGTTTTGTGGTGTTCTTCACACTTTTTTTTTCAGCTTTTTTTTGGAGTGAGGATGTTTGCTTTGTCTACAGGGGTCTAAACCTTTGTCTAAACCAGGGATTCAAGCTTCAGGAGGCTAATTTGCATATTCCAGGTGCCTTCTGGGAGAAGCGAAGTCTCCCTAAGCTAGAAGATCGTTGGGTACAGCCGGGACCAGCTGCTTCGAAAGCATCACCAAACCAGGGATTCAAGCTTCAGGAGGCTAATTTGCATATTCCAGGTGCCTTCTGGGAGAAGCGAAGTCTCCCTAAGCTAGAAGATCGTTGGGTACAGCCGGGACCAGCTGCTTCGAAAGCATCACCAAACCAGGGATTCAAGCTTCAGGAGGCTAATTTGCATATTCCAGGTGCCTTCTGGGAGAAGCGAAGTCTCCCTAAGCTAGAAGATCGTTGGGTACAGGCGGGACCAGCTGCTTCGAAAGCATCACCAAACCAGGGATTCAAGCTTCAGGAGGCTAATTTGCATATTCCAGGTGCCTTCTGGGAGAAGCGAAGTCTCCCTAAGCTAGAAGATCGTTGGGTACAGCCGGGACCAGCTGCTTCGAAAGCATCACCAAACCAGGGATTCAAGCTTCAGGAGGCTAATTTGCATATTCCAGGTGCTTTCTGGGAGAAGCGAAGTCTCCCTAAGCTAGAAGATCGTTGGGTACAGCCGGGACCAGCTGCTTCGAAAGCATCACCAAACCAGGGATTCAAGCTTCAGGAGGCTAATTTGCATATTCCAGGTGCCTTCTGGGATTTTTGCCTGTAGGACATTATTGCAAGAGAGCTTGGCTGAGTAGATTACACAAGAAGGAAAACACACAGCAAGTCAGCAGGATCTAGGAGCAACATGGCAGATGTGACAACCTACATGGTGAGCTGCAGCATGTGCTACATGTTCACAGATCGACCAGAAGAAGAATCCAATTTCACCTGTCAGAAGTGTAGACTAGTGGCCCTTTTAGAAGAAAAGGTGCGGGGTCTGGAAGAAAGAATAGCAACTTTGAAACTCATCAAAGAGAATGAAGACTTTCTAGACAGAACAGAAGCATCTCTACTGGTCACAGAAGGTGAAAAAAGTGTCAGAGAACCTCCAAAAGCAGATGAGTGGAAGCATGTGACCAAAAGAAGCAAGAAGACCATGGAGAAATCACCAACCACACAACTGAAGAACCGATATCAAATCTTTGTAGAGGATGAAGATGGCACACCTAAGAATGAAGCAATACCAGCAAGCAAAAAAGAAAAGGGCACACAGCAACAAGTGACAGCAAAAAGTACAGCCAAGAAGCAACGAAGAGTGGTGGTGGTGGGAGACTCACTACTGAGAGGCACAGAAGCAGCCATCTGCAGACCGGACATAACTGCAAGAGAAGTATGCTGCCTTCCAGGTGCGATGATCAAGGATGTGACCGATAGGATACCAAAGCTCTTCAGCTCCAAGGACGTCCACCCATTTCTTCTGATACATGTTGGCACCAATGACACGGCAAGGAAGGACCTACCGACAATCTGCAAGGACTTTGAAGAGTTGGGGAAGAAAGTAAAGGAACTGGATGCACAGGTAGTTTTTTCTTCTATCCTTCCAGTAGATGGGCATGGCACCAGGAGATGGAACAGGATCCTTGATGCAAACAACTGGCTAAGACGATGGTGCAGACAACAAGGATTTGGATTCCTGGACCACGGTGTGAATTACTGGTATGATGGACTCCTCGCCAGAGACGGACTACACCTCAACAAACCTGGGAAACACACATTCGCCAGAAGACTCGCTACACTCATCAGGAGGGCGTTAAACTAGAAGAAGAGGGGACGGGAAGAAAAACATTAGACTCGAACAAAGACGACCCAGGAAAACATACTCAGAAGGGAGGTAAGAACATTTCTAAAACAATCCACAGTGAGGAGATTGGAACAAAACAAAATCCTCTAAACTGCATGCTCGCAAACGCCAGAAGCCTGACAAACAAGATGGAAGAACTAGAAGCAGAAATATCTACAGGTAACTTTGACATAGTGGGAATAACCGAGACATGGTTAGATGAAAGCTATGACTGGGCAGTTAACTTACAGGGTTACAGTCTGTTTAGAAAGGATCGTAAAAATCGGAGAGGAGGAGGGGTTTGTCTCTATGTAAAGTCTTGTCTAAAGTCCACTTTAAGGGAGGATATTAGCGAAGGGAATGAGGATGTCGAGTCCATATGGGTTGAAATTCATGGAGGGAAAAATGGTAACAAAATTCTCATTGGGGTCTGTTACAAACCCCCAAATATAACAGAAAGCATGGAAAGTCTACTTCTAAAGCAGATAGATGAAGCTGCAACCCATAATGAGGTCCTGGTTATGGGGGACTTTAACTACCCGGATATTAACTGGGAAACAGAAACCTGTGAAACCCATAAAGGCAACAGGTTTCTGCTAATAACCAAGAAAAATTATCTTTCACAATTGGTGCAGAATCCAACCAGAGGAGCAGCACTTTTAGACCTAATACTATCTAATAGACCTGACAGAATAACAAATCTGCAGGTGGTCGGGCATCTAGGAAATAGCGACCACAATATTGTACAGTTTCACCTGTCTTTCACTAGGGGGACTTGTCAGGGAGTCACAAAAACATTGAACTTTAGGAAGGCAAAGTTTGAACAGCTTAGAGATGCCCTTAATCTGGTAGACTGGGACAATATCCTCAGAAATGAGAATACAGATAATAAATGGGAAATGTTTAAGAACATCCTAAATAGGCACTGTAAGCGGTTTATACCTTGTGGGAATAAAAGGACTAGAAATAGGAAAAACCCAATGTGGCTAAACAAAGAAGTAAGACAGGCAATTAACAGTAAAAAGAAAGCATTTGCACTACTAAAGCAGGATGGCACCATTGAAGCTCTAAAAAACTATAGGGAGAAAAATACTTTATCTAAAAAACTAATTAAAGCTGCCAAAAAGGAAACAGAGAAGCACATTGCTAAGGAGAGTAAAACTAATCCCAAACTGTTCTTCAACTATATCAATAGTAAAAGAATAAAAACTGAAAATGTAGGCCCCTTAAAAAATAGTGAGGAAAGAATGGTTGTAGATGACGAGGAAAAAGCTAACATATTAAACACCTTCTTCTCCACGGTATTCACGGTGGAAAATGAAATGCTAGGTGAAATCCCAAGAAACAATGAAAACCCTATATTAAGAGTCACCTATCTAACCCAAGAAGAGGTGCGAAACCGGCTAAATAAGATTAAAATAGATAAATCTCCGGGTCCGGATGGCATACACCCACGAGTACTAAGAGAACTAAGTAATGTAATAGATAAACCATTATTTCTTATTTTTAGTGACTCTATAGCGACAGGGTCTGTTCCGCAGGACTGGCGCATAGCAAATGTGGTGCCAATATTCAAAAAGGGCTCTAAAAGTGAACCTGGAAATTATAGGCCAGTAAGTCTGACCTCTATTGTTGGTAAAATATTTGAAGGGTTTCTGAGGGATGTTATTCTGGATTATCTCAATGAGAATAACTGTTTAACTCCATATCAGCATGGGTTTATGAGAAATCGCTCCTGTCAAACCAATCTAATCAGTTTTTATGAAGAGGTAAGCTATAGACTGGACCACGGTGAGTCATTGGACGTGGTATATCTCGATTTTTCCAAAGCGTTTGATACTGTGCCGCACAAGAGGTTGGTACACAAAATGAGAATGCTTGGTCTGGGGGAAAATGTGTGTAAATGGGTTAGTAACTGGCTTAGTGATAGAAAGCAGAGGGTGGTTATAAATGGTATAGTCTCTAACTGGGTCGCTGTGACCAGTGGGGTACCGCAGGGATCAGTATTGGGACCTGTTCTCTTCAACATATTCATTAATGATCTGGTAGAAGGTTTACACAGTAAAATATCGATATTTGCAGATGATACAAAACTATGTAAAGCAGTTAATACAAGAGAAGATAGTATTCTGCTACAGATGGATCTGGATAAGTTGGAAACTTGGGCTGAAAGGTGGCAGATGAGGTTTAAAAATGATAAATGTAAGGTTATACACATGGGAAGAGGGAATCAATATCACCATTACACACTGAACGGGAAACCACTGGGTAAATCTGACAGGGAGAAGGACTTGGGGATCCTAGTTAATGATAAACTTACCTGGAGCAGCCAGTGCCAGGCAGCAGCTGCCAAGGCAAACAGGATCATGGGGTGCATTAAAAGAGGTCTGGATACACATGATGAGAGCATTATACTGCCTCTGTACAAATCCCTAGTTAGACCGCACATGGAGTACTGTGTCCAGTTTTGGGCACCGGTGCTCAGGAAGGATATAATGGAACTAGAGAGAGTACAAAGGAGGGCAACAAAATTAATAAAGGGGATGGGAGAACTACAATACCCAGATAGATTAGCGAAATTAGGATTATTTAGTCTAGAAAAAAGACGACTGAGGGGCGATCTAATAACCATGTATAAGTATATAAGGGGACAATACAAATATCTCGCTGAGGATCTGTTTATACCAAGGAAGGTGACGGGCACAAGGGGGCATTCTTTGCGTCTGGAGGAGAGAAGGTTTTTCCACCAACATAGAAGAGGATTCTTTACTGTTAGGGCAGTGAGAATCTGGAATTGCTTGCCTGAGGAGGTGGTGATGGCGAACTCAGTCGAGGGGTTCAAGAGAGGCCTGGATGTCTTCCTGGAGCAGAACAATATTGTATCATACAATTATTAGGTTCTGTAGAAGGACGTAGATCTGGGGATTTATTATGATGGAATATAGGCTGAACTGGATGGACAAATGTCTTTTTTCGGCCTTACTAACTATGTTACTATGTTACTATGTTACAGTATTTAAGACCACGTTCACACGTTGAGTATTTTTTCAGTATTTCACATCAGTATGTGTAAACCAGAACCAGGAGGGTGAGAAATACAGAAGTGGTGACGTGTTTCTCATTGTTCCACTGCTGTTTCTGCATTACAAATACTGAACATGTGAACGATACCTAATAGTTTAATTCACCAAAACCACTTTTGCTGTGGCAATATCTGCAGCTTTTTTATTCTTTCATTGCTTTCTACGGGTGAAAACACACTGAAAGAAGTGACCCGCTACAGATTTAAAAAGAGCTACAGTTCTGAAATTCAGTCAGAAAAAAAACAAGTGCATGCCTATGTTTTGCTGGCACTTTAAAAAGCAGCTTTTCGCCATGTTCATATGCAGAATTTTTACAGCTTTTTCTTCTGCAAATAAGAAGTTTACAGCATTTTACAGCACAAACAAAAACTGAGATTTTCAGACATCTCCTGCACACCCTTTTATATTCTCCTGACTGAATTTCAAAACTGCAGCGTTTTTTAAAGCTGCAGCATATCACTTCTTTCAGAAATTTTTTTCACCCGTAGAAAGCAATGAAAAAGTTAAAAAAAATGCTGCAAATGTCTCAACGTTGTTTTTCGCTGCTGCGTTTTTGGTGAGTAAAACTAACTTTATTAAGCAAGTACTGTAGAGAAAATGCATACTGTAAAAAAAACAAACAGCAAAAGCTCTAATAGTATGTGTCCACAATCAGTAAATGCTGTGGGTCGGCTGCTGTGTACTTGTACAGTGTCCAACCCACAGCGGCCAGATGTTACAGTATAGTGGATGGGATATCATGAAATTCCATCTCTACTATGTGTGCACTGACACTCGCACCTAACCCGCAGAGACGGACATGCGGCGCACCTCTCCAGACAGCAGCATGTCAATTTATCTAGCGTAGATGCGAGTCTACACAAGAGAAATCTCACCCGTGCAATGTATAGGACGCGGTGATTCCGCACGGTTCAATGAACACATGCGGAATCACCTGTGGTCAATACATGGCAGCACTTTGGACGCAGCACATGTCCGCTGCATCCAAAGGGCTGCCATTTCCAGATCGTCTGCACATATCCTTAGAAATGGGTGTTGTGAAAACAGTGTTTTTACTGCCAAGAGAGCAGGCTTTGGCTGCAAAACAAAAGTGCACCAAAAATGCTGATTCATATGCACACCTGTACTATATATGTATATGGTTTACCCATATTATTTCATGTGGGAATTCAATTATTTCTGTATAACAAATACCCTGATTTAGCAGACAATATTCCTGTCTGGTGTCATCCAGACAGTAGTGACAGGAGGTCGCCCTGTCAGATTAAAAGCAGTGATTTAGTGACTGTAGTCAGAGCCTATACCGATCCCTGCTGTATGTGACTGTGAAACCTGATCCTACAGCAATCAGCACAGAGCTCCAGGGCCACAGTCAAGGGGGGTTTGAGAGAGATGCTTTAGGACTGCAGAGCAATACACAGCATTATTCACTGCTGTACACCCTTTGGGCACTTCATAAAGGGGCTGCAGACGCAGGGGGTCTCCTTTGTAGGTGGGGGCCCCAGGTGTCTGCCTGCCCCAAATGCTGGCCCTGAATGTACCATGTGATGTGCAGAAGTTACAACTCCACCATGGAAGTGACAGAAAATAAAAGTAAGTTTGTGATGCCAACATGCACTTAATTAACCTCTGCGTCCTGATAGTGTGGTGTGATGTGGTGATCTCCAAATAGTCCAGAAAATAGAGAGGCCACAGTGGTTATTGAAAACATTTACTTGATGTAAGAATATACAGGCATATACAGATTAATGATGCTTAAACAAAAACTCAATTCCTATGCAGTAATCGCAACTACTATCCAGTGTAGTAATGCAGACATATACATACATATATGAATATGTTAGGTGCAGTGATCCCTGAGCTTCACTTTCTGCTCGTATGCACAATCCTATTGTACAATCCTTATCACATAATTATCTGCAGCTGAGGCTTTGGTTCCTCATATATGGCTGCTCTCCGACCTACTCCCTCAACTTCTCCAGGACAACTCGCTCCAACAAAATGTCTCCTTCCCTTCTCTGTTAGGCCCAGAACCAAGTCATGTGGTCTAACCATGTGATATTATAACCATATATTGAAAACCACTAGCAACCAATTGGAAAAAATAAAGTTGGATCCAAAATGGCCAACTTCAAAATGGCGGCCATGATCACCACCCATCTTGAAAAGTTTCCCCCTCCCATATACTAATGTGCCACAAACAGGAAGTTGATATCACCAACCATTCCCATTTTATTTAGGTTTATCCATATAAATGGCCCACCTTGTACATTTCTAATTGGAGAATTTTGTTAATATTATTATTATTATTACTACAGCTATTACATACTAGGATCGGATCTTGGAGATAGGAATACCCCTTTAAATCTACAAGAGCTACAGAGATTTCTGGTATAAGAGAAAAAACTGGCAATGCCACTATGCTCTTTTATCAGTTAAGGAATATTTAAGGCAGATCGGTCAGCAGATTTCTCAATACGAACTGCTTTCTTGACCTGATAAGGCTGATGCATTCATTTACTTTGATAAAACTATTTCAGAATGGCTATATAATCCTGATATTCAAATTTACATTTTATGAGTTCAACAGAAAACTAAAAGAGCTCAAGAGCCCAAGTGTATTGAGTCTCTGCCCACCCAATCGGGCCGACAGTGACAGCTTGTATGCAATTTCTGCAGCACCAAGGCTGAAGGACACGGAGTCAATCCGGCTAAGTGGGCAGAGATTGAAATAACATTTTCAAAAATGATTACCATATACATTAATTCTGACATAGTTTTTCACAGCAAGTACACCAGCCTCATTTGCTTAACAATGTACTGTATGGCATCTGTATTGTCAAATCTGTTTCACAAAAAAGAAAAAAATTAATACATAGGTGCACAAATACGCTATGCAGCCAGTATACTAATCTATATTGTGTACACAAAGATCCACATTAACGTCAAACAGGAGAGTTCAGAACTACCAGATAACATAGAGGGTTATAGTCTCATTCAAAATAGAAGATTTGCTCCAGGATAATATTAAACAGATATCCAGTCTTGATGGAGCTAGTGAACTTATTTTGAAAATCTACATCACAATGGCTATATGATCCTTTTGCAAAGTTTCCCCATCTAATATTAGAATGAACAATCCATAACATTTTTCATAAAGATTATATAGCTATTCAAACATGGTTTTAGACAAGTCATTACACCAACCTCATCAAGTCTGAGATATTTATTTCAAAATGTCTGCAGGTTATATTCTGAAACCTGGTGACAGATCCACTTTGATGCATCGTCCTTTATGTCATACACGAGCTTTTCTTACTTCCTTACTGCAGAACAGTCTATTCTAACACATTTTGGTTTCATGGGATTTTTAAAGGCTTTGTTAGTGCATTCTGTTCAGTACTGGAGCTGTAGCGGTATGTTGACGAATATACCTTGTCGGCTCGAATAACTCATTTGGTGATTTTAAGGGAATGTGATAAGGATAGAAATTGCTGCGACGCAGGGACCGCGTACCCCTTCAGGAATATAGTACAAAGCTGACTTTCTCTCCATTCTTCAGAGAAGAAAGGACTTAACCTGCTTAGGCAGTCAATGGGGAAGAGGGAATATAAAGTACGACTGTGCGATGTTATTATCCCTGTGCTAGCTCTCCCATCCTTCATGGCAATAAGGCTCATATTGTTCTGTAATCCAGGCTGCCAGAAGACATAGCTTTCATAAGCAATAAAAAAAGAGCAGCACAGACTATCTAGGCCCTGTGTATTTGTCACTGGGTCGGCTAAGACAAAATATGACATATTCTCCGAGATTAAACTTCCTTGGAGAATTATGGCCTTTTGCTTGTATTAGCTCAGCCAACAAAAGACTCGGAAAAAAAACAGCTAAATAATACAAAACCTTCCTCAAAGCAGATGGGTTACATATAAAAATATCATTCCTCAAGATGAGCTAATGAAAAACATGAAAAATAGTTTTGCTGTTTTCTAGCGCAGGATGTAATGGATCTCGCTTTTTCAGGGTTGTCAGAACAGCTGAGTTCTTTTACCAAATCTCAATTCAGAAAGCATCCCAGTGCTACGCCTTGTTTAGTCATCTTGTCTGCCTTATGTGCCCCATGTGAACGTACCCTAGATGTCTCCTGAAATTTACCTGATATGCATATTTGTTCCATGGGCTAAGATCTTGGAGACTGCTCCTATATGGATGTGACATCGGGATGACAGAATAGCAGCTCCAGTTCTAAGAGATGAGGGATTTACATTCTAATAAATTTAGCTGTCAATCCGGACAAAGCCCCAGATTCTGTTAGATTCCATGTTGGAGATTAGCATAGAAATGTCACCCAGCTACTGATGGCTTTAGTCAATCAAAGCACAGTAAAGTTTAGTTTGCTGACTTTGGGTCAAGTCATATTCTCAATATAGAAAGATCATGACTTAACTTTAAACTCCAAGTGTTCTGGCATGGAAGTCATTAAGGGTCACTTTAAACATGAGGGCCTAGGGACACAAATCAAATACAGAAGCTTCTCTAGACTTTATGTCCTGGGTGCCGTGTCCTTACTATATGGTGCCCCTCCACCAGTCTGCACAGGCGGCTTCCTACTGTCTATTTAGTCATGCCCATTATCGTCTATATCACTTGTAGGAAGTGGTCCTCTTGTGTGAGACAGTGGACTAGCTGGTGAGCGGTTTTCAACTGAGTACTATGTTTGGGCTTGTATGGCAGTTTTAATTTTGGCAATATATGGCCCTATCTGTGTGCACATTTTATCTACGCTCCAGGGCATAACAATCGGAGTCACAGAGAGTGCGACCATGATCGGGCACGAGGACATTCAGCTGAAATGCAAATTTATCAGGATGAGCCCAAGATGGGGGGCATATATACCAAGATAAGCTCAAGATGGTGGACACATAAACCAGGATATGGGATATACAGTATATACAAGAAAAGGGCCCAGAATGGGGCACACACATACCTGGAAGGGGTCCAGAATAGGTGACATTAGTACAGGATGGGGACATTAGTACATAATTGGGGAGGTGGGGCAACACGTATGACCTTATAGGATTTTGAATGATACAATGGCCTATACATCTGACTAACATGCAGGGGGGTCAAATCCAAATTTTTCATCGGGGCCCATCGGACTCTATTTACGCCACTGCTAAGTCCCATATAGTATTATCCAGGAGATGCATAGTATGTATTTTGCCACTGAATGACACAATATGTATGGTCTATGGAATTATTTAAGAAATGTATACACTTATCAGGGTGCTCTATAACATATTATATGTTAGAACTTATAAATGAATGCAATACAGTTTATCTGGGCACTATGTGGCACTTTCCAGACATACAAAGCCTAAAGCTGGATCTTTATGGGCATTGTATCCATATTTATCTATGCAACATATTATAGCATTTTCAGACACTGAATGCAATAATAATATTGGAAGTATTGGCATTATTTTATGTGGGTACCATTGTTATATTTATTAAGCATATGTATTAGGTAAATCTACCACCTAAGGGCATTTGTGCCTTCTGGGTGCTGGTTATCATAGCTTTCTACATGTACCCATGTGGTTAACACCTTATAAAGTCTAACAAAAAATATCTGGGACTGTTGTGTCTTTCTATGTGTCTATGAATCCCACCATCACAAAATCCTGCATACAACACTGGCAATTAAAACATTTTTTACAGTTGAATTTCCCTGAAAGAAAATTACGGGAATATATTCAGCATATGACTTGATGTAAAATATTTTATGCAATCAAAGTTACACTGGAAGAAGTCAAAATTTTCTATTAATTAAGTTGCAAGATCTCTCTTTTTCCAAGTATTGCTTCCTGGTCTTATGCCTTATTCCATGCCTCTCGTGTGGAACTTGGTATTATCTGCTCTCTGTTTTTTCCTTAAAAAATACTAATATTAGGAAAATTGAAAATCTATGCTTTGTAGAAGTCCGTACCTGTTTAAGCTCCCATTCATGATGATCACCACTTCCATCATGTCCTATCCTGATCTTGTAAAGTTTCCCAATACTTGGTATTTGCACCTGAAAACATATAACAAGTATATAATATGGTTTACTTATCACTGAAACTTGCTTTCTAGTAATTTATTGTCTATTTGGTAACATCTATTCTAGTACTTTAACCAAGAGCAAATGTGTGACTGTGATTTTCAAAATAAATTGTAGAGTATTAGTTTGGCTGAATAATCACTGGAAATCATGTAGAGTAAGGTATAGTGGCATGTAAATGTTTGGGCACCTCTGGTCAAAATTACAACTATTGTGAACAGTTAAGCAAATTGAAGATGAAATGATCTCTTAAAGGTCTAAAGGTCTAAAGTCTAAAGATGACCCATTTACTTGGTATTTTAGGCAAAAATATATTTTATTGTCATTTTTTACATTTTAAAAATTACAAAAACTAAAATGTTCTCAGATAAGTTTAAACAAGATTTCAGACGTTAATTAGCCTGTTAGGGTTATGGCTTGTTCACTATCATCGTTAGGAAAGGCCAGGTGATGCAAATTTCCCAGTTTTATAAAAACCCAGCCTCCTCTAACCTTGTGCTAAAAAACAGCAGCCATGGATTCTTCTAAGCAGCTGCCTAGCACTCTGAAAATGAAAATGGTGGGAGCCCACAAACCAGGAGAAGGCTATACGAAGATAGTAAAGCGTTTTTAAGTTGCCCTTTCCTCAGTTCGAAATCTAACTAAGAAATGTCAGTTAAAGCTACTTTCACATCTCCGTCGGTATGGGCCCGTCGCAATGCCTCGCAATGCGTCGGGCCGATGTACCGATGGACGTTGCAAAATTACTTCATGACGTGGGCAGCGGATACAGTTTTTCAACGCATCCGCTGCCCATTCTGCAGTCTGGGGAGGAGGGGGTGGAGATTCAGCCGCGCATGTGCGTTTGAAAA
This sequence comes from Ranitomeya imitator, assembly GCF_032444005.1. Taxonomy (NCBI): domain Eukaryota; kingdom Metazoa; phylum Chordata; class Amphibia; order Anura; family Dendrobatidae; genus Ranitomeya; species Ranitomeya imitator. The sequence goes on along the minus strand of NC_091287.1, from coordinate 431,092,276 downwards.
TGGCGGACGCACAAAAAACGATTTTGTCGCTAATACAAGTCTATGGCCAAAAAACGCATCCTGCAAGCACATTTGCAGGATCCGTTTTTTGCCCAAACCGATGGATTGCGATGGAGGACAAAAGACGGAAGTGTGAAAGTAGCCAAACAGGAACAGTGGAGGTCAAGGTAAGGTCTTGATGGTCATCTAAAACTTCAGTAAGAGCTGCTCATAGGATTGCTAGAGAGGCAAATCAGAACTCCCACTTCACTGCAAAAGAACTTCGGAGAG